>NC_072791.1:90214072-90817822 GCF_028583425.1 Eublepharis macularius | reverse complement strand
TATATAATTTCAAAGCAGAGAAGAGAAGCGATGGTAGAGGGGAAAATATTTTATTGTATTCCACACAAAAATCCCTATGTGTTTTGCATAATACAATAAAATATTTTTTGCATGACACCATTATTTTTCTTCTGTGCTTTGTGCATTTGTGCCCCCCATAGCACCTATAAAATGGTCAAGGTGTGTTTGAATCAGATCAGAGTCTTTCACATATTGGTAGATGCTTCATATGACAGAGTCATAAGAAATATGGTTATGTAGCAGAGAGTCTTTTTTAAGGAAACAAGAGGAAAAATTAGATGGAAAGCGGTTGCCATACACCAGGTCTTGGTAACTGTAAACTAGCAACAGGTGAACATGAACTGTTTTGATGTTTCCTATTGTTTTGCCTGAAAAGATTCTTTCTTTTGGAACAGCTCTGTATGTTTCACAAAAAGTATTTCTCTTAAAAGTATCATGTTTTCTTTGATAGAGATTAAAACCCAGTAAATGAATATGCCAAACTGAATAGCACAAAGCCAAAATGGCTTATGGATAATTTTAGTTTAGGGACATCAAATAAGTGGATGAAATGCACTGCCATATCATAAATGCCACTATCTCATTGCTGTGCCTCCAAAGGTAACATACGGAGGCGGTATGGTTCCCTTAGTAACTATTTAAATGCATATCATTCTTTTCCTGTTTTTCATGTTGACAATAGAGAAATAGAAATAGACCATTGAATAAGACCCAAATAAAGCCTTGGAGTATGTATACATTAATACGGTGCTCAGGATACATCACCAATTAATTTTTAACTACTTTGTCCTTTAGAATATATTTCATATCAATTAGAATTCTAAAATGATCTCTGTTCTAAGCATTTCAAATTTAAGGTTTTTTAAAAAATGCATCTTCTTTTCTCCCTCAGAGGGATACTAACAAAAGCGGTATGTATGTGGGGGGGGGGGAAGGGAGAGAGTACCAACTGTGACAAGGATCAGACGTGTTTCTTAGGGTGGCAGAGCTTTTCACTGGGGCTAATCTCATGCTGAGTCAGCCATCATTACCTTTAATCACTTTCCGTAACAGTGTAGAAAGCCCATTTAAGCCTTTGGTGGCCATTTCTTTTTGATTTCAACTACTGCTAAAATATGATTTTTGGCCTTCTTCAGATTCATTTATTAGACCTACTCTTGTGCTTTCAGGGGGAAGTGTTTTAATCATCATGTTCCTAGTGTGAAAGATATCAAAGCACTTTCACCTGTACAGTTCAAATTATGTTTTTGCCCCCTTCAGTAGAAATATTCAGAAATGTCCAGATTATTAGTGTCTCTTAAGCTTCAAGAGAATCTTTTATGTTTAAAGCCTGGTGTTCCTTAACGTGTGATAGGACACTGATTAAAAAAAAAAGAGTTGACTAAGGAGGTAATATGTTGAGATGAAAAAAATTTGTTATTGAGGAAAAATATTATATATTTAATGTATTTAGAAAATGTCTAAGCCATATTAATACCTGAGGTATCAGTAAATGAACAGTCAGCTAACAGTTCATTTTTTAAAAAAATACAAAATTGTAACCAGAAAATATATAAGTAAAATTATATATTTTTAAAAAAAAGTTGTAAAAAAACAACATTAAAGAAGTTGAACTATAGGTTTGGAACCAGTTTGGTATAGTGGTTAAGAGTAGCAGGACTCTAAACTGGAGAACAGGGTTTGATTCTCCACTCCTCCGCTTGAAGCCAGCTGGGTGACCTTGGCTCAGTCTAGTGATAAACAATAACTGAAACTGAAATTGGTGACTTATGGGCAGCCACTGCAGAATAGGAGTAAAATACATGCTCACCGAGCACCCGATTATAACTAGGGTTGCCAGGTCCCCTTACCCTCCTGGTGGGAGAGGAGGCAGCACTTACTTTACCTTTGCTTCCAGAAAGCGGCATCATTGTGCAAGTGTGAAGAATGGGAGGACTGATGATGTGTGAAGACAGCATGATGATGTCACTCCTGCTGCTATGCCTAACAAAAAAAGTTAACACCAGCAATAATGGGTAATAAGTAAGCCAGGTAGTACTTTGCACATTTCACAAGAGGGCCTTGATTCTTGATTATACACAAGAATCCTTACACATGTGACATTTCTGGACACCAACCACAGTTGGAAACCACAAAGCTACTTGTTGAATCCTGACATTTTCCTCTCCATTCTTGGAGGTTTTAAAGGGCTGGGATAGGGCACTACTGTAGCCTTGCAAGGCCTCATTTTCAACTGATCAATACCATGTGGCACGAGGGGAGTGTAAAGATTTTTTCTAGGTTATGAGCAATATGTGGTAGGGTAGCCCTCCTGCACTCTGGGAAAGGCTGAATTCCATGGCCTCGGCCTGAGTAATTCAATGTAGCTAAAAATTATTAGAAAAAGAGCCAGAAAGAGAGCCAGTTTGGTGTAGTGGTTAAGAGCGGTGGGACTCTAATCTGGAGAACCGGGTTTGATTCCCTACTCCTCCACTTGAAGCCAGATGGGTGACCTTGGGTCAGTCACAGCTGTTTTAGAGCTCTCTCAGCCCCACCCACCTCACTGTTGGACTAGGCGACTTTGGACACAGGGGGGCGCTGCATGTCTCTTTGAATGTAACGTATAAGTCTAGTAATCTGCCACTCTCTTGTCTAAGGTGGGAACGCCTACTGACTCCTCCTCTCTTGCCTCTGTGCCTCTTGGGAAATCTCTCCTCTCCACATGGTCTTCCAAATAGGAAGGATGTAAATCCTCCATGCTCCTCTATGGAGCTTCTTTTTATCCACAGACACACCTCCAGCCTCACTGCCTGTATTTTCAGGTCATGGTATTAGAATAAGGAATGTAACTCTTTAGATTAGGATCTTTCCCTTCTTATTACCAGAAGATACTGCTATGGAAGAAATCTGCTACTATAAACTGTAAGTTCTTTCTATGATTTTGTCTGAAGATTAATTAATTAATTAGCATGTTTTTAAGGGTTTAAACACTTCTGACTAAATAATTCTTCTATGTTATTCTGCTGTTACTCTGCTAAATTGCTAAACTAAACCCAATATATAGGGTGGCACTTGGGGAACAGATGACCGCCCGCCATTCCTTGGTGTGCAGCGTCCCTCAGGGGACAATTCTTTCCCCAATGCTATTTAACATCTATATGCGCCCCCTTGCCCAGTTAGTCCGCAATTTTGGGCTGGGATGTCACCAGTATGCAGGTGACACCCAGCTCTATCTGTTGATGGACGACCAGTCTGACTGTGCTCTGGATTCCTTGGCCAAGGGTCTTGAGGCTGTGACAGTATGGTTACGTCAGAGTCGCCTGAAATTAAATCCCCTGAAGACGGAGGTTCTGTGTCTGGGTTGTGGAGCAATGGGGTTGGGGACCCAGCTCCCAGACCTCAGCGGGGTACAACTGAAGCCTTCGTTGGTGGTGAGAAGCCTGGGTGTGACTTTGGGCACCACACTTTCAATGGCGGCCAGGTTATGACCATTGCCAAGTCTTCCTTTTTTCATCTTCGACAGGCCAGGCAACTGGCACCCTATCTCTCATCTCGGGATCTGGACACAGTAATCCATGCAACGGTCACCTCCAGGCTAGATTACTACAACTCACTCTACGCTGGGCTGCCCTTGGGCCTGACCCAGAAGCTGCAACTGGTCCAGAACACAGTGGTATGTGTTCTTACAGGAAAACCTGTTCGAGTGCATATCCATCCTGTGCTGTGCCAGCTGCACTGGCTTCCAGTGGAGTTCTGGATCCAGTTCAAGATGTTAACTTTGATGTTTAAACCCCTCCACGGACTGGGACCGGCATACCTGCGGGACTGCCTCTCCCATTACATTCCTTGCAGGGTGCTATGCTCCGCAGATAAACAACTCTTGGTGGTCCCCGGCCTGAGGAACATCTGGCTGGCCTCCACCAGGGCCAGGGCTTTTTCTGTCCTGGCCCAGCCTGGTGAAACACTTTCCCGCTGGAGATCTGGGGCCTGTGGGACCTATTACAGTTCCACAGGGCCTGTAAAATGGAGATGTTCCACCAGGCCTTTGGTTGAGGACCAGTGGGTATCCCCTCTTATTCTATCTAAGATTGCTACCTCTTCTGTGACTGCCCTCAGCTATGTGTTTTATGTACAGCTATGACCTATGCAGGTCTTTTATTAGTATCCAAAGTAGCCTATATATAATGGTGCCAGAGTATTTTAATATAAGTTTTTAAATCTGTTTTTAAAGTTGACTATTAATTTATTGTGTTTTAATTATGATGTGAGCTGCCCTGAGCCCATTCGTAGGGTGGGTGGGTGGGTGGGATATAAGTCAATAAAACAAACAAACAAACAAATAAATAATACTCACAGGGCTGGGTAGGGCTCACAGGGTGATTGTTGTGGAGATATAATAATAACTTACTTTGTAAACCACTCTGAGCGAGCATTAAGTTGTCCTGAAGGACAGTATATAAATTGAATGTTGTTGTTGTTATTAAACTTCTGCAGAGAGAATAAGGCCATGAAAATGAAGGAGAGTGCCATCTCCACCTTAGGAAATTACTGGAAATTTGGGGATGGTGCTTGGGGATGGTGGAGTCTGGAGAGGGGAGGAAGTTCAGCAGTGATGTGATGCCATAGAGTCTGCCCTCCAAAGCCCATTTATGTCAGGGGAAAAGGTCTGTGTGGTGTAGAGACAATCTTGCCATTAGACATGGGCATGATCCAAAAAATAATCCCGATTTAGCTGATCATGATTCCGCGCCGCCGCCGAACCCTGGTTCCCGAACCTCACCAATCAAGTTCCATTTCCAATGCAGAATTGGGAATCGGGAATCGGGAAGGCCGACACGGGAGGGCGCCCCGCGGTTTCCAGCGCTAAAGGAATGGTGGGTGATGGCAGCCCCCGGGCCTGGCAGGCCCAGGGAGGTGGCGGCAAGCCACCTCCCCTGTGGGGGCAGAGGGTCTGGCTGCTCACCGGCGGCACCCCCAATGTGCCTGGCCGCCGGGCTGAAGGGGAGCGGGGCATATTCCCCGCCAAGGAAGGAAGGTGGGTGAGGATGGCAGCCGCCGGGCCCAGCAGGCCCGGGGAGGCGGTGGCAAGCCGCCTCCCCTGTGGGGGCGGGGGGGTTGGCCACTCTCCGGCGGCACCCCTCATGTGCCCAGCCGCCAGGCCGAAGTGGAGCAGGGCATATTCCTCACCAAGGAAGGGAGGTGGGTGATGACGGAGGCCGCTGGGCTTGGCATTCCAGGGGAGGTGGTGCCAAGCTGCCTCCCCTCAGGGGGTGTTGGGGTCTAGCCCCATGGGAGTGGGCCGGTACTTTCACTGGGGGGGAGTTGACATTTTCCTGGTGGGCGGCCAAAGGGAGCGGGCTGGTATTCCCCACCAGTGAGGGAAGAAGGTATGTGCTGTTGGCATCCGCCAGGCCCAGCGGCGACGAGCCGTCTCCCCTCAGGGGGTGAGGGTTCTTGCTCTGCGGGAGCGGGCTGGTACTGTTGCCAGGGGGGGAGTGGACATTTGCCCAGGGGCCGGCCTGATTCTCCCACTCTCGGGTGACAGCAACATTACCTCCAGCTTACTTTGCGTGAACTCAGCGGCAGCTGACCTCACTCACCTTCCTGCCTCGCCAGAAAGGGGCAGGTAATGTCACCATGTCATTGGGAGGATACGAGGGACTGGATGTGTTGTTGGGAGGAGGGTTCTGGGGACAGGCCTTGTTGTCATGAGGGTTGGGGGGGAGGTTTTCCCCATTCCCAACAGGCCAAATTAGAATGTGCTGGTATTCTTGTGGGGGGGCACATTACCCCATGGGTGGCCTGCTCCCCCAACTACCGGGTGACTGCACCTGAAGTTCCAGCTTAGCATGCTTACAGTGGCAGCTGACCTCACCCACCTTTCTGCCTCGCCAGAAAGGGACAGGGCGTGTCATCATTGGGAGGACATGAGGGACTGGACGTGTCGTCAGGCGGAGGGGGAGGATGGTAGAAGTCCCAAAGCTGCTTAGTGTCCTCAACCAAGGGTCCCACCACCGAGGAACTTTTCGGCAGTGGCTGCCGACCTCACCCACCTTCCTGCCTCACCAGGAAGGATGGCATGGACAACAATCATGCCTTAGACTGTTTTTTCAACATACAAATTATAATGGAAGTAGTTGACTTTATAAAGAATAAGAGGAGGTACTTTGAAGGTTCGAGGGATGGGGCTTGTCATCAGGAGGAGCATGCCAGGGACGGGACATGTCAGCATGAGGAGGATACGAGGGACACTACATGTCATCATGAGGAGGGGGAGGAGGGGGAAGTCCCACATCTTCTGAGTGTCCCCAGCTATGGAAGCCTCTTTAGGCGACACACGATGGCAGCTGACCTCACCCACCTTCCTGCCTCACCAGAAAAGGATGGAAGGGACGGGACACATCATGAGGAGGATACGAGGGACACTACGTGTCATCATGAGGAGGGGGAGGAGAGGGAAGTCCCACAGTTGCTGAGTGTCCTCCTTTCCTTAGGCGGGGGTCCCACCGTGGAACAGTGCGGCGGCAGCAGCAGCCAGCAGCTCACACCTTCCTGCCTCACCCAAAAGGATTGTAGGGACATGGTGTGTCATCATGAGGGGGGGCAGGGGGAGGGGGAAGGTCCCCCAGCAACTGCTTGTCCTGGTCTGAGGCTCCCACCGAGAACCATCATGACGGCCAACAGCACCCACCTTCCTTCCTTGCCAGAAATGATGGGAGAGACATGATGTGTCATCATGGGAGGGGGCAGGGGGAGGGGGAAGGTCCCCCAGCAACTGTGTGTCCTCGGCTGAGGCTCCCACCGAGAACCAGTCTGTGATGTTCGCCGACAGCACCCATCTGCCTGCCTCGCCAGAAAAGGATTGTTGGGACACGACGTGTCATCGGGGGGGGGGGCAGGGGCGGGAAGGTCCCCCACAATAGACAGGCCAAAATCCAGCATGAAGTTAAGCCCTGTTTGGGTGGGGGGGAGGCAACATTGGCCCCATGGCAGCCCGATCCCCAAGCTACCGGGTGTCCTCAGGCTCCAGCCTCGGAGCTGGTCGACGGCTGCCAACAGCACACACCTTCCTGCCTCGGCAGAAAGGACCAGAGTTGCAGGACACATCCCCACCGAACTGAAAGAGGTCCCGTTGGGGAGCCTCCAAATGGTCAACCAAATGTATCCTCACACAATGCAGTTGGCTGCTGTAAAACCAAAGAGAGAGCAGCACAATATCCGAAAGCAGCCGACTGCACCCACTCACCTTCCTGCCTCACCAGAAAGGTCCACTTACAGTTGCAGCACGACACATTCCCACCCAGCTGAAAGAGGTCCCGTCAGCCCCATTGACAGGGGAGCCACCACGTCGACAACCAACTCCACCCCTATATGATACAATCGGCTTCTCCATCACACAACCAAGCTGTGTATGTGACCAAGGAGGGAGCAGTCACAGGAGAGTCCCTCGTGAAGTGGGGGGCAGACCGGATCCGCTGTCCTGCCTGTGCAGAATGTGGGTGATGGGCAGGACAGGAGACATCGGCTGGATGGATCAGCATGTTTCCTGAGAGGGGGTGGGGCGAAACATGACAGCAGCATCAGCAACAGAACTCAACTCCCTTCCTGCCTTCGCAGGGTGGACATGATGAGTCAGGGGACCCATTCCCCTCTGTCCAGAGGGGACAGCAGATGCCCATGCAAAGGGGGAGACAACGTGCAGTCCCACTCTCACATTGGCAACCTCTTTGGAGACGTCTCTCTTGCCCCAAAGCAGCAGCGGCAGACCTCAATGACCTTTCTTCCCTCACAGACACCAGGTGCCCATGGAAAGGGGGGTTTCCTTGCTTCACAACCCTACACACAACAGCTCCTGAGCTGCCCCCCTCATGGCCAAAACCACCACTATCAGATGTCAACCACCTTCCTGCCTCGCCAGAATGGGACAGGACGTGTCACCATTGGGAGCATGTGAGGGACAGGACGTGTCATCCTGAGGAGGGGGAAGAGGGACGCAGTTATGCCAGGCGTGGGGAGACCGCCAGGCCTGCTCCATGGATCCCTCTCACCGAAGAATTATGCGGCGGCAGCCACCAGCAAACACCTTCCTGCCTTTGCGGACAGGACGTCACGTGACTTTTTGCTGCGTCCCATGCCCCCCTGCCCAGAGTAGGCAGGGGTCCATGCAAAGGGGGGGTTCCCTGCCATACACACACCAGCAGCAGCTGCACAGCTGCTCCTCATGGCCAGCAGCTGCATCAGCAGGCAGCACGGCACCAATCATCCTTGGCAGAAAGGACGGGTAGGGAAGGACATGAGAGGTTGCGGCTTGGGGAACCACGTTGGAGCCATCTGTGCAGATCCAGAGAGAGAGAGGAGGGAACGGGAACTAGTCTGGGAGAGGAGAACAAAACAACATCCATGGAAGCCACCACAAGAACCGAGGCAGGCTCGAGCCCGCTGTGGACGAGCTGGGCCGGCCACTACTGAAACTCATTGACCAGAAATCAGCCAGTGATGAATGCAGAAGGAATACTGAGCAGAAGGCTTCTGCAAATGTATGTCTAGGAAATAATACCCAGAAACAGGTCACTTTGACAACTGGCAAAGGAAATACTGCATGAGATATTCTTATATCAGATTTTAAATTGCTGTTTTTTCCAGTCACATTGCTGCTTCGCTGATGATGACCCCAAAACAGGAAGAAGAAAGAGAAACCTGAAGACTACCGAGGTATCATTGTTGCTGTCCTAAAACAGCAGCAGTGTCTCATACCACCACAAGCCTAGGGTGGCTCAGAGCCAGAGGCGAGCCCGGGGAGGTCCAGGTCGACAGTAGGGTGGCCCAGTTGGTTGAAGGAGAGAGAGGGAATAGACTAGAGCCTTGGCCCACCCACCACCACCACTCCCCCAGACCAGAGTGACCAGGCACCAGAGTGTGTAATACTGTGTGAGCCCTCAGCCAAGGAGGTGCCCACTGAGCTTGGCCCCAGAGCTAGATGGCATCCCTGGAAGCAGAGAGAGAAAGAGGGAGGGAAGAGACTGGACCCTTGGCCCACCCACCACCACCAACACTCCCCCAGACCAGAGTAACCACTGACCAGGCACTACTAAAGTGTGTAATACTGTGTGAGCCCTCAGCCAAGGAGGTGCCCACTGAGCTTAGCTCCAGAGCTAGACGGCAGCCCTGGAAGCAGAGAGAGAAAGAGAGAGGGAATAGAGCCTAAGCCCACCACCACCAACACTCCCCCAGACCAGAGTGACCAGGCACTAGAGTGTGTAATACTGTGTGAGCCCTCAGCCAAGGAGGTGCCCACTGAGCTTGGCCCCAGAGCTAGACGGAAGCCCTGGAAGCAGAGAGAGAGAATAGGAATAGAGCCCAACCCCAGCTGCAACACTCCCCCCCAGACCTGAGCCCTCAGCCGAGGTGCCCACCGAGCTTGGCCCCAGATCTAGGCGGCAGCCCTGGAACCAGAGGAGATAGCTCCCTATTCCCTAATTCCCTATCCGCTGAAGCCCAAAGCTAAAGCTCCATCTTTCTCTCTTGCGCTTTCTCTCTCCAAAAGCGGCAAGCGAGAGCTCGCCTCTGTCCCACTCCACCCACGAGTGGAAAGTGAAACTTTGTTGTGCAGCACATGGCTATTTATAAAGCCTGGGTCTGCTACGCAGGAGGGCTGTGTTTGGCCGTAAGAGCTGCCTCTCAGGCTTTGCAGGGATGAGATTCAAGTGCCCATGGCTACAGAAGAACACCCCCTTCCCCCGCCCTCCCCTCTCTTCTCCCAAATGGACGAGACGGGCATGTGCTTTTCTGGCTGCTCCATGGTTGGAAGGAAGCCCTGCTGATCAGGGAAAGCTGGGCTTCTATTCGCATTTCCAGGGCGACAGAAGGAGGGCAAACAGCTCTGGCATTCCCCAGGCTCTGTTTCCACGGGGCTCCGTTCCCTCGGGAACAGATGGCTGGTGCCAGACTGTCTGCAGACTGCAATCCCGAACGTAAACCGATCGATCCGATCGAGACCCGATACAGCGCCCCACCCGACCACTGAACCGGGAGCCGTGGACAGAACTGATCAGCCCGGTCCCGATGGCGCAAACGCCAAAATCCAGGCAATTTTCAGTCCGTAATTCCGATCGGGCCCATGTCTAGTCACAACACTCTATATGGACAGTCAGTTTGTAGCACAGTTTTAAATTACTGGCTCTTTTCAAGTGGGAGCCCAGTAGCAGCAAGATCCAGGTGTTTTTGACTCTATTCTGATATGACAGCTTGTAAGCAGAAGCCATTGTAGATCGCCAGAGGTTGGGAGAGCTTTTAGCTCCATAGGAATCAGGTACCATGAGGAGCCAATAATGACACAGCTGGCCATAGAGCTCTGGGCCTGCCCTTTTGTTTGAGCTACTTGGTTGAACTGCTCATAGGCTAAATCCCAGCTTAATGTCTTGCTAAAGTGCATACCTGTCAAATCATATGCAAGGCTCCAGGGAACCAGATTTGATATGTGTAATGTTTTATATGAAATGCCTGCATTTAAATTTTGGTCTTTTTCTGTTTGTTAATGTGAAGATTTTAATATATGTTACTGTGGGTTTAAATGCAGGCCTCTGAGGAAAGAAGGAGGGGGGACAGATGGGTAAGTGGAGTCTGATCTGATTAGGTGGTAGCTGTACACGAGTGGGTGGAGTGAACTGCAGTTTGTAGTCAGTGCTGAGGGAAAGTTTTTCATTCAGCTTTTGTGTATCTTGGAGAGATGTTATTCTATTTGAGTCAGGCAAACTGTGTGGAACCTAAGACAGTTTCTGTGTTTCTGAAAGAAAGTTAATCAGCCAGGTGATTCTGGGCCATTTCTACACTACTCACCTTCATCCGGAATGCTGTGGAACGTCACGAAAAAAACGCAGAAGATAGCATCTTCTAGCGTGAGTTTTGTGTGACGTCGCGCAAAACTTGCATGAGAAGATGCTATCTTCTGTGTTTTTTTCATGATGTTCCGCAGCGTTCCGGTTGAAGGTGAGTAGTGTGGAAACGTTAAGTTGGCATTTGTATATCTCAGATAAAGGATTCTGGCTAAATCAGGCAAAATGAGTGTGTACCTGGGTCAGTTTGTGTATAATTGAGAAAGATTAATCTATCTAGTCCAGGCAAGCTGAGAGGAAAGGTTTGAGTTAGTGATCACATTCTTCAGTGGGGGCAGGGGATCTCCTGCTCCTAGCCTCCACCCCCCCACACACACACACTGCTTACCTGGCTGGTGGGGTGTGTGCAGGGAATGGACCTGGGAGCTTCAGAGAGCACACTCTGGAGGACATCATGGTCATGCTAAGAATAACTTCATTCCTGGTGAGGCAAGAAAGTGTTCTGGATGTAAGTTCCCCCATGTGCACCTCCATGACCCCCCATCCCCCAGGTTGAGCCCCAGGGAACCAGACAACTCTAGCTTGAGTGAATCTATGTCTGTGTGGACAAGTTTATTCTGTTAGTGAAGACCTGTGTGGAAAATTAATCTGTGTGACTGAGTTTGTGAATATACCTTTAAGAAGAAATTATTATTTTTGTTAATATCAAGCTTAAAAACTGTTTTGAAACAAACACCCTTATCCAAACTCTGCAACCATGACTCTTATGTTCTTACAAATACATTCTACTTTTGTTTAAGCAAGAAAAATGCCTTTTTCCCTTCACAGCTACCCTCATGTGCTGACCACTCTGTTGAATTAGCATCTATAACAAGTCTTCCTATATTACCAGTTAACCTGAGAAGGTCTAAGGAGACAGTCTTTGGTGACAGTAAAAACCTTTTGAGGGAGTCAGGGAGGCAGTAATACATAGGTCACATAACACAAAAGAGAAGGTGTTCTCAAGATAAAAGCTTAGGTAAAGTAGAGAACACCTGAGGCTCTGTGTGAGTGGAAATAAAAGGAGAGTTGGTTGTGACCAGAATCCCACGAGTCCTGAGGTAAAGTCAGGAAGAGATGGTTTAACGGTTCAAAAGCAAAGGTTTTAAAAAGGTTATAATAAAGAAAATCATTACAACATTGATTTCAAGTGGCCCGGGAACAGAGAGTTTATGGGCCAGATCCAGCTAACTTTTTTGCTTAATCTTGCCCAGGTTTCTTCCTTATTACAGCCCCAATCCCACATGACTTTTGCCCATGCAGGTCCCCAGCATAAACTTTTTGGGTTGTCAAAATAGTGCTCCCCCACCCATTTCACTAGTGGAAAAGTTGGTTATATCTAATCTTATGTATTTCCTTATGCTTCATTCCTTTTTACTATGCTTCTGTCACACCACATTCAGTTTCACACATTTGGAACTGCTGTATTAATCTATTTTGAATGTAGTTGATGTTGTTGTTATTATTAATTGTATTTATGTCCCACCTCCCTCCAAACAGCTTGAGGCAAGATATATAGAGTACTTACCAACTAGAAGTTACTGATATTTCTTTCCTGCTGTTCCTGAATGTTTCCAGTGTAAGTTGTGTATGTTTTAAGTTAATGAGTTCAGCTGTTTTCTTAATTTTGTATTAATAATGCTGCCCTTTCCCAGCAGCTGCACCGCAGCTCAAGCTGGGGGCCAATGTTTGCCTTCTCAGAAGGAGGATGAGACAGACAGGTTTCCCAGTTATCCGGGTTTCTGGCTGGGGGAGGAGGCAAGAGCCCTAGGAGGCATCTCCGCCCCGTCCCTCCATGAGATCGGCTGGAGCAGAGGTGCTTTTCAGCTCCTGCTCAGCTATCCATGTAGGAGCACCCAGAGCATGGAAAAAGCCGAATGGAGCCTTGAGGCTTTTGTGGCTTGTGTCCCGCTCTTACCTTGCTGGGGCCAACGTTCATGCGGCGTGGTGGCGGCACAGCTCTAGGCAGTGTTTGGAGACGGTGCGGAGGCTCCAATCTTCATGCGGTTAGTCAGCACTCAACGTGGCTTGTAGGCAGCTGCCCGTAGCATTGTTTTTGCAGCTGAGGTTCTTGTAGGCGTCTCGACTGGTGGTTGGCTGGGGGGCTTTTCTGGGAGGTCCCCTCCCCAGCTTGAGGGCACGCATAAGGGTCCCCCCCTCTGCTCTTTGCTGGTTCCCCCTTGGGTGCCTTTGCTATGTTTAGGGCTGGACGCTATCCTGTTCCACCAGTTGGCTGGCGCAGTTTAGATGAGAAAGGGGGATAGGTAAGAGTCATTTTGTGGGTGCCTCCATTTTGAATTCAGGGCCATTTTGCAGCGGCTGCCATTTGGTCACACTCACACACACACAAAACTGCTGTGCATTGCAGGCGTGTTCTCTTTGGCAGTCAGCCACCTTTCTTAATATTTGAGTGTTACTTTGGGGCACATTCACCCCTTGTTTAGATCATATTTGGCTGTTCTTATTGTATTGGAATGGCATCAAGAAAAGGCAAGGGTTCATCTAAGGGCATACAGCCTGCAAAGAGACAACCCCCCAAGAGGGCACTGCCAGCTATTTTGTCTTCTGAGGATGAAGGGGATGATAGCTTTAATTTAGAAGTTCTGCAGTGGCTCAAGTCCTTGGAAAAGGCAAAGGGGGGCTCTGCAGCAGGTGGGGGTGCACAGAAGTGGGCTAGGCCTATCAGGGCAGCGTCCAAGGTGGCATTCCAAAAAGAGATATTGAAGCATATTTCTTCTCTTGAGTCTTCAACAGGCACTGCTGAGGCTGGTACCAACCAGGACGTGCTTGAGCTGGAGGAGGTGGACACTGTGCTGGAGATGGATGAAGATGGTCCAGGAGAAGGGGACTAAGTAGCTGTGGCTGTGCAGCCTGTGATGGCAGAGGGTAAGTCAGCCTTGCCTGTGCAGGCATACTCCTGGCCATGGGGACCCTGGGGTCAGGCCGCTGCCTCCCAAGTCCTCAGGTCTCGCATCACCTTCATACCCACTTAACACATCACCTTTACAGATGTCTAGGCATTTGGGGTGGCCTGTTCAGGCAGCAGGTGTAACTAGTTCCCAGGTGAGAGTCCCCAACCGATTTGGGGGCCAGTGATAGCCAGCATCTTGGCACACATTCTGCTGGTTTGCAATTTGGAACTTGTCCTTCTTGGGGTTTTTCCCCTTATGGCATGTCTCCATACGGGATGGTGCCTTACTGTGTTCTCCCTTTCGGTGACACTATGCTTCTACTGTGGGATCATCTTACCCAGGCAACCAGGTACAGGATAGTCAAAGGGGAGTATGTAGACATCTTTTGCCTTCTCTTCAGGGAGTTGGAGAAGAAGGATAAAGATGGTTTAGACTATCGTGACATGAGAAGATTAGAAGGAGGAAGGTGGACTGCAACTAGCACAATTGGCTCCCAGGATTCTTGATTTATGCAGGGGTTCTGGGTAGGGCCCAGCCGTTGCAGATGGTTTCTCTTTTTCAGTACCTCAACATAATTTACAGAGGGTACACTGACTTCGCCAGTGCTGCATGGTTGCAATACGACAAAGAATTCCGGATGTAGGCCATGCTTAACCTGCAGCTTCCATGAGACCAGATTCACCAGCAGCTCTGGCTGCAGGTCATGTCCCCAGCAAAACCCAACCCTGGTGATAGGTCCAATAGTGGTCACCTGATCCATCCCCCCCAGTCAGTGTCAGTGACCCGCTCCCAAGCGGGGCAGCAGGTTCAACCCCAGCTGCTCTGCTGGGACTTCACATCCAAGGGAGTTTGTAATGGTAGGTCATGCAAGTACAAGCATGAATGCCTCTCATGCTCTGGACCCCATCCCTCCATGTCCTGCCCCAGATCCAAATCTGGGGGTGGTGGTAGAAGGTCGGGCAGGGGAGGGTCACAGCAGTCTGCTGGTATAGGGACCCAGCCTGGTAAGGCTGAGAGTTCTTGAGTACCTGTTAAAAGTGTATCCTAGGTGTCAGGATGCGTGGTATTTGTTGAACGGTTTTAAGTTTGGTTTTAGGATCCCATTTCAGGGTGTTAGGACCACCTTCACTTCTGATAACTTGCGTTCAGTGGTTGATATGGAAGGGGTAGTTCGGGACAAAATTAGGAAGGAATGTGCAGAAGGCATGGTGCAGGGACCATTTGCCAAACCACCCGTCCTGCGCCTCAGGGTTTCTCCCCTTGGGGTGGTCCCTAAGAAAGCAGCAGGTGAATACTGCTTGATTCATCACCTGTCTTTCCCTAAAGGCTCCTTGGTGAATGATTCCATTCCTAAAGACCTTTGTTCTGTGTGTTATACATCTTTTGACTAAGCAGTCAAAGTGGTGCACAGATGCAGGGCTGGAGCAGAGATGGCCAAATGCAACATTAAGTCTCCATTTCGCCTTCTCCTTGTTTACCCAGAGGACTTTGAACTTTTGGGGTTCACTTTCGAGGGCAGTTAATACATGGACAGGGCCCTTCCCGTGGGGTGTTTGATCTCGTACTCCGCTTTTGGGTGCTTTAGTGCATTTTTGGAGTGGGAATTGTGTTGGCAAATGTCATGATACAGCACATTATCTTGATGATTTTTTTGTTTGTGGGCCCGGCAGGCACCACCCAGTGCACTAGGCTGTTGGCTTGTTTCAAGGCACTCGCTGAAGAGCTTGGTGTTCCTTTGGTGCACTAGAAAACTGAAGGCTTTGCTCAGATTCTGTCATTTTTAGGTATCGAGCTTGATTCCATGTGTCCGCCTCCCAGCGGAGAAGATCAACAGACTAAAGGAGCATCTGTCCGAGTTTAGGGGCAAAAGGAAGGCTTCCCTGTTGGAAATGCAACAGCTCGTTGGCCATTTGAACTTTGCATGCAAGGAAGTTGCCCCCAGCAGACCTTTCTTGTGCAGGCTGTGTGATGCTATGTCATCACTTCAGGCACCTCACCATTGGCTGCATATTGATAGGGGCATGCAAGTGGATATTGAGACTTGGCATGAGTTTCTGGGGTCCTTCAATGGGGTAACCTTTTGGAAGGATGTCCTGTTGATGGGAGCTGGTTTGCAGGTGTCTTCTGATGCATTGGGATCCATGGCGTTTGGTGTTTACTTTAGGGGGCACTGGTGTGCTGACCAGCGGCCCCAGGAATGGGCTGTTAGTGGGTTAGTTAGGGATCTCACATTCTTGGAGTTTTTTCCCATCCTTGTAGCAGTTTGGATCTGGAGGCAGGAATTATCCAACCATGTGTTGCACTTTGGGTACAAAAACATGGCAGTGGTGCAAGTGGTTAACTCCCTCACTTCCAAATCAGCCCGAGTGATGCAGCTGGTATGGGCATTCACTTTGAAATACCTCCAGTTGAACATTGTTGTTTAAGGCTAGACATTCCAGGTGTGGACAACAGATTGGCAGACGCTTTGTCTCGCCAACAGATGGACTGTTTCTGGCAGCTAGCCCACAGGGCCAACAGTCTTCCTTCCAGATTGCCCCCAGAGCTGTGGCAGCCTGGGAATCTGAGGTGAACAAAAGCATCCAGCTGGCCATTGCCCCCAGAACTCGAAGGACTTATGAGTATGCAGTAGGACAGTTCCGGGCTTTTCCGGTGGATGCTGGGTTGCAGCAGCTATGGCCTATCCTGGCTGAGCAATTGTTGCAATTCTGTGTGGCTCAATGAGTGTGCAGATTGTCAGGGCTTGTCGCTGCTGCCACTGGGCAGGGCCCCAGCTGGGCCGGCCCTGACATCAGAGGGGCACCAGGGATACTGCAGGACCCTGCTCTGTGGAAGGAGGGGCAGTATACATCACCCAGACTCCCTCTCAGTCCACTTGCTGGCCTGCTCAACCTGGCCTGCTTACCCTCTGCGTCCTCCATCATCTCCTCCTCCCAGAACTCTCCTCCAAGCCTCCACTCTCACACTGCTTGGCTCTCACTCCACACCATCGCTCCTTACTCACACCCACCACCTCAGAGCTCTTCCTAGCCACCTTATATAGGGCTTCCTTTCCCTGCCCCGCCCTCCTTCTAGGCTTGTTCCCTCTCCTGACTTGGCCCAGCTGTGCCTTCCCTCAGGTGTTTCCCTCCTACCACTAATCCCTTCTTGGCTTCCTTGCCTTGCTGGCAGGGTGGGGTTGAAGGCGAGCCATCCCCAGCTGAGGTCTCCTTGGCCTTGCTCACGAGGAGCTGCCCCAGCCGGCTTCTGTGCTGCTGAGCATGCCTGGCCTTGCTCGCGAGGAGCTGCCCCAGCCGGCTTCTGTGCTGCTGAGCATGCCTGGCCTTGCTCGTGAGGAGCTGCCCTGGCCAGCTTCTGGGCTGCCTGCTCATTGATGCTGGGCGGGGCTACCCATCTCCTCCCCCAGAATGCCTGTGGCAGCTCCACCTGGAGGGGCTTGGCTCCTAGCACCTCCTGAGCCAGGCTGCTGTCCTCTAGCCAGGGTGTGGCTCTGGGCTATAGTGGCTGCTTCTCCTCCTTGGAAGGTAAGGGCCCTGTTTGGGCTGTTGCTGGGTCCCTATTCTCCCTGCCTTGGCCCTTTTCCTCTAGCCTGCTTAACCCCCTCTCTTCCCCCTGGGGGGTGGGACTAGCTGGCTTCTCCCTGCTCCCTCCAGCCTTCTGAGGCTTTGGCCTTTCGCCCCTTCCTCCTGGAGTAGGCAGGTTCTGGCTCTGTTTGCAAGACAGAGCAGTTGAACTGCTGTCTCCCGGCTGCCCCCTGCCGCTGCCTGTCAGCAAGTCCGGGAGCTGGGCTGCTAACCCCAGACACGGATTAGTGGTCAAGTCTATTAGGGGACAGCTTGCACCCTTAGCGTTTGTTAGCAATGCACAGGGCCTGCCTGAAGCAACTGGGTATTTCCAGGTTTGGAAGATGCTTGAGGGCTGGGCCAGGGAGTGTGTGGCACCCCAAGATGAGAGGCAGCCTATTTCCCCTGCCATTCTTAGAGGTTTAAAGACAGCCTGGGGATTGGTCTGCAGTTGTAATTTCGAGATGAAGCTTTTTCATGCTGCTGCGTTGACAGCATTTTTTGGTGCCCTGTGTGTTAGTGAGCTGGTTGTTCAGTCACGGGGCGATGTATCGGGCTGGGCCTTGCAGGCCCAGGAAGTTAAGTATCTTGATGGGAAGGTGTTGATTTGGATCAGGAGGACCAAGATGGATCAGAGGCAGGTGGGGACTGAGCTTATGTTGGGCCCCTGTGGAGAGAAGGGTTTGTGCCCGGTCAAGGTCTTCCGACGATATTTTGCAGTGAGGGGTGATAATCCTGGGGTTTTCTTTCATCATGGGGACCTGTCTTCTCTGACAAGTTATCAATTTTGGATGGTGACAAGCAGGGCTTTGCACCGGTTGGGTTTGTCAAGTGTCAAATTCGGCACCCATTCTTTTCGGATTGGGGCAGCATCCACGGCTGCAGCTATGGGATACACAGGCGATGTCATTCAGCGGGTGGGCAGATGGCAGTCTTCCGCCTATCGGTCTTACATTCAGCCGTTGCCTTCTTTGGAATCTTGCACTGATTGAATTCTTTCCTTAGGTGTGGCAGGTCGTCCTGAGAGGAAGCAGATCCTCATTGTTGGACACAGTATGGAGTTCTGGGCGGCTGTCCAAGCCAGGAAGTCACCAGTTGGATCTCAGCTTGGGCTGGGTGACAGCGCCACAATCGAATGGCATGGCCAGCGGGGACTTCAGTGGTCAGAGTTACTGCCTCTTCTGTTCTGGGGAAGGATAGGTCCTCCCTCACATATTTTGGTCATCCACTTGGGTGGCAATTGTTATGCGCAAAATTTTGCACCTTTGTGGTCCGTTCTCCCTTTTCCGACCAACCACAATAAAAATTAAAATAAGATCCAGGAGTCCTTCTTGAATTGAAGCAAAACAGATGGTTTTATTGAACCGGTGGATGAGCCTTTTTCTTACACAGAAGTAGATGGTCTCCTTGTGTGCAAAACCTCATCATAATTACAATAGAAGCGCAGAGCAATTAATACTTTCAGATAATCATAACAATATTACAATATTCTAATATTTGTTGTCTTATTCGCTTGTAAGGTATCTAGGGTCAGTTCTGATTTGAAGATGCAATTCTGGGTTGGCCCCTCTATTTGGGGGAATTCCAAATCTTGCAACCCCCTTATCTTGCCCTCAATTTGGAAGGACACCTTCTAACCTCTCACCTACTTTCTTCTGGGCATAATACTTTCAATGACACCAATGAGTCTCAATCTGGCAGCCTTGGTACCCTCTGATAACTGAAGTCTGTGGGTAGGAAGGGATGTTTTTTCCATCTGTGCCCTTCCCCCCAGTTTCTTCTCAGCCTTAAGGAAGATAAGGCCACAGGTGGCCAAAACCAGCTTGCTGCATCAAATCAGTTTTCTACAAAAGGTTCTCTGGCACTGATTTCTATTGGAATCTTATAGAATAATATAACATATGCATAATATTTTATAAGTGCAGCTCTACAAGCAGAATATTATTAGTCCTCAGTTCTTGCAGAGTTTCAACATACTTCTCTTAATCTTCTTGTTTCAAGTGTTATATTCTTACAGGTTGCATTACAAATACTACATTGGCTCCTGAGCGTAGAAAAAAAAGTGCAAGGCATATAAGTGATATATAAAAGTAATATATAAAATCCTTTTCTTTTAATCTATATCCATCACAATGACCCAGGATTGATGAAAGGCAGGGCCCTGTCTTTACAGGTGACTGCAGATTTTTGGGTCATCAAAGCCTGTTGGCCATGAATTTATATTTTCTGGTCTGAAATGCTCCCTCGGCATGTTTGGAGAGAGACACTGGATCCCAGAGGTATGGCACAGGCTCAACGCTGGCCCAATAGGGCCATTCAGAAGGTGTTAGCGGGGTGGGCTGGGAATATACTTGCCCCACCCCAGGATTAAGGCCGCATTTGCCACCCTTTACAGGGATGATGGGTTCACCAGTCTTTGGCTGGCAATGACATCTTCTTAGATGACCTGTGGCAAGGGCTCAGGTTGGCACTAGGCCACCTGCGGGGCGTGGGGGCCTAAGCAGATGCTTGGCCCTTTTGTGTTGGCAGGAGAAAGTTGGGGAGTAGGGAGCGGGCCGGTGAGCACCCCTTTGGCAATTCCCCATCAGTGGGGAAAGGGGTCTGTCAGGAAGGAGGGTATGCTTCATGGCTGCCACCACCTATCCAGACTGCCTCCAGGGAACTCCAAGCTTTAGGAGCTTGATAGGGGGGAACCCTTTGCCTGGCCGGTCGGGTCCAGGCCATTCTAAGAATGGCTCAAGTCTGGAGCAGGTGAAGGTGGAGGTCCAGGAGTGACCCCATGGCTTGACCTGTACTGCCAGTTTGCCTTTGCCGCAGTTCAGTGTGGATGTTGCGTTTAATAAAGCGGCCCATAGTTCCAACTACTGTGTCTGTCTCATTCTTGCAACTGTGGGTGCCGTGATTCTTCCGACTTTGGGGGCCATGATTGGATGGTTGAAACAGACTGAAATTGAATCCTATGAAGGCAGAAGTCTTGTACCTGGAACGTGGACTCTTAGATTCTGGAATTTGACTCCCAGCCCTTGATGGGGCACTGATTGTAGGTGGTGAGGAGTCTGGGCATTACTTTGGATGCCTCTTTGTCAATGGAGGCCCAGGTTGCGGCAGCTGTCAGGTCTACATTCTTCCACCTTCATCAGATCAGGCAACTTGTCCTTTACCTTTCAGCCCCTGACCTTGCTACAGTGATTCATGTGATGGTGACCTCCAGACTAGTTTACTGCAACTCACTCTATGCTGGGCTGCCCTTGGGCCTGCTCCGGAAGTTGCAACTGGTCCAGAATGCAGCAGCATATATAACACTAATACTGCAGCAGCTGTACTGGCTCCCAGATCAGGTTCAAGGTTTTGGTTATGACCTTTAAAGCCCTTAGTGAACTGAGGTTGGCATACCTATGGGACCGCCACTCACAATATGTTCCCCAGAGGGCCCTTCATTTGGCAAATCAATATCTACTGGTGGTTCCTGGCCCCAAGGAAGTCCATCTCACCTCAAGCAGGGCCTTCTCAGCCCTGGTACTGATCTAGTGGAACTCTCTGTGGAAACACAGGCCCTGCAAGATTTAGTATTCTTTCCCAGGGTCTGTAAGATGGAGATGTTCTGCCAGGTGTATGATGATTGAGGTGGGAGGGCCCTCCCCTTCTTTGATTGGCCTCCTGCTTGGGGGGACACTGCCCCCCAGTCTGTATAACATCTGTCAGTTCACCACCCACTCCATGGGTTTTAGTGAGGTTTTAGTGAGGGAAGGACAATGTCAGTGCCACTGAATTTTATAAATTGAATCTGGTTTTATTATACTACCTGTTTTATATTGTGATGTAATCCACTCTGAGCCTGCTCTGCAGGGAGAGCAGAAAACAAACAAACAAACAAACAAACAAACAAACAAACAAACAAACAAACAAACAAACAAACAAACAAACAAACAAACAAACAAACAAACAAACAAACAAACAAACAAACAAACAAACAAACATCAAATAAAAGCCCCCAAATTCCTGCTTGGCTCTGTATTAGCTATTAGCTAATCCCACACCATTAAATGGTGTCAGGATGAGCCAGTGCAAACCTATATGTTGGGGGGATTTCATCGTTTTGGTTCAGGATTGTAAGTTTCCCCAGGTCCAGTTCGGCATGGCTTGAGAAAGAATGTGTGTGTCACCTAATTAGTTGCACCTGAAGCCTGCTTGATCCAAAGAGAAATGTCCTTGGGCAGCACGAGGAAGCAGCCTCATTCCACCCTCCCTAATTTCTCACGCTAGTACTGCTAATTAAGCAAGTGTGCTCTGATTGGTTGAGAGACCTTGAAAAGACAGCTGCTTACAGCATTGGTAATCCTCTCTAGAGATTTTCACCAGCATGTGAGAGAGGTTTCTCCATGTCATATTCATGATGATGGATTGGACTTCCTTTTTTACGCCTATGAGTAAAAACAACATGTCACAGCTACATTAGAGATGCAAATTAGCAAGCCTTTTAATGTGTTAGTGAGTTAGATCTAGCCAGTGTAGACAATTGTTTATTCTTTTCCATTGCCTATTGCTTGTGCTTAAGTAGAGTGGTTCCTGCTCAACATACACTTCTTATAATCTGAATTATTTAATAATGCTACATATATCTTCATTATCTTCTTGTGTTAGGAGTTACTGACTGAATGTGTGCCTGTACCCTCAGAAATTAACCCTGAGGCTGAAAAACCTCAAATTGAGGTCCAGATGCCTGTAAAGTTTTAAGGGTCTCGAGTGGATGTCTAACTTTTGGATTGAGACTCTCTAGCCCTGGCCAATCCTGATTTACCACCTTTGGGGGAAAAAAAGGAGGGGGTGGGGAATAATCCATGGCATTAATATCATGACTTTCCCTCCATCACAAAGCACAACCTTCTGTGCCTATACATCAGTGCAAAACTATGCAATAGCTTAATTATGTTTCCATGGAATGATATAGCAGCTAGAACAGAAGTGAAATTGAGATAGTAATTTTCCAGAAGATTCATAGCTTCTGTGCAGGTACATGGCTGCTGAGAAGTCATCACCTGCCCATCATGGGTGCCAAGTACCCAGTGGTGCTGAGGCATCAGCCCTGATTACAGATGCTACAAATTTTGTGGTGAATCTTTGACAGTAGTGCTTACCGTGTTTGACTGTATTGATCAAATATGAGCCAATCACCATGTCTACTCAGCTTAGCCCTGAATGAATCAAATGGCAGTTGAACAGGTTTTCATTGTTTTTTTGTGAAACTCTGCATGTGCAAAAATGCTGCTGGTCCAAACAGAACAGTAGCTATTTATGATAAAAGACTACTTAGATAAACACCAAATGATAATATCTTTTTATTTTTATGTTTTAAAATAAAAATCCTATGTCATTTTTTCTCTCAGGCTTTTCTCTGGCCATTGCAGAGGCTTTCCTCCACTGTGGCTCTCACTTTCTCTGCTGCCAGCACTTTTGTGTGTGCAAGATCAATGTTTTTTCAAGTAGACTTTAGGCATGCCTATGTGCTAGCAACAGAAGAATCAACTGCTGTAGTAGTGGAAAGTCTCCACAGTGGCCAGTGTCATAGGATCCAAATCATAGCATTTATTCATAACTGATTTATAAAATTTGTGACTAATTTAACTATTTAAACAGTGGGGCATTGGTGCAACGGGAGGAGGGGGCAGCAGGCAGAACTCTATTGTGTTGTGTGAGAACATGCTGAGGGCACTGTCTAGTCATGAACAAGTTGATGAACAGTCCACTCAAATAACTGGCTCCTTGGCTGTTGTGGATTTTCCGGGCTGTATAACCATGGTCTTGGCATTGTAGTTACTGACGTTTCGCCAGCAGCTGTGACTGGCATTTTCAGAGGTGTAACACCAAAAGACCATGAGTGCCATTGGTTTGCCGACATATGAATTAGCTAAACATCTGGCCAATCTTCTACAGGACCACATCGGAAGAACCACATCTTACATCAAAGATTCAGCACATTTCATCAACAAAATCAGTTCTCTGAAACTCAGTCCGCAGGACATACTTGTCAGTTTTGATGTTGTGTCCCTGTTTACTAAGGTTCCGGTAAAAGACACAATCACACTTATTAATCAAATTTTTCCAGAGGATGTAACAGCCTTATTCCACCATTGTCTGACAACCAGTTACTTCCAATGGGATGACTAATTCTATGAACAGATGGATGAGGTGGCCATGGGAAGCCCTCTCATCCCAGTTATAGCAAACTTCTACATGGAACATTTTGAAAAAAACAGCTCTAGAATCAGCACCCCACAAACCTACATTCTGGTTCTGGTTCATAGATGATACCTTTATCTTTTGGAGCCATGGTGAGGAAGAATTGATGGAGTTTTTAAACCACCTCAACAATATCTACCTGAACAAACAATTCACCATGGAGAAAGAAATTAGGGGGAAACTTCCATTTCTAGATACCTTGGTCATCCGCAAAGCAAACTTTCAGTTAGGTCACAAGGTCTACAGGAAACCAACTCACACGGATCAGTACTTTCACAAAAACTCCAATCACCACCCTCAACAGAAAAGAGGCATAATAAAAACGTTAGTAGACCATGCAAGACGGATATGTGAACTGCACTTTCTCAACGAGGAAACTAATCATCTAAACCATGCACTTCAAGCAACCAGAAATGAAATCAGAAGAGCAATTAAACCAAGGATAAATCAAAAAACCAAGGAAAAACAGTCTCCCACAGGAAAAGTGTTTTTGCCATATATCAAAGGAATCACTGATCAGATGGGAAAGCTTAAGAAAAAGCACAACCTTCAAGCAGTATTCAGACCCACCAGAAAAATACAACAGATGCTACGTTCAGCAAAAGACAGTAGAGACCCCCTCACTTCTGTAGGAGTATACCGCATACCCTGCAGCTGTGGACAAGTTACATCAGGACCACACAGCATAGCATCTGGACAAGAATAAAAGAACATGAAAGACACTGCAGACTTGGCCATCTGGAAAAATCAGCAGTGGCTGAACATAGCCTAACTCAAACAGGACACAGTATCCTATTCCAGGACACTAAAATACTTGACAACACTTCCAACTACTTTGTCAGATTGCACAGAGAAGCCATTGAAATTCATAAGCATAAGCACAATTTCAACAGGAAAGAAGAGACTGTAAGAATGAATAGAGCATGGTTTCCAGTCCTGAAAAACACCAGGCTAACAAAATGCTCTATACCCTACAATAGCCCTGCAGAGAATATTAGCATATCAAGCACCAATCCATATGCAAAAGAACCTCCTCAGGATACAGTGAAGCCTCCCTCCATTAGCATTCCACACCCTGGGAAACTCTTACAGGATGACTCAGCCCAACCCCACCTTCCTGAGTAGATATAAATTACTTACCAACATCTTTTCCACACTGTGACACTGAGAGATCGCTGTCTTTTGGTGCTACACATCTGAAGATGCCAGTCACAGCTGCTGGTGAAACGTCAGGAACTACAATGCCAAGACCATGGCTATACAGCCCAGAAAATCCACAACAACCATCGTTCTCCAGCTGTGAAAGCCTTCAACAATACAATTGGATCCTTGTTCACAACTGGTGAACTGGATGTGAGCCACACCGGCATTTAGTGTGACATTTGAATTATTAACTGAACAGGAATCTGAATGGCTGGGCGAGTACTTCTGTTTTCCTTATTGAGAGACATATCCACTCTCTTTATAATTTTTACTTGACTATAGAAAGAGTTAAAAGTCATAAGAGGCTCAGAAAAAAAGTCTTTTAAAAGATAACAACTTAAGGAATTTGGTTTCATAACTGTTCCCTAGTATGGACTTGAAAACAATTGGATTTTTTTTCCTTAGGGGACTTCAGGACCTGCTGGGAAATTAGATGTCATTCAGTCTCCATTCCCAGTTCATGGATAAGGTAGCCAGTGTGGGCAATGTCTTTGGAATAGGTAGTACAAAATTACATGTTTTAGAGGTTACATGAGAAACTGATTTGGATTATGCCACTTTCCTGTTCCTGTTACAACCCTTTGTGACAGGAATGGAGTTACATGCTGCTATTTTCTGGTCTTGTTACAATTTCTCATCAAGAGACTCAAGTGCCAAATAGGTGAAAACAAAGAAAACATTTTAGGCATCAGAAAAGGCCGTGAAGCTTGACATGCCTGCCCTTTAAAATGCAATGCTCAGTAAAGTGTGTGCATGACAAGGAAATAATAGGCTTTGCTTTATGTTTTGTATTTCACTTTGCTGATAGTCTATTTGCCTGAGATAAAGATAAGAATGCCAGACTCTTGGATTCTATATGAGCACTGTCATTGTCTTGTTTGGTAACCTTGGATTAGCCATTGGGTAACATATGTCTCTATTTCATCATTTATTAATCAAGACCTATAAAAGAATCATGACAATGCTAATGCCAAATGCAGAGAGTTTTAATCTGGAGGTCTTATGATAATAACATTTTTATTTTTCACATTTGTAACCAACACTTCTTCCCAAGAATGTTGGATATAATGCATAATATTATTTCTCTATTTCTTCCCAATCTATAACAACAAAACAGGGTGCACAAATTTCTTTCTGCCTGTCAGTCTGTGGCAGGCATCAGAAAATAAAGCTAGAAGTTTCGAAATGGGCCACCAGCATTAAGATGATCATGCAAACTGCACTGCCAAAAAAGGACATTTTAACATCCTGGCCCAGATTAAGAACAGGGCCATTTCCACACTACTCACCTTCATCCGGAACGCTGCGGAACGTCGTGAATAAACTGTGGAAGATAGCATCTTCTCACGCAAGTTTTGCACAATGTTGTGCAAAAACTCGCGTGAGAAGACGCTATCTTCTGGGGGGGAGGGGGTCCGCAGCATTCTGGATGAAGGTGAGTAGTGTGGAAATGGCCCAGAACATCCCACCACTATGGAACTTCTCTGTCTTCATATTAGCCAGAATAAGGGTGCTTGTCCTGCCCCACTGTATTTAGCAGGGCATGGTGCCTGGGAATAATGCATATGTGACTCTTTAACTTTGGACCAATCTTAAGAAGGAGCTGAGTTCTTCCTTGAACTTACAAGCACAGAAACAAAAGACAACTTACACAGGATCAGTAATAAAAATTGGGAGTAGTGCAAGCTGCTTGTAGTGCTCTGGGAAGGGGAATCTCTTAGCTATTCTGCATACTTGCCAGATCTTCCTTTCTATCTGTTTTCACTCTCCCCCCCCTTTGCTGTATCCCCCCCCCAAATCTAGTAGTTTCCCTGAGGAAGTGAATTTGGACACCATGATAAAAGAGCTTCCACTCCCTTTTCCAGGTGAAGAATTATGTTGATTACTCTAGCAGACTGGAGTAGGTCAGTTGGAGCACATAGGGGTTGGGAATTCTCCCTTCTCCATATGTTAAGATGAAAAGTTATATTACTTCTCTGGAATATAGCTCCCTCCTCTTCTCTGGTGACCATTTTTATTGGTCACTAGCTTCAGGAGAATCATTGGAGTTTCTGTGCCAAAAATGAAGGGAATTGGAACATCATAGCCCAAAACATCCTCCTGCTATTTGCAATGGAAATGATGGTTTACTCTCTAGAACCAAAGAAGGTGGTAGCAGCACAGACAAGGAAGTGTGAACAATATCCTCTCATTTACAAAATGAAGTAATAACTTCTTGGAATGATCTTTTTTTAAAAAAACATTCTTTTTTCTGATTGTATACTTCTTGTCCTGGCAACCACTGAAATTCTTCCTAGTGTCTTTTTTTACTTTTTCTGAAATCAAAGTCTTTCTACATGCTGAATTGTAGCCTCAGTCAGCTACCCAGATAGAGAAGAAAGCAGACTGTTTTAATTCAGGTGTTCTAAGTGATTTCTTTTACAGAACACTTATTTTTTGTCAAGCAAAACACTGAGCATGCAGGTGTAGAGCCCCTATAAAATACTATTGCAAATGCACTGAGTTAGAGTTGTTGAGGGGAACAAGCAGGAGCTAGCTTCTTGTAACCCTATAAAATGAGTTAAGCTGAGACAGTGTGATTGAGCCAAGGTCAGTTAGCTAAGAAGGTAATCAAAACCTGGTTTTCCTGATGTAATTACAACCCTGTATGCCCCATGGCTTTTTAAATAGCTTATTTATAGTACTTTGTTTCCTTCTGGTAGAGTAGGATATGAGGGGGATCCTCCTAGCTTGCTGCAGCAGGCTAGCATCAACTGATCCCATCTAGGCTGATTTTTGCCCCCTCAGTCGGAATGAAAGGCAGACATAGTATTTGGGTTCTAAAATGGGGTTTTATTAAATTACAACAATTAAACAGAAACTACGGCAAGGGCCTAACTAGTGGTACAGGTCAGGCCCTGGGGTCACTCCTGGACCCCGCCCTGACCTGTCTGGGCGAGACACCCACTGCCCCGGGTGCGAGCCATCCATGGTGTGGCTGGGACTGGGCCTGGCCAGGCGAAGTGGTTCACCTCTTTAAATCTCCCCCACCCGGCTGCACAGCACCGGGAGGGGGGGGGGGAGAGAGACTGGCTTTTCCAGGAGTTCCCTACCAGGGTGTCTGTCCTTGCACCTGGGCTGTACAGCAGCCAGCCACTCCTGACAGACCCCATTTCCGCACCAATGGGGAAGTGCCAAGGGTGCTCACCGGCCTGCTCAAACTTTCCCCTAACTTTTATCCTGCCACCTGGGAATTACCTCAGTCCCACCATGCCAATTACCTTCCTCTTCTCACAGTGCAAGGTAGGCAAAAAAACTCCATTCCCAAGTGCAAATCGGGGACAAGGAGAGAAAAATTCCTACCTGGCCCCAAAAGGTGGCTGGCTAATCCTGCACTGCAATAGGGTGAGGTGGGTGGGCCGAGCACGAGGCGCAACTGAAGGCAATGGGGCAGAGAAGCCAGCTAAGGCTACAGACTCTGCCCCCAGTGCTAAACCCTGGATCCCAGGGTACACCTTCTGCTTTCCTCCTTCCGAGGAGGCAAAGAGTGGCCACCAGCCTAAGTGGCTGCTGCCACTGGCCGGGATGGCCAAATTCTCCTCTTCTTTAACCTTTGGAAGAACAAAAAGGAGAGAGCCCTCTTTGACTCTTGGTTAGGGACCTGTGGTAATCATTTAGTGGACACAAACCAGTCTAGATTGGGGGGGGGGCGGGGGTTGTTCAAATTTATTTAAGGGAATTCAATGGGACAAAAGTAAAAATGAGTTTCACTTTCAAATGGAATTCTGATTTCTCTCTTTGGGAGTCTCATACAAGTTTATCTCTAAACACCATTCATACTCCAATTTATTCCAGAGGAACCAAGTAGCACTTCTTCCAAAACACTGGATCCCCATGATTTCATATATGTAAATCATAAGATTTCCACCTTACAGAGGTTAATACTTGGGATTAAAATATTGGTCCTTCTGAATCTTCAGAAAGCAATACCTGTTCAAGTACAACATATGGTCCAGTATACTCAGCATCTTCACATTAAGCCAACAAAATATAATCACTGGATAGATGTTGATTAGGGGGTCATTCATACATGTGCAGCTTCTTCCCTCATATTTAACTTCATGAACCCTATATGAAAAAATTCTTCCACATTTTGGTCTTTTGTTGCAAACAGTGATAATGTTGTCAGAATTGATTTTTGGTGAGTAATTTTTTTATTCTGCAGAAGGAATAATCTCCCCTAAAAGACTTTTAACTGTGTCAGTTGAAGGTTTTTCGCCTTTGATTCAATGCTGGGATATTTCTCAAAGGAGCAACAACCAGCATTTCAACTGAGGATGCTGAAGAGCTGTTCAGAAAGCACAACTTTCAAACCATTTATCAAAAGTACTGGAATTTCTTATTTTCTTGACAGGTTAAGCAGAGAGAAATAGCAAATCAGAAAAGTTAATCTCTCATACTGAACATTTCAACTGCATTAAGTGAATTTTATACATTTCATATTTGACAATCCTGGTTCTTGTCAATTAATTCTGAATTATATGGAATTCTGTCATTGTGGTCTGAAACTCAGGGCTCATAAATATTGATGTAGTGTTCAGGAAAGACAAAAGAGGGTGAAGAATAGCATTATGGAAGCATGGGGTGAGAGGCATGGGAAGCAGGCTGTGTGAATGCACTCTGGAGTTCCCAAAGTATTCAGAGAAGACTGGAGATTGCATGCTTAATTTCTACTACTTAAACTGGAATAGGTGCCAATGCTTCTGTCATACATTTTTGGTCTAAATTCTGCAGACTCAAGTGCAAGGTGGCAATATTTTCATAATAAATATTTCAGCCATTAGCCATAGGTGGTGACGAACAGTGAAAGAAAGAAAGAAAGAAAGAAAGAAAGAAAGAAAGAAAGAAAGAAAGAAAGAAAGAAAGAAAGAAAGAAAGAAAGAAAGAAAGAAAGAAAGAAAGAAAACCTCAGAAAAAAACACTACCCCACAACTCTCCTTGCCCATATTACTAATTGGCCCCCACAGATTCTTTCTCTCTTGCTATGGCTTGAAGTACACACAGGGGCGGCGCCAGGGTTTCTGGTGCCTGCGGCTGCCCCTACGTGAGCACACACATAGTGCGCGTCCACGCCCCCCAGACTGCGTGATGACATCACTGCTTGATGACATCATCACACAGCAAGCCGGCCCCATTGGCCAGCAGGTGGCTGGGATGGTGCCCATACTCCCAGTTGGGCACGGCAGGTGGCTGGGGAGGTTCCGCACGCCGCCCTGGATGCCTGCTGAGCCTGGGTTGCACCTGCTGTGCCTGGCTGGGGGCATGTGTTGGTGGCGGCGGTGGCGGCAGCAGTGGCAGCGTGGGGCTGGCTGGCTGCAGCAGCTGCAGGCTAGGCACACCAGCTCCGTGGTGCATGCCTCTGCCCCCGGCACCCCCTCCGGCACCCCTTCGGTGCCTCAGCACCTGCAGCACCCGCCTCACTGCCTCAGTGGTGGCACCGGCCCTGAGTACACATATATCCCTGTTCATTTGCTGGATAAACAAATGGTGATTGCAACTAGCAGCAGCCATGGTGAAAAAAGTATCCAAGCATGGGAGTAACTATACTTGTTCATTGGGCAAGGCATAGCCTAATTGCCCAATTGTTCAATTGTCTGTCTTTCTCTGAATGAGGGGCAGGGTTAGGAGAGAGATAAACCAGAAGGCATATTTCAAAGCACCTGGAGTTAAAGGAATGCCAATAGAGTTATTTCAAGCCACAGAAATGGAGTCCATCAGAATCTTAACAGGAATCTGTCAACAAATATGGAAAACAAAACAATGGCCCACAGACTGGAAACACTTATTCTACATTCTAATTCCAGAAAAGGGGATGCCAAAGAGTGCAGCAACTATGGGACTATCGCATTAATTTCCCATGCAAGCAAAGTGGTGCTCAAAATTCTACAGCAAAGAGTCTTACCATATATGGAACAAGAAATGCCAGATGTTCAAGCTGGATTCAGAATAGGAAGAAGCACCAGAGATCACATTACAAATCTGCGATAACTAATAGAACATACCAGGGAATTTCAGAAGAAAATCAGCTTGTTTTATAAAGATTATAGCAAAGCTTTTCATTTTGTGGATCATGAAAAGCTATGGATAGTCTTAAAAGAAATGGAGGTGCCATAACATCTGACTGTTTTGATGCACATCCCGTACTCTGGACAAGAGGCCACTGTCAGGACAGAATATGGAGAAACAGAATGGTTTCCAAATGGCAAGGGTATCAGACAGGAGTGCATATTATCTCCCAACTTATTCAATTTCTATGCAGGGTGTATCATAAAGAAAGCTGGATTAGATCGAGAAGAAACTGGAGTGAAAATTGGTGGAAGGAACATGAACAATTTGACATATACAGATGACACCATGTTACCGGCAGAAAATAGTGAAGATTTGAAACAACTACTGATGAAGGTTAAAGGAGAAAGCGCCAAAGCACGATTACAGCTGAACATCAAGAAGACAAATGACTACTGAGGAATTACACAATTTTAAAGTTGACAATGAGAAAATTGAAATTAAGATTTTCTATTCCTTGGTTCAAATCATCACCCAAAAGGGAGACTGCAATGAAGAAACCAGAATATTGAGACTTGGAAGAGAAGCTGTGAGGAAGCTAGAGAAGATCCTTAAAGATAAAGATGTCTCTCCGGGAACCAAGAGGCAGATAATCCATAGAATGTGCAAACCATTCCTCAACAGAAGAGCTTTCTCTGGAAAGTGTAAGCCATGGTGCAAAAAACCCAAACTACTCCTGATTAGAGATGGGCATGATCCGCATTATGATTGGAAAAAACCCACGATGATGGCGATCGCACGATTGTGACCCAGAGGATCGTGATCGTCCACGGCCAACGATCCAGCGATTGGGAGAGGCCTGGATTGTTGTGTTTGGGCTCGGATCGGGGATCCAGACAGGCGCCAGCAAGCTATTTCCCTGGCAACGGAGCCAGGGGAAAGCCTGAGCTCTGTTTGTCCTCCTTCTGTCGCCCTGGAAACCCGAATGGAAGCCCAGCTTTCCTTGATCAGCAGGGCTTCCTTCCAACCACGGAGCAGCAAAGCAGAGAAGACACCCAGGGGAGGAAGGGGGAAGGGGGTGTTCTGTATCTATGGGCTCTCCAATCTCATCCTTGCAAACTCTGATAGGCAGCTCTGATGGCCAAACACAGACCTCCTGTGTTGCTGAATGGGACCTGAGGGGAGGCAGCTCGTCGCTGCCTCCCCATGCCCGACAGGCCCGGCGGCCGCTGCCAGCACCCACCTTTCATGTATCGCTGGGAATACCAGCACACTCCAGTTTGGCCTGGTGAGCGGGCACATGGGGGTGCCACCGGTGAGTGGCCAGACCCCCCGTCCCCTGAGGGGAGGCGGCTCGTCGCCGCCTCCCCAGGCCCGCCAGGCCCGGCGGCCACCGGCACCGCCCACCTTCCCACATAATACCAGCGTGCCCTGCTTTGGCCTCCACGATCACAATCCATGATCCACGGCTCGGAAATGGGAGATGATCGGTGCAGATCGTTATTTTGGGATCGTTGTCGGCGCTGATCCACAATCCGCTGGATCGTTAACATTTTTTGGATCGTGCCCATCTCTACTCCTGATGATACCATCTATGTAGCCAGTCATTTATCTGCTGTATTCTTTTTTTAAAAATACATTTTCATTGGGTGAGTTAAGTCATTTCATACATAATCTATTATCCCCCATATCCTAGTTTCCCCACCCACTCCTCCCCCTTTTTCTTTGTAGACTTCCAACAGTTTTCCAACCCCTTATCTAATTATATCTACTATATACTGTTATATTATTTAAAGTAAAATGTTATTTCTTAATACCATTCTCTTATCTTAAACTCACAAATCTATATTTCCTCTGTAAAGATCACTTTACCCCCCCTTTAAAAATTCTCCAATGTACATAATTTCCCTTTGACATTCCACTTCTTTTCCAAATACAATTTAAATTTCCCCCAGTTAATAAAGAATTCTTCAGACTCTTGCTCTCTCATTTTCTTTGTCAGCTTGTCCATCTCAGCCATATACAGCAATTTTTGGATCCAATTTTCTATTGTCGGTATTTCTTGAGTCTTCCATAATTATGCATATACCATCCTTGCCGCCGTCATCATGTAAAACATTAGTGTTCTGTCTTGGATCACAAACTCTTCTAAACTTATGCTTAGCAACAACAACTCTGGGTTTTTGTTCACTTTTTCCTGCAATATTTCTGACATAACCTCAACAATATTCCCCCAGAATTATTTAGCCGGTTCACAAGTCCACCACATATGATAAAACGAACCTTCTTGATTTTTACATTTCCAACATTTGTCTGACATTTGACTATTCCCATAAGCTAATTTCTTAGGTGTTAAATACCATCTATATATCATTTTATATACATTCTCCTTTATATTAGTACATGTTGATATTTTTAATGTATTTTTCCACAAATACTCCCATGCATCCATTGTGATGTCTCTATTACAATTTATAGCCCACTTTACCATTTGCACTTTAACTGTTTCATCCTCAGTAAACCACTTTAACAAAATTTTATACATTTTAGATATCTTTTTTCCCCCTCTTGTAATAAACATTCTTCTAGTTCCAAGTTTTTTGTTCTGAATCCTGATTTCCTGCGATCAGAGTCATACAAATCTTTAATTTGTCTATATTGGAACCACCCATAATGAAATGGTAGTTCCTCATTTGCTTTAATTATAACTGCTTTTTGCTCCAGTTTCAAGATTTCTTTATAAGTCAACAACTCCTTGCCATTATATTCCGTTTTCGGGTTAACAACTTCAGCCGGTACAATCCACAATGGGGTTTCTTCATTTAAGTATCTCTTATATTTTTGCCAAACAATGAATAAATTCCGTCTCACATAATGATGTAAAAACATAGCATCTGCCTTGATATCTGCAGTATTCTTCTTTCCCTTCCTAAACCATGGCCTATGACAGGAAGAACTGACAAAAACACAACTTGTGCTCCCAGGTCCTAATCCTTTTCACCCACAGCCACATAATATCTTTTAATGCATTCTGGACTGTGCCAGGCAACATCATTTGTTCCCACATGTATCAGGAAGTAGGGATAATATGTGGGTTTGATAAGTCTTCCTACCCTTTCTGTCACATCCTGGATGCATGCACCTGGTAGACAGCATACTTCTTGAGATGACAAGTCTGGTCGACACACTCTACTCTCTACCCCTCTCGGTAGGGAGTCCCCAATTACCAGCACACACCTTGTCCTGTATTGAGGAATGGAAGCTCGAGTTCTCTCATCCACAGAGGCCTGAGAACTTTCTTTCAAGGTTCAAGGAGTCTGGGGGAGTAGCGCTTGATCCAGTTGTCCAGAATCAATATGTATGGGGAGATCCTGGAACCAATTGTTTAGCATAAGAGGCACAGAATGTCTCTTGATTATCCTGTTCCTGTGAGTTACTTTCTTCCATGCTCTCGCCTCTTGTATTGGGTGCTCCTCCAAATCCTGAGATACCTTTCCCTCCTCCTCATGTTGCCCTCTGAAAAGTGCTTCATGCATTCTGTCCATGTACTCTTCACCTTCCATTTTTAAATTGTTTGTTATAGTTTTCTTTATTTAAACTACAAACAATAACACAAAAACTATAGACAACAAACATAGAGGACAAAAAACTTTCTAAAAGGAAGACACACCAACAACACATAGTCAAGTGAAAAAAGAAAAAAGAAAAAGAGCCCCTTAAACTAAACTGTAGATTGACTTCTGATTGTCTCCGCCACAAATACAGATCATTTTTAGAATCTCACTTATTCTAAGTTAAACATAAAAGCCCTCTTTTTTCTATTGTTCATGGTTCTTAATCCATAATTCCAGATGTCATCAAGTCCTTATTATCCATTTCATGTAAAAAGTCTATAAACGATTTCCATTCAGTCAAAAATGTAACTAATGTCTTTTCCCTAATCAGTGAAGTAAGTTTTGCCATTGACACAAACTCCAATGCTTTTATCCACCATTCCTCCACTGCAGGCAATGTTGGAGTTTTCCACTTTTGTGCTCAGAGTACTCTTGCCGCCATAACCAAATATAAAAACAAAGTTCCAAACTTCTTTCCAACGGGCTGTCCATTATTCCCAACAAAAAAATCTCTGGTTTCAACTGGATTCTAATCTTCAAAATCTTCTGAATCGATGATTGCATCTGCAACCAGAAACTCTTTGCTTTCTTACATGTCCACCACATATGAAAAAAATGTCCCTTCTTGTTTAGCTCATTTCCAACATACATTTGAAGCACTCTTATATATTCTAGCCAATTTTTCAGGAGTCATATACCAACGATACAACATCTTATAAAATTTTTCTTTGATACTAGAGCTTAATGTAAATTTCAGCCCTCTTGTCCACATATTTTCCCATTGCTCCATTAATATGTCATGTCCACATTTTTTGCCCATTTAATCATACATTCTTTTATTTGCTCTTCTTCCATCTCAGACCTCAACAAAAGTTTATACATTTTAGAAATAACATGTTCATCATTTGTACAGAGGGCAATTACAAATTGTTTTAGATTGCTCAAAGTCATAATGACTCTTGTCTAATTTAAATCTGTCTGATATTTGCATATAGGGAAACCACTGGCAAGTGTGCCCTTCTGCTGCAAAGTCCTCTCTTGATTTAATTTTAACTTGGCCTTGAGAAAATTCCAATAAATCATGATAAGTTAACCATTTAGGTGGATTCACCATTTCCCTTCTAAAATGAGCTTCTTGCAGTGACAACCAGAGAGGTATTTTCGAACACAAACTAGGTTTGTATTTATTCCATACTCTCAAAATGGCATGCTTTACATAATTATTATTAAACTCTGTATTGGCCTTAACTTTGTCATACCATGGAAACCCATGCCACCCAAATTTTAAGTTCTGCCCTTCAAGGTCCAATAGTCTTCTATTTTTTTAAAATAACATTTTTATTAATAACAATCAACAATAACAACATCGGTAGTATAAAAGCAATACAACATTAAACATGACCGTTCTCAGGCAACACAGTAACAACCTTCAGTATTCAACTGCTTGTAGAAGAACATACAGTGCATGTGAGATTATATGATAAAGAAAACTGAACACCCATAAAGCAAGAGAGAGACAAGCGAATGAATCTATTATAACATAAGGCACAATTATAACTCACATTTCTGGATTTATGATTGTATAAAAGGGCAATTTCGATACCAACAAGTCATTCTTGGCTAGAAAGTCTAGGAAACGGTACCATTTTGCAAAGAAATTGGAGGGTTTCGAAGGGTTTAAAAGAAGTTGAGTTCTTTCAGATATTTTTTCCATTATAAGCTGATCCCATACCATTCTGTACCAAATGTCAAGATTGGGAGGAAGGTGTGATTTCCATCTAACTGCAATTGCATTTTTGGCAGCAGCCAGTAATGTTCTAATTAAATCCTTCTGCTGTTGGGGTACAAGTGAGTCTTTCCAGAGGTCTAAAAAGACCAGCTCAGGGCGCAAGGGTATAACATGGGCCGTCATTTTAGAGATTTCATGAAAGACTGCCTGCCAAAAGTCTGCAATGAACTGACACTCCCACCAGGAATGCACGAATGTCCTGGGACTCCCACATTTCTTCCAGCAAAGAGGGGATCTCTTTGGGTACACTTTTGCCAATTTCTGGGGGGTGAGGTACCATCTGTGGATGAGCTTGTAGGTCTGCAATTTCACATTGATAACAGGGGAGTTTACCAGTTTAGAGGACCAAACCTGTTCCCATTCTGATTGTGAAATGGTAACCCCGCAATCATGCTGCCATTTATCTTGTAGTGCCACATTTTGCCTAGTTTGGGAACTCAACAATATGTTGTAAATTTTGGATAGCAATCCCTTACGAATGAATGAGTGGGAGTCCAGGAGTCTTTCAAATTCAGTCATCGGTTTAGTCATTACATTACGTATCTCTAGTTCGCCCAGGAGGTAGCTCAGCTGAAAATAGAAGAACCATGGTACTTCCCTACCCATTTTATGGTTCATTTCTGTTCTATCTATTATGCCATCTTTAGATGCTATGTCTATTAGTCTGACATCCCTGAAGCTATCCCAAGCTTTTAGGGCTGTTATGTTGTGATGGAGAGGTAGACCTTCGTGAGATGTTATTACTGAGAACCTAGATATCGCTGGAAGCAATTTATTTTTATGTCTGTCCCAGTGCTTCAAGAGTGCCTTAAGAAAGATGTTATGGCTTGTTGAGGAGGGGCGACGAGTGTGATTGGACCAAAATGTTTCACGAATTGTGTTAGGTTGATGAAATGTATGCAGAATGTTGATCCAATCAGAGTGTACTTAATGATGCAGGATTTGAATCACATCTAATAACCTGGCTGCTGCGTGGTAAAGCCCCACATCTGGATAGTTAAAGCCTTCACTATAGCGTCGAGTGTGCAAGGTTTTAAAGGCTATCCTAGGATGTTTATATTTGCCATAAAAACCGGTTTAGAGTTGTTTGCCATTGACTTAAGGTGCTCTGAGGAATGTCTATTGGGATAGTTCTAAAGAGAAAGACTAGTTTTGGCAAGATAAATGACTTTACTAGGTGGTACCTTTTGTACCAAGATAAGTTCTGTTTGTTCCATTTAAGAAATGTGCTTTTAATGTCTTTCATTTTCTGCAGATGGTTAGTTTGAAGCAACCAATCAGGATTTTGGGGAATATTTATACCTAAGTAGTGCAAGTGGGACTGAGCTCAATGATACGGAAATTGCTGCTGAATGGTATTACATGTTGAGTCAGGCAAATTTATGGGCAGAATGCTGGATTTATTCTGATTAATGCTCAAGCCAGATATCTGTTCAAATTTTGAGAGCTCCTTGTGAAGATATCTCAAAGGCTTTAATGGCTGTGTTACAAACAGCAAGATATCATCTGCAAATAGACATAATTTAAAAGTATTCTTGTTGATTGTTATGCCCTCAATTTGGGTGTTATTCCTTATTGCCTCCGCTAGGGGCTCTATTGCCAGAGCAAAGAGGATAGGGAATAGGGGACAGCCCTGGCGCGTGCCCTGGTAGAGATTGAGAAAGGGAGATGATGTACCATTAATTTTGATTTTCGCTCGGGGACAGTCATAAATAGCCTTAATTACCTGTAGAATATTAGTGCCAAAGTTCATTTGGGCAAGAAGCTTCTGCAAATATGGGATTTCCAGGGAGTCGAAAGCTTTTTCTACATCTAGTGACAAAAACATCGTTTGCACATTATGACATTTGCTGAAGGTCAGGATATTTAAAGCTTTGAAAATATTTTCTGATATATCCCTATTGGGGATGAAGCCAATCTGATCCTTACATACATAGTGTCCAATAAAGGAATTCATTCTCTGAGCTAAAATTGAAGTTAAAATTTTGTAGTCAACATTCAGCAACAATATTGGCCTGTAGGAGCTGGGATTAGAGTGATCTTTTCCTTCTGTGGGAATCAGTGTTATTGTCGCTTCTGACCAGGTCCTGGGTAGGGCACCCGAAACAAATATGCCATTACAAGCCGATAACAGAGGTGGAATTAACACCGGAGCAAATTTCTTATAGAATTCAGCCGGGTACCCGTCGGGTCCCGACGCCTTGTTGCTTTTCAACCTTTTAATGGAGTCAGAGTTCCGTACTAGAAACCGGGTTGTCCATTAACTGCCTGTGCGCTTCCGTCAATTTCTTAACGTTTTTGTGGTTTGACAAATAGTCCCTGATTTTCGTTTCATCTGGTTTAGTCGAGGAATATAAGTTTGAATAGAATGATTTAAACACCTTCAATATGTCACTAGATTTAGTAAAAGTTTGGCCAGTAGAATCTTTTATAAGTTGAACGTGCCTATTAATCTTTTTCTCCTTTACTTTCCAGGAAAGGTAGCGTAGAGTCCTAGGGGAATGACTCCAATACTTTTGTTTCAAATATAAGAGGTTTTTCTGGATTTGATGAGTCTCCAGAGACTCCAGTGCTTTACGTTCATGCAGCAGTTGCTTATAAATTCTCTTGCTGCCGCCTTTTTTGTGCAGTTGTTCTAAGTTACTAATTTTATCAAGCAGGGCTTGCTTGTGTTGCCTTTTTGTCCTATTTAATGAAGCCGACACTGCAATCAATCGCCCCCTTAGTACAGCCTTAAGGGCATCCCATATTGTTTGAGGTGAAGTCTGTCCTGCTTGGTTTTCCTCAAGGTATTGTTTGATATACTGTTCAATTGCTACCACATTATTCTCATTAAGTAACAAATTTTTGTTAAATGTCCAGTGCCTTTCCTTACTATACTCTGAGGTTAACGATAACATACAGTTAACCCATGCATGGTCAGAGTATTCTATGTTCCCTATCCTGGATTGGTACACCCTGTCAAAAAGGTCAGTGGACACAAGAATGTAATCAATTCTGGTATATACCCCATGGCGAGGTGAGTAGTAAGTATAGTCCCTGACCAATGGGTTCTTTTCCCTCCAAATGTCTACCAGGTGAAATTGGTTAAAGAGTGTGGGTAGTTTCGTGTCAAGGGAGGTGGGTTTAGGTTTCTTTTGGAATTTAGCATCCTTGTGATTAAAAGAGGATCTGTCCATATTATGATTTACTATACAATTCAAGTCCCCACCCGCTATCACCGGGCCTTCTTGAAAGTCCTTCAATTTCTGTAGTACTTCTTCCGTAAAGTCTAATTGATTTGCATTAGGCGCATAGATTGAAGCCAATGTAAGTAACAGACCATTTAACTGGCCCTTTACAAACAGAAACCTCCCCCTAGGATCCTTTAAGCTGGCTTTATGTGTAAACTGAATATTTTTTGATAACAGAATTGCTACACCATGGGATTTTGATGAACCCTTTGCATGGAATTGCATTTGTATCCAAGAAGCCTTAAGTTCTGATTCATATGATGCACGTAAATGAGTTTCTTGGATCAAAGCAACATCAACATTGAGCTTTGCAAGCCTGGATAAGACTCTCCTCCGTTTCACTACATTATTTAGCCCTCACATGTTTTGATAGACAATATGAAGTTTCGCTTGTGATGACATCTCAAACTATTCAAAGATTCAGAGGTGCCCTTTAAAACAAAATCTAAGTGTTCTGATTTGAGTGGAGGTACTATCAGACTATTAAAACAGTTACAACAATTAGGTACCAGCCCTCAATTAATCAGTTCCAACAGAGCAGCACAACCACAATAAGTAACAAGCGGAATAGCAAAATACAAATGGAACAGAATGCAATAAAGATAATCACTTTCAAATCCAATTCAATACAATAGTAATCAATCTATACCAGTGAATTAATTAATAAGAAAAACTGTTTAATTATGAATTTTAAAATATCGTGCTATACCTCAAATGTTCGGCAAAGGATCACCCTGGCTGTCAACCAACACGGTGCAGTAGCAATAAATAATCTCTAGGGTGATCCACTCTTGCCACTTGAAAGATAAAAATAACAGGATAAACTGTGAATAGGTAAATCAAAGAATATGCTCCTTCAGCAGAATATGTTCCCCCTCCCCCCTCTTTGTTGCCTAAATTAATTTAAGTTAGTTTAATTAGATCAATTAATTAGCTGTATAAATGTGAGATTCCCCCTATTCTAACTGTAATAAATGTATATATATACTCTTATTAGTTAATTAATTAATTGCAGTATAATCAATTATTTTCCAAAATTTAAAAATACCTTAGAATCAATGAACAACTATATATATATATATATATATATATATATATATATATATATATATATATATATATGTATGTATATATATATATATATGTATATGTATATATATATATATGTATGTATGTATGTATATGTATATGTATATGTATATGTATATGTATATGTATATGTATATGTATATGTAATGCTTTTTCTAATATATTTAATATATTTGTTATTTATATCAATTATGCAGGTTATTTTCTTTCTTTCTTTTTGTAATTAGCTTATGAAGAATTGATTAAGTAAATTTATTCCTAATCAAATTTATTTATTCCTGACTTATTGTAAGCAATCAGATCAAGTCTATATACTCTCACAATCTAAACAATGCACTATGTAACCCTTGGAGCAGAACCGTCTGAACAATAACTACCACCTATTGTAGAAAGAGTAGATATGAAGTAATCAAATGAGATTTCCCTTTATACGCCTATGCTAGTAACTTCTCCCTAAATGCCTAAGCCTAACTATGCACAACAAGAACTATACCTTATATTGTTACTATTCCTTTGGATCGCAGAAAGGGTGTATATATATAAAGTAGATTTTTAAGTAGAATCAAATTTTAATTTCCCTTAAAAGGTCCAACAGGAATCCTCAGCGCCAAACAGTCCTTGGTAGCTCAGGGAGGAAAATCTCCACTGAAGCTACTGCACCTAAACAGTAAGAAGGACTGTCTGTAAAAAAGGGCTGACAGAAAAGACAAAGTTTTCAATCCCACCCCGAGCCCCCTTAATGGTAGAGAGTTACAATGAGTTTTGAATGTTCTAAAACACCAGTACTGGACATGGATTTTACAAGCCATTAGATCAGGTATCATGGACAGGGATTTTACTGTTTTTTTGAGGCGACAACGGTAAACTTCGCTTTCTCTTTTGCAAACTTGCTTCCATCTCCATGGCTACTTCTATGCCCAAGTCTTGCAGGAGGCGGAGTCCCTCATCAGGAGTTGAGATGAAGTGCATTTTGCCATTAAGCTTGACCCGAAGCGTGGAATATCAAGACCAGCCATATTCGATTTGAGCAGATCTCAGTTCCTCGGTTATTTGCTTGAGCTGCCTTCTCCTCTCTAAGATTTCAGATGGGAGATCTGTGAAGACACTGATCCTTGTTCCATGGCACATTAAAAATCTCCTCATTCTAGCTGCCTCGAGGATCTTCTTTCTGACTCTCCAGTCAGAGAAGGCTGCTACGACGTCTCGCAGTCCTCTTCTTTTTTCTGGGTTTTTGGGCCCCACCCTGTATGCCTTTGATATCATGATGGCTGGTTCGTCTGCCATCTGAAGCTCTTTTGTCAGCCAATCAGCCAGAAAATCAGAGAGGTCCGTGCCTGCTATGAGGGCCTCATCCACCCCCCTGAATTTTAAATTAGAGCTACGCAAATGAATTTCGATGTCTAATATCTTATTTTGAACTCGGCTGTTCTCAGTTTGGAGAAGGCGCATATCTTGCAGGGCTGAGTTTTGGGTTAAAGCCTGATCTGTCTTCTGAGCAACAGAGTCCATTACAATTTTAAGATCACTAATTTGCTTAGATAATGGCTCCATTAAATGAGACATTCGATCAGACAAGCTCATTTCAATATCTTTAAGTAAGGCTTTTAACGCAGGGTCATAGGCTAGTGTTTGTGACTTTCGCGCCTCGGCAGCATTTTCAGCGGCCGTCATTTTTTCCCGCGCTCCCTCTGCCTCCCCTTCAGTGTTTTCAGGCTGTGAAGTCGGAAAATAGCTTTGTAAATTCTTAACAGCTTTGGCGTTCTGCTTCTTGGTACTTAGCTCTTGCTTACCCTTCATGTCAGACTGGGTAGAACGAGTTGTGAAGTGTTTTATCAGGGCTTTAGGGTGGGATTGAAATGGAGCCTCAGCCTCAAGCGTCCATTCTCCTCAGAGTCAATGCCACGCCCCTAGCCTTCTATTTTTTAACATTGTCCATTCCTTCATCCAAACCAAACAGTTGGCCACAAATTATACTCTCAAATTTGGTAGACCCAAACCTCCTCTTTCCTTTGTATTCTGTAGAACCTTAAGTTTAACCCTTGGTTTTTTGCCTTGTCATATAAATCTCGATATATCCTTCTGCCATTGCTTAAATGGTGCCTCAGTTGTCAGTACTGGAATTGTCTGAAATAGGAATAACATTCAAGGTAAGACATTCATTTTAATTGTAGCTATTCTTCCCAACAACAATAATTGAATCTTATCCCATCTTAACATATCCCTTTTAATTTCATTCCAAGTCTTAATCGAATTATTTTGGAATAACATACAGTTCATATTTGACAAAGTAATACCCAAGTATTTTACCTTTTCTCCATTTTAAACCCTGTTTTGCTATCCAGTTTCATTTGGTCCTGTATTTTCATATTTTTAGTTAACACTTTGGTCTTCTGCTTATTGACCTTGAAATCAGCCACTACACCAAATTCTTTCAATGTTGTCATTAAAGTTTCAATTCCCTTTAAAGGGTCTTCCAAAACCAACACCAAATCATCCACGAAAGCTCTTAACTTGTAATTTTCCTGTTTCACCTTTACACCTCAAATTCTTTCATCTTGTCTTATATCCCTGTTCAGAACTTCAAGCACCCATATAAATAACAAAGGTGACAATGGGCAACCTTGTCTTGTACCTCTTTGTATTCCACATAGTTTGGTTAACTCTCCATTAACAACTATTCTTGCTGTCTGGGATGTATAAATTGACTTAAGTCTATTTTATAAAATTGTCTCCAAAACCCATATCTTCCAAGATCTTAAACAAAAATTTCCAATTTAAATTATCAAAGGCCTTCTCAGTATCTAGGAAGATCAAAGTGGCTTGTCTTTCATTATGTTTTTCCAACTCTAAAATATCCAATAGTATTCTTACACTGTCCTTCTGCTGCCTCTTAGGTAAAAATCCAATTTGGTCTTCATGAATAATGTCCTGTAGGATACTTTTAAGTCTTCTTGCCAAAATCATGGCAAACAGCTTATAGTCATTGTTTAATAATGATATTGGCCAGTAATTTCATGTCAATGTCTGGTCTTAGAATCATAGAATCATAGGATCATTGAGTTGGAAGGGGCCATACAGACCATCTAGTCCAACCCCCCGCCCAGTGCAGGATCAGCCTAAAGCATCTCTGACAAGAATTCATCCATCCTCTTCTTGAAAACTGCCAGTGAGTGGGAGCTCACCACCTCCCTAGGCAGCTGATTCCACTTTTGAACTACTCTGACCGTGAAAAGGTTTTTCCTAATATCCAGCCGGTACCTTTGTGCATGTAATTTAAGCGCATTGCTTTGGGTCATACCCTCTGCTGCCAACTGGAACTGCTCCTTGCCCTCCTCCAAATGACAGCCTTTCAAATATTTAAAGACAGCAATCATGTCCCCCCTCAACCTCCTCTTCTCCAAACTAAACATTCCCAAGGCCCTCAGCCTTTCCTCGTAGGGCTCAGTCTCCAGACCCCTGATCATTCTTGTCGCTCTCCTCTGCACCCTCTTGATTTTGTCCATATCCTTTTTAAAGTGAGGCCTCCAGAACTGCACACAATACTCCAGGTGTGGCCTGACCAAGGCAGTATAGAGAGGGGCTATGACCTCCTGTGATTTCGACACTATGGCCCCATTGATACAACCCAAGATTGAATTAGCCTTTTTTGCCACCACATCACACTGACTGCTTATATTTCGCTTACAGTCCACTCTTACCCCAAGATCCCTTTCACATATACTACTGCCCAGAAGTGTCTCCCCCATCCAGTACTTGTGCTTCCCATTTTTGTGGCCCAGATGTAATACTGTGCACTTGTCTTTGTTGAATTGCATCCTGTTCACAGCTGCCCACTTCTCCAGAGTATTCAGGTCTTGTTGAATTTTAATTCTATCTTCTTGGGTGTTTGCTACTGCTCCCAATTTGGTATCATCAGCAAATTTAATGAGCAGCCCTTCCACTACTTCATCCAGATCATTGATAAAAATATTGAAAAGTACCAGGCCCAAAACCGAGCCCTGCCGCACCCCACTGGACACCTCCCTCCAATCTGATGAAATGCTGTTGACCACCACTCTTTGAGTGCAGTCCTCTAACCAGTTCCCTATCCACTGAACTGTCCTATAGTCCACTACACAGTCTTCTAGTTTGCCCATCAGAATGTCATGGGGGACCTTATCAAAAGCTTTACTGAAATCCAGATAAATCACGTCAACAGAGTTCCCCCGATCCAGTAAGCTGGTCACTCGATCAAAGAAGGAAACCAGGTTGGTCTGGCAAGATCTGTTAGGAACAAAACCATGCTGACTTCCCCAGATCACTGAGCGGTCCTTCAGATGCTTACAGATTGATCCCTTTAAAATCTGTTCTAATATTTTCCCAGCTACAGAAGTCAGACTGACCAGCCTGTAGTTTCCCGGGTCATCCTGCTTCCCTTTCTTAAAGATTGGGATAACATTTGCTCTTCTCCAATCTTGTGACACATCCCCAGTCCTCCAGGAGGCCTTGAAGATGATGGACAAGGGTTCTGCAAGTTCTCTAGAAAGTTCTTTCAGCACTCTTGGGTGCACCCCATCCGGCCCAGGGGATTTGTTTTCATCCAGTGCAGCCAAATGCCTCTCCACAACCTCTCTGTCAATGTCAATTAGCCACTCAGGTGTCCTGCCACATTTTCTACTATCTCTAGATGTGTCTGAGTTCTTCAGGGAGAAAACAGAGGCAAAAATGTCATTAAGCCTGTCTGCTTTTTCTCTGTCCTGCATCAGAGTTTCTCCATCTACTCCCAACAGCGGTCCAATTGCCTCTTTTACCTTGTGTTTGCTTCTCACATATCTGTAGAAGTTTTTCTTATTGTAGTGAGCCCGCCTGGCTAGACGCAGCTTGTGCTGAGCTTTGATCTCTCTGATGGCTGATCTGCAGTACCTAGTAACCCTCATATACTCCTCTTTAGAGGTCTGTCCTTCTCTCCATTTCCGGAACATTTCCTTTTTCTTCCTTAGCTTATTCTGGAGCTCTCTGTACATCCACATCGGTTTCTTGGAGCCCTTACCATGTTTCCGTCTTGCTGGGATAGTGAGGGCTTGAGCTTGCAAAAGCTCGTGTTTGAGAAGGGCCCACCCTTCACTCGCTCCTTTCCCTTCCAGCACACTTCCCCACGGAATGACTCTCATCAAGCCTCTGAGTTAATCGAAGTTGGCCCTACGAAAATCTAACCTACGAGTCTGGCTATGAACTTCCTTGGCCCACCACAGCAACTGGAATTCAAGAAGGACATGGTCACTTCCCCCTAAGGTCCCCGCCATCTTCATCTCATCTACCAATTCTTCCCTGTTGGTTAATATCAAGTCTAGTATGGCTGAGCCCCTTGTAGCTTCCTCCACCTTTTGAAAAAGGAAGTTATAGGCCAGGCAGGTCAGGAAATTGCGTGATTCATGACGCTTTGCTGAGCCTGTCTCCCAGCACACATCAGGGAAGTTGAAGTCACCCATAATTACAAGGTTCTGATGTCTGGATACTCTACCAATCTGTTCAAAGAGGGCTGCATCTGTTTCTTCTTGCTGGTCAGGTGGTCTGTAGCAGACTCCAACAATAATACCCTTTGTCCTTCCTCCCCTTATTTCTACCCATATGGTTTCCACCGGGCTGTCCACCCCATTCTCCATAACTTCTTGACAATCAAGCCCTCTCCTCACATACAACGCCACTCCACCTCCTTTTCTACCCTTCCGGTTTTTCTTGAACAACTCATACCCATCCACTAGCACATTCCAGTCATGGGAATCATCCCACCAAGTCTCAGTAATTCCTACTATATCATAGCCCTCTGTTTGCAATAGAAGCTCAAGCTCTTCTTTCTTATTGCCCATACTTTGGGCATCAGTATATAGACACTTGTAGCCTTGTACCTTTCTTTGACCTTTCCTACCCAGGTGGGTCCCCACTGTTTTCACTTTGTCATTGAAATCACCATGTCGATAATCCCCTTTCCCTTGCGGCATCAGTTTAAAGCTCTTCTGATGAAGTTCTCCAGGTTCATTCCAAATGTTTTATTCCCTGCCCTTGAGAGTTGAAGCCCATCATGTGCTAGAAGGCCTTCTCTAAGAAAACCTATCCCATGGTTCCAGAACCCAAAGCGCTCCTGCCGGCCCCACCACCTCAGCCAATGATTCACCTCAAGTATGGTCCACTCCCTGCGTGCTCCTCTTCCTGTGACTGGAAGGATAGAAGAGAATACCACCTGAGCCCCCAATGTCTTCAACTGCCTTCCAAGAGCTTCTGTTGTGGCCTCTGAGTCTTCAGAGGATGAAGACCTCGGGGAGGACGACAGTAGTGGGACTATTCCAAGCCCCTCCAGAGGCAGCTGCTTGGAAGAACAGCAGGGAATGGAGCAGCAGGAACCCTTGCCAGAGCAGGTTGAGGAATCCAGGGCAGACTCAGGGACAGAGGCTGTTCCCTTACCTGCACCAGCTCCTGAGACCAGGGCAGACTCTCCACCCAGCTCCCCTGAACCTGATAGGCAGCACAGAGGGAGACAGCGTCTTGCTGCATAGGAAAGGAGGCGAAGTGCAAGGCTTCAGGCACTCAAACAACGACGTAACAACCTTGAGTTGTAACAGGGTGCAGCACTGCCCTGCAGGTGAGAGCTCTTAAGCCAGGACGCCCTTTCCCTCGTTGCAGAAGCACCTGTGCACAGACCCGCCCAGTTCTACTGCAACTCAGTTCTGCTCTGACTGCTCTTTGGCTCTGACCCTTGCATTCGGCTCCTTGGACTACGCTTCCTGCCTGCTCCCCCGTCGGCTTGGTTGAACTCCGGACATTCAGAGAGGCTTGTGGCAGACTCCTCACCTGCATTCCAGCACAGAGTGCTTCTGCCATAAATCACGTGGCTGAAGTTCCTCCCTGTCACCATGGAGACAGGAGACGCAGCTGCAGCGTTTGTGAGTCTCGCGGCTGACAATCAACAGCTACAAAATCAGGTTTCTGCTTTGATATCCGAGAACCAAACGCTGAAAGAACAGTTTCAGCAAGTTTATGCTGCATTGTCAGCCATGCAGCAGCAGCTCACAGCAATGACTTCCAGGGCTGTTACACCCCCCCCCCCCACGTAAATGCCCAGTGGTGTTGCCTGACAAGTTTGGGGGGCAGATAGCTGACTTTTCTCTGTTCCTTGCCCAGTGCAAGCTTTACATGAAGGTACAACAGCAAGATTTCCATGATGACCAAACAAAAGTCTCCTTTGTGCTGAGGTTTGTTAAAGGATCATGCAGCTAAGTGGGCCACACCCCTGCTGGTAGCTGACTCCCCTGTGCTGAACAACTATGCAGCCTTCCTGACCCAGTTCCAGGCTGCTTTTTTCTGACCCTCAAAAACAGGGAAGGGCTAATCGGCAGCTGAGATGGTTACAGCAAGGGGAGATGTCTGTGGCAGCCTATGCTGCAGAGTTCAAGACTGGCTTTGGATTTGGACTGGAATGATGGTGCCTTACGTGACCAATATTTGGAGGGCCTATCAGAAGAAGTGCTGGACGAGTTAGCCCGGGTGGAGCGGCCAGCCACCCTTGAGGCCTTGATTGCACTCAGCCTGCAAATAGATGGGTGCCTGGAAGACAGACGCCAGGCTAGGAGTAGCGGCCGGGGCCGTGTGACTACCAGACTCCCCCTTCCCCCAGGGGGCCCTGCAATCCCAGTGACCCATTCCCCGGAAGATGGGGTGCAGCCCATGCAACTTGGGGCTGCCAGACCACGCCTTACCCCAACGGAGAAAGACCGGAGGCGCTGAGCTAACCTGTGCCTCTATTGTGGGGCGCTGGGACACTTTGCCAGTACCTGCCCTGAGAAGCAGCAGACATGGGGAAATACCAAGCCCCAGGGGCCTTGGGCCCTGGCTACCTGGGGCAAGCCAGGGGGCTCGATGGACCTGGCAGCGGAGGACCACAGCACGTCCTAGTTCTGGTCCGGCTGCAATCACCAGGGGGACCATGGATCATGTCCCATGCCCTCGTGGATTCTGGGGCCTCCCGCTCCTATTTGGACCTCACCTTTGCCACCCAACACCATGTGCCACTACAGGACAAGGCTACAGCAGTCCAGGTGGAAGCTATTGATGGCCGGCCCTTGCGCTCTGGGCCAGTTACCAAAGAGACCCAGCCCTTGACCTTGTGCATCCATCGACATCAGGAGACTCTTAGGTTGGACATCGCCCATATGCCCCGGTTCCCACTGGTACTGGGGATGAACTGGCTGATGTCGCACGATCCACGGATAGATTGGACAGCCTGAGAGCTCAGTTTCCGGGACAACCACACTCTCTTAGGAGTGACTGCGCCTGTGGAGACCGGGTCTCTCCCTGCACTGTACACGAATTTTTGAGATGTATTTGAAGAGAAGGGGGCAGACCAACTTCCCCCACACCGCCCCTTTGATTGTGGGATTGACTTGCAACCAGGAGCGCCCCTGCCTGTTGGTCGGTTATACTCACTTTCCGAGCCGGAGCGCCAAGCCCTCTGGGATTTTCTGGACAAGAACTTGCAACGTGGGTTCATTCAACCCTCTACCTCCCCCACCTCGGCACCTGTGTTGTTTGTGAAGAAGAAGTGTGGGGAGCTTCATCTCTGTAATGATTACCGCGCCCTCAATAAGATTACAGTGAAGGATCGGTACCCCCTGCCATTGATCCCAGAACTGTTGTAGTGAGTAAATGGAGCACAACTTTTCACCAAGTTGGACCTCAGAGGGGTGTATAACCTTATCTGGATCCAAGCCGGGGATGAGTGGAAGACTGCGTTCGGCACTCGCTATAAACAGTACGAGTACCTGGTCATGCCTTTTGGCCTTTGTAATGCCCCAGCTGTGTTCCAGAGGTACACCCATGAGGTACTCCGGGACCTGATAGACCGCTTCATGGTGGTGTACCTCGATGATATCCTGATCTACTCCCGCGATCCTGCCCGCCACATGGCCCATGTCTGGACAGTACTGCAATGCCTCCGGGAACACCGGCTATATGCCAAGCTTGAGAAGTGTGCATTCCATCAGACCACCATTGACTTCTTGGGCCACCGCATTTCCCCACAAGGCATCCGGATGGACCCAGAAAAGGTGGCAGCTATCCTGACATGGTGCCCCCCGGAACCGCAAGGATCTGCAACGGTTCCTTGGGTTCACTAATTACTATCGCCAGTTCATGGAAGGGTACGTGTCATTAGCGGCTCCCCTGACCCGGCTGCTATGACCGAAGGAGCCTTTCCAATGGGACCAAGAAGCCCAGGGGGCATTCCAAGTCTTGAAGGAGCACATGGCCTCCGACCCAGTGTTGCGACATCCCAACCCTGCCTTGCCCTTCGTGGTAGAAATGGACGCCTCCAATGTTGCAGTGGGAGCCATCCTTTCCCAGTGGTGAAGACCAGCGGATCCACTTCTTTGGGCAATTTACCCTGGAGTGTCTTAATATGTTTCTCAGAGCATCTATCTATCTTTGGGTCAATCACTCCATCCCAATCCCCCATCAAGCAATAATTTTCATATGCTAAATCTTTTAAAGATTCCTCAATTTTTTTTGAAAAATCCAATTTTATTCTCATTTGGAGCAAAGAGTCCCACCACCAACATTTTTGACCTCTGTACATCGATTTCTACTGCAACATATTTTCCATGCTCATCACTCAATATCAATTTAGGCTTTAAATGTGATTTAATATACAAAGCAATTCCATTCTTCTTTTTTGTATCTGCTGCTATAAATTCTTCACTCAAAACATTATGTCAGAAATTTTATATATTTTTTTCTAATATGGGTTTCTTGAAAACAAATCATATCATGTTTTAGGTTCTTCAAATAGTGAAATAGTTCCTTCCTTTTTTGAGGTTGATTTTGCCCCATTAATATTCCATGTTAAAATTTTGTAATCCATCATGCCATCAAAATTTTAAAGTTAATAAAATGGGAGGAAAAAATCAAAGGAAGGTAGAAAAAATAGAATTAAATATGAGCTCCAATTCATCCTCCTCCTTGTTCTGGTCCAATTGTTGGCCTGTTGATTCTTCTGTTAAACTTTTTGTCGAAATATTGTCCAAATTTTTGTTTTTCCTGAAAATCTCTGGCTTTATGTACCGAGTTCAGCCTACATCTTTGTCCATGAAATGTAAAGATCACACCCTCAGGAGTATACCATCAAAAAGGAATGTTCTTCTGTTTTAGTTTTTCCACCAGGAAGCTATAATCCATGCATTTATGCAAAAATTGCGTGGGAATTTCTTTTAAAACAATAATCTGGGTACCACCAATTGTTAGTTTTGTGATATAGCGCTGTTGTAAAATTTTCTCCTTCACCCTTCTTCTTACAAACTAGACCAGTACATCCCTTGGGACCTTCTTCATTTTGGCATATTTAGAGTTAATTTTATATACTCGGTCAATTTCTGTTTGCATTGCTTCCTGATCCCAATCCAAAAATTCTGCCAAGGCCACAGTCATTTTATCTGTAATGTCCTCACCGTCTTCTTCTGGAATGGATCTGAACCTCAAAGCAAATTCTTTTTCTCACATTTCTAAGAGTGCTAGGTTATCCAATTGTTTTTCCATCTGTATATCATGAGAGTCTACTTTGTTTTCTGTTATCCCAATCTTCTCATTAATTTGATACACTTCTGCAGGCACTTGTTTCATAGATTGGTCAAATTTTTGAATTTGCTCTGTAATTTAATCTCTCAGAGCAACAATCCTTTTTACCTATTTGTTTATCAAGAGAGTCAATTTCCCTCCCTCAGATTCTTCCCCAACTCATCCATCTTATCAGCCATTTGCTGGAAATATTTCTGACACTGTTCATTTCTGGAAAATCCTTAGACCCACACCAAGTCTTTTTTGTAGTCGTCATTGTAAATATTCTATAATTGCCAGCAGGTCTAGGATTGTCCAGCCGGGATGTTTATTTTTTTCCCTTTCCTTTCACTATGGAAACTCTCTCTCTTTCACTCTTAAATTAGACCTGTAAATCCTGTTGCCATAGCAACCAAAGAAAACATTGGCAAGGTCCAAACAACTCTTATCTTTGTTAGTCAAAACAATAAGTTTCCCAGCTTCACCTTTTCTTTTAATGAACAATACTTTTAATCCCAAGCATATTTTCCCTCTAAAAATGTCCAAATCCACAATAAGAAATCTTGAAAGAGTTCAGCATTTAGACTTTTTACTTTCCAGATCTGTAAATCTTCCACAAAGTTGGAAAAAGAAAGATTTATTCAAGTGTCTTTTATAGTTTCCTGAAAAAAGGCTCTCTCTCCAAAGGATATTATCACATTGCTTTGGAGAAAATCTTTCTTCATTGTTAAATTAATCAATATCTTCTAACATCAAGAAATAAGGAAAGCTTAGTGTCCTTTAAGAGGTTCCAGCACAGCTCTGAGTAGAGATAACTGTCCCCAGTTCTGACCTGAATGTCAAAACCTCCGTCTTAGCAAAAAAGCCCCCCCCCAACCCCGAAGCAATCTTTGGAATGCAGATGGGATAAACTCATGATCTGACCTTTTATTCCAAGCAGATAGCTGGGTGGAAATCTCTCCCACTATGGCAAATTAGCTGTGCCGTCTCTTAGCTCTCATTGGACGTCCACCTTCCTTGAGCTCCTCACTGGAACTCACCTTCCCTTATTAAATTGAGGGTGAACAAGTGTGCCTCAAGTTCCTTTATCTTCTCCTCCAGTAGGGCTACCAACTTACAGCAGCAAGTGTAGTTGCTGTTACTCTCAGGTAAGAATACAAACATGCCACATACTGTACATGTCACTGCCTCAGCTCTCTCACTAGCCATGCTGCTGCAATCCACTTCAGATTTAGTTCAGATTTTATGGTACTTCCCTGATAATTCTGCTGCCAACTGCAAATCTTAGAATTTTAGAAATAATTTCTCGTTGAAATGGAAAGCAGTGCAGAGCTAAAGGTGGGGCAAAGTTGCGACAGTAATTAAACACAATACTGAAAATCATCTCTGTCATTTTACAAAATATGTTAATCTTGGACAACGTTTTCAATCTGTAAACTAGCAATCACAAACGTAATTGCTACTTCTGATTATACCAATTATATTTTATGCCAGACAAAATTAGCTAGCATCACTATCATAGAATCATGGAGTTGGATGGGGCCTTAGATGAACCCCTTGCTCTATGAAGGGACAGCCTAAAGTATCCCCGACAAGTTTTTGTCTAACTGCATCTTGAAGACTGCCAGTGAGGGAGAACCCACCACATCTCTAGGCAGCCAATTCTATTGTTGAAGTACTCTTAACATGAAGAAATGTTTCCTAATATCCAGCCTGTACCTTCCCTCCTGTAGTTTAAATTCATTATTGTGGGTCCTGTCCTCTGTTCCCAACAGGAACAACTCACTTCCTTCCCCTATGTGATAGTATTTTAAATACTTAAAGAGAATAATCATATTTCCCCTCAATATCCCAAGTCCCTCAATCTTTCCTCATAGGGTTTGGTCTCCAGGCCCCTGATCACCTTGCTTGCTCTCCTCTGACCTGTTCCAATTTGTTCACATCCTTTTTGAAATGAGGTCTCCAGAAGTGTACACAGTATTCCAGGTTTGGCCTGACCAATGTGGAATATAGTGGGATAATGACATTCTGTGATATGAATGTTATGCCTTTGTTGATACACCCCAAGATTGCATTTTCCTTTTTTGTTGTCCATCCATCCACCCATATCCCAAGAACTTGTTCACAACCTCTTCTCCCAGAAGTGTATTCCTCATCCAATGTGCATGCTTTGCATTTTTGTTACCCAGATGGAGAACCCAGAACTTATGTTAAATCTTACTCAAATCTGCCCATTTTCCCAATGCATTCAGATCTCATTGAATTCTAACCCTATATTTGCTACTCCTCCCAGTTTGGTGCCATCTGCAAATTTAATAAGTAATCACTTCACACACTTGCCCACTGGACACCTTCCTCCAATCAGATGTGATGCCATTGACAACTACTCTTTGGGTGAGGTTATCCAACTAGTTCCCTATCCATCTAACTATCCTATAGTTCAGTCCATAGTCCTCCATCAGAAAATCATGAGAAACCTTGTCAAAAAGTTTACTGACATCCAGATAAACTACATTAACAGCATTCCTGTGATCCAGTCAGCCTGTCACTTGGTCATAGAAGGAGATAAGGTTAGTTTGGCCTGACCTATTGGTGACAAATCCATGCTGACTTTCCATATCACCATGTTTTCCATCAGATGCTTGCAGACTGATGCCTTTAATACCTGCTCCAGTATCTTCTCTGGGACTGAAGTCAGGCTGACTGGCTTATAGTTTCCTGGATTGTCCTTTTGCCCTTTCTTGAAGATTGGGATAACATATGCCCTCCTCCAGTCTTCCAGCCTGTTCTCCAAGAGAATGGGAAAAGAGATCAAAGGGTCTCCCGCAGCAGAAACTTACAAATCTTATCAACCATTAAAGTGCACCGTGCACAAGCCAAGTAATATTCAGTAATTTATATCTGAATATAAAGTGCAAGGTGTACAATACTCAACAGGTAACAATTAATAAATACTAGAGGAAAATATATAGTTCACATCCAACAGTAAATACACTGAATAATTTACAAATTGCAACAGTGTTAAACAGAAGACTTGGTGTCCTGAGGTAAGTCCTTGGTAATAAGTAGAATTCCTATGGTTTTAATCATTCTTTCTTCTTCCTTTACAGGTGCATACTCACCCACCAGGAGAACCGGAAGCTCCCGGGTGGGAGAATACAGGAGGACAGTCAAGTTGAAGAGGAGGACAGGGCCCAAAGCCACTGAGAATTGCTCAATAGGGGGCTAGCTGTTGTCCGGTTTTGGCAAGCTTTTTAAAGAGGCCTGAAAGATGATCGACAAAGAATCTATAAGCTCTTTTGGAAGTTCTTTAAGCACTCTTGGGTGTACCCCATCTGGCTCAGGGGATTTGTATTCATGCAATGCAGCTAGGTGCTTCTCCACACCTTCTCTGCCCTTGTCAACCAGCAGCCCCAATGCCATGCCTTGCCTACTACCATCTCTAGGTAGGCCTGTTCTCTCCTTCAGGGAGAAAACTGGGGCAAAATAGGCATTGAGTCTTCATGCCTACTCTCTATCCTGTGTCAGAGGCTCTCCATTTTCTCCCAGCAATGGAAGTATTGCCTCCTTTACCTTCCATTTGCTTCTCATGTATCTGAAGAACTGTACTTAAGGAGGAATTGTATGGAATAGGAATGAGCAGATCCACTTTGTTTACTCTGACATGTTTGGGCATAAAGGGTAATGGCTTGGGAGAGAGTGAACACAGTACCTTTCATTATCGCAGAGGCTTTGAATGGGCATACCATGGAATTATAATATTCCCTGGCTCAACTAGACTTGCCTTTTAAACTTCTTTCAAGATGTGTTGTAAAGACACATCTTATAATGCACATAGTGCACTATAGTGCACATATAGTGCACTATATGTGCACTATAATGCATTTTGAAAATACTTTCATCCAGACTGAAGCATGGGGTTCTGCTTAGGATTCCTGTTGAAAAGGAATCTCTTAATACGGACCAAATCTTCATTGTTTAAACATTATTTTCCTGCATTTCCTCTGAGGAACTCAGTGTGGCATCTGTTTCCCCATTTTACCTTCACAACAACCCTGTGAGGTAGTTCAGGCTGATAAAAATGTAACCAACTGGAGATTTGAACTCAAGTTTCCCCAGTGGAGTGCTCTAACCACTAAAAGATACTAGTTCAGTATGATCTAGAAGAAAGGGACAATGCTGTAGACAGTTTCCCCCTTTTTCAAATAAAAAATAATCTTACAGTTGAAAGAGGATGTTTAGTTTTTGTTCAGCAGACGTTCTTTCACTTTGTGCTTTGGCATGGAAAGAGAGGTGAATAATGCAGTTTCGATTGTGCAGTTGGACCTTCACTGATTATAGGGAATGCATGACATCTGTGAGTGGCTGTTTCAGACAGGTCTCTAAGAGAATTGCGTGGGGCATATTCTCAGCTTCTCCTAACTTTTAGTACTAAAGCAGGAATATGGGAAACAATTATGAAAACAGATGCAATGTGGTTCAAGTTCATTTACACTGTCTAGCTTTGCCAGGCATAGACAACAGCCCCACATGTACATTGAACACAGAGGAGGGAGAAGAGGTGTGAGTATGCTGACTTTAATTCCTGCCTCCATCCAATTGCCTGGTCATCTGCAGGGTGGCCATGTGGAAGAATTGGCCACATGAAGGTCAGTGACATTCAGAAAGCAGCTGATCACAGGGAACGGACATATGTTTGACCACTTTCTCTGTATGGTCATAACTGCAGACAACAAGGTGCTCTAAAGAAGGCAGATATTTTCATCCTGTTCTTCTCCCCAGTGTGGAGTGAACCCAAAGTGGTTTACAGAATACAAGTTAAAAAAAATTCAATAAAATGAAGTTTTAAAACATTACAGAACACATCCTGGTGTCTAGAGGGTAAGCCCATCAAGGCCAAAGACTGTGAACCAAAGACCAAGAGTTATTAGCTCTTTCTATTTGGCTTGCATCGAAGGGCTTGTGCCCCTCCCCGCCCAGGCTTTAAACACCTATAAAAGAAGCCTACAAGAGAAAAATTCAGCCTGGATGTTATGAGCTGGTGACCATCTCCCCCAAATTCCCCTTTCTCTGTGTGTATACATGGCACATTCACTACAGAAGCAGTGTGTGTCAAGAGTGTGGGGACAATAGAAAATCAATGCTATTGTACAGTATGCTTAGTGTAATTACACTAAGAACAAGAAATAACAATATAAAACAAGAAAAGTAGGAATGAAAATTCCAAAGGTCATTTTAAGTCCAGTGGCATTACAGCCTTTGATTATATAGGGTATTTTTTCAGCAGTACAGTCCTCTTCAGAGAGATATAGCAGTATACAGTGCTGAAAACAACAGGTTTTACTTAGTCCTATAAAAGGTAGCCCAAGAATAGTGTAAAATAAAATGCTTTTACCTTGACTCTTTTCCATCTTTCTTAGAGAGATTTATATTACATCAAATAGAGATCCTTTTTCATCTACTAAAGGTATTGCCCATTCTTCGAAGACAATATTAAAGAAAGATTTAGGACTGTAAGATGTTGGTTTTCTCTTGCAATAGTTTCAATGAAGACTAGAAGAGACATCCCTTTTCTCAGAAGTGCATATACTGGTAAAAAAGGACAACAGTATCAAGACTAGTTAGGTGAGTCATGTTGAAAATACTAATTAAGCAGTGTGTGTGTGAGAGAGAGAGAGAGAGGGTTCAAAAGTTTCGAGTATCTTACAGAAAACAAGTGGGAGCCCTTTGTGGCATGAATAACTTTGATAGTTACAGATGACAGTTTTCCTATCTATGCTATACAGCGTTTGTTAATTTTATTTTAATTTTTGTTATTATTCAATAATTCAACATTTTTTAAAACTAAGAATCTCTGTACTCCCTTGCTTTGTTACTAAAGAACTCAAGTTGCCTTCTTGAGCTTTAGAGACCAGGTTCTTGTTCCCAACAACAGCTGAGACAGCTGATCACAAAATGGAACTGGGGAACAAGCTAAAAACCCTCTTGTGGCCATGAATCAAGTGACTTTTTGAACCTGCTGGACTGTAACACTTTTCATACATATGTGCTGTCAAGTGGCAACTGACTTATGGAGACCCCAGCAAGGGGCTTTCAAGGCAAGTGAAACGCAGAGGCAATTTTCATTGCTTTCCTCTGCAGAGTCTTCCTTAGTAGTCTCCCATCCAAGTATTGACCCTGCTTAGCTTCTGAGATCCATTAGAAGTTCCGAATGAACTCCTTTCTGCTATTGGTTTGCTCTAGGTGGGTCATTGCTAATTCAGATCTAATCCATTTGGGTTTTCCATTATGAGCTTGGGCCTATTGAGCATGCACAAGGCAGGCGTTGGCTGCACATGTACTTTTCCACACACTGTACTTTTCCAACAGGGCTCCAGAGCAGCTTTTGCCCTTAATGACACCACAATTGCACAGAACACAGACCTCCCTCCAAATCATTGACCCACTGAGTTTGAACACACACACAATAACAGGTTTTGGCATTTAAAGACTTGCAAGAATGCTAAGGGAAAGGCGTCAAGGTGAGTGCTGGGCAGATGTATATGCATACACTGTTTTGGGGGGAAGGGCTGGGGAAAAAGATTTATTTGTGCTTAACCAAAATCCACAAATTTGTTACCAACCATTAGCCCCCTTCCTAGTCCAAAAGCCCATCAATCCAAAGAGTTTCTCTTTAAGCACAAAACATACACACACAACAATAGATCCTGAAGAAGGCAAGTGTTGGTGGGTGCACATAATAGTGGGAAACTGGATGGCAGAGCAACCAAACAGGAGAGCGGTCTATTGCCAGCCAGGGCAGCACAGAGATTTATTTTTTTAAACCTGCTTTATTTTTTTTAATTTTACTTTTAACTTTTTCAATAACAACAAAAGGGAAGATATTCAACAGCAAAATAAGATATTGTACAAAGATTTTTAGCGGTACATTATCACAAGGATTCTACATCTAAAAGTGATTATAGTTAGAGCTATGAAAAATAATAATTTGGAAAATTTTACCAACATGCCTTAACATTTACGTAAACAGTTGTCTACCCTCCCTCCTACTGAAATTGCTCACCCCTCCCTCCATCCTTAACAGACCTTCCCTCCCTAACCTCCCCCTACCCCTACAAAGATAGATACAAATTGCTAGATTCGCTAATCAAGTGTTATGCATTAAACAAAAAAAGAGAAGAACTACAGTTAAACTTAAATCACTTGATCATGTTATTTAAACAGCTCTCTATACCTTGTGGGTATACACCCCACTCAGGTACTTGGTATCACTTACCAAGGTAGAAGAGCTGTAATAGTCTCTGGGTCTATGGGTATCTCCAGATCCATATTCTTCAGCAGGGTCAAACCTGATTCTTGGTCTTCTGCCAAATAAGTGTTCCCTTTGTGTGTGACTCGGTGCTTTGTAAAGCTTGACCATCTGTATTCAATTCCTGCTTCTCTAAGAGTTCCTGTGATTAGTTTAAGTTCTCTTCTTTTGTTGAGGATTTCTTTTGGCAGATCAACAAAGACAGCAATAAGTAAGTGAGTTCTGTTGTCTGGCCATTTCTAAGATCTTTCTTCCTGAACTCCCGTCTGAAAAAGTTGCTAAAATTCCCTGGGGCTTTTCCTTCGTGGATTATTTGGCAAACCAAGCCGATGTGCTGTGGTAATTAGAGGGGCAGTATGATCTCTGAGGTTTAGAATTTTTGTTAGCCATTTGTTCAAGAAAGCTGCAGGATCTTCATTTATTGCTTCATTTTCTTCAATCCCTCTAAATTTAAGATGAAGCTTGCGATTTGAAAGTTCTAGGGATTGAATTTTGCTTTTTATTAAGTCATTGTCCTTTTGCAAGGCTTGGATTTCATTTTGCAATGAAGTACTCAGATCCATTGCACAATTGGCCTTATGAATGGCTCTAGTAATGTCCAATTTTATATCTGAGATCTGGTCAGTTAAATTTGTAATTTTATACAAGATTCTTTGCTCCATTTTTTGCAGCAACAAGGGCAGATTAGTTTCAGACAAAGTTTTACCTGTTGCATTTGCCTCAGGCACCATTTTGAGTGCTTCTTCTCCAGCATTGTTTTGAGTCTCAGGCTGCAACGGCACGGGAAAGTAATCCTGGAGCTTTTTAGCTGACTTGCCATTTGCATTTTTCTTTTCTGCATTGTTCTTGCCCATTATTTGAGCATTCTTGCTTAAATGAGTTGCTTTCTTATACTAATTGGCTCGAGGAGAGAGCAGAGCTCAGGTTTCTGCGTCTGTCTTCATCCGAAGCAGAGCCACGCCCCCTTTAATCCTGCTTTATGATAGTGCCAGTAAATTACTTTTGCATCCTACTTTTGCCTGTTGGTGAATTGTTTCCCTGTGCTTTGTAATTTCGTTACCACAATGAGGGACTAATCCATCCTCGGCTCTGATCTTTGAACTCCAGAACCACAAAGCCCAGAAAGAGCATTGTAGAGCTCTTGCCAGGCTTCAGAATTAAGAGTGAAGTGCTCCCAATAAAGGCCTTCATCTCAAGGTCAGAGTTCTTGTCACAGTAGATCTGTTCTCACAGTAGAGAAACCAGCTGGATATGTTGCGGGCACTTAATGCTATCTGCCTCTGGGCACCTGCTGTTCTTTGAAAGTTACTCTGTTTTGGACTGGAGTAGACCAAGTATACCACATTACCATGATCCCTTGTGTTTGGCCCTTGATCTATCTTGACTTGACACTGGGCCATGATGCTGTTTCACAGCACACCCAAAATGTGATAGAGCACTGGCAGAGAAATGTTGGGGAGGAGGTGCTGCCATGCCATCAATACTAAAGCCAGTGTTATATTTCACACACAACCTCCTATACCAATGTTTCTGTTCTTTCTTAAAACAGTCCACTGCACTGAGAATGGGAATGGGAGTGAGTTCATTTTGTTTTGTTAATGGGATGCTGAAAGAATGAGGAATGACACTCTTTTCTCTCTATTTTTTACTATTAAAGGAGTGAGATTGGTGTAGGCAGGGCTGGCACGCCCATTGAGGCCAGGTAGGCGGTGGCCTCAGGGCACGGGGTGCTGGAGGGGGTGCCAGAGGAGGCGTGGGGGGCGGGAGTGCATGCCATGGAGCTGCAGCCTCCTAGACCTCCCGCCCCGCGCCACCACCGCCGCCAGCACATGCCCCTGGCCAGGCTCAGCAGCCACGGGCAGGCGTCTGCAGCAGTGCAGGAAAACCGAGTGGGAGAGCTCAGAGGCCACCCACCCGCTGTCCCAGCCACCCACCACACTGATCGGGCCAGTGGCGCACGTGCACCCATGATGACATCACATGTGACATCATCATGCAGGCCGGTGCATGTGTGAGTGCATGCATGCATGGGCGCCCAGCCCACCGGCTGGCTGCGGGCGCCGAAAACCCTGGTGCCACTGCTGTGGGTAGGTCATCCCTTTACTGACTAAAACTGTTAACCCAGAGTTGAAGGATGAAGGACAAGAAGTTAAACTGAAGCCAAAGCCACAGTCTCAATAAAGTGAAGGGACTCAGTCTGGTCTAAGTGGAATACTGATCAAGAAAGACTTCAGTGTCTGCATTGAACTGTGACAGTGCACAGCCCAGCTATCTCCGCTCATTTAACACTGGTTTAACAATTTCAGTCAGGGCTCAGAAAATATGAAGAAGTCTTTTCTGAGCAAAATAAAGTGTCCCCTGGTGCTTCTTGATCCATTATCTTAGGATGACTTCTGTAGTTACAGTTCGCTAGTTGCTGTGCCACCTAAGTGAAGGACAGCAGCAGAAAGCCACAGAATGGGCAACCCAGTCCACACATGTCTGGCTCCTTCTGGTGCAGATTTCCTTTAACAATTGTTTATTATTTCCATTTTCACCCTAATCTGCATAACATGAACCTTGTGGCAGCCAAATACTATCCCTCCCTCTTCAGTCTCAAGTGTGCAGCTGCATGGACATTGATTGTTTGCCAATGTTTCCTTGCACTATGTGTTAAAGTGCACAGAGGAATGGATCTTTGACTTCCTTCATGGGAAGGGAAGGGAGGATGACCCTCTCTTTTCTGTACCTTTTACTAGGAAAAGTGGGAGACTGGACAGATCACCCAGTCTCCCTTTCCAACTAAAATTGTTAACCAAAAGTTGAATGAAGAAGGAGAAAGAACTGAATTAAAGGCAAAGTGAAGTTTGCCAGAAAACTGAAAAATCTAACCAGATCTGTCCTCCCATGTGCAATACTGATCTGGAAAGATTGCTGAGACCACAGACAGACCCAGTTAGATCCTTTTCTCCCATTCTTTAACCCACGGTTAACAGTTTTAATCAGAAGAGCCTAGAAAAGACAGAAGTCTTTCTGTACAGGGTAAAGTTCCTCCTGGTCCTTCGGGACCCATTATTTTCAAAGGACTTCTTTAGTCATATTGGTGGCACCTAAGTGAAGGATAGCAGCAGAAGGCCATTATTAGGCAAACTGGTCCACACATGTTGGAGTCCTTCTCAGTGTATCTGTCCTTTACTAATTGTTTATTATTTCCAATCTTCACCCTAATCCGCATAACAAGTGTTTGTGGCAGCTTGGGACTTTCAGGCTGGAGAAGACCCCTCTGTCCTCAAACCTGCATGTGCATGCTGGTATTGAAATTTGTTGCCATTAAGGAAAACAGTTACAGATGCTTCCACTTGTTTCTGCCACCTCGGAGCCTGTCTGCTGCCTGCCAGAGCTGATGCAGTGTGCTAAGAACCTAACCAAAAATCATGAACTTTTCAGTGACGGGCGTCATTACAGCTTCACTTCCCAAATTTGTTCCACTGTTCCAGAGGCCTCTTTAACAAACAGAACCAGCAATTTCTGAGTGTTATTTCTGGCTCTTGTGTTTCATTTTGCACACCCATACTGACCATATAGGGCTATACAATGCAGCCTTCCTTCCCCACATCATCTTAATACACTTTAATTGCTTAGTCTGAACTGAACTGAACTTCCCTTCTATGAGGGAAGAAATTTAGCTCATCCTCTACATTTTGTTGAACCACTCCCCAGTCTGTCTCTCACACACATATACATACTTACTTGGGCAGCATTATATTACCTTGCTGTGCTTTGCTCTACCCTACTTTTTTCTCTTATATTACTGGCACTTGCTAATACTGCTAATGTGGTCTTCAAACTTAGACTTGCTTTGTGGACTTCAAAATACTGCATATTATGCAATTAAAATATGTTTGTTTTCATTTCATGAAAAGTTTCGTAACATTTATCATCTGGTAATATTTCAGTTTTATTCATTATCATGCATATGTTCTAGAAAACAAATTTGATCTAGATCAGTATATTAATTGCTGTAGTCATAAAAATTCCTGTGTCCTGAATTTAAGGTATGTTTAGTTTTATAAATATTTTTATTTGGTTAAACAAGCTTCTGTTATTTCTAAATAAATCATGAACATAACTTTTTAAAATAAAATATTTGTTCATCTAAATGATTTTGTCATATCTTGCAGCTTCATTCTTTTTCATTTAAATGGAATACTAGTATGCTGATTTATCATTATTAATCTTATATACGGATGCCATTTTAAATCACTTACGACCTTTTAAGTTCACAAAGAACACTGTATTTATTGTTTTGACAAACACATGTAGTCTTGTAATGGAGTGATTTTATAGTTATCTGCAGTCATATCTGAACACATTCATTGACTTCTGCTATGAATTTGAGAAAATGTCTCCCTCCACAATCAGCATGGAACACAGGATGGTCCCAAATTAAATTATGACTGTGGGGGCTTCTCGTTCTTCCCTGGCTTGTATAGATGTAAACCCTCACTAGCCATTGGGACACTGGTGTACCTTTGAACATGTGTAAACCTCTGAACATGTGCTAGTGCAAATGTCTGAGCTATAGGCTAGTGGGTGAGGACACCTTTTGACGCAGCTTTTTCTTAACCAGCAAAAGATCTTTATTGTACTGCAGTAAAATATAAAATACAAAGAGCACACAATATTTAGGCAGATACAGCACACTAAGGCTAACAGATAATAAAAAGTAAAAGTAAATGAGTAATGTCTAGCTACAGCATTTCAGAGTTACAAAAGATACCTGAGCATCCCTTCAGGATAGGTGTACATCTTGTTTGAGACTCTGGGAGTAGGGACAAGCCTAATCTAATTTCCCCTTTTTTCCACTGCAGACAAATAACTCATATAACTCAAAAGGCTGCAGAGTTTTTTTAAACATTCTCTTCTTGTGAATTAGGACCAGCCTTCTCATACTCCTAAACATGTCACCCACAGAGGGCTGGTTTTATGGTAGCACCAAAAGGCTAGAAAAATATCAGTTTCTCCATCACAAGATGTAAATTAGAGCAAACATCACAGGGTGACAGAGGAAATGTCTATGCCCAGACCTTTTTATGGTTTCTGCTTCCTGAGAAGAGATCAGCTCTCTCAGATCCTGAGTCATAGGTGAATTAAAGGTTTTAGCATAACACACCTATACGTTGTTGTGCTCATTCAAGACAAAAACCTCCTTTGATCCAATTCAAAGGGACAATAATAAGAGTGGCTGTGGTTGGAATGTCCATGGGAAGGCTCCACCTGCAGTCACTATGAGGAAGGGATGGGAATGTGGCTAAGATCCACCTTGAAAATAGCACAACTAAGGCCTACATTTCCTCCTCATTTTCACCCCTTTAAAAGTTTTTTTCTTTCCCCATCTAAACTGTGTTGTGGCTTTACAAGGATGGCTTAGCTGAGAAAAAAAAGGGGGTTCTGAGCTTTCTTTGTTGCATCTGTGTTTCTACACAGAAGCAAGAGAAGAAAAGGAGGATGGGAGCTGTGGCAACAGTGAGTGGCAAGAAAGTATTTTAAAATTATTATTTCCTACTTGATTAAAACACTTACTTTAAAAAAAATTTTTTTTTATTGGATTAGAAATCAATATAATACTCATTACAATCAATTCCCTTTAAATATTCCAGTTCTAACCTCCTCCCTTCCCCCCCCTTTTGTTGACTTCCAACAGTTTTCCAACCCCTTGTCCATTTTTTCCCTTACTCATTTCAGACTTACTTTATTCTATTAAGCATATACTTTCATTCTCTTCTAAGCTTATCTATTATAACACAGTGCTATCTCTATTCCCTTTCCCACTTAACTTATCAAACTAAGTTTTACATTGTATTGTCGAAGGCTTTCACGGCCGGAGAACGATGGTTGTTGTGGGTTTTCCGGGTTGTATTGCCGTGGTCTTGGCATTGTAGTTCCTGACGTTTCGCCAGCAGCTGTGGCTGGCATCTTCAGAGGTGTAGCACCAAAAGACAGAGATCTCTCAGTGTCATAGTGTGGAAAAGATGTAGGTCATTTGTATCTACTCAGGAGGGGTGGGGTTGAGCTGAGTCATCCTGTGGAATGCTAATGGCGGGAGGCTTCACTGTATCCTGAGGAGGTTCTTTTGCATATGGATTGGTACTTGATGTGCTAATCTTCTCTGCAGGGCTATTGTCGGGGATAGAATGTTTTGTTAGCCTGGTGTTTTTCAGAACTGGAAACCATGCTCTGTTCATTCTTAAGGTTTCTTCTTTCCTGTTGAAGTTTTGCTTATGCTTGTAAATTTCAATGGCTTCCCTGTGCAGTCTGACAAAGTAGTTGGAAGTGTTGTCCAGTATTTTGGTGTCCTGGAATAAGATACTGTGCCCTGTTTGCGTTAGGCTATGTTCAGCCACTGCTGAAACGTCAGGAACTACAATGTCAAGACCACGGCAATACAGCCCGGAAAACCCACAACAACTAAGTATTACATTCCTGACATATATTCTTTAATAATGTAACATTTTATCTGATTTTTGATCCAGAGGAGTTAGCCGTGTTAGTCTGTAGTAGCAAAATCAAAAAGAGTCCAGTAGCACCTTTAAGACTAACCAATCTTATTATAGCATAAGCTTTTGAGAATCAAGTTCTCTTCGTCAGATGCTTGATCAGGCATCTGACGAAGAGAACTTGATTCTCGAAAGCTTATGCTATAATAAAATTGGTTAGTCTTAAAGGTGCTACTGGACTCTTTTTGATTTATCTGATTTTTGTACCCTATACTCTGTCTTACTCATTCTAGTCTCATCAATATGGGACAATCAATTTGTCCCCTGTTCTGCATAACTCTAAGTACTTCTATAAACATCTATAAACATTGTATACATTCAATATAAGTCAATCAATTTAACTTGAACTCTATATGTTGCTATTTACTTCCTTCCACATTTCTTATATTCATTCTATTTTGATTATATAGTTACCTATTATACAGTTATCCGCCAGAAACATACTTAGTTAACTTATCCCCTTATAATTCTTAAAATAACACCTCTATAGTTTAATACCGTATATAATAATCTAATAAAACAATTGCTTAGAACTTCTTCTTTAACTTCCCTCCCCGCGGTAAAGTCACTTCTCTCTTCTTTTATTGTATTTCAGTAATTTTCAAACTGCCACAGTTCTCCTCCCACCTCCCATTTTTTCACCAAATATTGCTTCAACTTCTCCCAATCCATATTAAACTGTCCTGGATCGAGATCTCTGTTTCCTTGTCATTTTGTCCATTTCCGCCATGTACAGCAATTTGTAAATCCAGTCCTCCATAGTTGGCACTTCTTGTACTTTCCACTTTTGCGCATACAAAAGTCTAGCCGCTGCTGTCATGTAAAATCTCATCTTCTGTCCACCATTTTAACAACACTTTATAAGTCTTAGAGATTTCCTTTTTTTCCTCTTGCAAAATTACCTCCTCTAATTCCGAATTCTCCATTCTTATCCCTCCCTTCACGCAGTCCAAGTTATACAGATCTCTGATCTGTCTATATTGAAACCAATCATAACTTGGAGACAACTCATCCTGCGTTTTAATTCTTAATTTAGAAAATTCTATTCTTGTTATCTCCTTATACGTTAAACATTGTTGTTCGTTATCGACAGTTCTCGGATCTATTACTTCGTATGGGACCACCCAGGCAGGTATTCCGTCCTGTAGGTAAGTTCTGTACTTCTTCCAAATTGTGAAGAGGCTTCTCCGAATATAATGGTGTAGAAACATAGAATCTACTTTTACTTTATCATACCACAAGTATGCGTGCCATCCGAATATTTTTTTGTATCCTTCTAAGGCCAGTAGTTTGCGGTTTTTCAACGTCATCCAATCTTTCAACCACACCAGGCAAATTGCATCATGGTAGAGTCTTAAGTTGGGCAGCTGCATTCCACCTTTCTCTTTTGAGTCCTGCAATACTTTCATTTTCACTTGAGGCTTCTTGCCTGCCCAGACAAAATCCGATATTTTCCTCTGCCATTTTTCAAATTGCTTGGAATCCCGGATAATTGGTATTGTTTGTAACAGAAACATCACTCTCGGCAACACATTCATTTTAACTACTGCAATTCTTCCCAACCATGACAAATTCAATCTATTCCATTTAATCAAGTCTTGCTCTATCTGTGTCCACAATTTCTCATAGTTATTCTTAAACAGATCTATATTCTTTGCAGTCAGTTCAATTCCCAGATATTTCACCTTATTTGTTACTTCACAGTCTGTTATTTCCGTTAATTGCTGTTGTTTTTGTTTAGTCATATTTTTACATAAGATCTTTGACTTCTTTTTATTTACATAAAATCCCGCCAAATCTCCAAATTCCTTAATTTTCTCTATTACCTTTGGCATGTTCTCAATTGGGTCCTCTACAATTAACATTATATCATCCGCAAATGCTCTGACCTTATAGGAAAAGTCTTTTATTTTTATTCCACGGATTGCATCGTCTTCTCGAATCTGTATCATCAATATTTCCAGAACCAAAATAAACAACAGTGGGGACAACGGGCAACCTTGTCTTGTACCTTTACCTATACTCAATTTCTTAGTCACCTCGTCATTCACCACAATTGCTGCACTCTGGTCTTTGTAAATTTCTTTCACTGCTCTTATGAATCTTTCCCCCATTTGTAGCTGCTCCATGGTGGCAAACATAAAATCCCAGTTCAAATTGTCAAATGCTTTTTCAGCGTCTACGAAGAAGAAACCAACCTCCTTATCGCATCGTTTGTCATAATATTCAATAGCATTTATCACTGTCCTTAAATTGTCTTTAATTTGTCTATTTGGTAAAAAACCAGCTTGTTCCTCCGCAATAACTTCAGACAACCATCCTTTCACTCTTTCCGCCAGTATCTTCGCAAAAATTTTATAGTCATTGTTTAATAACGAAATAGGTCTGTAATTTTTAACATTGGTCAAGTCCTGTCCCTCTTTAGGGATCAATGATATGTTGGCCTCGGTCCAAGTACCTGGAGTCCTTTGATCCTTCAATACTCCGTTGATCACTTCCCTTAAAAATGGCACCAGTTCGTTGGCCATTACCTTGTAAAATTTAGCTGTAAGTCCGTCTGGACCTGGCGCCTTCCCCAAATTTGTTGACTGTATTGCCTTCCTTAACTCTTCTTCCGTTACTTCACTGTTCAATTTATTCCTCCATCTTTCCGAAATTACTGGGAGCTTCATTTTACCCAAATAACTCGCTATTGAGTCTTTGTTCACTTCTTTTTTATTATATAACTTTGCATAAAATTTATAGAAGGCTCTGCTAATAGCGGTCTGTTCCAGGCAAACTTTATTGTCATCACATATTTTATTTATTGTCCGCTTCTCCTTTCTCTTCTTTAATTGCCACGCCAAATATTTCCCAGGTTTATTTGCCCCTTCAAACGACTTTTGATTCATTCTCTTAAGATTCCATTCCAATTCCTTATTGTTCATTGCCATCAACTGCTCTTGAAGGATTTTAATGTCCTGATATATCTTCTTTTTCCCTGGTCTTTTCTTTAATTGTATCTCCTTGGCTTTTATTTTTTCCATAATCTCCTGTCGCTTCTCTTCTCTTTTCTTCCTGGCTCTTCCATTTAGATCCATTAGAATGCCTCTAATTACTGCCTTGTAAGTGTCCCATACCTTGTTGGTTGGTACTTCTCTATTCATATTGTACTGTATAAAGAATTTAGTCTCCCTTCTCAGCGTCTCCATATTTTCTACCTCTTGTAACAAGTCCTCATTTATTCTCCATCCTCTCCCTTTAGTTCTTTTCCCGAACTTCCACATAATTGGATTATGATCTGAGCCTACCATAGGCATTATTTCCACCTCCTTAGTCCAAAGAACTAAGTCCTTTGAGGCCCAGATCATATCAATTCGTGACAACGTTGAGTGTCTCGCTGAGAAAAACGTGTATTGTCTGCTTTTAGGATTCTGTCTTCTCCAAACATCTTCTAAAGTTTCCTGTTGCATTAATGCAAAAAAAGTCTTTGGTAGTAATCCCCTTTTCTTTTGCACAGTTGCTGATTTCTTGTCCTGCTCCAAATTAGTAACTCCATTGAAATCTCCTGCAAGAATTATCTGATCATAAGAAAGTTCGTCTAATTGCTTCCTCAAATCCTCAAAGAAGCTTTCTTTTGCTCCATTAGGTGCATAAATTCCAATCACCAAGACTCTCTTTAAATTCCATGTACATTCCACTGCTAAAAATCTGGCTTCCACATCTCTCACCACTAGTTTTGGCTGTAGCTCCTCTTTTATATACAATACCACTCCCCTTTTTTTCTTTTTTGAGGCCGCTACAAAGTCATTACCCAATTTATTCAATTTAAGATATTTTACATCCTGCTTTCTAATATGGGTCTCTTGTAAACACACAATATCACATTTTTGTTTTAATAGCCAGTGGAAGATGTTTTTTCTCTTATTAGGTGAATTAAGTCCATTTACATTCCAAGATAAAACTTTACACTCCATATTCATAGCCTTGTTGTTGGTAAGTCCTTTTCATTGTCCCTAATGAACTTTTCCATTTCTAATTCAGATCTGATGCGCTTTTTCACTCCCCCAAATTCAAAGGACATTCCTTCAGGCAATTCCCATCTGTACCTTATTTTCATGTCCTTCAGAATCTGGACTAGAGTTTTGTATTTTTTCCAGTCTAGCAACACCGATCTAGGTAACTCCTTCATGATAATAACTGTCTTGCCATCAACCTCCAATGGCTCTTGAAATTGCTTACTCACAATCATTTCTCTTATATTTCTGGTCGTGAACTGCACAATCACATCTCTTGGTAGTTTCCTCTGGGTCGCAAATCTTGAATTTATTCTGTACACCACATCTAGGATAGCCAGTTTCCTCCTCCTCCTTCCCCAGGTATTCAGCTAACACCTCAGTGATCTGTTCTTGGGCCGTCTTTCCTTCCACTTCCGGCAAGCCACGAAACCTCAGCTGCTTCTCCATATGTTTGCTCTCCGCAACTGCCATTCTTCCCCTCATCACCCTCATCTCCGTTCGTTGCGTGTCTGCTAAGGTCTCCACCGCATTTTCCACTACATTGACTCTTTGCTGTGTCGCTTGCAGGTCATTTTGTATTGTTTCCATACCCTTCTTCACTTCTGCCAGTTCATTCTTAAGTGTCTCTTTAAACTCTTTCACCAGCTCAGGTATCATATCCTTAAGCTCCTTAATCCCTTCTGAAAGTTTTTTATCCAAGTTCTCTATCGCCGCTTGCCACTCTTTTTTCGACATCGTGGGGCTTGCTTTACCTCGCTCCCACGAGTCTGCTTGCTTCCTTAACTCCGTGGCGCTTGGCTTAGTGCCCTTTTAATTTAAATGTCCCGGTCTTTTTCCAAAAAAGTCATTTAAAGAGTCCAAAATGTCGGGCGTCTTTTCTCTATGGTTTTTGTAATCCAATATGGTTTACTTCCTCTTCCGCTGAAGCCGCAGCTCTTCCCCTTTCAAAAATGGCGATTCCCTTCTTCCTGTCATCCAGAAAGGGCCGCTTCTCTCCAGCAACTCTATCACTATTACGTACTTCCTGTTTCCCGACTTCCCACAGCAGTTCTCGCGATGGTAAAACTTTCTCACAGCCTGATATCTCCTTGTAACCACAGGTATGTAAAACAATAATCCAATTCCTTTAATAACTCTGTTTAACTTAGTCCTTTTTCTAATATAGTTCTTGCCAGATCCTCCCTTCCTTATAATCAATCTGTTGCAGTTTAAAAGTCTACTTTAATGCTTCGTTGCTTTAAGTAATCTGTCCCGTTTCAAGAGATAGTGATCTTTACCTTCTCAAACACTTTTCGCGGGTTGTAATTGCTGTTTCAATCTCAGATTCCCATCAGTTCTTCTTGTCCCTGTTGAAGCTTGGGCATGTAGGTCTTATGCCAACCGCATTGGCTCCAGGACTGCCGCAGAGATTTTAGCCGACCTGTCTTCGGGTGGGACCTCAAGGAACAAGAGGGAGTCCGTTGCACAGGACCCCCCCTTGCCTGAGATCAACGCGCCCTGAGGTTCTTGAGCGTTCTATGCCTGTTCTCCACCTGAGAACAGTTGGCCGCGGGCTCTTTTTGCCCCTCCAGCCGTCAAAACAGCAGCCCGGACAGCTCAGCACTTAGAGCTGCGTTAGACCTCCATGGATCCCAAACCGGAAGTCATCCATTAAAACACTTACTCACTTTATAACTTTAAAAATAAATATCGGAGATGCCACTGCTATAGGCTGGTTGCCTATGTTTAACATAGAGACATGCTTAAGCCAGCTGAGTTGGTTGTTGCTTATGATTAGCGATGTTCACTGAAAAAAATTCTGTTTCATTTCCCCTGGGATCTGATTGGTGAATGCAGTACTGGAAAATAAGATGCTGCCCTGCAAGGCAAGCCCACTGCCTGTCTGCTGCTACAAAGTACAAATTGAAACAAAACACACAAACTTTTTGGTGTGAGGGACTTTTGGTTCAGCATTCAAGAAGCTGCTTTACAAAACAAAACAGATTTCTGGCTGTACTTTCAGCTCTTTTTTTCTATTGCACACATCCCAGTTTATGATGATGCAATCCTTGGAAACAATATGTTTGAAAATTAATCCTAACCTTCTTGCAATGCTTATTTTCTCTCAAGGTCTGTCAAGAACAGTAAACTGGCAGGACACATACTACTGCATGTGAGTACATAGAGTAGAATTATTTTAAATAATAAAAATTCTTTTGAAGCTGTTTGTTGTTTCTCTCTGAGTTGTGCTCCCTCAGTTTTGTTTTACTGTCCACTGGAGAATCTTACAATCTGTAATTTGTTTACTTCCCCCCACCCCAAAACAAATAGTATAGATTTGTTCAGGAATCTGATTGAATGCCTATATGTCATTTATCCACATACTGCACATAAGATTATGCTTTGCTGATATTACTGATACTCACACAATACAGTCAAAGTGCATGAGAAATCTAACTAATAAAGTATTTTAAAATTATCCTTTTCTTCTTGATTAAAACATTCACTCACTTTATAACTTTAAAAATAAATATTGGAGAATGAAAAGGGGAAAAAACATTTCAGAGCATTTCTCTCTAACCCTCCATAAAGCTTCATTAAAAAAAAAAATTAACCTTGTTCCTCAGTAAGTAAATTTCGTCTAGAGCCTTTAAACTCAGTGTTCAGTGCTGAGTCAAAGGAATACATTTAACAGTAGGGAGTAAAGGAAGAAAGAAGGAGTGAGTACCTCCAAAGGGGGTATCTCTACATGAGCATAACCATGCACAAGGCTGATAGTGTCCCAAAAGGCAATCATGTAAGAACTGATATATGTGCAAACCAAGCTGTTAATCATTGCTGTTGGCAAATTCAAATGAAGTAGGCAGAAAGATATGGAAAGAATCAGAGACTTTAAAAAAGTAATAAGACAAAAGACAACTGGGTGTGGGGGGAATTCAGCTGAAGTATGACCCTAATAATCAGAAAGGAGATAATCTGTATCACTGTTGTTCTTTTCATGAGAACACCTAACATTAAATCCATAGTTCTGGAAGAGTTCCAGATGCATAACTGCTGTCTACCTACCCCAAGTTCCTCATTAGTAGGAATGCAATTTACTGTTTTTTCAGTTTCTGTCACAAAAGGTAGTTCTCCATGAATATGTTAAAATCTGTATTTCTCCACTGGCAAAGGGAAGAGACAAAGTTCACTCTCTCACACACACAAACACACATACATACAAAATGTGAACATTTGAATCCTTGGATAAAAGATTGCAAGAACAGTCAATTATTAATATTTTTGGTACTGAAGAATAATCAGCTAAAGATTAATATTCTGAGCCCACAGGGTACCCAGAAGCACAAACAGATGTCAAGGGGAAAATTTTCTGTATTTCTTTATCTGCACTGGATTTGACAGTTTCTTTTCATTTAAAAAAAAATCACTCTGGAGGAAAAATAAGTCAAATAGGAAGCATTGTTATTTGAAGGGGGGGCGAGGGCAGGGAGGAGTAATCCAGCCAGGGATGATCTACTCATTTAGTCAATTGTTCAGTGTGGTAAACATTTAATGGACTAACTTTTAAAGTGAAATATTTATAAATTGTCCCCTTATGAAAAGATATCATTTAACAAACATTCTCAGGATCTGTGCACTCAGATGTAAACAACTGAAAGCTCTTTTCCCTTCATGGAAACTCTTGAGCTAAATAATACAGTTACAAAATTTGCAGTTGATCCAGAGGAGTTAGCCGTGTTAGTCTGTAGTCGCAAAACAGTAAAGAGTCCAATAGCACCTTTAAGAGCCAAGCTACAAGTGACGCCTGACACAGGTTGGACACTTGTCAGCTTCCCTCAAGTTTTGATGGGAAATGTAGGCATCCTGGTCTTGCAGCTGTAATGGAGAGCCAAGCTGTAAAACCAGGATGCCTACATTTCCCATCAAAACTTGAGGTAAGCTGACAAGTATCCAACCTGTGTAAGGCGTCACTTGTAGCTTGGCTCTAAAACTAACCAACTTTATTGCTGCATAAGCTTTTGAGAACCACAGTTCTGCATTGGATGAAGAGAACTGTGGTTCTCGAAAGCTTATTTATTTATTTTATTTTATTTATTATTTCATATTTATATCCCGCCCTCCCTGCAAGCGGGCTCAGGGTGGCTAACAACATTTAAAAACAATTTAAAACATTACAACTGTATAAATATTAAAACACCATTTTAAACAGCGACATTTTGTATTGTGCAGCAGCAGCATCACAATGGTACAATAAAGTTGGTTAGTCTTAAACATTTGCAGTAGAATCCTATTCAAAGTTATTCCAGCCTAAGCCCATTTATTTCAATGAACTTAGGCTGGAGTAATTCTGCATTGAATTGCATTGTTAGTTAAAATTCAAGAAGGCAAAGACCAGTTGTGAATTATAAACCAATGTTAAACTGCTGATAATGGGAGCAGAGAATGAAAGAGAAATTAGTCTACTGCTCAAACCACGGATAATGAGGACTGATTCATTCATGATCAGATGCCATTGTAGAATGAGCAGTGCAACAGAACATGTTCAATAGACTCTACTTTCCCTGTCTGACATGGGCAGAGCCACTGAGGGAGTGGAACATGATGGTATATGCCTTGCAGGAGGGCTGAAGGTAAAACGTTGAAGCGTGTAAAGGTAAACGATCTCTGATATTTTGAGATCTCAAGGAATCTAAGATAATCTGCTGGTTGGTGTCAGGTTCCACCAAGGGTGCTGCCCTGTGAGACACCAGCATGCCTGACTTCAGCCTTAAAGGACCTTCAGGGAATCTGTGGGATCCCACTCTGTGGAAGGAGAGGGTATATACATCATTCTCACACCCTCTCAGTCCACTCGCAGGTCGCTTCAACCTGACATTGTCCCAGCTGCCTTCCATGACACCTGCCCCCATCCAGCTGCTGGTCTTACACCTCCTCTTCTTCACCTTCTTGCCTCCGCCTCACTCCTACACAACAACCCACCCCACCCTGTGGGTGGACTTCCCTTATATCCTTTTCCTAATTCCTGGCCCCACTAACCAGCCACACCCCTCTTTTGCCCTCTAGCATTGCCCTTGACTGCCTCAAGCAGCTACACCTGGGGTAGCTAATTTGGCTGCTTTGGGCAGCTACAGCTGTGCTCTCTTGCTGGCTACTAAGCCTCCTCTGCTCCTATTATTCCCTTCCTCTCTATTTGCAGGTTGGGGTGTGGCCCTGTGCTGCTTCTGCTGCCCTGCTGGTAAGGTTGCTGGTTGGCTGTCCCTATCTCTTGTGCTTTTGCCTTGGTCCCCTCCTGGCTGTCCTTACTCCCCCTGTTGGAGCTCTTAGCCTCCCACTAGAAGGTGGGGCTAGCTGGCTTTCTCTTGCCCCATTTGACTCTCTGGGGCTTGGATGTTCTTTCTCTTTTCTCTGTTGCTGGGCATGGCAGGTCTGTGGTATCTGTCTGAACGGCTGAGCGGTGGTCATCTGGCTGTCTCCCCTCCCCTTCTCCTGCTAAGTCCGGGGGCAGAGCTTCAGACCCCAGATGGTTGGAAGCATTTGGCATGCTGCAGAACAACTGGATATTCCAGAAAAGGTTATGGGAGAACAGGTGTGACATTATTATAGAAGAGACAGTATCCTCCAAATATATTAAACCAGTGGCAGTATACAACATAAAATTTCAAAAGATAATTTTTGTTCAGTTACAGTGCTTGACACTAAGTTCTTGTCTTGAACTTGATCAGGGAATATATTTTCTAGGATGTCAAACTTTAATTTTTCAAATGAACATATTTTAATTAGCACAGTCTGAGCATCCACCTACATGGCTAGCCCTGGAGGCCTTTTGTACAAGTAGGCCATTTGCCATGTTTATCAAAGTCAGGACACAGAAAAAGGCAAAACAAAGCAATGGGAGACTACAAGGGTAATGCTGGAGCTGCAATTTCATGTGCCTCTTTAGAGCAAAATCATTCCCATTAACCTAAAGTTTGGCTTGGAGGTCTAGGATCAATGTCAATAATGCAGCTGAATTATTAGGCTTCTAATATCAGCATGATAAATGCATAATATCAACTACAGATGCTTACCATGTGTGAGAAGCATCTGGCTTATTGTGTCTTTCCTGCTGCTCAGCACTCAGATGCCACAGTGGTTAGCCTTATAAGCATGCAGGAAATGTTCATCTTCCTCTAACGCAGGGGTTCCCAATTCTAAATGCCCTTGCAAACTTGAAGGTGTATCAGCCTTCAGTGATTCTCAGTGGGTTTGCATTTTTTCCACTTGGTCTCCTGAATGTATTTGGGGGTGTGAGTGGGCACATGGGATTTGTGAACAACTTAATTGTGCATGAATTGGAGTCAATTGTGAATGGGTATCTGGGCTGGTTCATTCTCCTCCATTCCTTTATCCCTCCCCTCTTGCTTCCCCCCATTTATGCTCTCCCCCCCCCAAACCTGTGCAGGCAATTTAATACCAAAAAGTTAAAGAGGAGGGAAAAGAGGAGAGATGGGGAAAGAAAGGAAGAGGAACACCAGGGCGCAAAGGGAAGCAAGGGCAGGAAGTGCCAGGTGTTCCTGCACACTGCTGTGGCCTGTGAGAGCAATGTGGTTGGGGGACTTTCATTCAAACAGGCAATAATGAGAGCACCCTCCCCCTGTGATTCCCATTGTGGGCTGTGGAACAACTCTTGCTGCTGGAGTGAACATGAGAATTTCTCCTGATGGCATGAGGCTTCACCTGCCAATTCACCTCACTGATAGGCTCACCAGCCTGCAAGAGCAGCATCGGGGGGGGGGGGGTTGTTTCAGTTGGGCAATGTTGTGGGCACTCCTTCCCCACAGTTGCTGAGGCTTCACTGCTAGATAGAGTGTGAGGGTTTCCTCACAATGGCAGAAGGCTTTGCTTGCCATCTTACCTCATTATCAGGTTTGCCAGAGTGTTCACAAAGGCTCCTTGTAACTGTGCATGGTTGTGTCTGCCATTTTGCCTGTGCAGGCACTGGCTATTTGTCAACCAGGAGGTGGGCTTGAGGTTGCCTTCAATGTTGATTTTTTAAAAAAAAGAACTTGTGCAGGATGTGTATAGGGGGCCTGTTGCTGGCTCTGCATTCTTGACTGGATGTCTACTGTATGTGTGGGAGGGGAGAGGATTTGATTGTTAAGGAAATATTATAGATTGCTGGCAAAGTTTTTGTTGCTGATTGCCTGGAGTGGATCCAAGTGCTAGGTGCAGTGTTACAGGGGCTTTGACACTGGTACTGGTAATGGAGGAGAATTAATAACAACATTAATTAGTCCAAATCAGTTGTTTACAAGGCATGGGCTTTAAGAAGGCAACATAGAAAGGGAGGGGGTGTTGGAAAACACCATCCACAAAAGAGGCCACCAGTGTAGCTGCCATCTGGTGAAGAGGAGAAGCAGAATAGCGTGTAATTGATAGCCCAGATTGAACTCTTGGAGAGGATGGCCCAGCAGCCTCGATCTTCTGCATGCCAGTTGCCAGGAGTGGCCCAGAGACTCGGGAAGGCAGGCTGCCATTGCTTTCCTCTGAAGAGTATCGACCCTGCTCAGCTTCCAAGATCTGACAATATCAGGCTATACTATGCCTCCTTCCCACCATCATTTCTCTAGTAAAGGATAAAATTAAAGTTGGGACCTGCCCACAACCTCATCAGCTATCAAAAATATACTGCACCACATTGGCCATCTTTACCACAGTAGATTTAGCAGGAATAACTCCAGTCAGTGACAAGATACAACAGACAGTTGTATATTAAAAGCCTGCATAATTCTTCCATCATTTATGCATGGCTATGGACATCATCCTGGGATCTTTCATTTCATTGGCAATCACATTTTAACACCAGGTGCTTCTCATAGACCATCATTTTAATATACTTGGGCATTGTACTAGAATTGTGAGAAAGTTCTGTGCAGAATATTTCCCATCAATTTCCTTGCAAGTAAAAGACCTTGAAGCAACATCAAGAGTCTGTGAAGATCAATGATAATCTACCTGTTATTATCCGGAAACTCTGACATTGCTTTGGCATAAAACCAAATGACTTTTTCACTAACTCTCCCATATGGCTGCACAAAAGATACTCGAATGACTGGAGGCAATCACTTTCTAGACTCCATCTATTCCTTCCCTTTCTTTTCTATCATGTTCTTCAGTCTTTGAAACTCACACTAGTCTTTTTATTTCTTTGAGATCATGCCTTTGTTGCTTTCAATCTATATGCTAGTTCAATGCACCTGTAAACCAAACTGGGACTATATTATGCATATGCTGATCACTGCTTTGCTGATCGTTGCTTGTCCAAACAGGAGTCTGGTTCATTGTGGATGGAATATTCCTAAAACAGAAGTAACATATTAGAAAAAGTCTGATTCTCTTGCAATTTTATAGAGATGCCAATACAGAACTGGTGTCCATCTTTACAGAAGGTTAAACATGTAGATATGGAAACAGCAGCTTTTACTGTTATAAAAAATCTGGGTTAATTTTTTTCTGTGGTCTTCATTTGGATAATGAATGATGCAAAGATCAGTAATTTCTTATAGTATCACAAAATCATATAAAATGTATAACAACTGTCTTCTGTAGGTTGTAAAGTATCTAAAAAGTTGCATTTATTGAGACAGCATGAGTAACTCCAGATTTCTAAATTCCTATGAAGTAGCTGCTTTTCACTGACCTAAAGCCAACTACAGTTTATTCAAAATTTAGGGCATGTTAGCAATTGATCAATTTTACATTATGATAAGCTACAATTAAGCATGGGTTCATCAATAACAGTACTTCCTGCAAAAGCAGACTGATTCTTTGAATTGTGAAGTTTGCATATTTAGTGAAACTTTTGTAAGGCTCTCAGATAGGAGGTCTGGTGAGACCTCAGTTAAGGCTGAGAGATGTGGTGACTAGAGTTGGGCACGATCCAAAAAAAATTAACAAGCCAGCGGATCATGGTTCGGTGCCGGTGATGATCCCGAATTAATGATCCACACTGATCATCTCCCGTTCCCGAACCGTGGATCGTGGATCGTGGATGCCAAAGCAGGGCACGCTGGTATTCCCAGCTATGTGGGAAGGTGGGTTGTGGCGGCATCCGACTCTCTCAGTCTCTCTCTCTCTCTCTCTCCAAAGGCTAGCAAGTAGCAAGCAAGAGCTCTGTCCCACTCTACTGCTCGCAGAAAGTGAAACCCAGCCTGGGAGACCACGGCTGATTATAAGCATGGGTCCCATTCAGCAACATAGGAGGTCTGTGTTTGGCCATCAGAGCTGCCTATCAGGGTTTGCAGGGATGAGATTGGAGTGTCCATGGCTACAGAACACCCCCTTCCCCCTCCCTCCCCTGGGTGTCTTCTCCCCACTTGTGACTGCTTTGCTGCTCCATGGTTGGAAGGAAGCCCTGCTTATCAAGGAAAGCTGGGCTTCCATTCGGGTTTCAAGGGTGACAGAAGGAGGGCAAACAGAGCTCAGGCATTCCCCTGGCTCTGTTGCCAGGGGAATAGATTGCTGGCCCCTGAGTGTCTGGATCCCTGAACTGCTGGATCGTTGGCCGTGGATGTTCACGATCCGCTGGGTCACAATTGCGCGATTGCCATTATCGTGGGGTTTTTTCATTCGTAATGTGGATCGTGCCCATCTCTAGTGGTGACCCAGATCAATGCCATCACACAGGTTTTTAAAAAGTGCCTCTAAACTAGGAATCCCCCCCCCCAAATTTTCTTTTTTGGATATAGCAATTGGTTCCTCTTATTCTATTGTCCTCTTTCAAAAGAGGAACTCTCTTTGATTTCTCATTCATTTTTTTAAGTCTTTAAAGCCATTTAATAGTGTAGATTTTGTCACATGTGGATTTCTGCCTGTTTGTTGTGTCACTGTAATATGATTCAAAGGTAAAAAGCAGTCTGATGCAGCAAGGATATATTCAGGAAAGTCCTGGCTTTTAATTGTTTCTGTATTGGCTCACCTTGCTCTAATTTTTTTTCCAATAAATATATTACTTCTTAGAAATCTGGCATGTATTGATGGGCAAAAACCCTGGCAAAATTGGTGGTCCACCTGCTTACACCTCAACTTCTCTTTGTCCCTATTGTCAAGGTCTTCCTATCTCTCCTCTCCAGTTCCCTGAAGAGGAGCGTGAAGACATCGATGTACTCTCCCTTTATTATCTTTTCCCTAGTGGTCTAACTTAAGTAATCTCCTAATGGGAGGGCTGCATCACCAAAAGGCAGGGCCCAGAAGTGGACCTACCTGTAAGAGGCCAGGCCTTGAGTGGGGCATTCCATGAGGCACTTGGGTAGGAATTGCATGGCACCACCAGACCCATAAAGGACTGCCCTTCACCTCTGAGCCAAGGAAATAAGCCTATTGCCACCTGTGTCAGTGACGCCTCTGTTATCCCACCACCTTGGCTCACCCAGGCAGCTCTTACCAGGATAACCACATTCCTGATGAGCCCTGACCCAGGGATGTGCTAGCCTGCATGCATGGCAGGTGTATTGAGCCAGGGGGCATGGGGGCAATCACATGACCTGAGGACCCATGGCCAAGTGTACCCCTGCTGGGGCAAAATGGACTTACTATCACTGTCAAATGAGTCCACTGCCACAGCTATAGGTCAGAACTCAGACATCCACCAGGGCCGCTACCACAACTTCAGCTTCTGCCTCCTCCTATGCTAGTCATTAGGACACCTTTGGCTTGCTCCCTTCCAGTAAGGCAGCTGAAATTTTCCTGCCTGCCAGGGCAACCTCATCCTATTTGACAAGGAAAGGGCAGGCGACACCCTTTAGGGGGCAGACCTTATTGGCTGCTGCTTGCCCTTAGAGGATCCACTGCCTTTTTTTCATTTTATGGGAGGCATGGTTGCTAATATAACCACTAAATGGCAGCCAAGAACTACCCCCCCAAAATGGCCACCAAATGAAATCCTGCCCTCAAGTTATAGTTGAGCCATGACAATCCCTGGTGGGGTTCTCATAGCCATATATATTAGCCTGGGCAGTCTGTCATTGCCTGCCTCTGCAACCCTGGTATTAAATGAAGGCCTTACCCATCCAATCACCAATCAAGGCCAACCCTGCTTAGCTTCTGAAATCTGATTAGATCGGGATCTCCTGGGCTATCTAGGATAGGTCAATAAGCTTCAGTAGGGGTGAGTGTGGGGGGTGAGAAGCCTTAGGGCCGAATAAGCACTATCTAGGCCAAGGCACCACTCCGAATGCTGCTGCAGCTGCCTTCTAACCTGGTGCAAAAGAGAGAGTGGGAAGCAGGAGCATCCTAAGTACCAGTTACTAGCCCCAAAATCAGGGCTGTGCAGCCCCACTGGCAAATGAGGATGGGTGGGGGGAGTGTTGGGGCTTTAAGGCTACTACTGCGGCAGCCACTGCCAAAATATAGGCCTAAGTACTGAACCGCCAATCCCCATCAGTTGGCCCACTGAGGGCGCCAAGAGCAGATACCCCCTTAACCCCATAGTCACTGCTGTGCTGGTTCATGTAGGGGTGGTGGGAGGTGGGGCTTTAATGCTGCCAGAATGCAGAGTACTGGCTGGAAGGTGGGAGACCAGGCTGCCATCACACCGACCAGGATATCACCCGTAGTTGCCGCTGCCACAAACCCACGGCCAACTCAGGCTTCGGCTGACCTTCCTCTACCCTGAGGTAAAACCTTCTTCTCTGTAAGCCTATGAAGCTGTATACTGGGCTGGGCAGCCTTTGGTAACGTGGTTGATATTGAGCCTTAACGTTCTTCTTTGTTCCACCCTTATGAATATTACAATTTGGTTACCCAGCCGAGTCTTTATAGGGGACAGATCAGGGGTTTGCCCTTCCCTTTATCAGAAACTTGCACACGAGGCTTGGAAAGGTTCAAAACTGTAATTGAAGGTTTATTAACAGAAGTTGAACTTAAAAGGTAGGTAGGAAGGTGTTTGAACGAAATGACAGAAAGGTTTTGGTATAACACCTTCACTGGTGTGAGGTACAAAACATTCGGTTACTGGCTGCTTTTAGAGGTTCACACTGCTTCACAGATGTTTCACTTTATATCCTTCAACACAAACACAGCACACTTTCCCCTCCTCTCCAGACTTAGGGTCGCTCCACAGAGACAGACCCTTCCCAGATCCTGGGCAGGTGTTATAGCTGTGAACTATAATCCTGGTCCTGGCACTGAAGGAGAGACTCCTTGCTACCTCCTTCCTTGGCCCTTTATACTTCCCAGATCTATTTAGTCTTGGTAGGGATTAGTACTGGTTTTCCCCACTTTAGTCCTAGGACTAACAGTGCTTCACAAATCACAGAGGCCTTTCTGGCTGACCCTCACTGGTCAACAGCCAGGCTCCAACTCCCCTTCTCACTCAGCAGTTTTCTCTCTCCAACTCCCAACTGACAGCTTCCCCCAACATTCCATTCCCAATTGCCATTCCAGACCAGCCACAATGGGGGGAGGAAACCTGTCAATCATAACCCTCTGACCAGGAATCTCAACGTGTAAAGCTGAGTTCGTCACATGTCCCACCCTTAGAAACCATTGCAATAGGAATGGTTCTACAAAACTCTCTGATGCAATGTGGTGAGCCATGTGTGAAACCAAAGTTATTAACAATTAAACAGCATTAACATGTATATATATTAAAACATTCATACATTATAACCAATTTTAACTCTTATCACATATACATATACCTATTTACAAAGTCTGGTTATCTATAACCTTAGCCATTCAAGTCACATTTCATAGAGAGAGCATGAGCGGTTACATTTTATTTTCCTTGCACATTAATGATGTCAAAATTATAGTCCTGTAGTTGCAAACTCCATCAAATTAACTTACTATTGGTACTCTTGATTCAACCACCGCAAAGGCGAATGGTCAGTGCATAAGGTAAACTTTCTCCCCCATATGTAGGGTTACAGTTTCTCTATAGCCCACACAATGGCTAGGCATTCCCATTCAATGACAGAAAGATGTTGCTCTCTGTCTACTAGTTTTCAACTAAGGTAATGGATGGGGTGAGGCTTTATACCTTTCACTCCGTCTGATAACAGACACTGTACCTTTGACTCTTGAGCCATAGTAAATACTGCAACACATATGAAAAATGGTAACAAACCTTTTCTAAAGTACCATACAGTAAACTAGTTAGCAATATTTAATATCACACTATAAAGGAAAATCAGAAAGAAGACGATGTTGGGCTTCTGGTATTCGATCTTCTCCACAGGAGATCGCAGCTTTGGAAAGTTCTCGTTGCATTCAGAGCTAGGTTGATCTGATGCCAGCTCTCCATTCAAAAATGTTCTTAAGTCTTTGCTTCCACATCATCTCCCTTCTGACAATGGGGAAATTTCTTTTGCTCTACTGAGGAGATTCCCTCACTTCTATGTGGAATTGGTAGTTCTGCATGCATCTGTAATTTTTGCATTCTTAAAGTAAACATATCTTTCTCATGTTTTCTGTCAGCCTCTTTCTGTGTCATTTCAGCCTCTCTCTGTGCCATTTCAGCCTCTCTCTGTCTCTCAGCCATTCTCTATTCTGCCTGAATTTTGGCCAACTGAATCTGTATTTGTTGCTCTTTTTCTGCTTCAATTCTGACTTTTTCTGCCTCTATTTTGGCTTTTTCTGTTTCCTTCTCTGCCTCTATTCTGGCTTTTTCTTTTTCTTCCTCTATTCTTGCCAGTTCAACCTTCATTCTCATTATTTCCAGCTCCTGACTAGGATTCTCTTCACTAGCCACTTCTGATGCCTGAGTATCTCCCTGTGCCTCTTTATTCCTCCATCTAGTAGCCATTCCTGACAGGAATTTTTCAAAATTACTTCACAAAATATTACTGTAGAGTAAGATATTGTTGTTGTTTTGTGGTGAGAACAATTTGTTGTGGGTGCGCTATTTAGATCATGGCGCTGCCACCAATTAATATGCCACAAACCCACGGCCAACTCAGGCTTTGGCTGACCTTCCTCTACCCTGAGGTAAAACCTTCTTCTTTGTAAGCCTATGAAGCTGTATATTGGGCTGGGCAGCCTTTGGTAACGTGGTTGATATTGAGCCTTAACGTTCTTCTTTGTTCCACCCTTATGAATATTACAATTTGGTTACCCAGCCGAGTCTTTATAGGGGACAGATCAGGGGTTGGCTTTCCCTTTATCAGAAACTTGCACACGAGGCTTGGGAAGGTTCAAAACTGTAATTGAAGGTTTATTAACAGAAGTTGAACTTAAAAGGTAGGTAGGAAGGTGTTTGAACGAAATGACAAAGGTTTTTGGTATAACAACTTCACTGGTGTGAGGTACAAAACATTCGGTTACTGGCTGCTTTTAGAGGTTCACAGTGCTTCACAGATGTTTCACTTTATATCCTTCAACACAAACACAGCATGCTTTCCCCTCCTCTCCAGACTTAGGGTCACTCCACAGAGACAGACTCTTCCCAGATCCTGGGCAGGTGTTATAGCTGTGAACTATAATCCTGGTCCTGGCACTGAAGGGGTGACTCCTTGCTACCTCCTTCCTTGGCCCATTATACTTCCCAGATCTATTTAGTCTTGGTAGGGATTAGTACTGGTTTTCCCCACTTTAGTCCTAGGACTAACAGTGCTTCACAAATCACAGAGGCCTTTCTGGCTGACCCTCACTGGTCAACAGCCAGGCTCCAACTCCCCTTCTCACTCAGCAGTTTTCTCTCTCCAACTCCCAACTGACAGCTTCCCCCAACATTCCATTCCCAATTGCCATTCCAGGCCAGCCACAATGGGGGGAGGAAACCTGTCAATCAAAGGCAGGCGAGCTAGGCCACTGCAGCTGCCCCAAATTTTGGGCCACAGGCACTGCCTGAAAGGCAGGGAGCATCAAAGATGAGGGGGGAGTTAAGCCTGGCTGCCACTGACCAAGTATAGGCAGTAGATACCAGGGCCTAGGCCTCACCAGTAATTCCTGCATTGCAGGCAAGGGAGGGAAGGGCAGAAGGCCACAGGGCTGAGCAATGCTGCTGCTGCCTGCACCACTACTGCTCTCAATCGCATGCTTCAGGAAGCTTGGCCAAGAAAGCTCCAAGAAGCTCCTTCCTGGCTGAGTATGAGGCTGCAACTACTGAGCTGGGGAGCAGAGCTGCCTTTCAAGGTGCCAGACTCTGCCCCCCCCCCATCAAGTACCTAGATGGCTGAGAGGACACTACCACTTTTCCCTTCCAGGGCAGCAAAGGCAGCCCCCAGCCTAAGCAGCTGGTGCTTGCTGGCCGGGTGGGCTGTCATGACCAGAATGCTTGATGTTTTGTGCATGCATTTATTTCCTCTCAGCCATAACTTTTATTTACAATATGTATAACATAGGAATGAATTAGTTAAATACACACATATATTGATGTTAAGTGATACGCCTGTAACCCACACTCTTATAACAGTGAAGGTTTATAATATACATTAACAGCTAGGTATTTTCTGCTGTTACAACTCCTCAGCAGCTCCACCCCCCCCCCATTAACTGCCTTAATGGATCATCCAACTGTCACTAGTTCCAGTATTTCATCAGTTTTCATTGACTGTTCCCTGGGAGAGGTGGAGCTGGAACTAGTCATGTCCATCACATGTATATATGCACACTTGGAACAAAAAGAAAGAAAGAAAAGAAATCAACGTCAGGAACTACAATGCCAAGACCACGGCAATACAGCCCAGAAAACCCACAACAACCATCGAAATCAAAACAATTCAAAATCACTGAAATCACTCTGCTAATGCTTGAAACTATTTCCGTATTAATTCCTTTGGGTTAAGTGAATAAATAAGTCCATGCCTTCCATTTATTATTCTCTTTTGGTGGCCAAGAAAGTTTTTAAAAGGTATAAAATATCAGCTGATTGAAATAGTAACTCAGGGTAATTCACACACACAAACATCCAGTTTTGTTTCTTCACACAATTACTCCAAAAGGCTCTCATACAAATAGTCACATGACTATAATATTTCTAATCCAATAAAAAACTTTTTTTTAATACAAATAGTCACATGACAATACTGAAAGTGACATCCCAGGTGTAATCAAGTCTACATCATTCCAGGTAGGTTCCGTGTTAACAAAGAAAATGAAGTTGGCACAGACATAACTTAAACTGGGAATTCTTAGGCATTTCCTAGAGGACTCAGTTGGTCAACATTTTAGCTAGATAAAATTCTATCCTGGTCTACTCTCCTTTAATGCATAGTGGAAGAAATATTCTCTTATAAAAGTGTATCCCAAATATACTTGTTGGTTCTGTACTTTTACAGAAGTTTCTAACAAATTTAATAGATTGAGATTGCAGTGGCATTTCAAGAATTGCTTATGGGTATTGCCAACATCAGCATGCTCTGGTGTGCTATTTCTTCTGATCTTTAAGTAATTCATATGAGTGGCTCATCTTCAGACAACAAAACATGCTGAGGCAGAAGCAACAGAAGAAAGAGGCACTTCAGAGCACGTTTGAAAATCACCATAGCCCTTGTCCCATGCTATCTAAAAATACAACTTGAATGAGAGTGACTGACTTTATTTTTGTGTGCATAAAGCTCCTTTTCTTTCAGTCCTCAGTCAGATAGCATGCAGTCACACTATGCCATCTACAGTCATTCTGTCCTGCTCCTATTTGACAGCCTTTCTAAAGTAGCTGACCACACTGCTGGGGACACATTTTGAAAATGTTCAGAAGGTGACCCGGTATGGATCCATACATCCAAACAATGACCAGCACGTTTTGGAAAGGAAAGCTTTTATTCTCTTCTACTCATGGTCAGTACTTGCAAGCCAGAACTTAAATTAATGTGACCAGATTCTAAATCTGATGCTGGATTTTGGCTGGACATATAGTTGAGGCATATCTGGGATCAAGCTGTGTAGAGGACTTACGCATCTCTGTGTAATGGCAGAGGACCTATGTCTTAACTCTCTCAGACATACACTTACACATAGAATCATAAACAGACACATCCCCTTCACGTATATGCAAGCAAATATTTTTTTCAAATTGTAATCACTTAATCTTTAAAATATGCCTATACTTTAGGAGTATATTAATAAATATACTAGGCACAGTATGGAGATAAAAGCTAAATAGCTTTTGCTACACTGATTTCCTTGGGAAACTGTACAAACTCTCAAGTCACTTTTTTAATATAGTAAAGAACGAGATATAAATGATACTTGAAAAATGATACAGTTGCCTGAATTAAAACTCAAGCAGCATGTTTTATTTTTGAAAAGCAGAGGCTAATTTTATATTCACAACTATGTGAGCTTCCATATTTCAAACTCAGTTTTAAAATATATTCAACTTAAAATGTCTTGTGATTACAGAAAATGAGAAATCTATCTCATTGATACCATTTGTTTTTGCTGATCAAAATCTTGTGTCAAAAAGTTCTAATTATAACTGTTCTTTTTTTAGATAATTAAACTTTAATTTCAGGTAAATCTCTGTTCTGAAAAAGCAGATTCTATAAGAATTAAGTTTGTTTTCTTTGAATTATGATTGAGTTATTTTCTCAGCTACCTGGTTTATGGATGTACTGTGGGTTTTTTTGTTTTTTCCAGCTGAGAAAGTGCAGAAACACTGATGTACCAAAAATGATTTGGATTATTGCAAAGGATGAATATTTTAGGTAGAAAGTGAGCTTAATTATAATCGTAGGTGGCCCTTTGAAAAAATATGATGCCAGTTTGATTCCCCCTCATTCTCCTATATTTCATAGCAGTGTAAAACTTTTCTATTAGCATGCCCTGACTCCTGCCCTTCTACTGTCTTTCCTCATTAACTGATTCCAGCTGTTTTTCCATAGTGCCTTCCTTTTCATCGCATCTGCAGGTCTGCTTTTCTGTGAAATGTAAGCCACCATGATCACAGTATGGTTACAATATTTAGATGCAAGAAAAACTGCTAGTATCTAGTTGGAGAAAATATTAGGTAGCCTGGGACAAAAAAAAATGATGGAGGTTTGAAACAGTTTTTTTTTTCACCACAGAGAGTTTGATCAAATTGATATATATGTTTGAACATATCCAAAGCACAGTCAACTCATGAAAGAACTATGAGATTTGTCAGTGATTATGCAACATAAAAATAGTGGGGCTTTGTTAGAATTTGGACAGAAAACAATCGAGGAAAAGGCAAAGTCATTTTAATACTTCAATTCCAGTCAACGGACCAGGAGCTCAGTTGAATATGAAACACTTTATAAATGTTCAATCTGAATAGAATGAATGCATTCAGAAGGAACAAGATTCTAGTATTTATTCTCTTCATACCTAAAAATGTGCCAAGAAAACCCCATTGCGACCCTGTCTTCCCATGCTGGTTAGTATTTGGTTTTAATGATGCTTGTTGGCTCCAAAGGAGTCCTGTTACTAAGTCTTCTTTGTTGGGAAAAAGGGTTAAAATAGCTTAAAATCAGAGGTGCAATGCATCTTGAATCAATAGAGAGTCAGAGCGTCAGTTTGCTTTTAAAAGTCATTTACTTCTAAAGGAAAAAGGTCCACAGGATTGCTACAAAATAACAAAGTCTAAGGCGACATCTTGCTGACCACGAGTACAGACAAAGAAATAGGAATGGAGATTCTTCCTCTGCCTTCTTGACCCTGAAAGAAAATCACCTGACCTATTGACCAATAACAGTTTACAAACACCCTTCAGTTTCCCAGGCTTCTAGGCTATTGGCTTTGTGCCAGGTTCTTTTCCAGGTCAATCTAAACAATAGCATGGTAGGTAAACACATTAACCCCATAATGACCGAATGTCTGACCTTGCAACACACATATATTCCAACACCCCTTCTCAAGGTCTAGCATGGAAGTCATTATGCATCCATATCCCAGAAACATTATTCATCTTTTATGTCAGCATTAGGATCAAACATATTCAACATTTCCCGAAGATATTCAAACTTTGTTTTTGACAATGGTTTAGTTAGAATATCAGCCACCATTTCTTCTGTACGACGATGTTCAATTTTGATTAGTCCCTTCTGGTACATATCTCTCAAGTTCACATTTAAGTCCAATAGATCTGCTTCTTGCTTTGGTACTTTCTCCTTTGCATAAAGCGATACAGGCTTGATTGTCCTCAAACATAATTACAGGTATAGGTTCATCTATTCCAAAGTCCTTTAACAAGTTGAAGATCCACTCTAGCTCACTGCAGGCACTTGCCGCTGACACACATTCAGCTTCCGCTGTAGATTGTGCTACAATGGTTTGTTTCTTACTAGTCTAGTCTATCAGTCCATCTCCATAAAAGAATAGATATCCATTAGTTGATTTGTAGTTGCTTGATTCTTCTCCCCAGTTAGCATCCATATATCCAACCAATCTTGGTTTTTCAGATGGCGAAATTCTGAGCTTTAAATCTGCTGTTCCTTTCAGGTATCTTGCTAGTTTCTTTATCGCGTTCCAGTCATGATGATTAGGAGAACTTACTTTTCTGCATAAGATACCAACAGCTGCTGTTATATCAGGTCTTGTGGTTTCACTCAAGCACAGAAGTTTTACAACTGCTTCTCCGTATTCACCAATATTCTTAAGTGGTTGTCCATCCCTTTCTTTCAGGTAATCAGGTTCAAATGGTATACTTGTCACATTGCGGTTTTTCATGCCAATAATTCTATAAAGTTCAGGATTTTTCTTTTCTGACTTAGGAGAAAAGTTCCATCTTCAAGTCTTTCTAGCTGTATTCTGAGGTAATGTTGTGCATCTCCGAGTTGCTTCACCTCTACCTCTTTGTTCAGTCCATCAACTATTTCTTTTTTTTTAATAATAATTTTCATTTTATTGTATTTTTTCATTCAATCTTACAAGCAGTAAATTTATTAAGTCATTAATGTTTCAAGAACTATAAGTGATATCAACAGTTCAACAATATTCAACAGAAGAAAAGAGAAGAAAAATAGTAACAACAGCTTTTTATGAACGGCTTCACATCTCTCAATTGCAATAATACCGCGTCTTCTAGTCTGCACTTAAAAGATTTAAAATACTTGTGTACGTGAACTAACATCGTATAATTAGAGGTAAGCCATTGAATAGTAAAGATCTTGTTTCACCTTATTATTTGTCCAATTGTCATTCTTAGTCAAATATAGTATTGGGAGCCATTGCTCTAAAAGATAAGATTTATGGTGTATATTTTCTCTCTGAGCTAGTTGATCTGTGATTTTCTTCATGATAAAATGATCCCAAATGCGGGCTCTCCAATTTTTGACTGAAGGGACTGTTTTTTGTTTCCAGCATGCTGCTATTGTCATTTTAGCTAGTGTCAAGAGAGGAAAAAATAATATTGAGGCTCACTTTCGGTATTTCTGAATTCTCCCAAAGGCTTAACAAGATTACTTCGGGAGATTTTGGTATGGAATATCCTGTTATTGTTCTTATTTCTTCAATTATTTTGTCCCAAAATGAACCTATGTGTTTGCATCCCCACCAGCAATGTAAGTACGTGCCCAGTTTCCCACACTGCTTCCAACAGTTGGCTGACGCAGTGTGGTTTATATGATGGAGCTTGACTGGGGTCATATACTACCTAGCGATCAGCTTTATTGTCTGCATTTTTATATTTACTATATTTGATCTGAAATTTGACCATTTCCATATTGAATTCCAATCCTCGCCTGATATATCTAGATTGCATTCTTTAGTCCAGATCTTTTGATAAGATAGCATTTTACATTCCTGTGTTTTTTCTAAAAGGATTGAGTAGATCTTAGAAAGTACTCCCTTTTGTTGGTCGGGTTTGTCAATCAGAATCCTTTCAAATTTTGTTAATGGTTTGTCCAATGAATCTTTGATTTTAGGTGATTCAAGAAGATGTTGGACCTGTAGATACTCTAACCACGGAACTTGTGACCCTGAATTTTGTTCTAATTTTGCCTTTTCTTGTATTTTGCCCCTCTCTATGACATCTAGAATCCGGGTTTTGCTATTGAGTCTCCACCACTTAAATGAATGGGGACTAAGAGCCGGTACAAACCAGTGTTGCCCCACAAAAGGTGAGGCTAAAGATAATGATCATCAACTATTTCTTTGATGTCTTGTCTGTCTTGGCAAGATATTATCAAGTCATCAACATAAATAAGAATGTACTGGTATTGTCCATTTTTAACTCTGGTGTACAGACATGGTTCAGCTTTTCCTTGCTTAATTCCTTGCTTTTGTAGTATAATATTTTGTCATACCAGGCTTTTGCTGCTTGCTTTAAGCCGTAAAGACCTTTGTTGAGCTTGTACACATGATCTTCCAGTCCTTTGATCTGGAAACCTTCAGGTTGCTCCATATAGATTTCCTCAGATAATTCTCCGTTGAGAAAAGCTGTCTTTATACCCAGGTGCTCTACTATCATGTTTCTTGATGCTGCAACACTGAGTAGTGTCCTGAACATTGCATGATTGATAACTGGTGCAAAAGTCTCAAAATAGTCAGTTCCATATTCCTGGGAGAATCCTTTGGCTATTAAATGTGCCTTGTATTTCTCAACAGTTCCATCAGCATTGTGCTTGATTTTGAACACCTATTTGCATCCAACAGGTTTTCTGTCTGGAGGTAAATTTGTGAGTATCCATACTTGTTTTACATTTATGGATTGTACTTCCTCTTCCATTACTTCACTCCATTTGTTTCTTTCTTCTGCAGGTAGCTTACATATGTCTTTCCAGTTCTTAGGCGCTTTTATAAATTGCACAGTTTCACAAAATCCGTATTTCTTTGGTGAGTTTCCTTTGTTGCTTCTTTCTGATCATCTCACAGTGGTTGCTCTTTCTGTCTCCTCTGGTCCAGTCCCTGCTTCCCCTTCTGTTTGGGTAATCTCTTGAGAAGGTGGACTTGCCTGTTTCCCAGGTGCCACTGCAGGTAACCAATTGACCATTTCTACAGGAGCAGTTTCTGTATCTCTTGGATCAGTTGTCACCAGGGGTCATTTCGTAGAAAAAGAGCTGCAGGAACTCATTAGCATAACTCATTAGCACAACTCATTTGCATATGCCACACCCTTGCCATTGCTAGAAGTGTGTCATTAGCATAACTGATTTGCATATGCCACACCCCCTGACATCACCTATCCTGGCTGTTTTGGACCCAATCCTGGCCATTCAGGGACGAAATTGGGCCCAAAATGGCAAAAAGGGGCTGAAAATGCCTGAAAAGGGGGGCCCAAAATGGTCAGGAGAGTGATCCACCACCTGTCAGAGACCCAATCCTGGCTGTTTCGGGACCAATCCTGTTTCGGGACCAATTCGGGGCCTGATCCTGGCCATTTTGGGCCCGAATTGGGTGAAACAGGCCCCAAATGGCCAAAATTCAGGTGGGCTGGGCCACCTGACATGTGACCTTTTTGGAGAACTACCGGAACTGCGTTCCTGTGCGTTCCCCCTCAAAATGAGCCCTGATTGTCACTGTGGATTCAGTTGTGTTAGAAGTGTGTGGCAAATAGTTCTCATCCACATATACCACATTCTGTTCTTTGACTCTGTGTTCTTGAGGATTATAAATTCTGTATACTTTTCCACCAGTAGCATACTCTACAATTTGTCCATCTTCAGCTCGAGCATCAAGTTTTCCTCTCCTTTCTTTTGGTATATAAGCATAGACTTTGGAACCAAAAGCTTTGATGTGCTTCAGAGCTGGCTTCTTGCCAAACCAGGCTTCAAATTGAGTGATGCCTGTTACCTTTGAAGGTACTCTGTTGTGCAGGTAAACTGCTGTGTTGACAGCTTCAGCCTATAATCCATTGGGTAATCCAGAATGTATAAGCATAGATCTGCACATTTCCTGTACCGTCCTGTTCAGTCTCTCAGAACATCCATTTTGTTGTGGTGATTGAGGTATAGTTACTTTATGATCAATGCCTTCAAGTTCCAAAAATCTCTTAAATTCTGCATTGCAATATTCTCCACCACCATCAGTATGTAGACTTTGAGGTGCTTTGCCAAACTTATTCTTGTAAAACTAAGCCAAACAAGGGGAGAAAACCGGATAGTGAGGAGTACAAGCAACAAGTCCGGAAATATGCAATTAATGCTGACTTTTATATAAATGTTTCAATAGTGCAAACGTGCAAAGTGCAAATAAATAACATGCAATGAATACAATAAATATAGTTAATACAATTCAGTTGTCCAAGTCATAATATAAATGTCCGAAACATACCCATAATGGGGATATACTAAAGAGGAAGTCACAAGGCAGTCTTATGGTGGTGGCTCAAGTCCAATGAGATGTAAAATCCACAGGTGCCGACGGGATTATGCAGGCATCTTATACAATTCCCGTTTCGTATGAAACATACTTCTTCTTCTTCATACAGCAGATAAGGGACTCTAAATACATCATGTAAATACATCATGATGTAATTAGAGTCCCTTATCTGCTGTATGAGTCTTGTCCATTCACCCATGTCCGTCATTCATTTGGAAATGTAATAGGTCTTGAGCAGTCACGTTGGAGTGGATTGGCAACCTTTGTACTTGTGCCCGAGAAGAAGTATGTTTCATACGAAACGGGAATTGTATAAGATGCCTGCATAATCCCGTCGGCACCTGTGGATTTTACATCTCATTGGACTTGAGCCACCACCATAAGACTGCCTTGTGACTTCCTCTTTAGTATATCCCCATTGTGGGTCTGTTTCGGACATTTATATTATGACTTGGACAACTGAATTGTATTAACTATATTTATTGTATTCATTGTATGTTATTTATTTGCACTTTGCACTTCAAACTTATTCTTGTGGCAACAAGGCATTTGAATTTCTCAAGTGTTTCATCTTTGCTCTTCATCAGATATACAAAGCTGTATTTTGTTTTGCTTTCAGTAAAAGTTGCAAAATACTTACTTCTGCCAAAAGATGGTGCTAGTGGTCCAACAAGATTAGAGTATACAGTCTCTAACAATTCCTCATAATGAGTAGTGGACTTCCCTGTGTAGCTTGGGCCAGTCCTTTTTGCTTTAAGACGTGTCATATCTCTCTTTTGCCTTATCACAAACAGGAACAAAGATTCCACACTCTTTTAACAACTTCTCAACACTTTGCATGCTGCAATGTCCTGATTTGTTATGCCATGAATACAGACACCTGTGGTGATTCCAAACACCTTGGCTAGTTTGACAAATTTGTCCTTCACCATCATCAACAACTGCTGACTCTTCACTAACATCTACAACATAATGAAGTCCATTTCTCTCTTCAAACACAAATTCAAAACCAGATTCCTTTCCAAAAATCATGCTTTCATCTGATTTTTCCTTAAGAATCACCACATAACTATTTTCCACAAGTTTCTTAGTTGAGATCAAATTATCTGCTGCTTCAGAAATCAGTGCTACATTTTGCAGTTTAACATCCACAATATCCCCATTGGTTGTAAGCATCTTAATTGGCACTGTTCCAACTCCTTCCACATGAAGTGGTTGTTTGTTTGCTTGCAAAAGTCTGGGTCTATTCTCAGTATCAAGTTCACAAAAGGATTCACGATATTTACTTATATGCATACAGCTTCCACTATCAACTAGGTATAGTTTCTTATTCTCAACATCCTTATCTTCACAAATTCTCAGCGTTCAGTTATTTCTAGCATTCCTCTGAGCATATCTGCCATTGCCCCTAGCTTGAGGCTTGAAGTTCATTCTATTGTTAAAATTTTCTCTGCTACTATAAATTCCTCTGCCAGTAGGTGGCACGCTTTCATAATAAGCATCTGAGCCAGTATAACGAGCAGTTTGATCATACGGTCTGCCCTGTTTGCAATCTCTGGAGAAATGATCCCCCCCCCACATGAAAAACAATTAATTCTTCTGCCTCTAGGCCCACGTCTCAAATTTAAAACAGCCATTCCATCAGACACAGTCTCTAGATCATTTGCTTGTCTCAAGTCCGTTTCCTCTCTCAAAATTGACAATAATTGCTCTAATGATAAGTTCTCTTTGTGTCTCAAAAAAAATTGCAAGATTGTTGTAGCTGGCAGGAAGACTCTTTAACATGGCAACAATAGTATCTTGGTCATCAGGAGCTTTCCCCAGTTCTTCCAATTGATTATAAATTGCCATGAACTTTTTAGTTGGGCAGGTAATGAACCCCCTTCCTTCATTTTAAAATCAAACAATTGAGACTTTAGGTATAGGGTTTTGCTGGACATTTGTCCTTCATACTTTTCTTCAGAAACTCAAGCACAGCTTTAGCAGTTTTAAAAGTGTGTAAGTTTGGGATTTCATGGCCAGCCACAGGGGTCATAATTAAGGTTTTGGCTAAGCCATCTTGCCTAGTGAAAAGAGCTTTCTCCTGAGGATCTGCTGGCATGTCTTTATTTAGTATATCCTCTGTGTTGTACATTTCCAATTGATTGGTTAATGAGGTGAGCCACCAGGTATAATTATCCTTGTTTAAATGTGGCATACTGAAACCTCCTGGGGTAGGTTCAAACGGCTTGCATGTACTTACAATCCCTTGGTCTGGAGTGGTCATCTTGGAGCTTTGAAAGGCAGGCTGAATCAGGCACACACAGGGTTAAAGGTTTCTTTCTCAGCTTGCTGAGTGCTGCTTGTCCCTCCAAGAGTGAGAGGGGGAAAAAATTCAAATGGTTTTCAGCTGCAATTTTTCAATGCAAAACTGGTTCTAGGAAGAACTTCTAGACAGCAAGATCTAAAAGTTTCCTTTCCCAGTCACTATTGAGAGCAGCAGAAAAAAAGGCTTGGTTGAAAAATAAATCTGAGCCTCTGTACCTATTAGCTTAGTCTCTCTCTCTAAAGAACCATTGAGAAATTTAAAAAAAAATCATTTGCTTGCATTGCAAAACAAACCCAACAACCATAAACTCTGCTGCCAGATTTGTGGGGGGAAGGGGTTAAAATAGCTTAAAATCAGAGGTGCAATGGATCTTGAATGAATACTCAGAGCATCAGTTTGTTTTTAAAAATCATTTACTTCTAAAGGAAAAAGGTGCACAGGATTGCTACAAAATAACAAAGTCTAAGGCTACATCTTGCTGACCACAAGTACAGACAAAGAGATAGATAGGAATAGAGATTCTTCCTCTGTCTTCTTGACCCTGAAAGAAAATCACCGGACCAATAACAGTTTACAAACACCCTTCAGTTTCCCGGGCTTCCAGGCTACTGGCTTTGTGCCAGGGTCTCTTCCAGGTCAATCTAAACAATAGCATGGTAGGTAAACACATTAACCCCATAATGACTGAATGTCAGACCTTGCAACACACATATATTCCAACATTCTTAACCATAAAGATACCCCAGAATGCTCATCATGATACCCTATACTTGGAATCCCGAAACTGTGGAACCTGTGGGCACTTCTGGAATTTTGAAATCACTGAATAGGTGCTACCACAAAGTAGCTGCCCCAGGGATTGGTTTCAACCACAAAATACTGTAAGATTCCATGTCAAATGTCCTCCTGTGATAGAGACAGCAGTTTCCAAATGAGTGTGCCATGGAAGCATAGAAGGGATACTTTCTAGGTTCTTTTGAAGCATTTTTTCCCGCAGAGGCAGAATAAAGTGAGATCTAGTTGTTTGTTGGGGGAGGGGGGATTGGTAGCTGGGAACTAGATCAGTGAGTGTCATGGTACCCATGTCTTAACATAATTACTTTGGAATAGCATACAGTTCATCCCCGTTAGTGTGATACTTAAATATTTTACCTTCTTTTCAACCTTAAAACCTGTTATTTTCATCAATTCTTCCTGACTTAATGTCCATGTTTTTGTCAACATTTTTGTTTTCTGTTCATTTATTTTAAAGCCTGCCAGAGTATCAAACTCTCTCAACTTCTCCATCAATATTTTAATTCCATCCAACAGGTCTTCCAAAATCAAAACTAAATCATCAGCAAAGGCTCTTAATTTATGACTCTTTTTTGAGTTTAACCCCCTTGATCCTTTCTTTTTGTCTAATGTCCCTATTCAGAACCTCAAACACTAAAATAAAAAGGAGCGGTGACAACAGACATCCTTGACGTGTTCCTTTCTGTATCTCACATGGTTTAGTTAGTTCTCCATTAACTATGATTTTGGCATTCTGTGAAGAATAAATCAATTTCACCCATTTTATAAAGTTCTCCCCATAATTCATCTTTTCTAAGAGTTCAAACAAAAAAACCCAGTTCAAATTGTCGAAGGCCTTTTAAGCATCCAAGAGAATTAGAGCCACTTGTTTTTCACAATATTTATCCACGTATTCCACTATGACTAACACAGTTCTAACATTGTTTTTCAACTGTGTTTTGGGTAAGAAACCACTTTGATTCTCGTGGATAAAGCCTTTAAGAATATACTTAAGTCTTTCTGCTAAAATTGAAGTAAATAATTTATAATCATTATTCAGCAGCGATATAGATCTGTAGTTCTTTACTAATGTCAAATCTTGCCCTTCTTTAGGTATTAATGTAATGTTAACATCTTTCCAAGTCTCATGCATCTTGCTTCCCTATAAAATTGAATTCATTGTATTTTGCAAGGTTACTAAAATCTCATCTTCAAAGCAGTTATAATACTGAACAGATAGTCTGTCTGGGCCTGGTGTCTACCCCATTTTTGTCCTTTTAATTGCTTCCACCTCTTCTTGAATTGTTATAGGGCCGTTCATCACCTGATGCTGTTCTTCCATAATTTTAGGTAAATTCTCTTTTGTGAGATAAACCTTCATTTTTTTTGGAAGAAATATCATATCTTCTGTACAAGTTTGAATAATATTTTAAAAGAGTCTCTTGGATGGGCCCATTATCTGTTAGCATAGTATTGCCATCCTGCAATTGTAAAATCATTTCTTTCTCTCTCTTTTCTCAGTCTGTAAGCCAACCATCTTCCCAGTTTATGGACTAATTTGAAATTTCTCTGTTGTTGTTTTTTAATTTTTATTTTTTAATTTTTTAACAATATACAATAGTAAAAAACACAAATAAATAACCATATAACTATATAAACAGTATGAATATAAACATGTGCTCGAGACAGCGTATCAGTTGCTTTGGCAGTATTTACAATATATGTGGTAAAGACAATGAAAGAACATAAAATTTAATAAATTGCAGTAACTTTGAGATTGTCAGGTATTGACTTCAAGTATTTGTTTTGCTTTTCCATATAGTCCAGAAAAGGCTACCATTTCTCATAGAAATTGGATTGGGAGTTCTGGTTCTCAGTGGTTGAGATGCGGTCTGTGATTTTCTCTATTGTGAGAAATTCCCATAATTTATTAATCCAAGTCTGTATTGTGAGTGGAACTTTGGATTTCCATGATTTTGTGATTATGGCTTTGGCTGCACTGATCATAATTGAAATCAAATCTTTTTGGATTATGGGGATGTCCTCATTTCCCCACAAATTAAGAAAAACAATGGTTGTTGTGGATTTTCCGGGCTGTATAGCTGTGGTCTTGGCATTGTAGTTCCTGATGTTTCACCAGCAGCTGGGGCTGGCATCTTCAGAGGTGTAGCTCCTCAGGATACAGTGAAGCCTCCCTCCATTAGCATTCCACACCCTGGGAAATTCTTACAGGATGACTCAGACCAACCCCAGCCCTCCTGAGTAGATATAAATGACCTGCCAACATCTTTTCCACACTGTGACACTGAGAGACCTCTGTCTTTTGGTGCTACACCTCTGAAGATGCTAGCCACAGCTGCTGGTGAAACATCAGGAACTACAAGGCCAAGACCATGGCTATACAGCCTGGAAAATCCACAACAACCATCGTTCTCTGGCCATGAAAGCCTTCGACAATATAAGAAAAACAAGTTCAGGACGTGGTTGAATGACATACCCAGTTATTTTCCCAATCATGAAATTTCTGTTTAACATAATTCAATTTTTTCTCTAAGCCTCTTATTGTTAATATTGATAGCTGTTGTAGATATTTTGCCCCCCTAGTTGGCATGAGAGGCAGATACAAGGTTTGGATTCAAACGGGCTGCTTTATTAAAATGACAACAGCAAACATCAACTACGGCAGGGGCCTAACTAGTGGTACAGGTCAGGCCCTGCGGTCACTCTTGGACCCCGCCCTGACCTGTCTGGGCAAGCACCTGCTGCCCCGGGTGCAAGCCATCCATCAAATGGCTGGGACCCGGCCTGGCCAGGTGGAGTGGTTCACCCCTGTAAAGCTCCCCACCCAGCCATACAGCGGCGGGGGGAGACTGGCTTGTCCAGGGGTTCCCCACCCAGGGCGTCTGATCTCACAGCTGGGCCATACAGTGGCCAGCCACTCCTGAAAGACCCGAATTCCCCACCAATGGGGAGGTGCCAAGGGTGCTCACTGGCCCGCCACAGATTTTCCCTAACTGAAATCCTGCTCCTGGGACAGCAACTCAGGCCCACCAAAACAACTAACCCCACCTGTCTCCCAGTGCGAGGTAGGTGAAAAAACTCCCTTCCCAAAGCCAATCAGGGAAGAGAGATAAAAAATTCCTACCTGGCCCCATAAAAGGCAACCGGCTAGTCCCGCACTGAAATAGGGTGAGGAGGGTGGGCTGAGCACGAGACAAGATGAGCTCTGAGGGCGGATCGGCAAGATACTGCCACAAAGCTCCGCCCCCTGCAGCTAAGCCCCATAAGAAGGGTGGACTCCCTGCCTCCATCCAGCCAGGGAGGCAAACGGCTGCCACCAGCCTAAGGGCTAATGCCCCTGGCTGGGATGGCAAGATTGCCCCCCTAGTCAGAACAAGAGGCAGACACAAGGTTTGGGTTCAAATGGGCTGCTTTATTAAAATGACAACAGCAAACATCAACTACGGCAGGGGTCTAACTAGCAGTACAGGTCAGGCCCTGGGGTCACTCTTGGACCCCGCCCTGACCTGTCTGGGCAAGCACCCGCTGCCCCGGGTGCGAGCCATCCATCAAATGGCTGGGACCCGGCCTGGCCAGGCAGAGTGGTTCACCCCTGTAAAGCTCCCACACCTGTCCATATGGCTGCGGGGGGAGACTGGCTTGTCCAGGGGTTCCCCACCCTGGGCATCTGACCTCGCAGCTGGGCTGTACGGTGGCCAGCCACTCCTGAAAGACCCCAATTCCCCACCAATGGGGAGGTGCCAAGGGTGCTCACCGGCCTGCCACAGATTTTCCCTAACTGAACTCCTGCCACCGCAGAGGCCAACCCTCTGCTTAGGCCTCAGCACCCCACAAATGGCTTAAAGCCAACCTAAGCCCCTGCCGCAGATCATTCAGAAAAATGCTGTTACTTCTGAAAGAGAGTTGCACACCATCCCCTCGGTAAAGGTCAACAGACTCGGCCTGAATCTGCGGATGGGGCAAAAAGATCCCCAACCCACCTGTCATCGCCTTGAACAGGGCTCTGTCGTCCATCCACCTAGCCCTTTCCATAGTTCTGTGGTCCAATGCCTCCCGCCACAGCGGACACGGAAGCATTGCTGACCAAAAGATCAAAACACCGGTCCATTTCTTCCTAATTTCCAGGAAGTCATCCTGCACTTGCCAAGAAAGGGCCACACCCTTCATCAACCCAAGATTGTTGCCCCCTATGTGGACAACCAGGATGTGAGGTGTAGGGGCCATCCTGCCGTCAAACAAGAGCGGCAGGAGCCCAGCCCAGCGGAAGCCTCTTCTGCCCTGCCACTTGACGGTAGCCCACTGGCTGAGTCCTAGCTGGGACCCGATCCATGTCCTCCTCACTTGGTGTGCAGCCCAGAAGACCATACTGTGGCCAAAGATGAGGATCCGCACCCTCTCCCGAGGAGCCACAGCACCTGCAATAAAAACCATGTCAGCGCACTTGACCATGCCCCAGTGGCCTAATATATGATTCATAGGCACCAGAGCACCATCGTCCCACCTGCTGAATATCGGGTCCAGAGAAACCCATCGCTGCAGCAGTAGAAGCAGCACCAATACGGAAAGAATGGGTACCAAATCTGACCCCGCCCAAGCCCAACTTCTGAAGAGCCCTGCCCGTGACTGTCCAAAACTGGTATGTAGTCAACGGGGCGCTGTCACTGTGGCAAAAAAGAACCCCAGGCGCATCTCCCTGGGCACCCATGTAACACCTTAAAGCTGCTATTGGGCATAAGTCGGCAAGGGCACAGCGGCCGAGTACCACATCCACCCCCTTCAGATGTTGGTCCATCTTGGAGCACCGTATCCTGATTACCAGTTGCTCACCCTCAAATTTCACGTCCGCGGCCTTAAGGGCACAGCCGGAATCATCCTTAAGGGACTGTGGGATGAGCTTGCTGACTCTAAGAGCGCCAAAAAACGCACTCAGAGATGCAGCATGAAACAGCATCTCCTTGAAAGGTGATCTGCAGACCACTGACCACATGGCTTTCAAACCCTGGAGGATGCTTGGAGAAATGGGCTGTCTATCATCTCTCAGAGCAGCCAATTCACAACACCAGCCCTCCAACATTTTCCAAATGCAGAAATCCCCCATGGCGTCCGAAAACCCATGAGCCTTAGCTGCAAAAGCCAACGCAGCAATTTGGCTATGTATATACTTGACACTGTGCCCCTTACCTTTTTGAGCCATGCAGAAGTGTGCTATGTGCTTGACTGGGATAGGCCATAACTGGCAGAGACCTACCTCCTGCCTGAATGCCAAAAATTGCTTTACTGCCCGGTCATATGCCCTCCTGGTACTAGGGGCAATGGCCAACTGGATGGCCCTGGTGGCCTCGGATTCCCAATCCTCCATAGTTCCTGCAGTACCAGGGCTGGCAATAAATCGGCCTCGGGGGCAAGCTGTCGAAACCGGACCATCTGCAGACGAGACAAGGCGTCTGCCACCTCATTGTTTACACCAGGTATATGCTTGGCCGCAAACAATATATTAAGGTGCAAGCACCTTAACGTGAAGGCACGGACCAACTTCATGACCTGGGGTGATTTGGAAGAAAGGGAGTTCACAACTTGAACCACTGCCATGTTATTGCACCAAAAGTGCACACAATGGTTAGCAAGTTCCTTCCCCCAAAGGTAAACCGCCACCAAGATTGGGAAGAACTCGAGCAACATCAAGTCCCTATGCAGACCAGCTTCCACCCAATCTCCGGGCCACCTGGCCGTGCACCAGTGACCCCTGAAATAAATCCCAAACCCGATGGAACCAGAGGCGTCAGAGGACACTTGCAGATCCCCTTTCAACAGTAGCTCCTGTCTCCAAAATCAGGAAACCAGGGAGCCAAAAGGAGACCCCATTAAAACCTTTCAAAAGTTGGAGCCAGACCCCCATGTCCTCCCGCATTTCCTCTGAAATGCGTATCTTGTGGTGTGGGAGGCGAAGGGTCCCCATGGCGTCACAGAGACGCTGCAGGAAGGCCCTGCCAGGAGCCACCACTTTTCATGCAAAGTTGAGGTGGCCCACCACTTGTTGAAGCTCTAATAAGGACACCTTGCATTTACCCAACAGGGTCCACTGGCATGCTTTCAAATCAAGGAGCTTTTCAACTGGTAGCCTGGAAGTCTGCTGTACAGTATTCAATTCAATCCCCAGAAAGGTCAGGACAGTAGATGGGCCCTCCGTCTTCTCATCCTCAAGGGGAACGCCTAACTCCTCAGCTAGGCAGACAAAATCAGCCAAGAGCCATGCACACTGACCCGTCCCTGGGGGCCCAACCAAGATAAAATCATCTAAATAGTGGGCGATGTCATGGCAGCGCTGCCGTTGACGTAACGCCCACTCCAAAAATGTGCTAAAGCACTCAAAAACTGTGCATGAGATTGAACACCCCATGGGGAGGGCCCAGTCCATATAAAATTGACCTTCAAAAGCAAACCCGAGGAGCTCAAAGTCCTCTGGGTGAACAGGGAGAAGACGGAATGCTGACTTGATGTCACATTTCGCCATCTCAGCTCCCTGGCCACAACGTCTAACCACCTTGACAGCTTGGTCGAAAGACGTGTAACGCACCGAGCACAAGTGCTCAGGGATCGCATCATTCATGGAGCCACCCCTGGGGTAAGACAGATGGTGAATCTGCCTGAATTCACCAGCTGCCTTCTTAGGTACCACCCCCAGGGGGGAGACCCTCAAACAGGGCACCGGGGGGAGGGGAAAGGGCCCCAAACTCAGCCCTCCGCACATTCTTTGGCTATTTTCGCCTGTACAACGTCTTCCATGCCAACCACAGAACGCAAATTGGATGACATGAAGGAAGTTCTAGGCCCCTGAAAAGGAATGCGAAAACCTAAGGAAAATCCCTCCAACAAAAACTGGGCATCCGCCCGCCTAGGGTAATTGGCCAAAATGGCTTCAAGGATCCTCACTTTTATTGGGCTGGGGCCCTTTTCCAGGACCCTGCTGCCCACCGAGGCTGCCCCTTTTCTTTCCAAAGGGCTTCGGTCTTTTGCATGAACTGAGAGCATGCGGTCCCCTACAAATGGGGCATTCATGGCTATAACGGCAGTTCTTCGGGCTGCAAGCCCCCTGCGAGGTAAATTCAAAGCAAAGCAGTTGGGGCTGAACTGACTGCCCGCAAAAGTGTGGGGGCCAGAAGCACTAGAAGAACCCAATGATCCGGACGAGGATTGCTGCACAATATGCCCACTATCAGACCGATCCCCAGAACTGGATTTTGCCGGGGTCATCAGCTGCAACCATAGGTGCTGATGCACCTGATCCCATGACAATGATGGATTAAGGGCGACCCTCATCCTGACCCTCATCCTGAACTCTTCATCATATTGCAGCCAGGCTGCACCGGCGAAGTCAGTATGCACTCTGTATATGATGTCTATATCCTGAAAGAGCGGAGCCGCCCTCCATTGCTGGACCCTTGCAATAACTCCTGTGTAAATCAGGAAACCAGGGAGCCAAAAGGAGACCCCATTAAAACCTTTCAAAATTTGGAGCCAGGAAAAATCAGGAAACCACGGAGGGAATTGGCCCAAGTCCTGTCAATCTTACGGCGCTTAAAACGCTCCTTATCCCTATCCTCCAGGTCCTCCTTATCCTTCTTCTCCAGTTCCCTGAAGAGAAGGGTAAAGACATCAACATACTCCCCGCATAAAATCTTCTCGTGGGTCCCTGGAGTAAGGTGATCCCCAAGAGGCATGGCAGTATCACCAACCGGCAGAGCCTTGTAGGGTACCGACTGGTAGTTGGGCCAAGGTGCTCCCAAATATGCTCCCGATGGGTGGACGGGCCCAATACCTACTGGGGACTGGGCAGGTGAGGTAATCCAACCAGAAGACCCAGGCATCTGATTTGGCACTGGCGGCTGGCCCCATTAGGGCCAGTCAGAGGTCATCTCCATCCCCACTGTTCCCCCAGAGGAGCCACCCTGGGTGTAAGGAGTGTGGTGCGTAGCTGGAGTTGCATGGCCCCAAGGCCAAGCTTCTACTTGCTGGGGCCAAGGGGACTTACCCTCAACTTCTGGACCAGAATGTCCCACCTTACAGATCCGTCCTCATCCTCATCCGAAGATAAGGCCACTGAAGGCCTCTTGGAAGGGTGGGGAGTGGGCTGCTTGCCCTTAGACATGCCGACACCTTTCTTTGGGCCCATCCTGCCCAGATTCTACTAATGGGCAAATGAAAGCACAATGTGCAGTCACTGGGACCTGCCAAACCCAAGTGGAAAAAGGTTAATACCGGCTTGATACAGAGAGACGACCTAATTGGCTTATAGCAGTTATGACACTTAAACAGAAATGCTATTTGCAGCCCAACCACTTAACCACTTATCAACCGGCAAGGGAAAGGATAGGCTGATAAACAAAGGGGGAACAGCCAGCAATCCAAGGCCACTAACTGGCCTGAAACTGAGACGAGTGAACAGTCCCCACTCCCACTCTAAGGGCACCAAAGCACCCCCCCCCCAGTGACCCTAGCCGGCACACTATATCGCACAGTGGGCTCAGCGAATGGGTCACTCCCAAAATGGCCGCCACTGCCCACCCAGGCAGAAGATGACCAAAATGGCTGACAAAGGAAGCACCCAAAAGATGGCCGCTGCACCCTAAAGGTGCACAGAGATTAACTGGAAAAGCCCGCTACAAAAGTTACCCCCTCACAGCTGGCTACTGCCCCTAGATCAAAACCCCCAACGAGGGACAGGTAAAAGCCAATAACCGGGTGCACGAAGCCTAACTCCAGAAGCAAGGTGCCGCCAGGGAAGCTCCGCGATGCGCCTGTTGGCCATGAAAGCGGCGGGGGCCCCGGTAACCTGGTAGATGCCCGCAAGCTACACCAGCTGGGCCGATGGAAGGCTTGATGCCCGCCCCTACCAGCCCGCTGGGCACACTACCCCTTCCCTGACTGCTGAAGCGAGTGACGGCGGGTAGGGGAAAAAACACCCCACAAGGCTCGACGCTGCCTAAAGTGGCAGGGCGCCGGGACAAGACGCCCGCGCTCCCCCTTGCACTCTTAACGGGCCAAGGAATGGAGCACTGAGGAAATTAACCCCTGCACAGTTCTCCGCCGCAGGGGACAGCGAGGGAGAAGGGGCCCAGCAAACCCTGTACTTGGCGCTGTGCGCCCAACACAACCGTGTGTCGCTGCCATGCCACGGATCGCCGTCCCAGACTCTCCTCTGCAAGGCTAGCACACCAGCAATGCCACCGACCAAGCTGGCCACTGGCAATGCTGCTCAAGGTGTGCTCCTCTAGGCCTCGTGCTGGTGAAGCAAAACCGACGTCTTGCTTCCACCGAGCATGAGGCAAGACTGAGCTCTGAGGGCGGAGCGGCAAGATACTGCCACAAAGCTCTGCCCCCTGCAGCTAAGCCCCATAAGAAGGGCGGACTCCCTGCCTCCATCCAGCCAGGGAGGCAAACAGCTGCCATCAGCCTAAGGGGGTAATGCCCCTGGCTGGGATGGCAGGATTATCTCTTGCTGCACCTTAACATTCCCTGGCGCAATTCCTCCTTTTTAAAAATTTCTTGCAAAATATTTTGCATTTTTTCCCTGTTTCTTCCTCTTTAATTCTAAATTATGATGTATAAAATGTCCTCTTATAAATGCTTTCCTTGCATCCCAAACCAGTCTCAAATCTGTGCCCTTGTCCAAGTTTATTCCAAAAATTCTTTCAGCCTTTTTAATAATCATCAACAATTGCCTTTTTATGTAATAAAGATTCATTTAGTTGCCACCTAAATGTATTAGACTGGGTCCGATAATTTACTCTTATAGGATTATGGTCTGAAAAAATCTTCAGTAATATCTCCACTTTAGTTATTTTTGTCACCAAATTTTTCGATACCCAGACCATGTCAATACGTGATAAGGATTTGTGTCTCTCTGAATAGAATGTATATTCTCCTGAATCACCTTTTTTTTTTGTCTTCAGCCATCCACCAAACCCATGTTATCAAACAAAGTCAAAACAAACCTTTGGTAATTTACCTTGAGTATCTATTTGTGGAGAAGAAACCCCATTCCAATGACCCATCAACCACCAATTTTCATAAGGCAATTTTCATAAGGTCTTGGCATTGTAGTTCCTGACGTTGCACCAGCAGCTGTGACTGGCATCTTCAGAGGTGTAGGTGTTACACCTCTGAAGATGCTAGTCACAGCTGCTGGCAAAATGTCAGGAACTACAATGCCAAGACCATGGCCATACAGCCCAGAAAATCTACAACCATTACTCATCTTTGTTTACATTTTCAAAAAACTTTCAAGGTCATAACTTCAGTTTTAACATCTAATATGGAGACTTTAACCAGTCCAGCAGAGAAATACTTTCCCCAAATATAAAGTCAGAAATTGCAGAGAGAAATAAAACTTTTGGATTCCTCTTAGTCCGTTAAAAGAACTTTCCTTCTCATATAGACTTTAAAATCTTTCTACTGGTACTGTATTATTGTTCAATCACAAAGAAAGAAGAAGAAGCAAAGGAAAAATCCAGAAGCAGCAGATTATTATCTCAACATGTAGTAAATAATTGTATTGTAATTCGAATTAGTTCTTAGAAGCATGAAGATTAAGACTCAAAGAGTGCTTGCCTTTATATTCCACATAGCTGGAAGTAGATATATCTTTCCACATCCTCAAACAGCTCCTGACTTCCAGTTACCACCCAGGACAGAGCTGAGCAGTATAACTTTCAGCAGAGCTATCGAAAGGAGCCCATGTGGATAAACTCTCGATCACTCTTTATCCAGAGTGATTTATCAACTGGAGCCCCTTTCCAGTTGCTAATTAACACTGTGTTGCCTTCACCCAGCCAGGAAAGCTTTTAGGCAGCCATGCTCTCAGGTCATGTCAGAAAAAAGCCTTTTTGAATAATTCAGTTTTGCATCGTTTTTGGAAAGCCAGGAGAGTGGGAACTCTCACCTCCTCAGGCAGACAATTCCATAGGGTAAGGGCCACCACAGAGAAAGCCCATGTATGAGCTGCTGTTGATTTCAGCTATGTGCACACTGGCACCTGCAACAGACCCTGTTCAGATGAGTGAAGCTGCTGTGGAGGGACATAAGGAGTGAGGCAATCTCATAGTTATGCTGGGCCAAGGCCTTGAAGAGTTTTGTATTAATAACCAATACTTTGAATTGAGCACAGTAACCAATAGGTAGCCAATGGAGTGACTGTAGGATGGGAGTGATGTTCATGCTCCTGCTCTCCTGCTAACAGTCGAGCCACAGCATTTTGCACCAATTGGAGCCTCCTAGTTAACTTATATGGGAGACCAATGTATAGTGCATTACAATAGTCAAGCTTTGATGTTACCATAGCATGGATTCAGGTGGTCAGGTTGGCCATTTTGAGGTAAGAAGCCATCTTCCAGGCTAGAGTGAGATTGTAGTAAGCATTTTTTGCTGCTGCCTTAACTTGTTTTTCTAGTAGTAGTGCAGGATCCAGTATAACCCCTAGGCTCTTAATGGAGTCTGCCAGGGTCAGACGAACTCCATCGAAAGTGAGGTGTGCAATGTCTTTCAAGATCTCTGCCTTCCCAACAAGCACCACTTCAGTCTTGTCTGGGTTCAATTTCAACTTGTTATTTTTCAGCCATTTCACCATGGCTGTCAGGCATGAGGGGGATCGCGGCCCTAGACTTTCACCATGAAACCATACTGTTCTTTGCTTGTTGCATCTACATAGAGCCTAACTAGAGGTGTGCATAACAGAAAAAAATGAGCTGAAATTACACACAGAACTCGCTGCTTTAGCTCATTAAAGCAGCTTCTGGAATGCCCACTTCTCTCACAGCGTCAACTCTTCCCGTGAGATGCTCCAGAGGCAGGGGGAGGGGTGATCCCAAGCACTACCTGTTCCAGGACATTCCCACCCACTGGAACTCCACCTACAACATGATCAGTCATCTAGTAGAGCAAAAGAACCCGGTCCAGGACATAATGTCATCGGTTCTCATTCTGCAGAAGGGAGAGGAGCTCAGCCTCAGCTCTGCGGACTGGCTGGTTCTGTCCCAGATGGTGCGTGTCCTTAAACCATTTAAGGATGCCACTGAGGTCTCTGCTCCTACCAGGCCACCATGCATCAGCTCATCCCCCTGTTCTACGGGCTAGACAATGTGCTGAACAAAGAGCTGGAGCATGAGGGAGCTCTTCTGCCCAGGGTCAAGGACCTCATCAGGAGGTTGCAGGTGGGCATAGCCACCCGCTTGCATCCTCTCTGCCCACTGTGCACACATGCACCCGGTCCTGGTGGACGTATTGTCTTTCATCAAGGTCAACCTCCACCTGCTTGGCTATCCCTCCCTGGACCTGGACTTATCTGGGCTCTGAGCCACCCCAGTCTATAGGATTCTCGAGGTCCAAGCTCCTCTGATGCGGGCTCAAAGTTTCTAGACCACCATCTGGCTCCGGGGCCAGGCTAAGTGGGCACCTCAGCTGAGGGGTCACCCGGTTACTTTTTTTTTTTTAGATTATCATTATCTCATTTAATTTGGTTCACTTGTCCCAGCTGCTCAGGTCAGGTCTCTCTCTGTGTGGGGAGGTTGGGATTTACCCCCCCCCATGTCTCGGGGCCACCACCAGGCTCTAGGGCCAAGCCAAGTGGCCACCTCGGCTGAGGGGGTCACCTTCTTCTTCTCTCCTTTTTCTGTGCCTGTCCTGTTTGCTCAGGTCAGGTCTCTCTGTGTGTGGGGAGGTCGGGCTCAACCCCCCTGGTCTCAGGTCCACCACCCAGCTCTGCACCCAATCCAAGTGGCTGACTTGGCTGAGGGGCTATCTTCTTCTTTTCTCCTTTTTCTGTGCCTGACCTGCTTGCTCAGGTCAGGTCTGTCTGTGTGTGGGGAGGTTGGGCGCAATCCCCCTAGTCTCAGGGCCACTGCCAGGCTCTGGGGCCAAGGTAAGTGGCCACCTTATCTGACAGGGCCATCTCGTCTGACAGGGTCACTAAGGGAGGCCCACCTTTACCAAGACCAGCAGGAACCTACAAAATCCACCTTCCCGGAGTGGTGGAAAGAGATCCAAAAGAAGGCCCCTCTCTACCTCCTTGGGGAGAGGGGCCACAGATGCCTTGTGTTTTGCTGTGCTGCTTGTCTAGGGGTGCATCCTTGGCCCCTCTCCCCAAGGGGGTGGAGAGGGGCCTTCTTCCTTGCTTCTTGCTGTCCACCACAGCAGGACAATGGGTTTTTTCCATGGCTGCCACTCATGGAAGGTGGATTCTGTAGGTTCCTGGTGGTATCAATAGAGGGGGCCCTCCCTTAGTGACCCTATTCTGCCCGGTCAGGGGTGTGTCCTTGGCCCTTCTCCCCAAGGGGGTGGAGAGGGGCATCACTTTGTTACCCTGTGCCCCATGGCCAGGGGTGCATCCACAACCCCTCTGCCCAAGGGCCTTACTTCCTTACTTCCTGCTGTCTGCCATGGCAGTACAATGGGTTTTCTCTGTGGCTGTCACTCATGGAAGGTGGATTCTGTAGGCTCCTGGTGGACTTGATAAAGAGGGGACTTCCTTAGTGACCTTGTGCTGCCTGGCCAGGGTTGCGTTCTTGGCCCCTCTCCCCAAAGGGGGTGGAGAGGGGCCTCCCTTTGTTACACTGTGCCACCCATACATCCGCGGCCGCTCTCCGCAAGGAAGTGGAGAGGCCTTCTTCCTTGCTTCCTGCTGTCTGCCACAGGAGGACAATGGGTTTTCTCTGTGGCTGCCACTCATGGAAAGGGGATTCTGTAGGCTCCTGGTGGTCTCAGTAAAGGGGGGCCTTCCTTAGTTACCTTATGCTGCCTGGCCAGAGGTGCGTCCTTGGCCCCTCTCCCCAAGGGGGTAGAGAGGGGCCTTCCTCCTTGCTTCCTGCTGTCCAGCAATGGGTTTTCTCTGTGGCCACCACTCATGGAAAGGGGATTTTGTAGGCTCCTGGTGGACTCAGTAAAGAGGGGCCTCCCTTAGTGACTCTGTGCTGCCCAGCCAGGGGTGCATCCTTGGCCCCTCTCCCCAAGGGGGTGGAAAGCCCACACAGGTGGGCTGCCAGGTGGTGACCAGCCCACACAGGGAGGTGGCCACCAAGAAAACCTGTGGTCCTTCCGAGGTGGCTGCCCGAAGGGGCAGGTCGGTGGGGAGGAGCCACCAGGTGGTGGCCAGCCTGCACAGAGAGGGTGGCCACTGAGAAAACTCATGGTCCTTCTGTGGTGGCCACCCATAGGGGTGGTTGGATGGGTGGGGAGGTGCTGCCAGTTGGTGGCCAGCCCGCACAGAGAGGGCAGCCACTGAGAAAACCCATAGTCCTTCAATAGTGGCCTCCCGTAGGAGCAGGTGGGTGGCCAGGGAGGGGCCACCAGGTGGTGACCAATCCCCTGCCCCCTAGAAGGGAGGCAGCCAGCTGACTGACCGCCTCCCTGACTTTGCCGATGTTTGGAGGTCCCATAGTCAATTGGCATTGAGGGCTCCAATTGTATTGAATGGGACTTTCCTGGGGGTACTGGCTTAGGGGGTCTATAACTCAGAGATCCGTATTGAAATCTTGTTGAAACTTGGAGGGTGGTTGGAATAGAGCCTGCTGAAAACTCCCTACGAGTATGGGCTCTCTAAGCATGAAGGGGTCCATTCTGGAGAGCCACAAACCACAAACTGCAAACTGGTTTGTGAATCAGCGGAAATTCAGCAAAGTTCATGGTTCATCAAAATGAACGAACCACAAAATGCGCGGTTCGATGTTTTTTTTGTTTCGTACCCATGTCTAATGTAGACACACTTGAGTTTAAGGAAGAGAAGGATCTCCTTCATCCTCTGAACCTCCAGCTGATGCAAAAGCTCATGTTATGCGGATTAGGTTAAAATTGGAAAGAAACAGCAATTATTAAATGAGAGCTAGGAGGTCCAAGCAAGTGGAGCTGGCTCATACTCATTCAGTGGCCTGTTGCTGCTGCTACTTGCCATGTTGCCAGGGCCACTCACTGTGATTTAAGAATTCCTCTAAAGACAGATGTTCAAGGAGCATCAGGAGGAATTCCATCTTGCTCAGAAAGATTTCCGGTTTGGGGGGATTTTCTGATTAAAATTGTTAACCCAGTGTTAAATGACAAGGAGGGAGCAGTGTGTATTGCACACTCACACCCCCAAGTTCTTCCAGATCAGTATTCCACATGGAAGGGCCAATCTGCTCAGATTTTTTTTTATTTTCAGGCAAAACAATGGGAGTCTCTCAGTTTCTCTAGTGATTCCTCCTTTCTTTTCATTTAACTCTGAATTAAGTGTTAGTTGGAAAGGGAGATTGGCAGCTACAAAACTGTCCAGTCTCCTACTTTTACTAGTAAAAAATAGGGGGGAAATGGTCATCCTCCCTCTACTTCCCTTCCATGAAGGAAAAACCAAATCTAGCCCTCCCTTTCTCTGTGCTTTTACACACAATGCAAGGACCTAGGCTGCTGCAAAGCAGATTAGGATGAGAAGAATTTGTCCCTCATTGTGGAAATGAAACTACACGGCACAGGGATACAAGGCATAACAGCAGGAATCAAAGGTAAAATGTATTGGCTTTGTCACTAAAGCAGGATTTTTTTAAAAAGTATTGCTGTGCTCTGCTGAACAGGTTGGCAATGGAGTGCTCTCCTGTTTGTGTGCCATGCTAGTGTCACTTGTTTCCTGCCTGGCCACTGCCAACACTCACCTTGTTTAGAGGCCATTGTTGTGTGAGTTTCCATGTACTTGAGGAGAAAATAATTGGATCGACAGGCTTTGTGATGATGCGAAAGGAGCAGTGCATGCTTGTGCAGGTAACCAACACTTGCCTTGATGCGTTCTTTCCCCATTCCTCAGGGTCCTTCAGCACAGAACCTCATTGTTGTGTGCTCTCAAACTCAGTGTGTCAATAGTTTAGAATAGAAGACTGTTTTCTGTGAGATTTTGGTGCCACTGCATGTAAAAATAGTCTTTTGAAAAGAATAGTGTGCATCTGAACATGGATGGCCAACACGTGAGCAAGGGGATGAACATCATGAAACAAAAAACCCAAACATATCATTTTTGAGCTGCCATAGCCCCTGCCGGAACAAGCCAGTAATGAGACAGGATTGTTCCATAACCCCCGGAACTGAAACTGAAATGGAAATTTTCTAGATACACACCCCTAGGTCTAACTAGCCAATTACTTAATCATAGATTTCGGCTCGCCCAGCCGCGGCTCGCCGCGTAAGCTGGGAGCCGGCAATTGGAGCCCTTGGACGGAGAAGGAGGCAGACTCCCTCCCTCTCCATCCGGGTTCTGGGAAGGGGCGGAGCTTGGCGCTTTTGTGCGCATTCTGCCCCTTCCCGGCGTCAGAACTTTCAAGCACTCGGAGGAGTCGGAGGACTTGCTCCGTGCTCCGGCGCTTTACAGCACAGCAGCAGAGAGCTTGGCCGGGCCGGCTGGGCCTGCTGCGGGCTGTGCACAGCCCGGAGTTGTTGAGCCGCCGCCGTGGTAACGGCGGCGGAGTGTGTGGGGCGCCGCCGCCGCGGTATCGGCGGCTCGGCGCGGCGCGGATCTTTTCGGGCCTGGGGGCTTTGGTGGGCTAGCCATTTCAGGGCCGTCACTACAGCGAATTGGCCCTAGTGGGCCTGGCTTTGCCCGCGGCACTACACTTGCCTGGTGGGCTTTTCGGGCCCGTTAGGGCCCCCCCCCCCGGGGCTATTATTCCCCCCATCACCCCTCCCCCATTGCTGTAGGCCGTTGGCTTCTTGTAGGGGGGTCATTTGGCTGGGTGTGTGTGGCTGATACCACCTGGTGGGTGTTAGCCGCACTGCAGGTGACTCCTGTTGCTGGGGAAAGTTGTGCGACATCTTTAGGGGAGTGTGGTCACTGCAGCCTTGGCTTGTTGCTGGGGAGGTTGGGCGACTCCTATTGGAGAGAGCTGTAACTGCTCTGGCAAGGGCTTCTGGTGACACCTACTGGGACGAGGCTGATACTTTTGTTTCTTGTACTTCACCTTGAGCCTGCTAAAGCATGCCACCCAAAAAGGGAGGGGGCCCTTCTAAGGGCAAACAGCCGGTGAAACGGCCTGCACCCAAGAAACCTCCTCCAACTCTGTCCTCATCGGATGATGAGGATGGCCCTAGTAGGCAGGAGTTGATGGAGCGCATGGCCGCTCTGGAAAAAAGGGCAGCGGGTTTGGCATTGGGTGGAGATTTACCTCAGCCACGTAGGGGTGCGAAACGAGTCGCAAAAGTGGGATTTAACAAAGAATTTGCCTCTCGTCTGTTGGCACTAGAGAAGATGACAGCCCTGAGTACAGGGGAACCCAGCTCCAGTCATCATCATCCTACTGCGCCTGAAGCGGAAGGAGAAGGCTATCTGCCTGGGCCTGGGGACTGTGGACAGGTGGCTGTGGCGGTGGACTCTCCTCTGGCTGAAGGTACGGAATATCAGGCGCACTTGCACACACACCAGAACGCTGTTTGGCCGTGGGGGGCTGGAGGGCAGTCCACTCCTTCTGGGGTGTCGCTTCCTTCTACCTCTGGCGGTTATAACGCACAAGTTTGGCCCCCATTAGGACAGCCCATTTGGCCTACGTGTGCCAGTGGCTCTTTGTACCAGCAGTTGCCGTCAGGGGCCGCTGCCTGGGACGGGCAGGGGCATAATCCATCGAGCACTGGTTGGCCCTATGGTTACGGGACTCAGCCCGGCCTGCCCCCCTATGGGATGCAAGGATTTGGTATGGTTCCGTATAGGGCCCTACCTACGGGGGATACAGCGCTGCCATTGGGGGATCACCTGACGCAGGCCACCCGTGAGAAGATTTTGCGGGGAGAATATGTCGATGTCTTTACCCTTCTCTTCAGGGAACTGGAGAAGAAGGATAAAGATGATCTTGAGGATAGGGACAAGGAACGGATCCGCCGGCGGCGGATCGATAGAACCTGGGCCCACTGGCTTCCAGGGTTTTTGGTGTATGCGGGTGTTCTCGCCAGGGTGCAGCCGCATAGGGCCCTTCCCCTGTTTCAATACATGAACATTATTTACAGGGGTTATACTGATTTTGAGGGTGGGGCCTGGCTGCGCTACGATGAGGAATTTCGAATGCGGGCCGCCTTAACCCCTAGTTTGCCGTGGGATCAGATTTGGGTCCAGCTTTGGGTCCAGGTCATGACTCCTTCAAAGTCAACGGTGGGGGATAGGACCGATAGCGGTCATTTGATTATCAAGCCAGTTCAAGGTTTGGGTCCCCGCACCCCTGCGGGGCAGCTGGTTCAATCACGGCTGCTCTGCTGGGACTTCATGTCCAAAGGGGTCTGTTTTAAGCGAGCATGTAAATTCCGGCACGAGTGCCCCACTTGTGCTGGACCCCATGCCCACTCTGCCTGTCCCAAGGGACGGCAGGGTGGCCAGGGAGGAAAGCGATTTGGGGGCGGCGGCGGCCAGCAGCCTGGTGCTGGCAAAGGGTCCCAGCCCGGTAAGGCTGCGGGTACTTGAGGAACGGCTTCAGGTTTACCCGCGGCGTCGGGACGCTGAATATTTAATTTCGGGTTTTAAGTTTGGCTTTCGTATTCCGTTTCACGGCCTTAGGACACCTTTCATGGCAGCCAACCTTAAATCAGTGGCTGGCATGGAAGATGTGGTGCGTGGTAAAATATTAAAGGAATGTGCTGAGAGTAGGGTATTGGGCCCTTTTGATGCCCCCCCTGTCCCGTCCCTCAGGGTTTCTCCTTTAGGGGTGGTGCCGAAGAAGGCGCCGGGGGAGTTCCGCCTCATTCATCACCTCTCTTTCCCAAGAGGGGGCTCGGTGAATGATGGCATACCCGAGGAACTCTGTTCAGTGCATTACACCTCCTTTGACCAAGCAGTCAAAGTGGTGCGACGCTGCGGGGTGGGAGCCAAGATGGCAAAGTGCGACATCAAGTCTGCCTTTCGCCTGCTCCCCGTTCACCCGGGAGACTTTGATCTCCTGGGTTTTGCATTTGAGGGCAAGTTTTATATGGACAGGGCCCTACCCATGGGGTGCTCCATATCTTGCTCTGCATTTGAGCGCTTCAGTTCCTTTTTCGAATGGGAGTTAAGTCGCCGCTGTGCCTGCAGGGACACCTGTCACTATTTAGATGATTTTATGGTGTCTGGGCCTGCGGGTTCGGGGCAGTGTGCCCGGCTGTTGGCAGCCTTTACTGAGCTTGCTGAGGAGCTAGGGGTCCCCTTGGCCCATGAAAAAACGGAGGGACCGTCGGTGATCCTGACGTTTTTAGGTATCGAGCTCGATACCATGCAACAAACTCTGCGGTTGCCACTAGAGAAGGTGGCAGACCTTAGAGCGAGACTGGAGGACTGCTTGAGTAGGGACAAGGTGTCCCTCCTTGAGTTGCAGCAGTTAGTTGGCCATTTAAATTTTGCTTGCAAGGCTGTTGCGCCCGGCAGGCCCTTTCTTAGACGGCTGTGCGATGCTATGGGGAACTTACGGCTCCCTCATCATCGCTTACGAATTAATAAAGGTATGCGGGAGGACCTGTTAGTCTGGAAGGAGTTCCTTGCCGCATTCAATGGGGTGACTTTCTGGAGGGAGGATTTGTTGCTAGAAGCTGAACTCCAAGTCACCTCTGATGCCTCCGGTTCCACTGGTTTCGGAGTCTTTTTCAGGGGGCATTGGTGTGCTGACCAATGGCCCTCTGATTGGGTGGCCCGGGGATTGTCCAAAGACCTTACGTTTTTGGAGTTTTTTCCCATGGTAGTGGCGCTTTGGCTGTGGGGGTCTCAGTTGGCAAACCACGCTGTCCACTTCTGGTGTGACAACTTGGCGGTGGTACACGTGGTCAACACCATGACCTCCAGATCCCCCAGGGTGATGCGGCTGGTGAGGGCCTTTGTACTTAAATGCCTACAGCTGAACATACTTTTTAGGGCCAGGCACGTTCCAGGCGTTAGCAATGGTGTGGCAGACGCTTTGTCTCGCCAACAGATGGAACGATTCTGGCAGCTTGCCCCTTGGGCCGACAGGCAGCCCGCGAGGATGCCATGGGAGCTGTGGGAGCTTGGACGGCGGAGGTAGATAGAGCAATCCAGCTGTCCATTGCTCCTAGCACACGCCGGGCCTACGACCGTGCGGTAGGACAGTTTCATCAGTTTAGGTCGTCAGCCAACCTCCAGCATGTTTGGCCCATTCTGCAGGAACATTTACTGCACTTTTGCGTTGTGCAGAGGGACAGGGGACTTGCAGTTAAATCTATTAGGGGCCAACTGGCCGCTCTGGCTTTTGCCAGCAAATCACGGGGCTTATCGGAATTTACAGGGGCCTTTAGGATTAGGAAAGTGCTGGAGGGATGGTCTAGGGAAAAAAGGACGCCCCCTGACCCTAGACAACCCATATCTCCTTCGGTCTTGCGGGGACTTGGGGCGGCATGGGCTGAAGTGTGCTCATCCAGGTTTGAGCATAAACTCTTCCATGCAGCAGCGTTAACTGCATTTTTGGGGGCCCTGCGAGTTAGTGAGTTGGTTGCTTCATCGCGCTCTGATTTATCGGGTAGGGCCTTGATGGCCAGGGATATTAAATTTGTGGGAGACAACGTCTCCATTTGCATCAGGAGGTCTAAGACGGACCAGCAGCAGCGCGGAATCACCTTCCACTTGGGCCCTTGTTCTGAGGCGGGCTTGTGCCTGGTTAAAGCCCTCAAGGAATACACCGCACTTAGGGGTGATGCCCAAGGGCTGTTGTTCTTACATGAGGACCAAGCCCCTTTGACCAAGTATCAATTTTGGACAGTAACTGAGAGGGCGCTCAAGAAACTAGGCTTGTCGGGGGTCAAATTCGGCACTCATTCCTTTCGGATTGGTGCGGCCTCCACGGCAGCAGTTTTGGGATACCCCCCTCAGGCTATTCAGAAAGTGGGTAGGTGGCGGTCGAGAGCTTTCAGGTCTTATGTCCGACCCCTACAGCAATTTTAAATGGCGAACTAATTGCTCTTTCTCCAGGTGCCGTGTCGGGCCATGAGAGGAGGAGGATCCTGATATGTGGCCACAGCATGGTGTTTTGGGCGGCCAATCAAGCTAAGAACATGCCGATTGGATCCCAGTTGGGCCTGAGTGCTGTGGCCACAGTGGAGTGGCAGGGACGGCGGGGCCTCAGGTGGCCGGGCCTCTTGCCTCTCCTGTTTAGGGGGCGGTTGCAGCCGCCCCCGCACATTGTGGTCATCCACCTGGGTGGGAATGACCTTGGCATGGTACAGGGTAAGGCCCTGTCAGTGCAAGTAGCAGTGGACCTAGCATACATAAACGACCGATGGCCTGGTGTGCTGGTTATATGGTCCGAGATGCTACAACGGCGAGTTTGGCGGGAGGCTTTGAATCCCAAGGCTATTGAGAGGGCCCGCCGTAAGACCAACCATGACATCAGGAAGGCCTTGGGGCAGGGCTTGGGCATTTATCTGCCACACCCCAGGATTAGGGCCGAATTTGCCCACCTCTACAGAGGAGATGGTGTCCATATGTCACCTGAGGGCAATGATTTATTTTTAGATGACCTGCGGCAAGGGCTTCGGGTGGCGCTAGGCCACCTGTGGGGCGCGAGGGTCTAAGCAGAGGCTTGACCCTTGCGTTGGCAGGAGTTTTTGGGAATAGGGTGCGGGCTGGTGAGCCCCTGTGGCATTCCCCAAGGTTGGGGAACAGGGTCCGCTGTTAGGGCGGTATGCATGGGCGGCTACCGTCAGGGAGGGCAGACGCCTGAGGGGATCCCCGGGAACAAGACCTCACTTCATGCTTGGCGGCTGGGGCGCAACAGGTGCTTGAGTGGGATCCCAGGGCCTAGCTGGCCGGGTTGCAGCCATTCAGGAGATGGCCTACACCCGGGGCATTGGGGGCTCGCCCAGACAGGCAAGGCGGTGGTCAGGTGCTGACCCCAGGGCTTGACCTGTACCGCTCAGTTAGCCCTTGCCGAATGTTATTGTTATGGTCATTTAATTAACGGCCCTTTTATCCAAGCCTGTGTCTGTCTCTTACTTCCGACTGGGGGTACAATATATTTTCACCCACCTCTTTTACAGGGAAAATCAAAATCCTGTTTATCCTAGCCAATTGGAAAGTGGATAAATATTTGGGTCAGCCCATAACCATCAGCTGATGATGTTCTGCCATTTTATGAAGAACAGAAAGATTGTTCATTAGGAAAAAAAAGTGTATTCATCACCAAAATACCACATTAAAATATCATTTAAATGCCACATGTACTGTTACACTGAGATTTATTTATTTATTTTTGCAGTGGTTTTTCAATACTTATATGTACATCTATATAGTACAGGGAGAATGCTAAAATGAACTTTGGTGCATCTTCTAGTTTCTTCAGTTCATTTTATTTTCCCTACAAAAATTCATGGCATATGTTCTGAGTACCTTTCTCTGCCGAACTATTGGATGGCTGCTGATAGTTGAATAAATTATATAGCTTAGTGTATGGCAGTTTCACATTGTTTTACATTATGCAATTTGCCTTGAGCACTTTTGCATGCAGCAAGATATCACTTCCAGAAGTGACATCATCATGTACTAGTCAGGAGCACATGCATTGCCCATTTGCCCGGGTTGTCTGTTTGTGGCAATCACAGTAGCAAGCAATCACTGGGCAGCTAGCCACCTCCTGCCAATCACCCGTGATCATTAGGTAAAATAGCAAATGGCTGGAAATTTGCCTGCTATTGGCAGGTACTTCAAACAAAAGAGAGAGTTATAACAGTGAACTAAAAAAACAGGAATCCCCACCATAACTGACTAACTAGTTAAATTTAAGACTATAAATACAAGAATTAATACAATAGCTTATATCATACAAAAACATTGTTATATTTATTCCGCTTTGCACCCAATTGCAAAGTCACAAATCAGCATGAACAATATAAATATTTGAGCATAATAAATACTCTTAGTAGAGATAAAAACACTATAAATAAGCACTATTCATTAACATAAAGTATAAATGATAGGTAAATCCAAGAGTTTAATTAAGTGACTAAAGTGCAACTTTTTTCTTCTCTTGCTTTTAGGAGAGAATCACACAGTCTTTCATGGAGGGGAGGGAAATTTTAATCTGCAGCCAGGTAATTTTTTGTAAAATGGCCCCCACAACACGTACAACAACACCACAGTCCTTCAGTCCATATCTGCAATCTTGTGAACCATGAAAAGTTTTGGTAATGAGATTACCATTACATTACATATTACGTTTTTGCTATTTTTGTTTAATACCTACAACCGGCCTGACCTACAAGTTTACTAACCATTTTGTAACGTTTTTGTCATTAAAAAGGGATTATCCTGTCAATGTCTTTTTAAAAAATTCTAATGGACTAACTATGTCAATGCTAGATTGGGAAATTCCTGGAGATTTGGGGGTGGAGCCTGGAGACGGTGTAGTTGGGGGAGGGGAAATCCCAGTAGAGTACAATGGCATAAAATCCACTCTTCAAAGCAACCATTTTCTCCAGGGGAACTGATCTCTGTAGTATAGAGATCAGTTGTAATTCCATGAGATCTCCAGTCCCCTAAGGCCAATGTGGCTGCAAAGGTCAATTAAATTAACACTTTATTTTCTGGCCTTTTTCATTACAAAATCATGCACTCCATCCCTTGCAATTCACATTCAGTAGGCAAGATGGCTATGTTCTTGCCTCATTGCAGGATGTCTGTAGTTTTTTGAGTGCCAGATTCAGGCATGCTGTTAGGGTATACAAACAGACTGAAATAAACTGTCGAAGGCTTTCACGGCCGGAGAACGATGGCTGTTGTGGGTTTTCCGGGCTGTATTGCCGTAGTCTTGGCATTGTAGTTCCTGACGTTTCGCCAGCAGCTGTGGCTGGCATCTTCAGAGGTGTAGCACCAAAAGACAGAAGTCTCTCAGTGTCTGAGAGACTTCTGTCTTTTGGTGCTACACCTCTGAAGATGCCAGCCACAGCTGCTGGCGAAACGTCAGGAACTACAATGCCAAGACTACGGCAATACTGCCCGGAAAACCCACAACAGCCATAGACTGAAATAAACTGCTTGCCTAAAACTTCTTTGAGCTCTGTAATGAATATAAATGCCTACTTTGAGAGCAAAAAACTTCCCTTGATAAGAGAATCTTGGCAGGAACTTGCCCTGGCCTTAACTCAGAAAGACATAGTGAAGTTTTGGCACTTACATGCAACTTCAGAATGAAGAATATGAGTTAGATTCTTATATATCCAAGGATAGCTGGGAAGAACATTTCTCTAAACTATTTAATGGTCAAATTCACAAGGGCAACATAGCTGAACTTCCTATGATGAGCCAATCAACTAACTCACCTGAGTGGCCACCTGTATCTGTTAGTGAAATAAAATCTCTAATTTCTACAGTCAGGAACAAGAAAGACCGAGGAGAAAATTTTATTCCCCCAATTTGTTGAAAGCTTTCCAGGATTTGTAGGTGCCTGTTTTCGCCACCCTATTTACTTCTAGATAGGTCTGGTAGTTCTCCCCTGGAATTGACCTCTTCTATTTTTGTGCCAATTTATAAGAAGGAGGAGCCTGCTGAATGTAATAGGAATGCTTTAGGCAAGACATCTATTGAAGCTGGAGGCATGGGTAATTGAAAACAACCTGTTAGCACCAGAGCAAATTGGATTTAGACAGGGGCATTCAACCCTGGACCACTGCCTTCTGTTACAGCATTCAAAGGGACAACCTAGGCAATTATATGAGGCATTTATTGATCTCAAAGTCTTATTCAATTGCATCTCTAGCTATCACTTGTAGAAAAAAAAATAATTAATATGAATATCTACAATCAGTTGCTAGAGTGTATAAAAGGCCTTTACAGAAACACAAACCTAAAGATCAGATCCGTTGTCTATAGCCAACTATCTAGCTCAGTTAAAATCTCAGAAGGGGTATGTCAAGGAATAAATACAAGGAAATAAATTTCAGTAAATTTCCTTTCAGATGGTTTACAGTTTATCCTTATCTTTTCCCTCATGGTAATGAAATTACCATGATAGGTGGTCTCCTTTTGAGTTAGAGAAATTAGTATACAAGGAGAAGCTTCGAGAGGGGGTAACTAAGTAAGATTTCTTTACCTGTGTATACAAGGATCATTCCTCTAGAGAACTCTTACTAAAGACAAGCAGATCTTCAGCAAAAGTGGTTTTTATTGAAAAGATAGCAACAGCAAACACACAGAAAATCACACAGCTAACTAAAAAACAGGGAGGAATATGGAGAGGTGTACAGAGTTGTGTAATATTTACCAGTCTAGAAGGCAAGGGACATCTGTGAGAGAATAGCTTTGAGCGACCAGTGCTTTGTGGAAGGAAATGAGAGGCTCAGGCATGCTTCCAAAGATGGTTGTTGAATCCAAGAACACACATGCACGAAAATATGGTGGATAGTAGCCCAATTATACTGTGGAACAAACCTGGGGGCAGGATGGTGTCTTCTGCACCCAAACAATAACTTGATGGCTGTCTCTGGAGGTGAGACCATAAAACTTGGAAAGGTTTGATTAAACCTTCCTGGATTTTACTAAAGGTAAAAAAGGTGCTTAATAACCCATGATGGCTGGACAAGTGGGATTTATCAATTCTCTGAATGGCTCAGACTGGGAGAGTGGATAAGGGAAGATCGGCAGGGCATGGAGGTGATTAGTTCAGGAACTCCTGGAAGACCTTATTGTCTTAAGATCTTTGCACATCCCTGGGGCTGTGGGGCTGAAAGCTAGTCTTGCCTCATGACTCAAATGTCTGTAACTTTCCAACTCCTGGACAGATGGTCACCTAGACAGACTCTCTTGAAGAACTATTTTTACAGTTACTAAATTTGAGGGGGGACCACCACCCTCAAAATCTGGCAGCCATTTTCATGCCTTTTTCCACTACACAGAGATGATGGCTGGAGACACTTTGTTCAAGAAGCCATAAAAATTTGACACTTTGTTCAAGAAACCAAAAAAGCCATTTAAAAAAAGCCCTTTGTACAATTCATTTGAAACTTGGGAAGTTCTTAGAAGAGAGGGTGGATTAGGTTTCCTAATATTTTTATATCATGCACACTCAGAAAAATCTTAATTTTCTGTGTATGGAAAACAATGAACAGACACCCACTCTTAATGAAAACAGTTATGAAACCAAATGAATGTTCATGATATGACAACAACATTTCTGAGAATTCATAAAACTGATACACCTGCCCTTTCTTAAATTATGATACAGAATTAAAATGATAATTTTGCCAATGCACACCCTTAGTAATAATGCCAGATTAACTATGCAGCCTCACAATCAGATCACTGTTTTAAGAATAGAGTAGTCCCTGACATTATTTATGATATTTGTTTAAAATATTTATATCCTACCTTGCCTCATGGCTCAAGGCTGCTTACAAGTCATATTTTTTTAAAATACATTTTTAAACAATAAAATAAAATCCCAGATAAACTGCCTCTCTAAAAATAATGCTTGAAATCAATATGCCTTTAAAACCCTGGCAAATAACATGGACTTGGAGCACCTCCTGAAATTGTTGAAAGATGGCATTATACATTACTGCTCCCAGCAGGAGCCATGCAAGATTGTCCCTGGGTGGAGGGGGGCAGGAGACCCACAGCTTAGAGGAGCAGCCTTGGGAGGAGCAAAAGTGATGAGATTCTGTGGCAGGGTGAGGCTGGATGACTGCCTTTGTAGAAGGGGAAGACCTATGCTGGGAAGCTCCAAAATGGTAGTGGATCCCTATGGTGGATTCAGGAATGTGTCACATCTAGTTTGTTCCTAAGTTTCTATGGAAAAGGCACAGGCTCTGTTTGATGTCAAGTGGGCTACTTTTATTGGTGTTACAGCAGTAGGTAAGAACCTCCGGACATAGACATATGAAAGGAGATGACCCTCCCACATAATTCAAGTGCAAATCAGGGGAACTATTTCTATTTGTTTAAAAATTCTGGAAAGATCTGAAAATAAATCTCTCAATGTGCATGTCATAGTTATATTCTGAAATGAATCTGGCACCTTAGCAGTACTTCTCAGTATGTGCCAAAAGCTAGCAAGATCTTAGTAGAGTAATTCTGATGGCCTGCATAGAGATATTTGTATAGCTATGGGTTTTTTTTGTTTCCACAGGGCATGAGAATGACATCAGTACTGTTACCTCTTATGACTTACTATGTTTAACCTCCCTTCGCCTTACACACACTGCTGAAATCCCCAAGCTGCCATTAGTGTGTATGTGTTCAAATGATAAATAGGACACCATAGCATTTGCAGGCAGAAATGATGTGTTTACTCAGTGTATACTTGTATTGGGTTAAATATTCTCTCACGGGGCTATAAATGCCAGAGTAGTTTATATGGTAATAAATAAAACTCAAGGCAAAGTCAATGCATTTAGTGTATTGGAACTTGGATGACTTCCCACCCCCATGGTGAATATTACAGTTACCTGCTTCATCCTTATTCTCCTACACATGCAAGGAACTCTTAACGATGAAGTGCTAATGCAGCTCATGTTTTTATTCCTTTAAGATGGCTATTTCTTGTTGTTGTTGTTGTTTTTCCTATTGGAAGTTTTGGGGAATGGATCTATCATGAATGCAAGTAAAAGCAAGTTCACAGAGCATGAGTTAATGGGGAAACTGATTCTATATTATCTATTGGAAGGGGACAACTCAGCCAACAGCAGAAAGAAGACAAAGTCATCAAAGGATAACAGTATGCAGCATTGTGTGTCTTGACTGAGTTACTTAACTTGCTGGTTTGTTTGCAGGACCAAGCTGTAAGGAAGTAATATCAAACTTACCCATTAGGAAGAAAAGCTATACCAAAGACAGAAATCAATTACATGCACCAGCCCAACAGTATCCAGGATACAATGCTGGTAGGTTGGCCTGCACCTTATTTAGCCTGGTTAGCAATAGATGCTCTAGGGTGTGTTGAATAAATGGTATCTATAGGGTTTCTATGGTAACTCATGTCATAGTTAGGTATGTTATGCCAAGTTTAGAAGTTATCTGCTAAAAAATAATAGTAAAATTACAATGTACCAAGCACTCGTTGCATTTGTATTTTTCACACTAGAACATGGGTTAGCAGCTGAGACGGCTAACGTAGCTGTAGTCAAAAGTATATACAGTCCCAAGGGGAATGATGCTGTCATTCCATTAGGCTAAATCAGCCTTATACTCTACAAGTAAGTGCTGGTAAATGGTGATATTTTTGTAACCACATATTTAATGGGCTATATAGGGGGGAAATGATAGGTAAACAGGGACATCACCAAATTACTGATGATGAAACATCCATTTTATTGAAATGTCTCAGAAAGAAAGTCAGAGTGAATTAATGGTAAAATATACACTGTGATAGTAATGGAATTTCTTAGTTGGATCAGTTGGACTCGGACCACTCAGTGTGAGTGTGATTCACTCAGCTGTAAGGTGTGGCAACAAGATTCAAAATCATTCATATCCTTCAAGCTAGTTTACACGGCCTTTCCTTCTCATTCTCACCAATTTATGCCCTTCAGAATCACTGAAGAAATGCATAAGGTGGTTGTGGACTATTTAGTAGAACCCACAGAACAGACTGCTATCTGTTCTTAGAGGCCATCAAAGTGTTTTGCAGTACATTCTGCACCGACTAGTGAAGAAATACTAGGCGGTTACACATAGGCTGTTTGCCCCAGCTTAGATACTACTGGAAAGTGGCACCCCCTGCCATTTGTTCACACCATCATGGTGCTTCTGAGCACATCCTGAGTTTTCTCTGTATTTCCTATGATTTACCTCAAACCTTCTTTGCTGTGATGTTTTGGAAAAGAAACTCCTGAACTTCCCGGTACTGGCCATATCGGAACCATTTTCCCTGCCCCAGGCTGGCCCAGTGGTCACTCCCCCATCACTCAAAATCTCTTTTTTAAAAAAAATTGGTAATTGACACATTGTTCTCGTTTTATAACATTATAATGATCTGTTTACTAGTGCCTCTGAACTGGCAATTCAGTGAAATCAATAAGCACATTTCTTCAGTGTTATAACATTATAATAACAGGTCAGTTGCTGATTTTTTTTGCATATTTTAATTTTATTTAACACAGGAAGTAGTGTTAGATAGTGAACAAAATGTCAGAAACTGAATATGTAACAGAGTATTAAAGCTACAAAATATTTCTTCATCCCCATATTTATTTATAGTAAAATACACTGTACTCAGCATTTTATATTCAGCATTTAACACTGCATTCAGCATTTAAAATTCTATAGTTTAGATTACTGATTTAAGAATTGGTCTATTTTACTATTTTTTTCTTAAATTTTAGCTACATAGTTAAAAAAAAAACCTTTCCATTTCCCCTGAAATTCTAAAATTGAGTTATTGTGTATATAAGAAGTTAATTTAGCCATTGATGCATATGTATGCAATTTCTACATCCATTCAGTCACACCTAGACAAGGCTTCCATTTCATTGCATTTTGTCACCATATTTTTAAAAAGTTCTGTGTGTACTTTTGTAATATTACTTAGTAAAATATTTAATAACATATTTTTAGGGTCCAGAACAAAGTGGAGTTTTAGTACCTTTTGCATCTTTCATGTATTTTTATCCAGAATCTTCTTGCCTTCTTGCATGTCCACCATATTTGATAAAATGTTGCATCCATACATTAATATTTCCACACTTTCCACTATAGTCTTCATTAGTTTTTGCAATTTCCTTAGGAGTAGTATACCATCTAAAAACATTTTATACCAATTCTCTCTTAACATTTGACAGTCTATAAATTTAATTTCTTTAGTTCATAAATTTTCCAATTAGTTCATGGAGATATTATCTTCAAAAGTTTGCATCCATTTTATCATACAGTTTTTAATTTGTTCTGATTCTCTTTCATATTGCAATAGAATTTTATATACTTTGGGGGCAATCCTAAGCGAGTCTACTCAGATGTAAGCCGCATGTTATTCAATGAAGCTTACTCCCAGGAAAGCACCCTTAGGACTGCAGCCTTTTTCTAACAAGTGTTTTAGATCTCCTCTGATTAGTTATTTGCACACTGTTTTTTCTGATAGTCAACCACCAGATAGTTGTCCTTTACTTTTGGAACCACTTGATGGTGCATCAACCATGGACTGTTTTTCCCTTGAGCTTTAATTTCTTGCCATATTTTTATTTTTCCATGCTTGTCCATCATATATTCATAATTTACATGACTGATTTGATTTCTTGTAGTAATATCATAATAGGCACCTATTGGTGATAATGGCAAAATTGGCAGACTTAATCTATTTCTGCATTGAAACCACATTCTTAATAGTCCATCCATCAAAATATGAGTAGTATCTTGTCTTTGAATAGATTTTAGTGATTTCTTAATCCATAAATAATTATAAATTCCTTCTTTGGTATTGATTGTCTCCAATTTTATATGTCTTCTGTTTGCATTTATAGTCTAATCTGATATCCAAATGACTGCGGCCCCTTGGCAGTACAGTTTAATATTTGGTACCACCAATCCACTTTGGGTTTTTTGTCGTAATATTTTAAATCTTATTCTTGGTTTTGTTCCATTCCATACAAAGTCATTTATCCTTTTCTGCCGTTTTTAAAGAATTTTTTTTTATCTGTATGGATTGGGAGCATTTGAAACAAAAAATTCAATTTTGGCAATATATTCATATTAACAACAGAGATCCTTCCAAGCGATGAGATATTCTATTTTTCCCATCTTTGCAGATCTTCAGTAATGCTTTTCCAAACTTTTTGGTAGTTATCTTTGTATAGGTTATCATTTTGTCCCATCACATTTATTCCCAGATATTTATCTGATTTTCTAGTAAGAACGTGGTCTGTTATTTTTTCCATCTCCTCTTGTTCCTCTCTGATTGTTGATAATAACATTATTTTAGTCTTCTTTTTATTCAATTTATATCCAGAATATAGTCCAAATCTTAGTATTTGTTCCATTACATATTTCAGGGAAACATTTGGTTTTATTACCGATATAACAACATCATCCTCACAACTTTTCATTTTATATTCTTTGTCTTCTTTTATTCCAACAATTCTGATGTGCTGCTTCATTTTCACAGGCAGTACTACCAATATCAACAACAAAAAGGCAACAGGGAGGACTGGCAAATGTACTAAATTCAAACGTCCTTCTTCTCAAAACATGAACAGCAGTCAACAATTCAGCAAGTAAATATATTAAGCTGTTAATCAATTTCATGCAAAGTGCAAAGTGCTAACATTCTAAGGTTGCAATAAATATATTTTCTCAAATTACATACAAATGATACAAAGCATTAGCATATACACATACTCTCATAGGCTGTTTGAATAAAGAATTGCACATAACCAGTTTCATCTAATCATAACACGCCCGGAAAGATAAGGTTGTGTGAGTTTCTTCAGAATGCAAGTCCCTTTCCAAGGTCCGTGGTATACACAGTAAGATAAGTCTTGTGTTATCCTAGTTTAAAAAGATGTAATCCTCAATTCAACGATGCTGTGAAGGGTTGGTGTGGAAAATATCCCACTTTATATCGTATCCAAGATGTTTTAAATAGCCCAACAAAATGCCAGCAGGAATTGTTTCGCTTATTCCAAGCTTTCTCAGGGGCTGTAATTCTGTATGAATAAACAATATACATAGTATTCTATCAGTTGTTCTATTAAACTCCACCCTCCTTCATTACCAAATGCATAGGGTATACTTACAATCCAGTTCACACATGTAAGTTTCAGCCGTGCATGGAAGGAACACGACAGCTACAATGTCCGTACAGCCCTATAGTCCCTTCCCCCTTTATATCAGAGCTAATTACCACATTTTGTAATAACAATTCTGGTCTTAAAGGAAACAAGACAAATTAAGCTCACTATTCAAGCCTTTTGGAATTAAAGTGTCCAGGTTGAATATCTAAAACATTTCTCTCTGTAACAACTGTGTCCCCGTGAATATACCTTCCCTATTTCTGACTACTTCTAGTATGGTAAATTTTATGTCAACTTCTGTATGGTAGGCCTGGTTGAAGTGGGTGGTCAAGGGTGCCTCCATGTTCTGTCTTCTTATCTTAGATTGATGCTCTTGAATGCGTATCTGCACTGCTCGTGAGGTGCTCCCAATATAATATTTCTTACATGGGCATACTATAATATAGACCACCCCTTGGGTGTTGCAAGTAGAAAACTGTTTAAAAGTTAAAGTTCTATTCAGGTAGTCTATTGTTAGTTTATTTCCCGTTAGGACTAATGGGCATACACTACAGTGTCCACAATTGAAATGACCCCTGGGTCTGTCATTCTATTCCTCTCTTGTTTGCATGTCAGCTCTGATCAGTATATCTCTAAGGTTTTTAGTTCTTTTATAACCTATAGTTGGAATAGTCCAACAGCCTGGTAGATGTTGAATCAAGTGCCAATGGTACCTAATGATTTGGCTGATTTTAGATGCCCATGGGGTGAATTTAATTGCCCAGTGCCATCTCCCTTCCTCCTCTTTTTGATTGGATTAAACAGTTCTCTTCTTGGGGTGTCATTTGCTCTAGAGCAAGCTCTTTCCAGGGTCCCCATGGAGTAGTCTCTTCTTCTGAAATTCATCACCAATCTATTCCTTTCCTTAATATAATCCATTACCTGGGAGGAGTTTCTCTTCACCCTTAGTATTTGGCTATAGGGAATGTTGTTCTTTAGCCTAGCTGGATGGTAGGACGTAAAATACAGGTATAAGTTTTTATCTGTGGGTTTATGAAAAGGGCGAACTGCTATTCAATTTTCACTGCATTTATAAATAATAACATTCAAGAAGTTGATTTCCACCAAACTCACAGTTTTGGTGAATTTAATATCGGGGTCTAGGTTGTTCATCCAGCAGGTAAAGTCCTCTACTTGTTCCAACTTGGAAAAAATGACTAGGATATCATCTATGAAGCAACGATAATACACTATGCTCGAGTGGAAGGGGTTAGATGATGGGCACAATATATTCTGGGTCTCTAGCATATTCATGTACAGGTTGGCTATTGCAGGGGCTGCTGGACAGCCCATGGAGACCCCCTTCACTTGTAAAAAGTATTCTAAATGGTAGTGGAAAAAATTATGTTCCAGAACCAAATCGGCTAGGGAGAGCATGAATGATGTGAAGGGGGAGGGTTCCTCCCTACATCTTAATGCCTCCTTGATGACCCTTCTCTCTCCCTCTAAGGGGATTGAGGTATATAGAGATACCACATCTAGGGTAACTAACATGAAACCTTCTGGAATAGCTAACTGCTCTAACTCTGTAATAAGTTGCGTAGTGTCCTTAAGAATGCTCTTATCTTCAAAACCACTGGTTGCAGTTGTTTATCCAGCAATTGGGCTAACAGTTCTAAAATCGAATTGGTGCCTGCCACTATGGGTCTACCTGGTGGTGGGTTGCCACCCTTGTGGATTATAGGTAGAATATAAAAAGTCAGCACCTTAGGGTGCGTATTCTGTAAGGCCCTATGAAGTACCAACCAGGGCCGGATCGAGGGGGGGCAGGGGGGTAGTCTGCCCCCAGCACCGCCAGGGAGGGGGCACCAGGAACAGCTGCCAGCTGCCGGAGCACGCAGGTGGCAGCATGGGCAGCCTCGCAGCCCCTTGTGCTGCCTTTCACCTGCCCCATGGGACAGGGGGTGGCCGGCTTACCGTGCACCCCCTGTCCTGCAGGGCAGGCGAAGGGCAGCGTGGCCGCCCATGCCATTTGCCTGCCCCACAGGAGAGGGGGCAGCCAGCCGCCCCCTATCCTGCGGGGCAGGCGCATGGTGCGGGCGGACTTGCAGCCCCCCCACGCTGCCTTTTGCCTGCCCTGCAGGACAGGGGGCGTGTGGCAAGCTGGCTGCCCCCTGTCCCGCAGGGCAGGCAAAAGGCAGTGCGGGGGGCTGCGAGGCCACCCGAGCCATTCGCCTACGGAGAAGAGAATGGCATGGGTGGCTTCCCAGCCCTGCACGCTGCCTCCGGCGCCCCGCATGATGATGTCACCAAAATAACGTCATCACACCGCGCCAGGAGCGCATGCGCACGAGGCCGGACTAGGGTTGCCCCGGGCGCCGGCAACCCTAGATCCAGCCCTGGTGCCAACACACATTATCAAAGGCTTTCTCTGTGTCCAAAAACATAAACACTGTTTTTTAATCCTTTCCTCCTTGAATATTCAATTGCATCTAGTAGATATCTGATATTAGCTCTCATATATCTCTTTGGAACAAATTCTGTTTGCTGCACAATACAAAATGTTGCTATTTAAATAGTGTTTTAATATTTAATATTTATACAGATGTAATGTTTTAAATTATTTTTAAATGTTGTTAGCTGCCCTGAGCCCGCTTGTGGGGAAGGCGGGATAAAAATATGAAATAAATAAATAAATAAATATTCCTTAATTCAAAAATTTCTGATTTTTAAAAAATGCTTGAAGTCCCAACCCTAATGGGTATAGCTGCTGCAGGGAAAATGCAGGGAAATCTAGGAGTGGAAGCCTTGTTGCTTCTGTGCTATATTGGCAACTGAAGTAACAATGGGTAAACCAAACAAGCCATTCAGCAGTGGAAAGCACCATAGGTTCTATAGCATAGAACTTACAGATACAGCAGTTCTTGTTGACCTAGAGGTGTCTTTAGAAAGCAATATGAGGAAGTAAATAAAATGTTTATCTCTTCCAGTCTTGAAAGAAGCCTTCAGTACAGGAAAATTTGCAACAATTAAGGAATATTTGGCTGTATTGGAAAAGATGTACAGCCCTGAAGCAAGTATTGATGAACTATTCACTGAATTTGAGATATTTTTCAGAAGCCTGTGAGATACCACCTGAGAAAAAGTGATAGAGCACAAGGCTTGGATGCTATGAAATACTATGACACAATTTTATACAATTCATTTGCGGATTCAGGGATAAATCTCTCATCACTTGGTTTCGCCTGAAGGATCATAAAGCACTGACAAATACTGACAAGGCAAGTCCCCCTCAGCTCAATTCAGAATCAGCATGGGGGAGGGAGGGTTTTTTTTCTCAGAATTCTGTTGGAGCTCCTTAATGATAATCTTAGGAACTATTCAGACTAGGTCATTTTGCATTGCAAAAGGACTGCTAGCCTGTAATAATCTGGAAACTCATTTATGACGTTAATTCACACCACATTCTATATTGTGCAGTATTCCCATTCTAATCTCACGATTCTCCATCTATACACAATAGTAATATTAATTATATCTAATCAGGAAAAGTCCTATTTGATGCAATACGATATTTTACCCCACCCAAAGTATTGAAACTGATGCTTAACTAACACATACTCTTCTAACCTTCTGCTTCAAGTTTCATACCTCATTTCCTGCCATTGCTTCACTTCCTCCCAATGGAACTTTCAAGTTCAGTGTCAATGTGCCTTTGAAAGCCAATTGATGAGAAATATTGGCGGGGGGGCTCTATCATTTTTATGAGCTGCTTGCAAGTTCCTTGAAGCACTTGGTTAGCCAGTGTAGGAAGCAGGATGTTGAACCAGAGAGAACACTGGATTGATCCAGTCAGTCTTTTCTAACTGTTTTATGAGACTGACTTATATTACCTCCTTCCCCCAATTTACAGAACCTGGATTACACTGCACTTCTATAATCCAAGAGCAAGCAAAATCAGAACTATTAATGAACTGGACAAATCTAGTCCAGCATTCATTCCCCAGTGATGCCCCACCAAATGCCTAAAGAAGCTCACAGGCATTATAGACATTCCTATATCTTTTGGTCAAGACCAATACTTTTTACCAATTTCTCTCAAAAAGATGTTAGCTAGAAGGCTTTTAGCATCATCTTTCTCTTTCACATTGGTCCTGAAAAGAAAAAAAAAGAAAAAAAGATGTCTGCATATTGAAAATATATTCAATAAATATATTAAATAAATGTGTAAAAGGACATTTGAGGGCATCAAGAACTCTCAAGTGAATGCTACTCATAGGGATTGGCAGAATTTTTGAGAGTTTTTATTTTCATGTTATAAGTTGCATACTTGATGAAGGAGAACCTTTAGTTCAAAGCAATGCAAATTATATGAAAATCAAAAGTGCTTGTCTGCTTTCTGTCCAAGTACTAGAAAGAGGTGCTATTGAATTTCTCATCCCTGCTAGTTTAACTCAAAAATCCCTGTTTTGATTTTGCTTCTTGTTTATGCAAATCATTTTCTATATTCATATGTTAATTCTCCTTTGGTAAATATACATATTTCCCACATTATTTATGTATCTATGAGCCAGAATTACACATATGTAATATCTATAAATGACGTACACTGTCTGCATAAATTTGATCAGGCATCTGACGAAGAGAACTTGATTCTCGAAAGCTTATGCTATAATAAAATTGGTTAGTCTTAAAGGTGCTACTGGACTCTTTTTGATTTTGCTACTACAGACTAACACGGCTAACTCCTCTGGATCTATGCATAAATTATGTACACATTGCATGCATGTACCTATAAACAGTTTATAAATTATGTATACATTGGATAAAAGAAACAAACATAGCAGCAGCAGTTATAAATATGGGTGACCCGTAACCTTTCGTAATGACAATATACAAAAATGAAAGGAAATATATTGGGCATGTCAGATAAAAAACAGAAAAAGTTTAATTTCTGAGACTCTAGTGAACTCTGCAATCCTTGAACTAGCCTACAGGGCACATTAGGGTTCTCATTTGCCCGCTGCTAGCAGGGGAGCTCCCACTGATGCTCTGTTGTCCCCTACCTCTGAGCATGTTATGGAATGAAAATGAGAAGAAATAGGTCCTAATTCGGGTAAGCATAAATGTACAGGTTGTCTTTATTCATTGTCAAAACACAAATGTGTGTGTAAAAAACTTTTATAGGGATACTTCTTTTGCCCCTGAGGAAGTCAGGAGACAAAATCTGGCATTGCAGCTGGCCCCCAGCTTGGGCTACCTTGTCTGCAGGGTCTCCATTTGGAATTACCTGTTGATACAAAAAGAACAAAAGGACATGAGAACTGTTGCATAGTAGAAAGGATTGGAATTACCTGACTGGTTATCTCGGAGAGTATATCCTGTTTCCTTTGAATACACGGGATGAGAGAGTGTTGTCCTTTGTGATTGGAATATTGTTAAGATGTATATATTGGATTATTTAGCATTTGCTTTATGATAAATTTTTAAGATTTCTGAATATTGACATGGTAAGAGTTTGAAGTATTATTACCTTTTCATTCCCGAGTGGTGCTCCACTTTTGTCCAGTTGTGTATAACAGGGAATTGTCTTATATTTGTATCACTGTTGTCCCCTACTGGCATTCAGTGGGGCAGCAGGGAAGGTGTTGTCTGATGCCCCAATTGATGCCTGTCTGATACCCCCTTGATGCCTCTCTCTGCCTTCTGATCCTGACAACCGAAGGCACAACAACAGAGACCTTGTGTGCCAATTTATCTAACAGTGAAATCCTAAGCAGAGTTACTCCAGTCTAATCAGATTGATTTCAGTGAGCTTAGACTGGAGTAACTCTGCTTAGGATTTCACTGTTAGTCTGGGGAAGCTCCCTGACTCAAATGAACTACAGCACAGCTATCCATTTATGTACACTTTGTAAGCCCTGCCAACAGTCCATATGAATGTAGCAATATCAGCCTAATTGTTAGTGGTCAGATCTGCCCTCTCAATATTAAGAAGGCTTATGAATAAGGCAACATCATAAACCCCTATCTCTGTTTTAAACACAGAAACTGCCTAGCAGGGCAGAAAATGGTAGCCAAATCCCAGCCAGGAGCTGGAAAATTACTAGCATGTGAGGCTTTCAGCTGCCACACCTTGGAGATATGCAAAGATTCTAAGACAATAAGGTCTTGCAGGAGTTCCTGAATTAATCTCTTTACCAATCATCCCTTATCCACTCTCCCAACCAACTCAAAGCTTGAGTAGCAGGACTCAAGTATTTCCCAAAGTTGTTCCTTGTAGGCTAGCTCAAGGCTTGCACAGTTCCAGGTAAATCACCTTTGGGTGATTTTTCACTGCTCTTACTGAGTTGTAATTAGTGCCCAGGACTTAGACACACAAACAAAAGAAAAAGACAGAAGGGTAGTCAAAAAGAAGATTTTGAACAACAAGTAAAAACTGTAAGTAAAATAAAGAGACAGACTGGTTGCCTTGGAGACTTCAAACTTGCTGAGATGCCAGTTAGCAGTAAAATACTTTGTAGAAAGATACCTGAGAAGTCAGTGGGCCTAGGAGCTTAGAGCAAGCCAGTGACTTCAGACGTGCTTCAGAGGAAGAGAACAGGCACCCTCTGTAATAGGGTTAGTACAATGAAAGGTGGTGGTGTGTGGGAATGATGGGGAGAGAGATAGATACATAATGAAATCATTTCTGGAACAGAAACTTGCAGGTGTAAGCACTGTTGGATGCAACTCAGAGCACATCCTGTGACATCATGACATATGACATCAGAATTAATGTTTTAAAATGAATAACCTGGCAAAAGTCAACACACAGATCAGTCACTTGAAAACTCATTTTCTCCCTTTGCTGGTCTTTTCCATGCAGATCCCATCCATCATGTAAATCAATTTGCAGCCTTGCATTTCTGCCTTCTGAAACGATGGCTGTAAAAATCCTCTGTTCAGGAGATTTCTGTGTTTAAATGATAAAAATTCAAATCTTTTCAGGGAGGAAACATGGGAGGGTCTGAAATATATTTATGTGCTGGCACTCTATAATGCAATTTCCTATATAATGCCTGTATAGTTAGCATTCCAAATCAGCCAATTTCAGATCTCAAATTAGAACTTTTTTGAAATAATTTTTGTGCTGAAATATTGTGTTCTGAATAGTAGTCAGAGCTCTGAAATTGTTCCTACGTCATAAGCAACTGATGGCTATTAAAGGGAAGCATTTCACAATATGTTTGGTGTGAAATTGGGAAGGCTGCTGATGGAACTAGTCATGTAAGAACAAAGCTTGCAATGAAATGCAGCCTCTTTCATACAGCTGGGCTTTTGTAAACTGAGAACTTTTGATATGGTAAATCCTGGGAACATTAATGATTCATTTGTATGTGGTAATATATTTGTTTGAAATTAAGACTCTTCCCCATCCTGCTGGAACAGGGAGTATTATTTTTCCCTGTCCCCACGAAGAACGGATCAGGAGTTTCTGTAGAAGATAGGAATGCACCTTCTGTGGACCAGTTAATAGAAGATAGTTTAAGAACACTTATTTAGGCCTGCTCTTCTTTCCAACCACAGGGTTTGAAAGGACAATGTGGGATTATCTGGCCACATTGCCTAAGGGTCAAATAGGAATTTTTGGAATTTTCTTCCTTGACATAAGAGGAAAGGTGGGGTAGAAATATTTAAATAAATAAATACATTTCTTCACAAGCTGCACACTGGTAATGTAGATATTGTTACTATTAGGTGTGGGCCTTAGGGATTGGTGATACCCTAACTAGGCTGACAGGAAAAGTATGGGTTGCTATTGGTGAGCACCTTGAGGATTGAAGGAGTTTGCCCACACCAGTCACTGTTCGGCCAGAGGATGAGGGGAGATCTTGATTAGCATCAGCTGAAACTTTAGTTTGCTGTATGGCATGAGGGTGGGACACAAGTCTTAGTAGGGCTTGGCACAGTTTTCTGTGGAGGCTAAGATATACAAAGATATAATCTGGAAGAAGCTGTCCACAAGTGGTAGCCCCCATTCAAAGAAAGGGAAATATTCTGACCAACCATTAATAAAATCCTAGCTTAACCCAGTTGGAGGTGTGGGAACAATATCCAGTTTGGAACACTTCAGTTTGGGTTGTGCTTGTTATCTAGACCATTGCAAAATCTGAAGCCTCTCTTGAGCCTAAGGAGGCATCCTCTAACTTTCACAGCTCTTTCTCCAATGGAAGAACTATTTGTTGGAGGAAAGCCCCTTAAACTGGATGAACTTCCTCTGGTATAAGGTAGGATTCTGCCTGTTATGGACAAAGTGCACAGAAGAACATCTTAGGCAAGGGAATGTACATGACTGATTATGCCATCAATCTCCATAGTCTACAAATAATGTTGATGAATGTACACAATGTGCTTTACTTCTAAAAACAAGAAACCTGAATAAGTCATTTGTGTTTGAAAAAAATGGCATCTTATACATATGGGACAGGTGCTTATTGCAATAGACTAGCCCTCTGCACACAACGAGCATCATGACCATACACATCCTTTGGAATTTTTTTGGTCCATACACATATAGATGTTTTTTCTACATTGAAAGAAAGGAATTTGTACATAGCTTCATGCTTCTCACTTACTCAGATGATATTACTTTTTATTACATTATTGTTTTACTTCGGAAGTCACCCTGAACAAGTTTGTTGGAGGAGGTTGAATAGAAACGTTTTAGATAAATAGAAAGGAAGTTCTTTGACCCTAGTTAGATAGGTTTAGCAAATGCAATTCCCTTGGTCTCAAAATATGGAAGATTCCCTAAGTTGTATTCTTGTTAACAATGGCACAGTTTCTTGAAGCCTTTAAAAAATTCCAGTGTCTGCATGCCTACCAGCGTAAGTTTGTTTCGCTACTTCTTTTTTCCGGATCTCAGATGAAAAATAATGACATTTTGAGGAGGCACTAAAAACACACCAAAAATGGAAGTAAAAACATACACAAAACTAAACAGATCATTTCAAGTTACCTTTACATTTCTTCTGCTGAAGGCAGTGATTGTCTAATTTCTAGGCTTTCCAGTCCTTAACACACATTTGGAGCTTTAGCAGTAGTCATACTAGTCAGTGCTTTTCCGTCTATACTTTCACATCCAGCCTGAAAATTAAACATTTCCATATTTAAGGCATTACACCAGCACCCCTATCATAGGTACATTTCGCACTCGGTTTTTAGAGCGCGTTTGTACCTGTTCCACATCCCATGTTTGCAAGGTTTTCACACTTAAAAGCAGTCATGGGATGCAGTCCCGCTTTTTGTCCGCTGTATCCCCGATTTTTCCCCCTGCGGACATACCCCGATGTTTTTTTAAGTTCGCTGCCGACTGGCAGCTGGCCCGCATTTTGCTAATGTGAACACTTTTGCCTCCTTTTTGCTTCTCTCCCCCCCCTCTCCTTTTCCCTGGGAGCTGATTGGTTTGTGCAGAATTAACCACTCCCACCCTCCTCAGCTCTCTGAACTCCTTGTCCACCATTTTTTTTAGTAAAGTGAGCTGAGGGTCATAAGGCTGCTTCTTCGTTGGTTTCCTTCCTCTCGGTATGCATGCTGTTTTATTTTTTTTCAAAAGCCAGGAATGATTCCTAAGCTTGCTGCTAATTCCCTGCTAGCTTTAAAATCAAGGAAAGTGTTAAATAGCTGCTTTCTCCTTCCTCCCTTAGGGTATGCACACACATTCTTTTTTTTTTTAAAGACAAGAATGGGTTGCAACGTTGTAATGTTCCTGCACTTTCTTCCTGGCTTTAAAATCAAGGAAAGTGTTAAATAGCTGCTTTCTCCTTCCTCCCTTAGGGTATGCACACACATTCTTTTTTTTTTTAAAGACAAGAATAGGTTGCAACGTTGTAATGTTCCTGCACTTTCTTCCTGGCTTTAAAAGCCAGGAAAGGATTAAACGGCTGCTTTTCCCTCCCTCCCAGGCATGTTTCAGACTTTGCCAAAGAGGGGGAAAAAAACCAAGCATTTTGCACAGCCCTTTGGAAACAAGCCTCTGCTTCCTGGGAGGAGATTAATCGGCAGCATTTTAACCCTTTCCTGGTTTGATTTAAAAAAATGAGAGTGGTACATGTTTTCCCCCAGAACTCTGCCACCAATTGCCTCTCCGGTGGGCAGGGGACAGCCCAATCAGCAAAAAGGGGGGAAGGGTTCCAACATTCCAACGTTACTACGCATGCTGAATTTTTTTAAAAAAGTGTGACGTGAATTGCAAGGCCCCAAAAGCCCAAAATTGCACCGAGGTTTTGAAATGAAGCACAGACACCAAATCGAAATTGCAGTGGACAGTGTGAAATGAACAGGTGCAATGCCAAAGCCACTGCGATCGGGGCGAATGCTCATAAATGGCGGTTTAAACCGTAAGTGCGAAAAGGGGCCCAGATTAGTGGCCCCTGGAACATAGGGAAAGGGCCATGAAAAGGCATCCCTACCTTAGACCCAGAGTTCCAAAGCCAAAAGGTCACAGGAAGAAGCATCCTGGATCAGACTCAGAGGACATGAGGGGGGGGGGTAAATGAGCAGCCCGTCATGTGTCTGTACAGAACTGCCTTGCTTATTTTTAAAAATAATTAAATAAGTCGTGGTGTATCACTCAGCCAGAAAGTTTTTGTTGGGCAGGGGATGAGTACAGTAGTGGCCAGGCCAGCCCACCATTATTTATTTGGTTTATTTATAGTCCAACTTTTTCATTGAGTCTCAAAGCAGATTATATGGTTGTAATAAAAGTTGTAATCAAATAGCATGAGATCTATAAACTTGCATAAGTCTGTTAACTTGCATACAACAATGCAATAGGACAAAGATTACAAAAATTAGAAAAGTGGAAAAAAGCATCAGATGCCACTTATGGAATGGCCAGCCCAAAGATTTCAGATTCCACCTGATGGAATAGTCTGCCTGAAGAGGTCAGGAAAACTACTACTCTGCTTGCTTTCTGCAAAATAAGCAAAACTGAATTATTTAAGAAGACTTTTTAACATAGGTAATAGGACTGTGCTGTAAGGAAACAATTCAGAAATGTGTGTTGGTAAAGGGAAAGGGAGTGTAGATTATACTACTGCGTACAGTCTGTGTCAAGGAACTCACTCTGCCTAGCTTGTTTCTTGGTTTATACAAACTCTGGTTCAGGCTTCTTGGTATAGTTAGAGGCAGTTAGAAATTTATTAGAAGCAAAAGGAAGCACATTTTGGAAAAGTCCAGCTGAGATGATTCTGCAAATTCCTAGTTAGATCATAAAATGTGTTGTACTGCAGGTGCAAGATCAGAGAAGCTATCAAGGACAGAACATTGGAGGGAGTTTCGCACTCACATTCTATCTCATTAAGTTGTGACATTCTGGGAGTGGAGTGATTAGTCTCCCACCTATGAAGACAGGCTAGCTGCAGATGTGTCATCACAGGTTAAGCCCTTTTTTGATTGGTCAAATTGGTCAGGCCACACTGTGGGCAAGTAGCCTTAAAGCTTGAACCCTTATTCTAGCTCCCCCCTCCCTTCTTGGGGTAATTTCTACCTGGAGGATCAAGTCTTTTGCATCTGAATGCTACTGTTACTGGTGGAGGCCTGTAATTATACACTATCTTGTCTTTGTTCTCGGAACTGGAGACTGTGAAGCTCCTTTTGGATTTTTGAGACCTACTTGAAAGGTAACATCTGGTTTAGGACTGGAAGCCTTTATTGTATATGCTAGTTTAGTTAATAAGCCTATTGTTATTTTCTTCTCTTCTTTGCACATTTTTTATAATTTGCATTTACTTGTACTTCTTTTAGTAAACTTTATTTATTATACTTGTATAGAGTTACTTGGGTTGGCAATGCTTCAGTCTGAATTCAGCACCTTGGCCAATTAGCCATGACTACCCAACTAATTGTTTTCTGGACTCAGCCTGTGAAGTGTCCTACCTTGCAGGGCTGCTTAAACCCTGTAGGGCTTGAGATTTGCCTCTTGGTCTTGAGCTGAGGGTTAGTCAAATGGCTGGTGGTAGCATCAGTACTCTGGAAAGTGAGGACTCACATCTCTGTTTTTGAGTTCTTGTTTCTGACCCTCATAAAGAAAAACAACCCTGAGAATTCAGAAGGTTTTTTTCTACAGTCTATTGCTGTAAATATGTATCTACTGGATAATTTTCACATTTAATGTGGCATGGCAATTTGTGTTTTGTTTCAGCATTGTTTCTGCTTGTTTTCAGTTTTCTGCAGTCATTAACCTATCTGCTTGTTTACTGAATATCCCAGCCATTGATTATATTGACTTACACTGTATAATCTGCCTTGAGTCTCGGTGAGAAAGATAGACTATAAATAATGTAAATAAAATTTAAAATATAAAAATAAAAATGTCAAGATATGCATAAAATGGAACAGCAAAAATAGAAAACAATGTAGTAAGAGCATAATAGTACATACGATAGATAATACATAGCATACATAGTGGCGTACAGTTGGTTCTCTATTGCCTTTATCAAAATGTCCTCCTAAACAATTCTGTTGTACATAGTTTGTAAAATTACAGATGAGTGGGACCATTTCTTCCAGTTATTGAAACCAGAAACTATAATTACAACCTCCTTTTCTCTGTCCTTTGTAAATTTTCTGCAGGAGAAACAGAAAGCTGTCATTTGAAACAAAAATGTTCCAGCCAAGTATGCCCATCGTACCTGCTATAGCTAGAACTCTACTTGGTACATCCAAATTTTGTTTTGGGGTAATTTGGAACCCAAGGTTTTGAAGGGGTTTCTGAACCTAGGTCTGGACAAATTGCTTCACTTCTCAGCAAACTGTTGCAGTTCTACACTTGAAATCAAGCAATTCTTGATGCCCAGTTCTAGTTTCTAGGTCAGAACGGCTCCCATGCTTTTGTCATTCTGCAAACTATGTAAAGTAGATGTATTGTCGAAGGCTTTTACGGCCGGAGAACGATGGTTGTGGATTTTCCGGGCTGTATAGCCGTGGTCTTGGCGTTGTAGTTCCTGACGTTTCGTCAGCAGCTGTGGCTGGCATCTTCAGAGGTGTAGCACCAAAAGACAGATCTGTGACACTGAGAGATCTGTCTTTTGGTGCTACACCTCTGAAGATGCCATTCACAGCTGCTGGCGAAATGTCAGGAACTACAATGCCAAGACCACGGCTATACAGCCTGGAAAATCCACGACAACTACGTAAAGTAGAATTGTTAAGGAAAGCATTTCTATAAAGGTAATAGTGCCATACTATAACTGAATGGTTCAGGAAGGTGCTTTTATAAGGGAAACATGACTGTGGACTATATCATTGTATGTTATATATCAGTGATGGCGAACCTTTTTGAGCCCGAGTGCCCAAACTGCAACACAAAATCAACTTATTTATTTCAAAGTGCCAGCACTGCAATTAAACCTGAATACTGAGGTTTTAGTTAAGAAAAAACACCTCATACAGTTGTTCCAACTAATTAACATCTCTCTCTCTTTCTCTCTCTCACACACACACTCACTCACTCACTCAGGAGCCACCACTGAAAGTAAAGAAAGTTCAATCAAAGCAGTTTGCCCTTCTTTAGACCACCAGCTTGCAAGCACTCTCTCTCTCACTCACTCAAGAGCCATAACTGAAAGTAAAGCAAGTTAGATCAAAGCAGTTTGCCATTCTTTAGACCACCAGCTTGCAAGCACTCTCTCTCTCTCTCTCTCTCTCTCACTCAAGAGCCACGACTGAAAGTAAAGCAAGTTCAATCAAAGCAGCTTACTCTTCTTTAGAAAGCCAACCCAAGCAGCCCGGCTGCTGCCTCCGCTTCCTGCTGTTAAAGAGACGGGCAGCAGGGAGGCAGCCTTGAGGAAAAGGAATCACATGGGCAGGGCCAAAACCCATGTGATCTCTGCTCAGAACGCTGTTCCAGGCATTCCCCCTCCAAATGAGCCCTGGAAGTAGCGATCCAGCAACTTGGCTCACGTGCCCACAGAGAGGGCTCTGAATGCCAGCTGTGGCACGCATGCCATAGGTCCGCCTTCGCTGTTATATATTATCTGTTTGCAGTGTGTATTATCCTACTCTTTCTGCATTGCTTTCTACATTGGTAATACAATTTTCTGCACTGTTTAACATATCCTGTCTAAAAAATTTTGCTCTGTTTCAAATGGTGTTGGGGGATGTACATGAAATGGGATATATATTAAATGGGAGCACCTGAGTTATATGATTTAAATGCTTCTGTGTATGCTTTAAGAGCCCAATTTGAAGACCCACTTGAAGAAGAAAGGGCCAGAACAAAGCTCAGAACCATAACGCAGGGGTCCAGATCCATACGGGAGTATGCTGCCAAATTCAGGCAATTAGCCATTAAAGTTCATGACTATCATGAAGGAGTTAAAATTGAACTTTTACAAAACAGACTAAATGCTGACCTGGTAGATAGAGCACTCAAGCAAGATGCCCCACACTCTGTTAGGATGGATCCAATTATCACGTGAGGTCAAAAATAGAAACCAAGTTGTAAAACTCGTACGAATGCAGCAACATGTGGGACTGAGGAGGCCAACCACCAAAGGAACAAGACATACCCATCTGGGGCCAAGGGCCCCCATCCCTGGAACAGGAAGAGAATTACGATGGAGACAAGGACTATGTTTGAAATGTGGAGGTGTTGGACATTTTGCAACCCAATGTCCTGTATGGCAAGTGCCAGAGGAAGAGGCCAAGGTGCACCGAAACCTGCAGCCCCTCCTAAACTGCCTGGTTGTAGATTGCCTCCGAAACATGGGAGGTCTGAGTCCAGCTTCGATGCCGATGAGAGTCCTGGAGAAGCTGAGGAACCTGCACAGAGAGAAGCAGAGGAGAGCTTCACCCCACCATCAGGAAACGAGACTGACCTGCTGTAAAAAGGTCCCGATGGCAGGTACCAAATGAGCCCAAGCCACCAGAGGTGAGAGAAAAAGGGGCCCTACTGTTTATTCCAGTAACTATACTTAATTTGAAAAGGGGAACACATGTATGAGTGCAGGGACTAATAGATTCTGGATGCACTTGGGACTTAATTTCACCTGCCCTAGTCACGGGGTTAGGATTAGAAGTGATAGAATTCAAAGACCCTATAGTATTTGAACAAATAGATGGGTCTAGTATGACTCTAGCTCCTTATAGAACTGAACCCACCCCAACATGAATGGGGAATCACTGGGAACACAGAACATATGTGGTCAGTAATGTGGCCAAATATCCCCTGGTGCTGGGGAGCCATTGGCTTTGGGGGCATGACCTGTACATCAAATGGTCCACTGAGGAAGTGATTTTCAAAAGGGATCATTGTGCAAGACATGTGTGGACTCAAAGATGGCACTGGGAAGCACCCTCCCCTTTAGATACTGTATTACTAACTGCTGAGGAGGAGAAAGCCATTCCCCTTGAATATTGAGATTTAAAACAAGCGTTTGATGAAAAAGAAGCTGATGAACTTCCCCCTCATAGAGACATGGACTGTGCTATTGAATTAATTCCAGGGGAGAAGTTGCCTAAAGGAAAATTGTACTCTATGAGCCCGGCAGAGAGAAAGAAACTAAAAGAGTTCATTGATAAAAACCTGGCACGAGGATTCATCCACCCTGCCAGATCCCCCCATTCTGTGCCTGTATTATTTTGCAAAAAGAAAGACAGGGGCCTGTGGCTGTGTACTGATCATCGTGGAATAAATGCTGTGTCCCCCTCCCATTGATCAGAGACTTGGTGGCGCAAGGGAAAATCTTTTCAAAATTGGACTTGAAAGAGTACTTCCGAGTATGAATAAGGGAGGAGGATGAATGGAAAACGGCCTTCAATATCCCCCTGGGGCAAGTCGAATATCTTGTGATGCCTTTCAGCCTACAGGGGGTGCCGAGTGTGTTTATGAATTTAATTAATGAAGTACTGCATGAGTACCTGTACAAAAGTGTGGTTGTTTACCTAGATGACGTGTTGATTTATTCTCCTGATAAAGAATCCCATGTGGAATTGGTCAGAAAGGTGCTGACCGCTTTAAAGAATCACAAACTGCCAGTGAAATTGTCTAAATGTGAGTTCCATAAAGAGGAACTAGATTTTTTTAGTGTACCGGTTTTTTTAGGGACCCAACAAAAGTCCAAGCTGTAGTGGGGTAGGAACATCCAAAAACAAGAAGGCAGTTCCAGTCGTTTCTAGGGTTCGCTAAGTTTTACCGCCCCTTCATAAAGAACTTTGCTCAAATCACTCTCCCCTTAACAGACTTACTAGAAACAAAGGGGAGAGGACTGCAAGGAAAAAAGCCTAGTGCTAAGTTGAATCGGACTATAGAATGTCAGGAGGCTTTTGACAAGCTGAAAAAGTTTTTATTTCAGAACTGGTTCTACAGCACCCAGATGAGAACCGAAAGTTTGTGGTCCAAGTAGACACAAGCAATACTGCTGTGGGGGGCATTTTACTGCAAGTAAATAAAGAGGGGAAATTGTACCCCTGTGCATACATTTCTAAGAAATTCTCTGAGACAGAACGCAACTGGAGCATGTGGGAGAAGGAAGCTTTTGTGGTGAAATTTGCACTTACCACCTGGCAACATTGGTTAGAGGGGGCGAAAATTCCTTTTGAAGTATGGACTGATCATAAAAACTTAGAAGCATTACGCACCCCCTGTAAGCTGAATGCCAAACAATTAAGGTGGGCAGAATTCTTTTCAAGTTCTTCTTCACAATGAAGTACCTCCCTGGCTGATCAAATTTCCTAGTGGATGCACTTTTGCATGACAGCCTGAAGGAGATATTTGATATAGTTTCCTCACCAGCTCAACTGGGAGGAGCAGTGACGATATGCAGCCAAGCTGCAAAAACACAGAGCAGCCTGAAACCTGATCTCTCAGAATGGGGAGAGAGGATAAAAGCTGAAATGGAAAAGAAGGGGGGGAAAGTGCCCAAAGCCGATCTGAAACAGGAGGGAGATGGCTACTGGTACAGAATGGGCAAATTATACATCCCAGCCAGCTTAAGAAAAGAAATTTTGCAACAATGCCATGATACCAAAACTGCTGGACATTTTCCGTATCTTAAAACCCTACACTTAGTACAAAGACAGTTTTGGTGGCCCGCTATGAGAAAAGATCTTTCTCAATATGTATCTTTATGCCCAGTGTGTATAATGGGAAAATCTAGGAGGGGAAAATCCCCTGGACTCTTGCAACACTTAGAAACCCCTCCTAGACCATGGGCCATGATTCCAATGGTCTTTATCACAGATCTTCCCCCCGCAAAAGGATATACAGTCATTTTAGTAGTGAAAGATTTGTTTTCAAAACAGGCTTATTTTATTCCATGTACCACAATCCCTACAGCTAAGAAACTAGCCAGCCTGTTCATAAAACACATAGTCAAATTGCACTCCTTTCCTAATAAGGTAATATCCGACAGAGGTCCACAATTCATTGCTAACATCTGGCAGGATCTTCTTAAAATTGCTGGAATTGAACAAGGACTTAGCTCTGCCTATCATCCCAAGAGTGACGGGCAAGCGGAACACACAAATCAAATGCTGGAACAGTTTTTAAGATGCTACATTAACTATCAACAGGATGATTTGATTGATTTTCTTGATTTTGCTGAGTATGCGTATAACAACTCACTACACAGCTCTACAGGAGCTACTCCTTTTAAAATAGTACGTGGATATGAGGGAAAGGTCTTGCCTTTTGCTACAACCCCTAGGTCCCAACAGCCAGGAGATCTAGAGGAATGGTAGACTAATTTAACTTCCCAATGGGGAATCATACAAAAGACTTTGGACAAAGCAAAAGAGGACTATAAGAAATTTGCTGCCAAAAAAGCTCTGAACAATGGAAATTGCAACCAGGAGACTTTGTATGTATTTCCACCAAAAACATTAAAGTGGAGCAACCAAACAAAAAATTGGGGTGGAGATATTTAGGACCTTTTCTTATAAAGAAATTAATCAACAAAGTAACTGTGGAAGTAGAGCTCCCCCCAAATTTAAGAGAAATCCACCCAGTATTTCACTTCAGCCTTCTGAAAAAGGCTCCCCCACCTGACCAATGGTACCCAGAAAGGGCCCCCCCACATCCAATGCTGGTGGATGGACAAATTCATTATGAAGTAGAAGAACTCTTAGACTCTAAAGTGAAACACAACAAACTTTTCTATCTAGTCAGGTGGAAAGACTTTGATGAATCTTACAAAGAGTGGGTGGAACAATCCCATATGAATGCTCCTAGACTTATTTCAAAATTCCACAAGTGTTATCCTGATAAACTTGGCCCTTGAGATGAAGGGCCATCTTTGGGGGGGGGGGTGGCAGAAATGTCATGTCTGTTCTCCATCCATGCTATTGTTTTCATGCTGAACCAGTGATGCTTGTGAGTTCTGTTCTGTTCTGAACCAGTGTTTCATGCTGTATCTTGATGTCATATTGCCAATGCCATAACTGCTTTGCTTTCACAGCCTTATTGATGTTATCTAATTCTAATATTCCAAGATATTTAAAATTTTCATTATTTGATCATGATTTCATAATGTCACCATTTTCAAGTTTTATTCCGTCAGTCTTATGGTGAGTACTGTACATTTGTCTAAGCCAAATTTCATTTTAATATAATCACTGTACATTTTTACTATATTAAGCAATGGTTCAAGTTCAGTGGGGCTCTTTGCTTACAATTTCAAATCACCCATGTACAGGAGGTGGTTTATTTTCCCAACCTGATCAGAAATATAATAGCCCATTTTTGTTTTCTCTTTACTAATGCCTTTAATCCATAGGGCACTTCTGTTATGTTCTACTGGGCTTTCCCAAATTTCTTGCCAAAATTTCAGGGCATCTTTTTTACATAGAGTGATGTTTTTCTGCACTGCATTTTCTCCCACTGACTTACAGAATAGTCGCTGATGGCTTCAAAATTGCAAATTTTCTTTATACTGTTTTATTTGCCCATCATATCTTAACATTTCATTATTTCTCGATTTTTTATTTTTGTCGAAATTTTGCGCTTATTTTGTTCCAGTAACACTGCAGCAGTCTGTCCTGGTTCCTCAACACAGTCTGCTAAACCCCGTAGTCCACTTATCGACTGGTATCCAGGAGCCATAGCACCTGCTGCAGTACTTTTTGATCTGAGCGTTGACCGATCTGGTATTGATTTCTATTTATGTCATCTCATCATAAATTATGGTTGTTGGGTGCACTTAGTCTGGCTCCTCAGTTGAGACCTGTCTGGTTTTGGTGACCCTACTGGTAGCTATGCTACCACCAGCATAGTTTTCAGCCTCATCGGAGCATATAAGCCCCACCACCACTACAAGGAGGAACCTTTGGTAGGGATTGTTGTTGTTGTTGTTGTTGTTGTTGTTATTTGATTTATAGCCCACCCTCCCCGCAGGTGGGCTCAGGGCAGGTTACAGCAATATAATAATACAAAAAATACATTTAAATAAAAATAGTACATGTAAATTATTGTTATTATTATTATTAAAAATACAAAAATAGAACATTTAAATACTTTAAAATGTTAAAATCAGAATCATTGATATATATAATCAAACCTCAGATGACAGCCTTCTCCATTCTTCCCAACATAGCATAAACAAAGAGGGAGAGAGGATGCAACTGATGTCATCACTGTGACTTCACATATGAGGGGGGCAGGTGGTTATATAGTCCCTCCTAGTGGAGACTGGTCAGGAGGCATTCCCAAAGAAACCTTAGACTTTAGTCAGCCCACTGCTCTGACTTCCTTCTAAAATATTTTCCAGGCTCTTGCCCTGCTGGCATCTATTTTATTTTATTCCAGGCCTGGCAATGTCTTTCATTTATGTTGAATGAGGAAGAGGGTTTATGATTTCATATCCATAAACTTGACCTTCAGTGGGAGAAGGGTTCTGACTGTTAACAGCAGGTGCAGGACTTCCTGCCTAAAGTAAACTTCATTTTCCTGTCATGGTTTGAATGTAACTCTTGCCTATCTACAGGTCAAATGTCATTTAATTCTACAGGAGCTATTAAGTGCTGCAGCTTGAAGGTCAGCCGGTCACATTCTGCCTCCCAAGGCTCTGGAAAGTTCTATGGCTTTGAATACCTCAAATAATAATAAGAAAATATTATTAAGTATTGGCAATTACTGTGGAGCTGCTGCTTGTTCATGTGAAGGGGACAGCATTGTGAAGGTGTAGTGATTCATTATCTCTTTGCCCCTCTTGCCTTTAAGTGACTAACCATGACTCTGCCTTCCTCAACCTGCTGACAGGACATGGCTTCATTTCATTACTTACTCAGGATGGAGTAAATGTACCCTACTGGCTCTCTGTGCACAGCATTCTCATCTCTCCTGCTGTTACAAAACCCTTTAAATCACTGGGGTGTTTCATTTAGTTCTTCGTGGCTTTCATAGCCTTTAAGGAAGCAAGGATATGATGCAGAGAATCCCAATTGCCCATACTACAAATCCCCGCAGTGGGCATTGGCAAGCAAAACACAGAACTCTGTGGAATACATTGATGTCTGGAGGGAACAAAATATCTTGACGGCAGGAATGTAAAAAATACTTAAAGTTTGGCATCTGCAAAACCTAACAGCTTCCATTTAGCCTGAGCACATCTAGATTCCCACCGTGACAAAAATAACTATCATCCTTTAGCTTTGCATCCATTTAAATGTTTAAAAAGATGCAAAGAAATAGCACCAATGGACAACAGTGAATTTTTGCCTTTAAACTGTTAATCTTTATAATGCCTTCTCCTGATTATACTATGAATGCACCATTACAGAGAATGTGTTTTAATTATATGAAACACAAAATCAATGAACCTTGCAATATTAATAGCATCATACTGCAGCTTGCTGGCTTGTTGGAGACTTTGAACTATTACTTTTGTATCATTGAGCTTTGTATTAACTCTCAAATAACCCAAGGCTTTGATTCCATGGAGTGTCATGTATGTAGCAATTTGCTGTTGCTAAAATCATGCCACTAGAAAAGAAACAAGGTACCAGGAATGAAAATCAAGTCACTTAAAAGCACCAGTATTAGGTATAGAACCAAAACAAGATATAGTTTTTTCTAATCAGTAATCTTCATATTTACAATCAAAATGAAATACAACAAATGTAACAACATGCAATACAGTCAATATTTCCAGCAATCTATATCACAAGTGGTCTATTAATTTTTGAAAGAAAAAATGAATCATCCAATGAAAGAATGGAAAGAAACTGTCTTTTCTTGTATAAAGGTGCTTTCTGTTTTTTTCTCTTTCAGGTGGAATAACAAATTGAAGCTCCTGAGGGGCTCCCCTGCATTGCCCTCCTTTCACGAGTCTCAGGAGAGAGAGGCAGAAAAGTTCAAAATTAATTGTTCCAAAAATGCTTTAGTGTAAAGCTGCTTTCTCTTTTCTTCTCTTACAGGTAGGTTGTGGAGAATATGGGAAGCTCCCAAGGGGCTCCAAAGACTTTCCCTACAAGCGGCCAGCAACAAATAATCTGCTTGTTTCATACAATATTCATTTATTCAGGGGCCAGAAAGTCCTCCACCGGAGCAATGAACTTGCTATCAATAAATAACAATGCAACATAATGAGTTTTTTCCTCCTTTTTCACCAGTAATTAAAAGGATTCTTAATTGTAAATTTACTAACCACATAGTCAAAAACGTATCTCTCGTGCATAAATTCAGCGCACTCATTCCATTTGTCTAAAGGAAGACCAACCACAACTTATCTTAAATGCACTAAGAGGTGAGGTATACTTAAAGCCACAAGCAACCACTAGGGGGACTCCAGACAAAGAAAATGCCTAGTCACTGTTCAACCCTCCAATCTTAAAGAAAACAGGACAAATTTAATTCCAAATTTAAGCCTCTGGGTTGTAAAGTTCCCAGATTGTGAATCCATTGGGCTTCTTTCCTCAGGAGGTCCCTCTGCACACAATGTTGTGATCCCCCCCTTGAGACATACAAAACTGTGTATTTAAATTCAGTTTCCTTAGTGTGGAATTTTTGGAAGTGCTCTACTAACGGTGCCTCTGTTATACGATTCCTAATTCTCGACATGTGTTCTAAAAACAGGGTTTCTCACCTGTAACTGTTGATCGTCGAGTCTCTTCTGTGCAGCCCCACATTGGGGACTGCGCAGGCGCAGGCCAGCCGCGGAAAAGATTTTTCTAGCTTTTAGAGATGTGAAGGGGATGTTCGGATCCACCGCGCATGCGCGCCGGTGTTCCCGCTAATTTTGAATGTATATATATCCGAACATCCCCGGCATTCCCTCAGTTCACCTGAGCCGCCGGAGAAACCAAATTAGTTAACCAAGCACTCACAGCGGGATAGGTGGGAGGGAATGTGTGTCTGCACAGAAGAGACTCGACGATCAACAGTTACAGGTGAGAAACCCTGTTTATTGTCGTCGTCCTTCTGTGCAGCCCCACATTGGGAGAATAACTAGCATCTCACCAATGGGGGCGGGTGTGAGTGTTTACTGGAACAAAGAATGCAGGACAGCCGTGCCAACAGCTGATTCACGTCCACATAATAGTGTTTGATAAAAGTGTCTGCAGTGGACCACGTTGTGGCTTGACAGACGTCCCGTAATGGCACCCCTCACAGGAAGGCAGCAGAAGCAGCTTGTGCTCGAGTAGAGTGAGCGGTAAGCAACAAAGGACACTGGACTCCAGCTTGCTGATAACAAAGTTTAACTGTAGACACAATCCAATGAGAGATGGACTGGGCAGAAGCAGGCAAACCCTAGCGAGGGCCGGAGTAACACAAAAACAGAGCAGGAGATTTCCTAAAACATTTGGTGTGATGTAATTAAAACAATAAAGCACATTTCACATCCAAGGTGTGTAGCGTCCGTTCCCCTGGGGACAAGGGTGTCAGAAAAAAGGAAGGGAGGACCATCTTTTGCTGCAGGTGAAATTTGGAGACCACCTTGGGCAGAAATTCCTTGCTAGTGTGGAGCATGACCGTACCTTCTGAGTGAGCAAAGACAAGGGGCAGGTGGATAGGGGCTCAAAGGGTTGGAGCATCAGTTGGGAGAGCACCAGGGACAGACTCCACTGAGGAATCAGAGGGGCGCTAGGAGGGAAGGTCTTGAACAGGCCCTTCAGGAACTGCTTGGAAAGCCAGTGTGTAAAAATGGTCTTTCCATCAATCTGCTCATGGAAAGCAGAGATCGCAGCCATGTGTACTTTAATGCTCGAAAAGGCAAGACCCTGCGAGCACAAATCCAGGAGGTAGTCCAGAATGATAGGCAAGGGACAATCAAAGGGAGAAACCCCCTTGGGGGTCAACCACCTGGAAAAACGGGACCACTTCCTCTGGTAGGACAGCCTGGTTGATAGTTGAGCTCCCCAGCAATGTGAACGGCCCTGGGAAGGACGTTGTTGACAATGGCCCAATTCCAGAGAATTGCAGCTTCCCTGCAGAGCTTGAGCGAGACTGTTCCTCCCTGTTTGTTGAGATAGTAACAGGCCGTGGTATTGTCCGACAGGACCTGAACCCTTTGTTCTGAATGGCATCTGCAAAACAAGCAAGGGAGTAACGGATCGCTCTAAGCTCTAAGAGGTTAATATGCATGTTTGCTTCAGTTGGGGACCAGACGCCTTGGGCTGACAGCTGCCCACAGCGACCTCCCCCATCCCAAGTTGGAGGCGTCAGTAAAGACAGTGACCTGTGCCAAGAAGGGGCCAAAAGGACAACCCTCGGACAGGTTCTCAGGGACAGTCCACCAGGCCAAGGAACGCTGTATCACCCTGGGGATGGAGAACTTTTGATACTGGCCCATAGTGAGGGGGTTGAACCTCCGGATGAACCAGTTTTGTAGAGGTCTCATGCGCAGGCGTGCAAAAAAGACCACCCCCGTGGAGGAGGCCATAAGGCCTAGTAATGTCTGGATCAAGAGGCCAGACTGGAACCGGTCGTGCATGAAATGCTGGGCCAAGGAGGAAAGCCTTTTCAACCGGTCTGGGGGTAAGTAGGCCCTTCCCCGTGGCGAGTCGAAATGGACCCCTATGAATCTAATGGCTGTGCCCGGAGATAAGACAGACTTGTCCCAATTCACCACTAAGCCCAACCTAGTCAGTACGGACAAGGTGAGTGTAACGTGGCCCCGGAGAGTCAGCCAAGGGCCCCACCAGGAGCCAGTCATCTAAGTAGGGGTAGATAAAGCATCCCCTTGTCCTCAGATACGCCACCACAGTGGCCATGCACTTTGTGAAAACCCTGGGTGCCGAGGCCAGCCCAAAAGGTAATACTGTATATTCATACACAGAACCCCCATAGGCAAACCGCAGATACTTTCTGTGACCCTCAAAGATGGAGATGTGGAAGTAAGCGTCTTTCAAGTCTAGAATAGCTAGCCAGACACCCACTTCCAAGAGCTCTATGACCCTTGTCAGGGTCAGCATCCAAAATTTCTCAACCTTTAAAAAGCTGTTAAGGCCCCTAAGGTCTAAAATGGGCCGAGACCCACCATCTTTCTTATCTACGAGAAAATATCTTGAATAGAATCCCCAAGGGGATGTAGCGACATTGACCACACGAACAGCACCTTTGTTCACCAACTCCATAACATTACTATGTAAAACAACATCCCAACATGAAGAACAACAGGGAGGGGGCGAAAGGGGAGGTGCATCAGAAAACAACAATTTGTAACCACGGGCCACAATAGACAGGACCCAAGCATCAGAGGTAATAAGTTGCCAACAGGGCAAAAAGGGCCGAAGCCTGTCCAAGAAACGGGCAGTAATGACAGCGTCCTTGGAGGCCAACTGGGGAGCGTCCAGGCCTAGTCAGAAGACAGAAGGCTTCTGCACGGATGTCGAGGGTTTAGGTGAGGAGGGCTGTTGCCTCCCCTTGGACCGGCCGGAACGCCTGGAAAAATGACGCTGTTGGGCCGGGTAGGATCGGTGGCCATATGACTGGCTCGAGAAGAATCGTCCTTGATGCTGCTGGTATGGCTGGTAAGGGGTCTGGTAGGATCGGAACCGACCGTAATGATACCTCAGACCCGACGGTTGAGCCGAAGGAGCAACTCCCAGGGACTTGGCCGTTTGCTGGTTCTTTTTCATCAGCGAGAGGGATTCATCTGTTTTCTCCAAAAAGAGCTGGGGCCCCTCAAATGGGAAATCCTCCACCTTCGCCTTCTTCTCCGGTGGCAGGGCCGTGGACTGGAGCCAGGCATGCCGACGCAAGACCACTGAAGTCGCCATTGCACGTGCTGCGGAGTCGGCAGCGTCCTTGCCTGCTGTCATCTGCTGCTTCGACAGCTTCATAGCCTCAGCTTGAAGGGCTTTTACCAGGTGGCGACGATCCTCCGGGAGGTCGGAGAGATACGAGGACAGCCGTTTCCACAAGAACAAATTGTAGGACCCCCATTATAGCTTGGAAATTTGCTATGCGGAATCCTAAGGAAGTGGATGAGTAAAGCTTCCTGCCCATGCCATCCAGTTTCCTGCCCTCCTGGTCTGCCGGAGCCAAAGAGGAACCGTATCGGAACCGTGCCTGACCTTCCTCCGCTACAGTGGAAGAGGGCTTAGGATGGGTGAAAAGGTATGGACAGTCCTCCTGCTTCAGACGATAGTACCTTTCAACCTTCTTTGCCGTTGGTGGTAGGGATGCTGGGGTCTGCCAGAGCGCAAGAGCATTATCCACAAAGTCCTCCACAGGAGGGAATGCCACCGAGGCAGGGGATCCCGAATACCACGCCTCCAGCAGCTTGCTTTTAGGCTTGGAGGTTGTGGAGGCAACATCTATCTCCAGCGCCGTGGCCATCCGGACCATCTGCTCGGCAAACATTCTGTAGGCGTCATTTGGGGACAACGAACGGAGCTCCCCTACGGTGTCATCTGGGGAAGGGTCAGAAGCCACATCCGAGGACTAATCGGACGGGGATGCCAGGCCTTCCTCATCCTCGGAGTCGGAAAATTCCGCTGGGGTCTGCGTCAGAACCGAAGCTGGACGTGCCGTCGGAGCTGATGGGCAAGGCCCAGGAACCAAGGGATGCAGTTGCACTGTAGCCACAGGAGGAGCAGGTGCAGGTTGCATGGCTGGCTGAACCGGAACGGAAGACAGTGGAGCCGATGGATGTTGCAGGAAGGGCATGGATTGCTGGAACCAAGCCACAAAATCCTGCCAGAGGTCATGTTCCCTAGTCCAGGGACAGGTTGCCAAGGAGGTAGAGGAGCGGGCATCTGAGTAGGCCAGTGGAACGGTGCTGGAACCGATGGGGTAGGCTGCATCGGAACGGAGGCCTCAGATGGCGCCGGGGCGGATGGCAGGGAACGCTCAAACGACTGATACGGCTCCGAGAGAGGTGGGAATGGTACGTAGTCCTCCGATATTGTTGGAGGAGGCGTACAAGGAGGCGACGGGGTGTGTAGACTCACCACGTCGTCGTCAATCAGAACCGGTCTGGATGGCGTACCGGGTTGCACAGTCGGGGTCGGGGATGGGGCACGACCCTTAGTTTTCGACTTGGCCTTGGCCTTTTTAGGCGGGGGCTCCGAAGAAGCCTTGGCGGCCGAAGTTTTAGATGATGGCTTCGATGACGGCTTCGACGAGGAACGCTTCTTAGCCTTCCGGCTAGAAGGGCAATCCACAGAGCCGGAGTCAGATCGGCCTTCCGGAACGGGTTGCCCCGTTGGTTCCAAGGGGAGCGGCTCTGGCGATTTTCGAGACGGAGCTGGTGATGGAGCGGCAGAGCGGGGTTTGTCTCCCGATGAGCCCGACGGCTTGGGGGGGGAAGAAGGTTGGCATCCCACAAGAAAGCACGAAGCCTGGCTTTTCGATCGCTCCTCGCTTTCGGGGTAAAGGCCATACACACCGCACAATGCTCCACAATATGCCCTTCGCCCAGGCAGATGAGACAAAGCTCATGGCCATCCGAATGGGTCATCTTCATGCTGCACTTCAGACATTTCTTAAATAAAGTTGTCTGAGACATCTTGGAATGATATTTCCCTCAAGATGGACACAGGAAAATATCGTACAGCACAATCCACGATGAATATACTCCGAAGAGACACAGAGAGAAAACAAGTAACGCTAGAATAAGAACCTTTTCGAACAGTGGCAAAAAAGGAACTGAGGGAATGCCGGGGACGTTCGGATATATATACATTCAAAATTGGCGGGAACACCGGCACGCATGCGCGGTGGATCCGAATGTCCCCTTCACATCTCTAAAAGCTAGAAAAATCTTTTCCGCGGCTGGCCTGCGCCTGCGCAGTCCCCAATGTGGGGCTGCACAGAAGGACGACGACGATTATACGAGTCTTCACGGGGCGTATTATGCTGCCCACGTACAGTTTCTGGCAAGTGCAGCTAATCAAATACACCACTGAATCCGTGGCACATGTAGAGAAATGTTGAATGTTAATATCTGATGATCTGCCCTCTATCTTGATACTGTCACCTGTCCAAACTAAGGGGCATGCTCGGCAGTGCCTGCAAGCGAAATGTCCTTTGGGGAGTCCTTTATCCAAAAACTGTTGCCCAAATCTGGCATGTACCAAAATGTCCTTAAGGTTCCTTGTGCGTTTTAAGCCAATTCTGGGTGGCCTCACTAAGGAAATTTTCTTTAGTGTGGAATTGTAAATTTATTTCCAGCTTCCTCCTGAAATATTCTTGAAAGTTTGAAAGTAAAAGAAAAAAAATTCTCTGTGATTACAAAATGAAAGGGCTTCAATTTTGGGAGGAGCTGTCAGTCTCCATTATCCATTGATATTTAGCAGTTAATTTGGAAATAAAAGCCAGGATGGGCAAAGCAGAGAAATAATTGGGATGATGCCTTCTTCAAACATCTATAGCATAAAATAATCTAAAGAGAAATCACAGCAGCTTTCAAATTTGATTTCAGCTTACATCTGATTTGTATGGAAACATCATAAATGACTAAAAAGGCTAAAAAAAGTGATTTTTATTCACATTCTCTCACTTACCTTCACTGCCACAATAAATTCATGAAAGTAGTAACCTGCAACAGAAATGAGCCCTGTTAGAATTCAAATTTGCAAAAAAGAGTTGTCAGCCCAAATATTTATCTAGAGAATTGGGAGGCTGTAATTTAATTCAGATCTACAATTGAGTGTTTTCTATGATGGGAACACATTGTAATTACATTTAATTATAGATACACCACTAGCACTACTAGAACTATAATTAATGGATTGCCAGTATGTCATCAAGCCTCCATTTTAGCAATTTATAACAACACATGCATAGATGAGCCTTGTGTATATTTAAAAACAGAAACAAGAGAAATAGTTGTCCCCAGAAATTTTTAATATTCTTGAAAATATTTTTGTCATTGCAGATGGAAGTAGAACATAAAGCAGGGGTGGAATAGGGATATGTGATTTGCCACCCCAGTTTGAATGAAGAGACAGACACAAGTCTTGAATCTAAGGGCCACTTAATTAATTAACTTCAAATAATAACACCAACTGACAACTGTGGCAAGGGCCGACTAGTGGTACAGGTCAACCAATGTGGTCACCCCCTGGACCTCTGCCTTGATCTGTCTGGGTGAGCCCCAAAGCCCAGGTGTGGGGCATCCCTGCGGATGGCTGTGACCTGGCTGGCCAGGCAAATTGGACCCCCCTTTCAAGCTCCTAAGCCTCAGCCGTACAGCAGTGAGGTAAGGACTTGCTCCTGGGGTTCCCCAAGGCAGTTTGCCCACTCAGCATGGCAGCCATCACAAGCAGTACCATCCACTCCTGGCACTGGCCCACTCCCTATTGCCCAACTTTATCTAGCCCAATGACACCACTAACCAGCACCACCAAGCCAATTACCTCAATCCTGACAAAGGTGTGCAAGGTAGGCAAAAAACCTCCTAAACCCCAAGCCAATCTGAGTAAAAGGAGGGAAAAATTCCTACCTGGCTCTGAATACAACAGCTGGCTAATCCTACACCAATACAGGGAGAGGAGGGTGGGCTGAGCATTTGCAAGAACTGTGGCCAGGGTAAGGCAGAGCCACCTGAACAGGCTCCAGGCCCCGCCCCCAGGCAAGTCCCAGATGCCCAGAAATCAGTGCTGTCTTTTCCTCCTTCAAAGGAGGCAAATTGCAGCCCCAGCTTGCACTGCATTGCCAGCAGCTTAGAGGGCCATTTTAAGAGTCTAATCTGTTTCACTATTTTTCTACTGCCACACTACATTTTCCAGATCAGACTAAAATGCATGGGTGTATGTAGAAGGTGTCAGATTGGGCAGATTAATGTGCATGGATATATCTGGAAGTGGTCAGAACAATCACAGTATGTGGTAGACAGGAATGCCATAGGCAATTCAATGATGTAGTCTTTGGTTCAATATTTGCTTTTAAGTTTTTAATGGTTTTGTACATGTGGAAAAAGGGAAGAAGGACTAAGGCAAAGGTTAAATTCTTTTCAAGTACCATTGGGTTGACTGAATTGGGCATTAGCAATCTTTGTTACAGTACCGCTTCTCCGCAATGTGCAATGCTAAAATATAACTCTGACAAAAAGTAATGGTTGCTAAAGTCAGTGCAATCAAATTTCATGATAATAAATTTGAAAGAGACCTATTCGTTTTAAGATGATTTGGTTGTAGCTCACATGCTGCAGTATAAACTGTATTCCTTCTTCAATTGCTGGCCTTGTGAATCAGCCCATAGACTTCCAGAAAGCTTTTGACAAAGTTCCTCATCAAAGGCTCCTAGTAAGCTCAGTAGCTATGGGATAAAGGGCCAAGTCCTCTTGTGGATCGAAAACTGGCTAATTAATAGGAAACAGAGAGTGAGTATAAACGGGCACTTCTCACAGTGGAGGGTGGTGAGCAGTGGGGTGCCACAGGGGTCGGTATTGGGTCCAATGCTTTTTAACTTGTTTATTAATGATTTGGAATTGGGATTAAGCAGTGAAGTGGCTAAATTTGCAGATGACACGAAATTGTTCAGGGTGGTGAAAGCCAGAGAGGATTGTGGGGCACTCCAAAGGGATCTGTCGAGGCTAGAAGAGTGGGCATCCATGTGGCAAATGAGGTTCAATGTAGCCAAGTGCAAAGTAATGCACATTGGAACCAAAAATCCAAAATATAAATACAAGTTGATGGGGTCTGAACTGGCGGAGACTGACCAAGAGAGAGATCTTGGAGTCATGATAGATAACTCACTAAAAACGTCAGCACAGTGTGCAACTGCCATAAAAAAAGCTAATGCTATGCTAGGGGTTATTAGGAAAGGGATTGAAAACAAATCAGCCGGTATCATAATGCCTCTGTATAAATCGATGGTGAGGCCTCATTTGGAGTACTGTGTACAGTTCTGGTCGCCACACCTTAAAAAAGATATCATAGCACTGGAAAAAGTACAGAGAAGGGCAACTAAAATGATTAAAGGGTTGGAACACTTTCCCTATGAGGAAAGATTGAGGCGCTTGGGGCTCTTTAGCCTGGAGAAAAGACGACTGAGGGGAGACATGATAGAGGTTTACAAGATAATGCACGGGTTAGAGAAGGTAGAGAAAGATGTGTTTTTCTCCCTTTCTCACAATACAAGAACTCGTGGGCACTCTATGAAATTATTGAGCAGTCGGGTTAGAACAGATAGAAGAAAATACTACTTTACACAAAGGGTGATAAACACATGGAATTCGTTGCCACAGGAGGTGGTGGCAGCTACAAGCATTGCCAGCTTCAAGAGGGGACTGGACAAATATATGGAGCAGAGGTCCATCAGTGGCTATTAGCCACAGGAGATAGATGGTATTCTCTTTGTGGGGAGGTGGTGCTCTGTCTTGGTGCTGGAAGGAAGGCAGTGGGAGGGCTTCTGGTGTCCTGGCCTCACTGACAGTCCTTTAGATGGCACTGGATTTCTAGCCACTGTGTGTGACAGAATGTTGGACTGGATGGGCCACTGGCCTGATCCAACATGGCTTTGCTTATGTTCTTATGTTCTTATGACTTAATCCAGGAAAGATGAGTGTGCATGCATAAAACATCATGGAAATTTTCTCTTTGTTTGTCTTGCAACACAAGAAACAACACTGAGTTTTATAAAAATGAGTAGATGATACTCTTCTGGGTTATTTCCCATATATGTGAACTTGGCGTTTCAAATCTATGTTGTCTTTTGGAATTAAAACCTTATGAATTAAATCACAACCATATCACCACATTTGCAATTTGAAACCCAAAACAAAGGTTAGCAGATGCACTTTATTTTCTTTTAAATGAGTGAGAACAAGAGTTGTAACACAATGTCATCATATTTTACACATGATAGTGTGAAAAATGGCCCATTGTCAAAACCTACAGGGGGAGAAAGGCAGCAAACTGAAATGTGTTACTATCTTACCTAGATGCACAAAGAAAAAAAAATGGTTGCATTCTCTAGATTGAATTTACTCTACATGCTATTATGGTGTCTCTGGTCTGAAGCTTGATGAGCAATTGCCAATCTAGAGGTATGTATCTAACATTCTGTTTCTTCATTTGTATATATATCCAAATTTTTATACAGTGTTTGGCATACAAATGCAACATGATATCAGATTCAAGTAGGTATCCATGTTGGTCTGCAGTAGAACAGAAAAGTTTGAGTCCAGTGGCACCTGAGAGACCAACAAGATTTCCAAAAAGGTATCTGAAGGAAGAAAGAGGGAAGGCAGCATGGTACAGACCACCAAGGAAAACTCTGCAGGGGAAGGCAATGGCAAACCATCTCTACTTGTCACTTGCCTTGAAAACCCCTTGATGGGTCACCATAATAAGTCAATTGTAACTTGATGGCACATGCACACATATACATCTGAAGAAGGGAACTTTGATTCTCCAAAGTGTGAAAATCTTGTTAGTCTTTAAGGTGCCACTGGATTCAAAACATGGCATCAGTCTTGCTTATTTCATGCTACCTTTATGTGTGCTGTCAACAACCTAGGTCCACAGTTACTTGGACCAAGCTCCTTTATTCAACTATTTCATGGCTTGATTGTTTTCTGTATTTAAATTAGATTAATTCAACTTGCTCTAAGGCCTTACTTTGGATTGGATCTAGCAAGTTGTCTAGCAATAATGTCAACAGAAGTCTCTGATCTCAGAAACATTTATTACTGGGGTTGCAGGACCACATGAAGTAATAGCTATGTGGGTTAGTAGCCTTCAGTAAGAAGGGGAAGGGGGTATGTAATTTGTTCCTCTTGACTCTTCTGTCAGCAAATTATGAGCAGATTTCTGGACCCAACCTATAACTTCTTTGATAGATCTCATCCATTGTTCCTGTCTACTTATTCCCAGTTTCCTCATATTCACCTTTCTTTATTCTTTATAGCTTATGTATTTTTTATGATCAGTGCCTCACCTACTTCTTTTATTCCCTGTCCAGGTCATTTCCTCTTTGATCTTACTAGCTTTAGAACATCTTTTTTTATTCCATCCTATTATCACTCAGAGAACATGCAGCACTATTTTCATAGAAGAGCAAAACAGTGAGATCTAAACAATGCAAGATCAATATATCTAATTCTCAATCTGGCCACAACTGCAGATACTTAAATCCACAGATTGGGTCCAGGTTGAAAGAAGGAAGATCCTTCCTCCCCCTACACACACAGGTTTGCAGAAAAATAAAAACAACTTACCTAAAAACTTACTTATAATGGAAAGAGTGTAATCCCCACCCAATGAACATCTTTGTGCTTGTGCAGAACTGCCACAGTCAGACCTACCATCACAGCCTCTCCTCAGCAGCCTCTGAGGTGGTGAAGCAGCAATACTATGGGCAGGATGGAAGGTAGTGGCAGCATGGGGGACAGCTGAGGAGGAACCATTGATGCTACATGCCCCACCATCACTTCCTCTCCTCACCAACCTCTGAGGCAGTGACACTGTGAGCAAGGGAGGAAGAGCTGGCAGGGGTGAGGCAAAAGAGGAGGAACCACCCCTGCCATACTCCTAAAAGAGGAGCTGCCCCCGGCCCCCACTGTTGTACTCACTGTAACCCCTGCTGCAACTGCATGAAGGGAAAGTGGTGGAGCTGCCAGTAGGTGAAATCCAAGTAAGTGGTGGGGAAGCAAAGAAATAAAGAGAGAAAAAGAAAGGAGTGGTAGTAGGAATGGGGAAGAGAGAGAGAGAGAGAGAGAGAGATGAGTTACAGTAGGCATGGGATGAGGGAGAAAAAGAGAGGAAGTAAGAGAAGGGGTAGGGGAGGGGAGGCAGAAAGAGAAAGAAACCATGAGAAAAAAATGCAGGGAGAAAAAGCGAAGGCGGGAGGAATTCCATGGCCACTTCTACAAGCTTTTGCAAGTCCCTGTTTGTACAGAATTTTACTCTCAGATTCGCTGTTGGTACTCCTCCGAGCCATGTTGTTATATCATTGTGCTACAACAGATCTAGTGCTGCTAAGAGTCACCACAGGTTTCAAACAAGAAATTTGCTGATCTTCCTCACACCAACCAGACACACACAAGTCAAGACTCATATTAAAAAGAAAACTACATGACATGTCCAGCTCCATGCCCACTGCCACCATTCATCCCCTAATCCCCTCATGACTAAACCTAGGTATGAATGGAAAAAAAACCAAACACACTGTTCGTTGTTCGTTGCCATCCACGAACAAGGACAAACTAACAGTAATGAGCATGACCTGTTAATGAACAAATTCATTGTTTGTAGTTTGTGGAGGCCAGAACGGCCCCCTTGAGACTTAGAGAGCCCATATTCACAGGGAGTGTTCAGCAGGCTCTCCAGCCAGAAACAGCCATTTAAACTGCGGGTGGGGCTTGGCTAACTGGCCGAGAACTCCTGGCCGGGCAGCCAAGCCCTGCTGTTTAAATGATCAGCTACTTGTTGGGGATCATTTAAATGCCCCTTTAAATGCCCCTTTCCCTGCTGCTTTGCAGCAGCAGGGAACGGAACATTACTGTTTTAAAATGAACCAAATTAACCAGTAGATCAGTTCATGGAAGTTTGTGGAAATGAGCTTCCATGAACCCCTGGTTCGCGAATCATGAACCGGGCTGGTTCGTGGGTTTGTTTGGTTCGTATTCAGGTTCATGCCCATCTCTAGTTGTGACTCACTCTCATTGAAATTAATGGGACTGAAGCTTTTACCTCTATACTCTAGTTGCTGTGATTACAATGGGAAAGAGTCATGACTTACTCACTGAATTGTACACAAAGCTAACAAATGTATCAAGAATTCCACTTGAAATCAAGGATCTATTGATCTGGAAATTACACAATTTCAAAGGCGAGTTTTAAAACGTTGTGTGGGCATCATAAGAAAAGGAACAAAGGGAAAATTTCCACTCAATACAACCTTCTTTAAGGTAGCATAATAGCAGGTCCATAGAAGTGTGTCATTTATAGTTAATAAGCATATTCCAGGATTCCATTTGCTGAGTATCTCATTTCATATGCCACTTTGCCGTCCCATTCATTGAGCTGAGATGGAGATTATGTAAAATCTGTTTATTTCTAAGGATCAATTTATTACCGAAAATATATAAATATTACTGTCTTCAAGCAATTATGGAGCAATTATGATGTAATTCATTATAGAGTGTGTACACATGTAATAACACTAAACATTTTTCATATTTATGAATGGTTCTACAATCTACAGTTATTGAATATGACAAAATTGAATAATTTACTCCAATAATCTTTATTTCCCATCATAAATTGCTTGTACATCATCAACTTAATTCATGCAATTATTCATCATGTTCATGAGAATGAATTGGTAAACTACCAGAACAGTTGGTATAATCTTCATTCTGCTGTGAGAAATGGGGGCTAATGATGGGCGTAGAGGCTATTGTCACACTATTAGTTCAAATTATACATATTTGCATGGCTTGCTCATGCTGCAGAAAATACACATGCTTACTGAAAAGAGCAAAATACAAAAAATGGTGTGTGACAACTCTTCAAGAAATTAAGTTATGTTGGATCAGAGGTTTGCACAGTAGGTGTATGGATTACTCCAGAGTAGGGATTCTGCACATATTCCTGCATCCAATAAAAAGACTGCAGCACTATTACTGTTGCGGTTAAATGTACTGATGGAATTTTTGGGAATATTATTGCCAGATTCATACACATTAAGGCAAAGAGAAGCCTTGCATGAAACACAAACTAGAGGGTTCCCCTTGCTCACCATTTTTTAAGCAGAAAGATCAGACAACATATCCAATGTTGAAAAAAGTCTGTTAACTCATTTAGGGCAATGGATAAGCCCTATGGAAAACTGAGGGCAAGCCAGTTCTAATGGAAGCTAAATCAACAAAGCCCAACAGAACCAATGCCAAACTCGAGAATCCCAGCATAACCAATGTCAAACCAGAGAATCTAAGAAGAGCCAACATGAAACAATACTAATGCTAATGTTATGCCTATATAAACTTGCATTTATTTATCCTATGGCATCATTTATTGAAATTCTTTGATATTGGCTGTGCTAATCTCACTCTGTGTAATCTGCCTTGAGTCTCAGGGCCAAATTACAAGTGACGAATGATACTTGAATGGCAAGTGTATTCCTTTCTATTCACTTGCCCTCCACTTGCTCTCCACTCAATCCACTTGCTGTTCAAGTGTCTTGGCCCTCAGTGAGAAAAATGGTCTACAACTGACATAAATATATAAAATAAATAAATAAGCAAGGCACATTGTTGTAAGCTTAACAGAAGCAGTGTCACTCATAGATGCCAGGCAGTACCCAGGTCCAATGCAAGCCCAACAGAACCAACATCAAACCAGCAAGTGTCATAGTTCAAAAGGGAGCTTCAGATCTTAACTCCAGAGATCCAAAAGACAAAACCACAAAGATTTCTAGCACAAGAATACACCAGTTGTGTAGCATTCAGGAACAGAAACAGGAGCAAAAGCAGGAACAGGTTCTCTACGCTTCTTGTTTCCCTGATGAAGGGCCAAGCTAGACATGCAGGACTTTAAAGAGCTGGGTCTGAGACCCAACTCTTCCCTGCAGCTACACAGCAGCTTTGGGGAACAGCTGTTAAAAATAAAGGAGAGCAGAAGCAGTCTCAGAATGCCTCCGCGGGTTGAGGAGGGGCTTCTCCCTCCTCCCTCAAGCCATTTTCCTATGTCAAAATATCAGGGGAGAGAGGTTTCCCCCCCCCTCTGTTTTTACTGCTCCACGTGGAGTATTCTGCGCATGTGGAGCAGTAAAAACAGGAGGGAAATCTCCTCCTGTGATATTGTGACATGGAAAAATGGCTTTAGGGAGGAGGGAAGAGCCCCTCCTTTCCCCGCAGAGGCATTCTGAAACCATTTGGGCTCTCCTTTATTTTTAAACAGCCATTTACTTCTTAACTGCTGGATGGCTGCAGAAACCTGAGTTAGGTCTGAAGAACCCAGATTCAACTCTTTAATTTTTTAAGTAAAGCAAATAGTTTTGTTAAATGGGGCATTCATTAAACAAGTGGGGGGGAAATGCTTGGGAGGAACAATTTAACTGGGGATACATCTAGAACAAAAAGGGAAAAATGAACAAATAAAGGAGCTGGTAGAAAACAACAAAGCCTCCAAACGTAACTAACTAACTGTTTCCTACAAACCTTGCCCTTCCTGGGTCCAAATTACTCTCCCCGGGTGAGGGAAACGCTCCTGCTGGCAGTAGTGACCTTTTGTTGCCAAGTAGGCCCCCTCTCCTGCTTTAAGGCCTGCCATGAACTGTGTTAAAGTTTCCTGCATCGCTGTTTCACTGCTACACAAAGATTGCCCTGCACGTGTGTGTTCTGGTACACGTGTCAATTTCCTGCCTGCGTGTTAATTACCTTGCAGCTGCAATAGACTGTGTAGTTTACTGACTCCATGTTTGGTTAACTGCACAAAGGACTCTCTTCCTGGGCAGCCCTGCCCTGACCTGTATCTGGACTTCCCAGTGTATGTCTGGACTTTTATTACAAGTGTGCCCTGTGCCTGCATTGCCATCTGCCACGGACCGTGCCTGTTCCCTGCTTTGGACTGTGTTTTACGTGCTGTTCCCCCTGCCTCCATGGAAGCCTGCCTCATATGGGCCCAAGCCGCTGTTAGCAGCCGGGTGCCTGCCAGGGAAACCTCCAGCGAGCCTGGCTAGGCGCTCCCTGGTCAGTTCCCGCCTGGAGCCTCCCGCGGTGTAAAGAGCAGGTGCGCCCTCTGGCCCCGTGCTGGGTGCTGCTAACAGCCACCCAGGTTCCAAGAAGCACTTAGAGGAGTAATTTCACCTGCTTCACACGAGACCCGCCCGGAGTCTCTGGGTTCTTAGCCTGGAGGACCCTGCACACAGCAGCCAGACACTCGAGCTTTAGGCAAATAGTTATTTATTAAATCAATAAAAGCCACTCTAAAAGCAACAGCAATGGCAAAAAATAACAAAAGGAAGGGAAAACCCAAATCTAACTTGGCTAGCACTAACCAACAGATGAGTACAAAGCTTGTCCTTGCCGTCGACCAACCAGCTCCTCCCCGCCCACGCCAACCCTTTATCTTAATGAGGAGGAGGAACCACCTAATCTCGGCACAGCCCAGGTGCATTCAATTTGCTAACTATCTGCCATTCTAGACATCCCCCCCAATTCTCCAACAAGGCTATACAGGACATGGTGGAGAATTCACTTGAGTAGGGTATCATCCAAGGGTCTTACAGTCAGCATATAACAGATGACAATTCTATATACTGGTTACACAGCCTATTAGTCAGAAATAACAAGTTTTAGCAACAGCATAACAAACGTACACTTGTATACACCAAGGTTCAAATAAATTACAGATATAACATCTCACTACATCATACAAGTTGCACTGCTCACTACAGCCTTAGTCATCTTCTTCATGACACCTGGACAAAGCATCAGCTAAAATGTTATCTTTCCCCTTGATGTGTATTACATCAAAGGAGAAGTCTTGCAGGCTTAAAGCCCACCTCATCACCCTGGAATTTGTCTCCTTCATCCTGTGGATGAATGTAAGGGGATTATGATCTGTCTCTAGATGGAAATGAGTTCCCCTTAGATATGTTCTCAGTTTATTAATTCCCCAGGTTAAGGCCAATGCCTCAATTTCGCCCACACTGTACCTCTTTTCTCTGGGTAGAAGTTTACGACTGAGGTACACTACAGGATGAAGACAATCATCTGAGCCCTTCTGCAGCAACACCACACCTAACCCATTCCTTGAGGCATCAGTTCTCACAATAAAGGGTTCAGTGTAGTCAGGAGGTTTTAATACAGGGGCATGTGCTAGATATTGTTTAATGGCCTCAAATGCTTGTTGGCAAGCAGGTGTCCACCGAATTCTGATTGGAACGTCTTTCTTACACAAGTCAGTTAAAGGAGCTGCCAGATCACTATAGTTGGGGATAAAGCGACGATAAAACCCAGCAGCACCTAAGAAACTCTGGACTTGTTTTTTAGTGATAGGTGAAGGCCAGTTCATTATGGCATCAACCTTTGCTTTATGAGGTGCTATTTTCCCACCCCCTATTTGATGTCCCAGATATAGCACGCTACTGCTGGCAAGTTGACATTTTTGGGGCTTTACAGTAAGTCCTGCTTGCTGGATCCTCTGGAGCACCATATCCAAGTGTCTCAGGTGTTCCTCCCAAGTGGAACTAATCACTGCAATATCATCTTGAAAACTCACTGCAAATGTTAGTCCAGATAAGACTTGATCCATCAACCTTTGGAACACCTTGCTAGCTGTGCAGACTCCAAAGGGCAAGACTGTAAAACGAAACTGTCCGAGGAAACAAGAAAATGCAGTCTTCTCTTTAGCACTTTCAGAAAGCGGCAACTGCCAATAACCACTTGTAAGATCCACAGTGGAGATGTATTTAGCATGGGCCAGTCTCTCCAAAGTCTCCTCAACATTGGGTGATGGATACTGATCCATTTTGCACAGCTTATTCAGCTTCCTATAATCCACACACAGGCGGTATTGCAAGGGATCTGTTTCATTGAGCCTTTTCTTTGGCACAATTACGAGATTAGAAGACCACTGGGATGAAGTTGGCTCAATAACTCCCATCTCTAACATTTGCTGTATTTCCTTTTCCACAACTTGCCGCAGGGGCCCCCTGATCGGGTGCGTAGGGCTCCTTACTGGTTCAGCATCTCCAGTGTCCAAATCATGCTCAATCAAATGTGTCCTGCCAGGCTTGTTAGTAAACAATAATTGATAGTCTTTCAACAACATCATCAGCTGCTCTTTTTGCTGAACAGACAAGTTTTCTCCCATAGGCAACTGAGCTATGCCATCAGGCCTCCCACAGTCACCCAGTAGGTCAGGGATTTCAAAATCCTGCTCAGGTCAGGTTGCTACTGAGAACTGTTTAGCAGTCCTTGGCACAAATTTCTTCAGACGGTTTATATGAGACAGTAAGGTGCCTTTAACTGGGTCACAAATCTTATAATTGTTATCCTCACAGCACTCCACAACTTCATAAGGGCCCTCCCATTGAAGATCCAACTTCCCAGGAATTCCAGGAGTTAGAATCAATGCTAAGTCCCCCTTCTGCAAGGTTCTAACCTTAGCTGTCCTATCAAAATAGGCTTTATTCCTCCCTCGAGCTTCTTCCAAAGCCTCTAAAGCTATTGCTTGGACTCGCTTTAAGTTCTCTTGCAAATTAACAAAAAACTGGGTAACAGATTTTGATTGATCAAGGGTTGTTACACCCTCCCACTTTTGACATATCAGATGCATCAGTCCTGCAATCTTTCTACCAAACATTACCTCGTTTGGTGACAGACCCCCTAACGATGGATGAGGGGCCTCTCTGTATGCAGAGACCAACAACTGTAAGTTTTGGTCCCATGTGCCTTGTTTTTCGTGGCAAAATGCCTTTATCATGTGGACAAGAGTTCCCCCCCAACGTTCAGCTGAGCCATGGGACTGAGGATGATATGCTGCTGAGAGATTTTGCCTTACTCCAGCCAATTCATACAGCTTTTGCATCAACTTATTAAGGAAGCAACTTCCTCTATCTGAGGTGATAACTTGTGGCCACCCAAAAATAGCAATTTGATCTAATAAACCCTTGGCAACATTTTCGGCTGTAGCTGTTCTCAAGGGGACAGCTATGGGGTACCCAGAAAAATGATCCACTATAACTAAAATAAATCTTTTACCTGCCCGTGAGACTGGGAATGGTCCTTGGACATCCACTTGAATCTCAGCAAAGGGCTCAGGAATAATTGGTACCCTCTGAAGAGGTGCCTTTGCATGATCTTTATTGTGGCCCACCTGCTGACATACCGGGCAACTAAGCACGTAGTCCTTAACAGTCTTTGCAACTCCAGGCCAGTAAAACACTGCACTAACCCTTGCTAAGGTACGCCGATATCCTTGATGTCCCCCAAGGGGTAAGTCATGAGCTGCTTTCAGAATTTCCTGCCAAAAACATTGTGGGACCACTAATTGCTTACTGGGCACTAGGTCCACTCCTTCTTTCTTTGGTATAAACTCTCTATAGAGTAATCCATTTTCCCAGAAGATTTTACTGTCCCCTGGGCTATTCATAGGCTGATTTGTATCGTGTGCTAATTCTCGACACTTCTGCAGAGCTGAACAAATCAACTGCTGCTGTTTAAATTCCTCAGGTGAAGAATCAAGGTCTGCTATGCTTTCACTTCCTTCACAGGAAAAAAGTTCCCTTTTCCCTTTTGCCGCGGCTGGAGCCTCCCCTCCGCACTCCCCCTCGTTAGGAGATGAAGCTAGTGGGGAAATTCCTGAGGTGGGGGCTTCCTCACTCATTTTCTGCCGGCTACTGCCTAAAGGCGTTGCTGGGAGGCTCGGCTCCGGCTGCTCTTCTGAACTAGTTAAAGCAGCCCTCTCTTTACTTCTGGTGGTTACTGGAAGTTGCTGGGCTTTTTGAAGCCTTGCACAGTGGATTTTATATTGTACATCCATTCCAAGCAAAAATTCAGGATCATCTGACTGGTGTACTAACAAGGGGACTCTTTCTTCCCAATCCCCAATTGCTATTTTGGCAAATGTGACCGGCTGCTCTTGGGCCTGCCCATCATAGGTATAAATATCCACTTTACCATCTGCTTGCAATTCCAAAGTATGGAATAGATGTTCTGACAGAGAACTCAGGTCAGCCCCAGAATCAAGGAAGGAGGGTACAGTAATCTGATCTTGAACTTGGACATACACCAGTCTTTTAGCATCACACCAGTCTGCTTGATTCTGGCTGATGTAAACTGAAATGTCCTGCTTAGGAAGATTAGCCAATTGAATCCTCCTCATATAAATCTTATCCCTCTCATCCCGTAAGGCAACTTGGGGCTGGCTCTGGTCTCTCCTTGTCTGAATAGCCTGAACTGGCCAATTCCCTCCCAAGGACACCTGACTACTCACGAGTTGTAACTGAGATGCTTCGTCAGGAGAGGCAACAGAGTCTGTAGTATCCACCTCTTCTCTTCCTTGTACATCCCAATCTTCCTCAAGTACATAGTCCTGTGGGGGCATAGCTCTCTGTGTCCCACTAGAAACAATGTGCACTCTTGGCTGCCTTGGCTCTGGTCTTGGCTGCAACTCAAGGCAGCGAGAACGCACATGTCCCGGCCGTTTACAATGATAACATATAGTATCTTGTATTGCCCCTCCCCACTCTTCCGTTCCCTTCTTACTGTTTCAGGAGAAAGCAGAGCTCGAGGCTTGGGAGTCGGAACTGATTTATAATTGGACTCACCCTCTCTGCCTCTCCTAGGGAGAGAGATTGGGGGTGTAGAAGCTGCTTGCTTAAAAGTCGATGGCTTACACTCGGCAGAAACTTGGCTAGCAGCTGCAATTTCATCCAGAAGCTGAGCCAGCTCTGCCACTGTTCTTGGTCTCTGAGCTCTTGCAAGCACAGCATACTCTGATGGTACAACTTGATAGATTTGCTCCTTCAACATCAGTTCAAGTAAATCATCAAAGGTGCGGGCATTAACAGACTCTACCCACTTAATGGCCATTCTCTGCAGTCTATTAGCAAACAAGGCATATGTTTCTTTATACTGGGGAGTAGCATTCCTAAAACTTCTCCGCAGTTGTTCACTGGACTTACCAAAGTGCTGTAAGGCCAAGATTTTAAAATAGCAATAGTCTCTGGATTGCTGGACCGTTAAGCCCGCCATCAGTTCCAATATTTCTCCTCGTAAGGATCGTCTCAAAATTCCCATATACTGATCTTCAGGCAAGCCCACATCTTGAGCTACTGCCTCAAAATGATGAAAAAAAGCACTGATGTCTTCTCCCTTCTGATATTCTGGGAATCTCATACGTGCCCAACAATTCTGTTGTTCTGCAGTAACTTGAGTCTGTAACAATGCCAATTGCTGAGCGTTCTGTGCCAACACTTGGGTCATAAGGGCACAAAGCTGCTGCTGCACTGAGTCCTGCCCGTTCCTTAAAGCTCCATCCTGGTCCTGTCGTCCCCTCAGGGTCTCACCCACTGTCACTTGATCCTGCCACCAGGGATCTCTTCCGGAACATAAGACTTCTCCAAACAAGGGCTGGCCTCCGGTTTCATCTTCCAATGGAGACTCCTCAGCCTGCTTGAGCTTTCTATCCAGACTCATCCTGTCTAGCAAAATAACAAACCTGCCAATGCTGTGCTCATAAACTAAAGCCTTAGCAAGAGTACTGCTACTGTGCCAAGATTCTCACCCAGACTTTTCCGCTGCCACCATGTAAAGAGCAGGTGCGCCCTCTGGCCCCGTGCTGGGTGCTGCTAACAGCCACCCAGGTTCCAAGAAGCACTTAGAGGAGTAATTTCACCTGCTTCACACGAGACCCGCCCGGAGTCTCTGGGTTCTTAGCCTAGAGGACCCTGCACACAGCAGCCAGACACTCGAGCTTTAGGCAAATAGTTATTTATTAAATCAATAAAAGCCACTCTAAAAGCAACAGCAATGGCAATAAATAACAAAAGGAAGGGAAAACCCAAATCTAACTTGGCTAGCACTAACCAACAGATGAGTACAAAGCTTGTCCTTGCCGTCGACCAACCAGCTCCTCCCCGCCCACGCCAACCCTTTATCTTAATGAGGAGGAGGAACCACCTAATCTCGGCACAGCCCAGGTGCATTCAATTTGCTAACTATCTGCCGTTCTAGACACGCGGCTCGGTCCCCGAGCTTGCCCTCGCTACCGGGCAGCCTGCTATCCAGCCCCAGCTATGCCCCGCCGGCAACCATGTTCTTAGGCAGCCAGAAGACCCAGGGAAGAAGACTGCTTTGAGAAGCCATTTCGGCGAAGCGGGCACACCACGTCCGCAGCGAGAGTACCTTGCCCCGCTCTGCATATCTTAGGAGCCGCCCCGGAGAAGGAACTAAGTGCCGACCATCCCAAGCACTTAGAGAATGCATCTCAAAGAAACCTCCACATTCCAGAGCTGATGACATCAGGACAAGCCTTGTCCGCTGGAACATCCTTTCAGCCCACTCGGATTTCCCCCTCCCTCCTTTGTCCCTTCTTCCTGAGGTGTCACTTATCACAATCAGATTACCAAAGTGGCCCATCCAAGCCATTCAGTAACCCATTAGAACCTTTGTTTTGATCTGTGAGAACCACCAAGTACAGCACCAGCCCCAGGGTACGTTTTGGGGTATTTAAGCCGGTCTCCCAGACCGCATGGGGCGCGTGCCATCCTATCCAGAACCCCTCGCTGTCCATCTGTGGTCCCAGTGCTGGCATTGGGCCACCTCGCTGTTGTGTCTCTGCTTCGCTTCAGGATTGTGAGTATTCCCCACCAACGTTGGGAACCTGCTAATGCGAAAGTCTCTATATTTCTTACTCTGTATTTCCTAGTCCTTGTATGCTTTCTTGTGTGTATGTGCAAGTTCAGGCTTACGCCACACTATTAGTAAAATACACGTGTTTGGAACCTATTTGTAGTCTGCCTCTTTGTCACTAGAGTGTCTGGAATCGGGACCTCCGTAAACATAGGTTAGATCCGCGCTAATAATTTTAGTTACAGACTGCTAAAGCTAATTTCCCCCTTATTAAAAGCAGTTCTGGTAACACTTTCTGCCACTCAGCTTCTAGGAGAAGGGGATTGGTTGAGGACCAGCATTCATCCCCTTTTCCATCTTCCTGACTGCCATGCCCAGTTTTTCATCCCACTCTGGGCACCATTCCACAGCTAACCCTGTAGAATTTCAGTTTTTACCTTTTATAGTGGCCTGTGCATTTTAACAATGCCTGGAATTGAACTACTGTAATTGATTATCAGTTTTATATGTTTTTAGCCAATATTTAATTATGTTTTGTTAATGTTAGCTGCCCTGAGCCCATTTGCGGGGAGGGCGGGATATAAATCTAATAAAATAAAATAATAAAATAAATAAAATAAGTTGGGTCTGGAGAACCCAGATCCAACTCTTTACCTCTTTCAGGAACAACTCTTTTTTTCAAGATCAGCAGCCTGCAGCTTGTACTCACAGTTAAAGGAAGGGGAAAGAACTCATCACCCCACCCCCATAATTCTACATGCTAACAAGCCAGGAGGCAGGAACCAGCCTCTGTGAAGCTCTGTTCTTGAGAGCTATTTCAGTTCTGCACCTGTAGCTCAAGGCCTCTTATCTGGCCAGAATAGACAGTACCAACCAGCCCCAATCTCCTAAAAGGAAAAAAAGGCTCAAAAAACTAACCCAAGATGTTTGAAAAAGAGATGAACTGAATAAGTAAATTTCACTATAGTGCATTCATAATGGCAGGAACGGGCAACTGCCTCTCACTAATGCAATGGCATGCACACAAATGCATGCCCCCCCCCCGCCACCAAAGAAAATGATTAGTAGTGGTAGGCCCACTGACTCTTCTGTATAAAACAGCCCTAAATCAAGAAGAAGAAACAGCAGCAGCAGTGTGTGTGTTTGAAAGCTGCTGTTATAAGCTAATTGTATTCTTTAATGTTGGAATTATTTATACTACATTAAAATACATATATTTTCTACAGGAAATGCAATACTAGTTCATATGGAGATAGAATACCTTCAGAAATACAGCGATGCATTTTGCACAACCTTTCTCATAAGCACACACACATATTACTGGTTTTTCATTACCCAACAGTAGAAAGTATCACTGCCGTCCCTGCTTTTGAACATCAATCACATCAATTCTATACCAAACTGTAATCTGTTTTTTTTTTTTAATTTTGCTAAAGGGTAAAATCTAGGTTACCAAGTGTTATAAGAAAGAAGGTTCTCCATATACTCTTTCACCCTCCATAGACTCGATCAGTATCCTTTTTTTTAATCTCCAAGAGGAGGTGGACTATAAATTGAAGGAAGGAAGGAAGGAAGGAAGGAAGGAAGGAAGGAAGGAAGGAAGGAAGGAAGGAAGGAAGGAAGGAAGGAAGGAAGGAAGGAAGACAGAAAATCAGGGCTCATGTGATCATGGTGACCCCACATCACCTAAGAGTCTTCTTTGTCTCATGAATATTTATGCTAATGATGAAAAACAGAATTTGGGTAGTACTGAAAACAGTGACCAAAATCTCAATTTTTTACAAACATAACCTTTTTGCTCATAGCCATCTCGTACAAAATAAATCAGGCCTCTGAATTCTCTGTTATGAGATCTCTCTTTTTGGCAGTCAATTACTTATTATGCTAATATATAGCTGATGCAGTGAGAGTGGCCATGTGTCTTTGAGCAGAAATGTTAACCTTTCCATTTTTTATTTTGTTTCTCAACAGAGCTGCAAAATGTAATATGAAAGTGATGCCTTTTTTTTTTTGATCATGTGTATATTTAGGGCTTTTCTGTGTGGTCTTGAAGGAGGAAGTTGAGGAAATTGGTGCAACATTATATATGAGTACCAGCATCTTTTTAAAACAAAAAACCACTCTGTGTTTGTTAATGCTAACCTAATATAACATGTTTTATTTTAATATGAGATCTGTGAACCAAAAATCTAATATCTTAAAGGCAGGTCTCCGTCAGAGCTTGAGGTTTACTACTTGTCTGACCAAAATCTTATTTCTATTACTATTTTAGATTTTTGACAAGCAAGTAGAAGAATGAAAAGATAAAGGCCGATTGACTCAGTTTGTTTCAAGCCTGTAGTATACAGTCTAAGAGATTGAAATGATAAATGCACTCTCATAAATCATACTCAGGATGCCAGGTGCCAACATAGGGGACATCTATTTTATCCTTCTTTACAAACAAAAAGTCAAAAATTAACAACACATTACTAGGTGGGGGGGAACCTTTTATACTCATAGAGTCTATGGAGGGTGAAAGAGTATATGGAGAACCTTCTTTCTTATAACACTTGGTAACCTAGATTTTACACTTTAGCAAAAAAAATAAAATAAAAAACAGATTACAGTTTGGTATAGAATGTATGTGATGGGATTACTCATTAAATTTGAAGATGACACCATACTGGGATGAGTAGCAAATACCCTTGAAGATAGGGATAGAATTCAACAACATCTGAACACACTGGAAAAGTGGACACATTTGAATAAGGTGTGATTTAACATGGATAACTGCCAGGTTCTCCATATGGGTAACAAAAATGCAAAGCATGCATACTGAATGAAGGATATGCTTCTGGGTAGCAGTATGTCTGAACAAGACCTTGGGATACATATGGATGGGAAGCTAAACATGAGCAGTCAGAGTGATGCAGCAACAAAGAAAGGCAAATGCAATATTGGGGTGTATCAACAAAGGCACAACATTCAAATCACAGGATGACATTGTCCCACTATAATCCATGTTCTGGAGGCCTCACTTCAAAAAGGATGTGGACAAAATCAAGAGGGTGCAGAAGAGAGCAACAAGGATGAAAAAGGGGATTGGAGACTGAGCCCTACGAGGAAAGGCTGAGGGCCTTGGGAATGTTTAGTTTGGAGAAGAGATTGAGGGGGGACATGATTGCTCTCTTTAAATATTTGAAAGGTTGTCATTCGGAGGAAGGCAAGGAGCTGTTCCAGTTGGCAGCAGAGGATAGGAACCGAAGCAATGGGCTTAAATTATATGCACAAAGATACTGGCTGGATATTAGGAAAAACTTTTTCACGGTCAGAGTAGTTCAAAGGTGGAATCAGCTGCCTAGGGAGGTGATGAGCTCCCCTTCACTGGCAGTTTTCAAGAAGAGGCTGGATGAATATTTGTCAGGGATGCTTTAGACTCATTCTGCATTGGGCAGGGGGTTGACTAGAAGGTCTGTATGGCCCCTTCTAGTTCTTTGATTCCGTGATTCTGTGATGTTGGTCAGGCCCCACCTGGAATACTCTGTGCAATTCTGGAGGCTTCCCTTCCAAAAGAGTGTGGAGAAAGTGTAACGGGTACAGAGGAGAGCAATCAGGATGATTAGGGGCCTGGAGACCAAGCCCTTCAGGGAGAGACTGAGAGACCTGTTCAGTTTGGAGAAAAGGGGGTTGAGGGGAAACATGATGTCTCTCGTTGAGTATTTAAAAGGCAGTCACTTAGGAGAGGAAAAGGAAGGTAATGACTGGACATTAGGAAAAAAAAATCTTCACATTAAGAGTAATTCAGCAGTGGAATCGGCTCCCTAAGGATGTGGTGGGTTCCCCCTCATTGGCAGTCTTCAAGGAGCATCTGGACAAATATTTGTCAGGGATGCTTTAGGGGGTTCCTGCACTGGGCAGGGAGTTGGACTAAATGGTCCAACTCTATGATTCTATGATTTAAACAGCTCAATGTATCTGCCAAAGATTTTACTAATAGTTTAAAATTTTTGTGGATACAAACATTTTCACTAAAAGCAAAAAAGGAAATGTGACAAACAAGTTTCATTGCATTAATCTAATGGATATATAGTGTTACCTTGACTCTGAGGGAGACTGCTTCTGGTCTTGGGAAGTTTGCTGCCCAAATCTGTATATTTTATGCGCTTAATGAGTCCAATAAAAAGTGCAAAAAACTTCACTTTAGTCTCAGTTTCTGATGTCTTGGATACCCAGCCGAGCAGTTAGGTGAAGTAAAGTGATCTGACCTGAATTTCACCTTTGGGGGCCAAAACATTCAGCTGGTATCAAAGATAAGATATTGGCACATCTTCTGCTTTTGAGTGCTGGCAAGGAAGTTTCAGTGGAAAAAAATGGAGCCTTATTTTCCGTTTGTCTGTTTTAGAGGTGTAGGCTTTGCAATCTGTGTGTGCTGTCATTGATTTCATAATGTTGAACTGTAGTTAAAGCTCCTGCTTTTTGCACTTAGCTTCTCACATACCCTGACACTCAATTTCTTGCCAAATACCATGTTATATACACAAAGCATTCTGTCAGTTTCCAGAATCCTCTCTGGACTCACCCTCTCTAAGGAAAAAGCCAGTAATAGCCCTCGGCATCATGCAATAAAATTTATGAATTCTACTTTGAAGTCTAAACAACCTTCACCATCAGAAACAACAAACTGATATTGCATCTACATCACATTTAGGGATATTATTGGTTTGCCTCCATTGGATTGCAAAAACAAGTGACATGGATTAAATATTTTCCCATTATCCCTTCCCCCTGCATCTCTATATGTTCCTGGGGGGGGGGGGGAGCAGACTTCTAATGGATAAAGTGGCGTACAGAATGGGGTACTGCAGGCTGAGTGGAAATCAGCAGAAATCACTCACTCTGCTAGTGTGATCTCTCTTGAGAACAGAACAAGCTCACCCACATGGGATTTCAATATGTATGGGATTTCTACTAACTCTCCATTTTTGCTACAGTTTGTGTGTTACACTCAACCCTTTCCTCAAGCTTCTTTGATCCTTAGGAGAAGCTGTTTGGGACATGATAGGGGCTGGAATGGGTGAATGGTTATTATATGAACTTGTTGTGTCCTTAATGCTAGACTTAGAAATAATGAGGCAACATTGTTTCCAATAGAGGTACAGTTTTACTCCATCTCATTTCTTCCCTCTCTTTAGCCACAGTTAAAACAAGTTCCTTCCTCTCCCTCTCCCTGCCCACATCAAATCCTGGAGTGGACTAGGGCAGTCTCAAACACTGGCTCTGATTAAAGTAGAACAGTTGTCAAAACACCACATTCACATTCACAGAATCTTCATTAGATTCAACCCAAGTGTAAGCCCTATAAGGATGAACATTTGAGATGCTTTTTCTAGGCCTGTGGCTGAGTTCAGGGTTTCAGGTTATGTGCTGTCAGGAACTATTACATTAATCTGATAAAATGTCCATAACTCTTTCCATGAAATTTCATGGGCAGTTTCTCATGAATGGCAGAAGATAGTCCTTCAGATATCCTGGTCCCAAGCTATGTAGGGCTTTAAAGGACAGAACCAGCACCTTGAATGGGGCTTGGGAGACAATCGGTAGCCAGTGTGGTTCCTATACAGTTGGGTTCACATGTTTCTGATAGCTGGCATTGACCAGCTGTCTAGCCACAGCATTCTGCATTAGTTGCAGCTTCCAAATCATCTCCAAGGGTAGCCCCAAGTATATAACATTGCAAATAGTCCAGTTGAGATGTAGCCAAGGCATGGATCACTAATCTGACTGAGCCAGGAATGGACATGGCCGACACACCAGTGAAAGCTGGGCAAACACAGTCCAAGCCTGCACATGTGCATGCACACACTTTCTGTGCTCTCTTTCTCTTTCACAAACATGCACACACACGCACACACACACACAAGCTGTTAAGAAGTGGCTAGCCTTGCCAAACTTGCCCAGCTAGTGGAAGTTTTAGTGATACTGCCGTACCCCAAGGGAGTCCCTCACAAGTCCCTGGATCTTGTCAGCAATAAGGAGATGTACTGAAGTAAGTCCCTTTATCCTTGGATTCCTTAGGTGTTTACCAGTTCATCCTTAGACTTTTAGCAGAAACCCCCACTGCTGCTGCCATGCTTCCTCAGAGCCCTGGCAACCCTTCAACCCACACTTACAAGCCATGAAGGGGGCACAGGAGCAAATTGTTACCCACAGCATCATCAGACATTGTCATTAGATGACTGTGCTGATAATTTGTAATTAGAGATACCTGGCTTCACTTACAAAATTACAGCTGGAAGAGTTCACTAAGGAGAGAAATCACTGTTGGGCCAGTTAAGGTCTGTAATGTAGATATGCTTCAAACTGTTAGAAAGTTGTCTGAAGAAAAACTGAAAGATGTTCTCACAAAAGAAGCTGGCAGACTCACTGTGGGCTGACTTGGCACTGAGGGCAAGGATGAAGTGGAGGCGTGGCCAGGTCAGAAGAGGAAGAGCAGCCAGTCCTCCTCCTGTCCAGCAACATGGCCATTGCCATTCCGGAGATCCTTTGGCAGGAGAAGCACGTTTCCGGGCCATCCGGGAGTACCCAGGCATGTGCCTCCCTGGTTGCAGGCCAGTTCCTGGTCTACGCCAACAAGAGCTTGCTCAAGAGGTTCCAATTCACAGCTGTCTTGAAACCCAGCCTCCAGGTGGCAGGGTTCCCGTCAGCGGAGTACGGCTCACACTCATTCCGGATCAGGGCGGCCACCACAGCAACGGAGGTGCAGCTGTCAGCAGACCACATAAAGGCCATTGGCTGATGGTCTTCTGGATCATACTTGAGTTATGTCAGGAAGGGGGAAAGCACTAACATTGTTTGATCTAGTTATAGGCATGGCATCCCCCTAGCAGAGAAGGCCAAGTGGCTCGAAGGCGACACCTAGATGAGTAAGGAAATGATATGGGGGGATGCAGTTGGGCCCCTGGGGGTCCTGGTGGAGATCCCCAGGGCCAGTTGTGCTGGTTGCTTGCGGGGGCCAGGAAGGAATTTTTCCCACAAGGGGCTAAATTGGCCTGGGGCCTCTTGGGGTTTTTTTTCACCTTCCCCTGGGCATCGAAGTTGGGAACCTCAGGGGGGTGGCTCAAACATTTTTCTACAGTAGTTGGAGCATTGGCAGGAGTTGGACCTCAACCTTCCTCTTGTGGTGGTTTTGAGACATTGGGCCAGATCCTAAAAGGATGAGTGGGATTCACCCTTGCAGATTGGGAGGCAAGGGCTGACCAGCATGTCTGGCAGAGGAATAATGCTTGCTGTCGTTCACCAGCATGGGGCTGGAGTTATATGCATAAGACAGTGACTGGGCCTTCAAATGCCAACAAGGATCCATTGCCCATATGCCTGGCCAATGCTCCATCTAGCTGTAATCAATAAAGTTGTGGCCATTCCAACCAAGAGATGGTGTCTGTGTGTTATTTTGCTGGAACTCAGACTGACGTAGTACATAAGTGACAATTAAAATATTCTGATGTTTGTCTCTACACATGCATTGAGTATTTTTTCCTTCTAATTGCTTTCACTTTCCTCAGATTTTCTCTTAATGTAATAGCTGGATTTGGATCCTGGGGTACCTTAGAGACTAAGGGAGCTCTGACTCTCAAAAACGTATATCCTGAAAATCTTGTTGGTCTCTAAGGTGCCACTGGACTCAGATCCTGCTGTTCTACTGCAACCAACACAGCTACCTACCTAAAAAATCTTTATGTCACGTAAGCTGATATTGAACTGATGGTGACACAGATGCTGCTTTCACCAATAACAAAAACAACAACAACAACATTCGATTTATATACTGCCCTTCAGGACAACTTAATGCCCACTCAGAACAGTTTACAAAATATGTCATTATTATCTCCACAATAAAACACCCTGTGAGATGGTTGGGGCTGAGAGAGCTCTAGAGAGCCATGACCAGCTCAAGGTCACCCAGCTGGCTTCAAGTGGAGGAGTGGGGAATCAAACCCAGCTTTCCAGATTAGAGTCCCACACTCTTAACCACTACACCAAACTGGCATTCCTAAGCATTTTAGGAAGTCATATAATCAGATGCATATGTTCTAGGGTACCAAGTGAACTCCCAAAAGATGTTAGAATGCACTTCTTCCATCAGTACAACTGAACTGACAGTGATTGTAGTACATGAGCCAAGAAGTGCACCTTAGAATTTACTGTGATATTGGAGGATGCTGATGTATACACATGCATTCCAGCCACTTTCCTCAGGCAACCTGTATTAGAGCTCAGAAGATGGTTTCTTCTCCCACAGTGTTTTTCCATCCATGTGCTGCCTGTAAAGGGTGTCAAAGGTAAACTCCAGTAGGGCCTTAAGTGAACAGGATGTCATAATAGTTTTAATCATCATCAACTGTGAAGCAATACTATCAAGAAACTCATGCTGATCATGTGATTTCTATAAGCATAGAAATAGACATTTATATAGCACAAATGCAAGATGAGAGAGGATGGAAAATGTACAGCATGTCTAAGCAGAGATTTTATGAGATCATTTACCAACAAGATAATCCTGCCATCCCAGCCAGTGGCGTAAACTGCTTAGGCTGGTGGCAGCCTTTTGCCTCCCTGGATGGATGGAGGCAGAGAGTGAGCCCTACATATGGGGCTCAGCTGCTGGGGGCGGAGTTTAGCAGCGTTTGCTTGCCTCTCTGCCCCCAGGGCTCAATCTGCCTCATGCTCGGTCCACCCTCCTCACCCTATCTCAGTGCGGATCTAGCCAGTTGCCGATGATGGGGCCAGGTAGGAATTTTTTATCTCTCTATCCCTAACTGGCATCGAGAGGGGAGTTTTTTCACCTACCTCGCATTGTGAGACAGGTGGGGTTAATTAGTTAGGTGGGCTTGAGTTAATGTCCGGGGGAGCAGGATTTCAGTTAAGGAAACTCTGTAGCGGGCCGGTGAGCACCCTTGGCACCTCCCCATTGGTGGGGAATTGGGGTCTGTCAGGAGCGGCTGGCTGCCGTATGGCCCAGCTGCGAGGTCAGATGCCCTGGGTGGGGAACCCCTGGACAAGCCAGTCTCCTCCCACTGCCGTACAGTTGGGTGGGGGAGCTTTACAGGGGTGAACCACTCCACCTGGCCAGGCCAGGTCCCAGCCATTTGTTGGATGGCTTGCACCCGGGGCAGTGGGTGCTCACCCAGACAGGGCCTGACCTGTACCGCTAGTTAGGCCCTTGCCATAGTTGATGTTTGCTGTTGTCATTTTTAATAAAGCAGCCCATTTTTAGAACCCAAACTTTGTGTCTGTCTCTCATTCCAACTGGGGGGGGGGGCAAATAAATGCAATACTTTTTAAAAGGCAATTGAAAAAGCAGCAAAAGGACATCTCTACAGTAATGAGAACATGGGCATCAGGAACAATGGGAAACAGGAGGCATTTGAGATATGCTTGTGAAGGATATGAAATGTGACCTAGATAGAAAAGAAAAATAACAAAGGAATATTGAATTAGGATTGGATAGAGGCAAACAGAAGGCAAACAAGTGTGATGGCAAACAGTTTCCGAGAACTGGGGGCCAGTTCAAAATATCATCAAAGGGAAATTGGAAAGCACAAATGCATAAAGCAAATTTTAAAAATAGAAAGAGGCATATGCTGACCTGAAAAGGCTTGTGCAAACAGAAAAGACTATATAGTTATGAATGACCAATTTACAGAATGACTCTTGAAAAAGCTGAGAACCCTGCTGCACACACTGCTTCCCTAACCTTGCTTCACAAGGGCTGCCCCATATGCTGACTCAAGTAAACAGATTGTCAAGCACATTCTATTTTGCACATCTGTCTACTTTGACCATTTAAGTGAATGGGAAAGTCTGTGCATGCAAGAGCTCTTTGTGCACATCAGAATGGAGCACATCACTTTGATCTGGGTCAAGATGAGAAGGGCTTTTGAATAAGTGTATTTAACAGGTTCCTCCAGCTCAGTAAAACTCCTTAAACTTGATTTTCAGTTGTTTCAAAACATGAGTTAAACTTGGGGGGGGGGGGAGAAATCATCTTAAGGACAGCCCAAGCAAGAGAAAAGACTTAATTGAATAAATAATTTATTAATTATGAACTCTTTCATTTGCTCTAATTACTAGCGCGATAACTAGGTAACGACTACAAACATATTGTTGGCTCAAATGTAAGGTGTTTTTAATCCCCTGATTCATTGACAGCAGTTCTCCACTTGCAGTACAGGAGATCTGGCAAAGATAATTAAAGTCCTTCTGAAAAACTCTTCTATGCTGGACTTTTCCAGGAATACTTTGACTGCAAATCGTCAGGCGCTCATAACAGCAACAGTTTCAGATAACTGCACTTGGCACCATAATAGATTTTTCTTTGTCAAGAATGAAATTTGAAGACATGTTCTTTGTAAATGGATTTTGTCATCTGAAATAGGAGTCACAGGTGCTGTCTTAGTAATAGCACCCTAGCTTTTATAAACCTGCTCAATACTGGCTATTTATCAGAACTCAGCCATGAGCTTTAGACAGGTACCTTTATTTATATTAATCAAGGATCTTACTTGTGTGACACTCACCTACTGGACATAGTGAAGTAAGTGGAAAATGTGTGATGGAAATTCTAATATTGCCACTGAGGCCCTACACTGAGGCCTCTATTCCCATATGCTTACTAGTTTACGATCTTTTCTTCCCATATCCAAGTGCCTGCCAAAGCCTGTTGCTCTTTTTAAAAAGGATGTCAAACTCAAATGACGTGGATGACCAAATCTTCCTGCCTAACAGACACCCAGGGACTGCGTTCATCATTTTATGACAACACATTCATTTCTATCTCAGTCTGATGAATACAACTTTCCCAAAGTCATAACTCATCACCAGTTTTTTACCACCTAGAGTATAGTGATGCAGCATGAACATTCCTGTCTGCTAGACCCAGGCCAGCCTCACACTCCCAAGTTGCTCATGTACAAACAACCAGCTACTGTTAATGGAACCATAATAATATCATGTAACAAAATGGCATATTACAGTCATGTCCTATAAATGATAGTGAGCCGATTTGGAGCCCAAATTGACCTGTTGCGAAGCATGCATGTGCTCCCCATCCTTACACGATAATGTCACTTCCCAGGAGCATCCCAGGAGCACCAGGAAGGTAAACGCTGGGTCCCCCTCCTGCCAGGAGGGTAGGGGGACCTGGCAACCCTGAGCCAGAATAGTTGCATTTCTACTAAAGAATGGGTATAGCTTGATTTATTTATTGTCTGGATTATTATCTGAATGCAACTCTCTCTTTTACAACATGGGATAATTACCAAACACATACTTAACATGAAAATACAGCCAATCACACCTCTCTAGTAAGTATACCTATATGATACATAAGTTTTTTGCATTCACAATTTAAATTTCGAGCTTACTCTTAAGTATATCGCAGAAATTTAGTCTGTAAAGTATAACCCTTAGACTCTGGATTCCTATGCACTAGAACTAACCTATGATTTGAGACTGACAGACTTTTTTTTCCTTTTCAATATCAAAAGCAATCTAAAAGAAAACTAATACTTTATTTCACATGGATGCATCTTTATTTCACCATGTAGGGTACATTTCTAAAAATCAGTAACTGTAGAAAAATCAGAGGAATTGTTCATTTCAAGGTGTCATTTCCCAAACAAAATAAGTGATTGTTCATATTTATACTTGGAATTTTAAACAATTTGTTCCTGAATTGAGTGGATCACTGTGCCAAGAACCTGATAAAATTCTGATAAAACATTGAACTTTCAAAGTCTGCTTTACAGAGTTGAAAGTCACATAACTGAATTTATCAATTTTAGCATTTATCAGGTAATGTAATTTTATGATGTTGATTGTTTGTTTGTATTTTGGGAAGTGCTCATCAGTCCTGTGCTATGGTTTCTTTTTCTGTATGTCTCAATGGGCTCTCTTTGCATGCAAGCCACAGCTGGATATAATCCTCCTTGTAACAAGCACAGCTTAACATTTCCATTTGAAATTTTCCCCCACAGCAACTGTAAAACAATCTCCAGCTGTGCCTTACATGGAGGGATGACTGACTTTCCAGCAGGTGCCACTTTTAGTAGATAGTTAATCAGGTACCAAATGACATCCCATTAAAATTAAACCTTGGTATGGTTTTTCCTTTTAAGATTCGAGAAGGACAAATATCCCTCATTTTATTCTGCATTTGTTCTGTACTTTTGCTGTAACCACAGAGGATTTTTATGAATAAGTCAATAATATTTATATATGTTGCAATCCATATTTTCTCAGCATTCACATAATGATGTATCTAAATGCATGTATGATGTATATTCTGTCCCTAAAAAACTCTTGGAATACATAAAGGTGAAAGAAATATGAAGAACTCAGTCATAGTCTGTGACTTTGGCAATTCCAATTTGAACAGAGAGAATTGCTGGAGGAATGTAAAAGCCTCCCTGACAAGATTCAAACAATGCTATGAGATCTTTCTTTTGTTGCCTGCCTGTTTTTTCCCTTTTGTATCTAGACCTTACTGTTGGGGGGGGGAGGTGCTTGGGGAGGGACCATTGCCTTCAAAGATTTTTGCATTTTCTACTCTGCCCTTACTTACTCTAGTCTGAAACTACAAAGCTTAAGAACTATTGTGAAACCAATACACTTACCTGCAACAATCACACTTATGTTCTTATAAATAAATTCTACTTTTTGTTAAGAAAAAAATCCCTTGTTTACCTCAAAACCACCTTCATATGCTAACCATTCTGTCAAACTACCATCTTTAACAAGCCTTCCTATCTTACCAGTTAAATGGAATAGGTCTAAGGCAAAAGCCTTTGATAGCAGAGAAAATTTTTGAGAAAGTCAGTGAGGCAGCAATATATAGATCACATAAACACCGGTGGTGTTAGCACTGGGGTTCAAACATAAAAGGGAAAGTGTTCTTGAGGTATTAGCCTGGATTAAGTAAAAAACACCTGAAACTCTGTGTGTGTCAAAATAAAAGGAGTGTTCGTTATGACCTAGGGTTGCCAGGTCCCTCTACCCTCCCAATGGGAGGAGGAGGTACCTGGCACTTACCTTGTGCCAACAGCATGGTAGTCATTCATGAGCGTAGAGCACATGTGCACCCAGAGCCTGCATGATGACATCACTCCCGGAAGTGACATTATTGTGCAGGCCTCGTGAGTAGTCCTGTGCTCTATATGGGGCTGATTCTGCCTGTTTGGGGCCAAAATTGGTCCCAAACGCTAAAATTGGTCCCAAACGAAGTGCTCCCACAGCTGGAGCTACAACATTACTTCTGAAAGTGATGTTGTTGTGCCTGTTGGGAGCACACACAGCTTGCCAACTCCAGCCGATTACTGGTGAGTCGGTGGGTAAGGAGGAGGTTAACCTGCTACCAGTGGGCACCTGTGCACCCTATTGTGACCAGGACCCTCCTGAGGTAAAAGTTTAAGTATCATAAAGAAGAACTGAATTAAAGATCCAGGCAGAAAAAAAGAAGTAAATTATTACATAGGGCATTTGGATACCCTAAAGTATTAGAAATAAAATGCTAACTATTATCCTTAGTCAAAAAAAATTCACATTTGCTGCTTCTGGCAATGGAATTGCTACTTTTAGCATCTCAAAGTGAGAATGAAAGTGACTGAATACAATGACAAATATGATTTGCCCACCAAAGGAACCACTTTAAAAACTGATAACAATTAGAGGGCATGTACAGAGAGGGTGATGTGAGAGGGTAACAGTAATTTGCCAGTTGACAGGCAGGGCTCATTCCTTTCTCTTCCTTTTCTGCTTTTCTTGCTCTGAGGAATCAGAACATGACATTTGATACAATTCTGTGAGCTACTCATCTGAAAGGAAAGCCTGAGTGAATAAGGGAAGTCATCTGAGAGCTTTTATATGGACTCCATACTGAAACAACTTCCTTTGTTATCTGCACAGGCTGAGAGTGACTTTTTCAGCTGAAAGTGTTTGCCCTTCCAATATTATTTTTTAAAAAGAGTAAATTGCTTCATGCTATGATATAGGAATGAGTAGGGTAAATGTTCTTAGAGTATATAACTGACAGGACTATGCAGAGGCTGGCTGATATCAACTGAATTTAAGGCTATATATGTGTGATAAAAGGAACGTTAACAAAACAAATATATACAAAGTAAGTATACATTTGAGATCCTACTATTTTAATTATTTTTCCTTTGTGTCTGTTGCCACAAACGCATGTCCAACTCAGGCTTAGGTTGACCTTCCCCTACCCTGAGGTAAAACTTCTCTTTAAGCTCATGAAGCTGTATACTGGGCTAGGAAGCCTCTGGTAGTGTGGTTAATGATAAGTTTCAACTTTCCTTTTGTCCCACCCTTAAGGACTATTAAAAATGGTTACCCAGCCAAGTCTTAGTAGGGGACAGATCAGGGGTTTGTGCTTCCCTTTAGCAGAAACTGGCACAAAAGGCTTGAGGAGGTTTAAAACACAACTGAAGGTTTATTTACAGTAGGTTAAAGTCAAAGGGCAGGTAGGCAGGTATTTGAAATGAAGAAACAGAAAGGTTTTTGTACAGGAACTTCACTGCTGTGAGGCACAAAATATTTAGTATAACACTGGTCTTCTCCACTTTAGTCCTAGGACTAAAAGTGTTTCACAAACATTATTTCCTCTCACAGAGGATTCTCTGGCTGACCCTCTCTGGTCTAAAGCCAGGCTCCAACTCCTTTCCACTCTCTTGTTTTCTCTCCAACTCCAACTGACAGCTTCCCCAACATTCCATCCCCAACTGCCATTTCAGGCTAACCACATTTTTGGGGGTGGGGGGGAGAAACATGTCAATCATACTTTCACTTCTGGAAATCTCAGCATCTGAAGCTGAGTCTGTCTCATCTGTGTATCTGTATGTGTGTATTCATGTGTCTGCGTGCATACTTCAACTGGGGATAAACATGCAACTGATGATCTGACCTATGAAAACTTTATCTTTAAGGTATCTCAAAGCTCTTAACAAAGTAATGTCAGTTTTATAGAATTTTTAGTGCACAAAAGTAGGGTGCAAGGTTTTACCAATTTTTTTGGGGGGGGGAGTAGCATAGATCTAATTCTCCTAACTAACTGGGTAGAATTCTTACTATTTTTATTTTGTTTGGCTCTGCAGCACTTGGAATATGTTATTTTATTTTTAAAAAACTGTACTAAGCCAGTTAGTACATGCTGTTCTAGTACATGCTAGTTCCATGCTGGCAGCTGCATTGTGGTCTCACACAAACTTTTCGCACTTTGTTCCAAGTAAAAGATTCAGGGAAATAATCATAAGCCTGGGTCCCTCATGATGCAAGTCTGTAAAGAGCATAGCAGAGTTGCTTAATCGTTAATAGGAACTCAAATACTTTTTTCCAGCAATTTTTCCATCAAGGAAAAAGCTGTAATTTTATTTGAATAGAGTTTTTCTTTTGGCCTGCCCTTGTTGAAACAATACTGTCAAGTTCTGCAATTATTGCTAGAATGCATTCTTGAAATAGTTGCTATGTAACAGATGAAAGGATTGTCCATGGAATATATTAAAAATGCAGGTCCTGAAATAGTGCATCCAACTGAACTCTATAGATTTCATCTCTTTCTTTTTGAAGAAATAAACAAATGGCCTCTTCACCTTTTATTATTTTTCTGCCAGAAAATATTTTTCTTTATCATTTGTAGACTCTTGCATCAATATGTCAGGTTGTGATATTTCAGCAGTCCCAGTCGTGCAGTAAAGTGTACTCAACCCTCCCAGTAGTGAATCAAAGACTGCATTAAGGCAACTGTGTTCTTGTAGAAAAAATTTAGATTGGAGCTGAACTACATCTTTATAACCCCAAAAGCAGCCTCCACTTGACTAAGCATGTCTGATGCTGATAGACCAAGTACTGCTGCCAGTACTGAGGATCTGCTGCCATTGTTTTTAAGGTGGAGAGATTGCAATGAAACTTATGCTGTTTCACATGTCTTTAAAATAACTCAATACTCACGGAAGGCTGCTGGCTTCCTTGTGTGATTTTTTACATCTTCCGTTTATGTATCAGAGATAGGCAGCCACAAAAGTGCCATCATCATGGATGGCGTCAAAAATCATGCGAGGAAGCTTTCTGTGAGTATTGTGCTATTTTAAAGACACGTGAAAACAGCATTAGTCTCTTCTAACAAAATATAAATGCCTCATACATGTGCATATAACTTGAAAAGAATTCACATGTGCTATCGGCGAGATTAAAGATAATTCCTTTTTATTCAAAGTACTGAAAAAATAGATATACATCCTGGATTGGATCCTTTCATACTCCCCTTACCACTATAACCAGCTATGTTTTCAAAACAATGAACTACGACCATACTGTGACATAAATTGAAGATTTTGTGGGTGACAATGCAAAATTTCCTTATAATCCAAACAAACACCAACACTGGCATTACTATATTGAATCACACAAGCTATCTAGGTTAACATGCAATAAAATGACAGTAACTAGAGAAAAACTTCAGGTTTACAGCCAAACCATGATGGAGTTTTATACTTTCTGTTGTTGACTAGTGTCCACAAATCTGTCTATGTTGTCTCTGGCAATGGAGGTGGCAACTCTGGCTATTTATTACTATCAGTAGTCACTGATAAAGGCATCTTTCTTGCACTGATCTTGCTTGCTGATTAAGTATTAATCAAACAGAAAATTTCAAATGCCTTCTCTCGGTTTGCTGGATCATAAATGTGACATACAAAGCCACACAAATAAAGTTAACTAAAGTGAAAGTATAAGAACACCCTCTATTCTGTTGGTTTCTATGTGTGTGTGTGTGCATGCACACATGCACAAACATTCAGCAACATTTCCTGGCCTGATGAAACTAAAGATACTTGTTTTGATTACATCCTACTGAAAGAAATGGAACTTAAATTAGTAAAAGGCTAAATTGTTCTATTGAACTCAATCATACTTAATAGATCCAGAGGAGTTAGCCGTGTTAGTCTGTAGTAGCAAAATCAAAAAGAGTCCAGTAGCACCTTTAAGACTAACCAATTTTATTTTATTGTAGCATAAGCTTTCGAGAATCAAGTTCTCTTCATCAGATGCCTGATCCGAACTTAATGAAACCTAACTTCAGCTGCTCCCTTTGTTCAAAGATCTGGCATCAGTTAGCATTTTGCTTTGTAAGATGCCCAGCAGGAAATCTTACAAAACACACCAAGATTTTGAGATTCTTGATGTGATGACCCTGCCTACACATGAAACATTGAGGAAGAATTCAAAAACCAAAGCATAAGTGGCAGGTTTCTCTCAATGATGAAATGAGATGGAAAAATTCATTGCACAGTATAAAAGACCAGTATTGATGTGAAGCCAGGCTCTCTATCTTCCCATGTTTAAATGAGCTTACTAAATTCCATTAGATCTGCTAGGAATTTTCATCTAGGTGAACAAAACAAAAAAGGAGAAAAGAGGTAGGAGCAGAGAGAAAAAGAAATGAGATATGGATTTTAATCACCCAGATAAAAAAAGTACCCATGAAAAGGGGGGGGCAGTTTTGTCATCATCCTTCAACAATGTGAAAGCTCTTCAGCAAAAGTCATGACCATGTCTGGGGTGGTGTGGATTTTGAGTCTGATTTTTTTTTAAAAAAAATCAAAACATAGCATCAAAACAAAAACAGAATTAGACATACTGAGAATTTTGTGGTGAACATACTCAACAACAAAACATAACTTGTTTGACTGTTATGTCCTAATTACAATTTGAATATTGGATTGGTTAATTTCATTCTTACTTTTTGCTACTCAGCATGATCACTGAGTTAGGAAGTTTTGTGGCTGTGCAATAGCCATAGTAACCAGGGCTTTTTTTCTGGGAAAAGAGGTGGTGGAACTCTCTATTATCACATGTGTGTGCACAAAGTGCGCATGCACTCCTGGAAATGTGTGATTATGTCACTCCCAGAAGTGATGTCACTCCCAGAAGTGACATCACTCCTGGAAGTGACTTTGCTTCCTGGAAGTGACTCTGCTTCCCAGAACCTGGCACAATGCATTAGGATGACATAAATGTTAGTAAGCTTTGGAAATTACACTATTATGAGAAAGGATTTTTTCATTTCTGTATCCTCTACAGAAAGTGAAATCTTCCATTCCTTTCCCCAAACATTTCATTTCTTTGGAATCATATTTTAAAATATGCAAGGAGGGGGCCTCTAAAAATCCAAAACCCATCTCACAAATCTAAATTCTAACACATTCCCTCTGCCAGCGTAGAAATTTTTTTTCCAAAATTCTTTCTCAAAATTTCACAGAGTCTGAAATCCTTAATCTAATGAATATTGAATTTTCAAATTTTCAGGAAGAGTTTTGCTTTACTGGAGCAATTCAAAATTCAATACTTAACTTTAGCTGCATTAGATCTATGCTTAGTTTTAAATGGTTTTTTTTGTTGCCTGCCAACTCTACCTTACTAATGGCTAAGCTGTTGTGACATTGTGAAAAGCTCATAAATATTCCAATGTCCCAGACATACAGGATGCATAAAAACTTCCTTAACACCCATACGTCCCCTTCAATTTCAGTGATGTTAATCAGCTGAGGGTGGGGAACCATTTGAGTTACACCTGTTAAGACATAAGAACACCTATATGCTGATGAATATATTGATGAAAGCCTTCTGTGACTTGGACACAGCTATCCATTCCTAGCACAAAATGAAATAACCATAACTGATATTTTAACTGATACAAATAACCATAACTGATATTTTAACTAACACAGAACCAATGTGCATTCAAAAGTTGTGGGAACCATAACAATATCAACTTCAGTCAACAAAAGAATGAAAGCAACACACACACATGCACAGCCCCACCAACCCCCATGAAAAGAAAGCAGAATGAACTCAAAGCAACATGCACACACACACAGCTCCCACACCCCACGAAAAGAAAGGAGAATGAACTCAAAGCAAAACAAACACAAAGCCCCACACAGCCACCCCCGAATGAAAACAGAATGAACTCAAAGCAGCCTAGCCCTCCTCTACAGAACCTGCGCCAGACCCCAGCTTGCTCTCTCTCTCTCTCTCTCTCTCTCTCTCTCTCTCTCACACACACACACACACACACACACACACACACACACACACACAGAAGAATGAAAAGAAAGCAGAATTAACTCAAAGCAAGTTAACCTCCTCTGCAGAGTCTGTGCCGGGCCCCAGCTTGCTCTCTCACTCACAGAGGAATTAAAAAAAGCAGAATGAACTCAAAGCAGCTAAACCTCCTCTGCAGAGCCCGTGCCAGACCCCACCTGGCTCTCTCTCTCTCTCTCTCTCTTATTCACAGAGGAATGAAAAAAGTAGAATGAACTCAAAGCAGCTAAACCTTCTCTGCAGAGCCTGCGCTGGGCCCCAGCTTGCTCTCTCTCTCTCTCTCTCTCTCTCTCTCTCTCTCTCTCTCTCTCACTCACTCACTCACTCACTCACTCACTCACTCACTCACTCACCCACCCACCCACCCACCCACCCACCCACTCACTCACTCACTCACTCACAGAGGAATGAAAAGAAAGCAGAATGAACTCAAAGCAGCTTAACCTACTGTACAGAGCCCGCGCCAGGACCCAGCTTGTTCTCTCACTCACAGAGGAATGAAAAAAAGCATAATGAATTCAAAGCTGCTTAGCCTCCTCTGCAGAGCCTGTGCCAGGCCCGAGCAGTGTCTGCTTGCACGCGCTCTCTCTCTGTCTCTCACTCACTCACTCAAGGAAGCAGAATGAACTCAAAACAGCTTACCCTCCTCTGCAGATCCCACGAGGCCGAAAGAGGAAGAAATTACGTGGGCAGATTCTAGAGCTGCTGGAATGCTATTCTGGAGCATTCCCCCTCAAAAAAAGCCCTAATAATAACTCAGTTTAGCATATGACTCATGGCTGTTTTTACTGTGTGCATTTCCCATTTTTTAAAATTCCTTTCAGTATTTTGGAAAAAGCATGATTATTGTAAGCCTGAAACCAAACTATTCTGTTTCAGGAACCTGTTTTGAGCATTATTTTCAGATTCAGGAATATGGGGAATTGGCCTCCATCCAGAACTTAGGTCTACCACCGTTTGAAAATAGTGTTGGTAGACCTGGCCCATAGAATTTGGATGCCATTAAAAACAATGATGTTAGGTTTGGCATCCAGTCTTGGATATCAAGTCTATTCCTATTGATATCAATGGAAGTTGAAAGTAACCTAGAAAAAAAACAGGATATAAATTCTGGGAATCTCAAAATTTTGGGAGTGCCTTTTGCCTTTTCTCAGAGCTGAAATGAAACAGTAAATTTAGGGTATAATTTTGACGCAGAAATATCTGAATGCACACAGCTTGTTTTTTCACCTGTGCTGTAGATGAACTCAGTCTCCACCCAGAGTCATGGTTAGACCAGGTCTTTAAAGTACCCTGATCACTCCAGTCACCTCATTTGTGCTGGAGGAAGCATTAAATGATCTGCATTGGATACATTGGCTGCTGTTAATAGCAACACACTTGCAAGTATCTATTTTGAAATGCAAGATTCATCATCTAAGGTCATGGGTGGATTATGAGCCTTTGAATAAGGAAGCTACCTGAAGCACAAACCAATTGGCTCAAAAGAAAATGGATCAATAATTATAAATGTTCCCTGGCAATCATCTATGAGGTGGTGAACATTTTAAGGGTTTTAAACGTCATGAACATTGCAAATTTGCCACATTTCCTTGCTTGGGGAAAAAGGCTCGAAGACAGAAGTACACCTTAACCCACAAATAGAGGAGAACCAGCATGTCTGCATACACACTATTTAGAGTTCTCCTTGCTTGGCTGTGGCTCTGGCTGGTGCTCCCCTCTTTCCATTTTGTTTCACTGAAAATGTACAGCACATGAAGGAAACCAGATGCTGTTTCTCATGATACGTTTCGTTGTCTAGGGAGAAAAAGGGTTACCTTAGAGAACTCCCAGGACACACTGATCATATGGAAGAATTTATCTCAAATATGGGCAATTAATTTTCAATGTAGGTTTCATGTCCAAGGAATTCCTATATTATTTCTACAGTTTAAAATCTTACATGCCATATATTTCATTAATAGTGAAAGGAGCAGGGGCTATGATTCCCATGAGACTGTGCAAGAACAAGGTTGTATTAATTGCAGTAAATGTGGACAGTTCAGGAGCCATTAACTTCAAACTATTAAGCAGGCTCAGATGGACAGAAATACAAAAGAATTTCATGGGAAATTCCTCACTCTGCAATAGTATATTGGGGCAGCAGCAGAAACGGTGGAGGGAAGAATAATGCTTTTTTCTATAGGAGCTGTTGGACAAGTTCAAGCTATACTAACATGAGACAAACTGCCTAGCAAATGTTCAGGTTCAGTCACTGCAACATGCTATCATGATGGAAGCTGAATGGATGAGCACATCTCAGAGCACATCTAAAGAGGATAACAGTAAAGATGATCTAGGAAAATGCAGAAGATAACAGAACTGTTTGGTTTACTTATGACAGGGATAAATAAAAGGTAATTTCAAGAGAAAAGAGGCTCATTTTTAATATCTCACTCAGGCAGCTTTGTCTCAGAAAGTCTCCATTTTAATTTTGCCTCTCCCTTGTGCAAGTCAAATTTCTGAATCTTTTTGTTATGCCATTCTCTAGTCCTTCCCGCTCAGTTTTTCTGGAAAGTGTATGCATTTTCAACATTATTTTGCATCAGTAACGAAGCACTTTTTATTATATGTAGATAAAATATACATGTTCCTATTGTGGATGGGAAGGGCACACATCCCTGAACTTGACGCTACCTCCACTCACCTCACTTTAGTCCTCAAGGAGCCTTGTTGGGGAACTTGATCAAGAAGCCAGAGGGCAGCCTCAGCCCAGCTTAACTAGATGGCACAGACACATCAGCTTGCTCCCCATGGCCCAGCTGGCCGATGGGGACATGCTCACAGCACTTGCTGGCACTGGCCCTTATCCCAGCTGACCCACAGGACATTACCATCAATGTAAGAGGAGGCTTGAGAAGTCCTTGGGAATGCAGCGGAAAGTTTCCAGGGTAGAACATCAGGGTGAAGGGGGCAGGAACAGCTTGAAGTGTTTCATTTGCCCAAGATGAAAGGGGGGTGGGTGGGATCTGCAAATAGGGTTGCCAGGTGTATGGTTTTCACCCAGACTGTCCAGTATTTATGTGGACTGTCTGGGGGAAACGTACTCCAAATATCAGACTCCTGAGGAAGAAGTGTTCAGTGCTAATTCTTTCCAGTGCTCACAGAGAAAGAGTGCAAGAAATGGGGTTTGGGGAGCAAATTGACAGGAAGAGGAAGAACAGGGTGATCCACAACCCCCTTCCCTCCATATTTGAGGCCTTGGAGTTCTGGAGGCTGACCTCCCCCCAGCTGAGGGAGAGGAAGATGCATCAGTTGCTGCACTGAGCATCTCCTGTCTCAGTCTTGGGCCAGGTCAAGCTAAGCCACACTTTGTCAGCCAGTCTTCCTTGTGGTAGACCTGTGGTAGGGAAGCCATACCTACCATAAAATGGATTCCTCAAGTAATGTGTTAAATTACTCTGGCAATAATTAATTTCTCCCATCCTCCCCTTTTCTCAGCAGTTTGCTGCAACTTCTGAAAAACTGGTGCATAGAGTCATGGGAGTTCCAAGGAAAAATGTAAGTGATATGAAGAAGTGATGCAGGTGGCATTGCCCCTTCTGCTGATGGAGTATCCACTGATGCAACAGGTTCTTTCAACATCCAAGAAGAAAGTGTAGGCAGTGATGCCAGTTGCTCCCTCTTCACAATGGCCCTCCCCACATTTGTCTGCTGTGCTCTCATAACTTAAGCACCAGCTTTTGAGAGGTCTCAAAAGACTGCTGTGGGAAGGGTGAGGTGAGAAATATGTACAAGAAGAAATATATTCTATTCACATTTCATAAGATTGAGCCCCTTATAAATTGAGTATAAATCCATACACATTGCATACTCAATACCATCTACTAAAGCAATAGAAAAAGCAAAGAACTGAAACTTTTGACAAAAGTATAAAGATACACAAAAAGGAAATAAAATAGGGCAATTTGCTTATCTTTAGAGAGGAAATATGTATGTCAGGTAACGAGTTTTGATTCCAGGTAATGGTGCAGTCCTACACTCTACAAGGCCCACAGCTTTGCCATGCGATTGAAGCATTGGAATATGACAAACTCATACTTGATGCTTGATATATTTGTGCTGAGAATATAGAAGTACACTTTTCCCTTCTAGCTTTCACAAGCACTAAAAGTCACTCTACAAAGAAAATGTCTGTTAATTACAGCATGCAGTAGACCAGAACAACACTAAGTGTACAGGACAGCTAAGCAGAGTGTGTGTTTAGGATATGAATTATGTATTTTCCAAACAGTACAACAAAATGTTTCTTTTCCATGTAATGCATTATACTTTTCTTTTTTCCATCTGTTTAAATTACAAAATAATAACAATTTCTCTTAGGGAACAAAAATAGTTAGCAGTTTATTAAATACATTTTAAAAGCCCAATTTTATGTTTGAAAATTGTCAGAAAGGTTTTGACAGGATTAGTAGATTGTTTAAACACTGTGATGAAGTTCACTCTCTTAAGAAAAGATAAGCCTGAAGTGCAACTAACAACAACAGATTAACTTGCCATGATACTGCCACTCTTCCATTAGTTTAAAGGTCTCTCACAGTCCAATATTTACTCAGAAATAAGCCCCACTGAGTCTAGTGGTGTGCAAAATGAAACTCTTGAGCCAAATATTTACACAGCAATCACTGTTTTGAATCATTACTTTGATTCTCTGGAACAATATCACAAACCCAAGATATCTGGAATAACAAAATCTCCTCCCAAAAAAATCTGCTGTTTTTTTCCAGTTCTGATGCTTACCAGCCATGCAGCATGAGCATGGTTTTCTTTGATTGTATTGATTTCCTGGAAATGTTATTTCTCCCTTCCAATCAGACCCATGCAAAGGAGGAGCAAGAGTACTCCCAGTCGATCTACTAATTTCCTGAACAATGACATATCTCTTCAAATCAGATCCTGTTCAGGGATAGGGGCAGGAGCACTCCTAGCCAATCCCAGAGGGCTGCCATTCTTCTTCCCCCTTTCTTTCTCTCTGAAAGTAGAAAGTCTGGGTTTGTTCAGGGGGGTATAGAATTAAACCTCTTGGTCCAATATTCTTGAGAGTTGGGGATTCCTTGAAAGACAGGCAGTCTGCTCCATGTATCCAGTGAGCAAAGCAAAAAAAAAAAAAAAAAAAGAACCCACGGTAACTGGCTAAGATCCCTTTAAATAATGAGAAGTTAAACAATTTGAGTAATACTCAATAAATATGTGTGAACTCATTATAGAAGGGTTAATTTGTATATTTTTTCCACTACACTTTGAATACAATGTATAAAGTTGTTTAACTTCTCATTATTTAAAGGGATCTTAGTCAGTTATCGCAGGTTCTTTTGTTGCATTGCCACTATAATACCGCAATTCTATCTCTCTTTTGTGATATATTCAGTGAGGGCAGGGGATCTCCTTCCTCCAGCTCCTGTTTTCCACTGCCAGTTTGAGTGGTGATAGGAGAAAAGAAAACAAAAAATGGCCATCAGCTCAATAGTATGATAGATTTTGCTGTTCCAAGTTTATATTTTCCCTAGTGTACCATTTTGCCTCTCATCTAGAGTTGTCAGTCATTGGCAGCCAGAAAGAAAGGAAGGGGTAGGGATGGGGTGGAGTGGAGTGAAGTGTTGCCAGTGTAATGTCTATGTGGCTAGGATTCATAAATAATTCTACAGTGTAGTCACAAAACTTTTTGAGCCTGCAGGTACCTTTGGAATGTTGAGAGTGAGTGGTGAGCGCCATCACAAAATGGCTGCTGCTGGAAGCAGAGCCAAACTCCAACTGGGTACCACAACAGGTAGAGCAAAACACAATACCACCCTCTTCACTTTGCAAAAACACTGAAGAAGGCACATAAAAAGAAAGAAAAGTAAGTCCATAAGAGTAAAGGGAAAAGTGAAGGGGAAATAAAAAGAAGGAAACTCTCAAGGAGGAATGGAACCACAAGTCTGCTAACAGCCCTTAGTGAGCAAATATACAATAAGTATCTGTACAATGTATAAACCATTCCAATCATTAAATACAGTATAATGAAGTACAAAAGGGTAAGCACTTCCATTTAATGCAAAGTCCATAAATCCAATTGTATAGATATTTATTGTATATTTGTTCATAACTTGTATAACACTCTTGCATTGTGCACTTTAGGGAAAAAGTAGTAAAAATATATATAAAGAAAATAGTACTATTGGAGTATCTATTTTTTCCTCTGGATAAGGGTTGTTTTGTGTTAGCATCAACTGCATTTCTGGAGGTGCCCTTGTGTTGTTTGTGTTCAGTAACCTTTGGGACAATGGCAGATTATTTGGGGAGTTTTGCATACTCCTTAGAAGATAGAGCATGTATTTTGTCTAAGTTCCCTTCCACTGTTAACACAGAAAATGGAGCTGAAACTCCATTAGAAGATTGGGCACATTTGCAACAAATGTACTACAAGAAGTAAAATGGTTTTCCATGCAACATCCTTAACTGAATATTCTAATTTAAACATCATACTGAGAGAGCTTAGAGTTCACAAGCCCCCAGGAATGTTTAAGGATGACAATGCCTTTAAATCTAGATGGGCTTCTAGCCTAAATAGATGTTCTTTTGATTTAATGTTTCTCTTAATAAAGACTTGTAGTAATGAGGCAGAGAAACTGACAGTAGATATTACATGTGTGGAGGACCAACTAAAGAAATTGTTGCAATAGAAGGGTTTGAGAGAGAGAAAGCAGAAATGGACTGCATTATCAAGGGAAAAAGCTTAGCAGGGATAAAAAAGATTATAACACTAGCAATATTTACACTTACAGTGGAGATCAAAGACAAGGATCTAGGAAAAGAATTATATGGGCTCGTTCATTACAAAATGTATCAGAATTTGAGACAACAGATCCTTCAGAAACTGAAACATCGGGTGATGAATCGAATAATGCTAGGACTTTAAGAAACAGAACGGTTCCTTATCAAAATTGAGGCTGTTTTTAAGGCAGAGGTTTATCACAACCCCCACAGAGGGGGAACTCCAGGACATAGTATTTAATCTATCCGATAGCGTTATCAACACAGCAGAGAGATCTGTCCTTAATAAAGAGTTAGGTTTCATACCTACACCAAAATATAATGCCTTCAGGACACGTGTTCATATATTTAAATTAAATAGACAGCTTAAGCTTAGAAAATATTTTGGCAGCCCCTTACCATCCCTGGAACAATGTCCTATCAGGACTAAATCAGATTTTGTACTGCAGACCTCGGATTCTGCCACTGAGACATTTGAGCTTTTAGTATACAGAGACATAGAACAACTAGAAAAAGCAAGGAGCAAGCTGTGGCAGAACCTAATGAAGGAAGGATTTAAAGCTATAGAACAGCTAAGGTCAGACAAAAGCATTATCATAAAACCAGCAGATAAAGGGGGAGCTATTGTCATTATGAACCTTGAGGATTACCTAAAAGAAGCAACTAAACAATTAGAAGTAGCTACTAATTACCAACCTATTAGTTACAATCCATTTACCAAGATCTAAAAACTCATTAAAATAGTTGTTGATGAGGTTGTAGGAAATAATGACATTAGTCAAAATATCCATGCAACTTTAATTAATTTACACCCAAGAACCCTAGTATTTTATACTCTCCCTAAGATCCATAAGAGCCAGCATCCCCCTCCGGGGAGACCAATTATATCAGGGTTAAATTCTGTACTTGAACTTTCGGCTTGCTACCTTGGTAGTTTCCTTCAGATCCCTGTGCAAAATTCTCCTACATATATAAAGGACACTATGTCATTTATTTCAGTTGCAGATGACCTAAACATACCCAAATCAGCTTATTTAATGTCTTGGAATTTAAACTCACTGTATACATTTATTCCATACAAAGGAGCAAGACAAGTGGTGGAAGCAGCTTTATTAAATAGAGAGAATCAGCATCCTTCTACCTCGTTCTTACTAAATCTATTGGACATTATAATGGAAAAGAAATACTTCAAATTTAAAGATCAATATTACTATCAGATTAAGAGGGGAGCAATGGGATGTTCTGCTGCCCTCAGCATTGCTAATCTATACATGTCCCATCTAGAACAACGTTATATACTGAATGCAAATGAGAATCCCTACTATGGTAATATTGTATTGTTAAAAAGATTAATTGATGATATTTTTGTAATATTGAAAAATCCTGATCATGTGAGCAGTCTTGTTCATTGGTTAAACACCATAGATGAAAATATTAAATTTACTTGGGAAGGATGTGACCATTTATAAAGACCTTGATGGCAAACTTGTTGTGCCTCCCTTTAGAAAACCCACAGATAGAGGGGTTTCCGTTTCCAGTGCTGTGAGATTGGTGTCTCCATGGAGCTTCACTCCTGAAGGAGAGCTAAACCCGGCAACCCAGGGGCTTGGGGATACCCAGGTTCTAGGGAAACTCCATGGAGAGGGGTCTCTGAAGCAGGGGCTAGATGGGGGAACTGCTCTGGATGATGGCCAGGAGCTGGAACCTCAGGAATTAGCCGCAAAGCACAGACCGCTGTGGACACCATTTCTATGGCAGCAAGGTGTGAACACCAGCAGAGGCAAATTACAAAAAGAAGAATATCTCTACAAACAATTAGGAGGAAACACTGAGCAATAAACTGTAAGTCTATGGAGGGAAAGAGCAGACTATGTCACAAGAGAGAAAATAAATGCTTGGGCTTCTTCCTAATCCCCTAAAAGGTTTAGGGAGAGGGATGGGTGGACTAGACTCCCCCCCTCCCAAAGAAACAGCTTGTATATTAAGCGTATGAGATGAAATACTTGCAGGAGGAAAGGGAACCAACCTCCTGGGAAATATAGCTATGGAAGTGAAAGCAAATTGCCATTAAATGACTGAAGGAAGGCAGAGTTCACCAAGCGATTTGCAGAAGGAGGAGAGCAGATGAGGCAGCCCTCCTTTTTCTTTTCAAAGAGATAGGAGCTGGAAAAATCTCTACTAGGCAAAGACAGAGCAGACATGGTGGATTAAAGAGGGGAGGTGTGAGTTGGACATCTCCCTCACCTCTTGAAGAAAGCGGGGTCAACTTGGCTAGAGAGAAATAAGAAATGCCTCTTACCTTGAAAATTGTTTGTACTCCTTTAAGAGTGACCAAGTGAAGACAAAATCAAAAAGAGTCCAGTAGCACCTTTAAGACTAACCAATTTTATTATAGCATAAGCTTTCGAGAATCAAGTTCTCTTCATCAGATGCCTGATCAAAACTGGGCAGATACAGAAGAGGAGGGGGAAAGAGAGGGAAGGAAGGGGGCATAAATCACAAGAAGGCAGAATGCAATTAGCATAGAGGCAATCAAAACATTCCTTTGCTTGGAAATGTAAACATCTCCTTTTGGTGTGCAGTCAGTTTGTAGCAGTGAAGGTATCCAATTCCTATGTAGTATAAGCCTTCGGTAACCACAGCTCTCCCTGCCAGTTGCATCTGACAAAGAGAACTGTGGTCCCCGAAAGCCCACACCAGGCGTCACTGGGCTCCCCCAGATCACGCCTCTGTAAAGAGAATCTGTTACCTGTGGTAATGTGATAACCATTCATAGTCTCTATTCAGTCCCCGCTTGACAGAGTCAAATTTGCAAGTGAAGACAGAACTTGTCAAACAGATTAGAGAGGGAAGGAGTGGGCTGGATGTCCCCCTTCCCTCTTGAAGAAATGGAAGTGAAAGAAGGGGGGAGTTGATGTAATTTGATTCCAGAAGAAGAGTGGGTGTTAAGACATAAATATTGAGTGGGTTTAAAGACATAAATATTGGCAAATGGGAAGAAATATGGAACAATATTTGCTGTGTTTGTGACTCTAAGCTGCTGGTTAAAACTGTATAGAGTAAATTCTGTATAGAGCAATCTGGCTCTGTAGAGAGTAGATTCTAAAGCTATAAACAGTTAATTATGTAGAGTATCATAGAAGCGATATTAAATAGTTTTAAACTAGATTACAAACCACCACCACCAAGGTTTAGAATGAGCAAATCTACAAAATCAAACCCCTCTTCAGGACAGCAAAAATCAGTAGGAACAATGTTGTCACAAGAGGCTATAAAAGATCTCAAACAAAACTTACAGAGCATGTACACAACAAGTATGGCACAGGTTCACAATAGTATAACACAAATGACAGAGAATATTAAGGACTTAAAGGGGAAAATTGATGATTTTCAGAAGCAATTGACAGAAAATAAGCAAGAAATGACAAATCTGACACAAGCTATTACCAGAGTAGATGAGAAAACGGGAGCAATAAATCAAAAAGTGGAAGAGATGGAAAATAGACTGAGAAGCTCAGAAGAGGCCATAATTAAAATGGAAAAGGATAAGGCTGCTTATGTGCTAAGATTCCAAAATATCCCTGAAGAAGAGGAAGAAATCTTGAGTGTCCTATTGTCGGAAGCGATAGCACCAGTATTAAAAATGGGAAATGGAGAGTTTCAAGAAGATATTGATCTCATTTATAAAGTTAATTCAAGCTTTACTAGGAAAAATAAGTTACCAAGGGATGTGCACATGAGATTTACAAAGAGAATGGTAAAGGACACAATTTTGAGAGAAATGAGAGATAAAACTCTGAATATAAAGGGGAATGAAGTGAAGATACCCAAGGAGGTACCATGGAGAATGAGACAAAAAAGAAGAGAGACTTTTTTTCTTCACTTTTGAATCACAATTCCATTACTTACAGATGGCTGACACCGGAGGGATTGATTTTCACATATAAGGGTCAGAGATTTAAGATTGATTCTATACTTAAAGTAGAAGATTTTTTAGACAAACAGGGAAAGAACCTTAAAAAAGAAGGGAAGAAAAAGATAAAAACAAAGAATGTAAGAGAAGAATAGAACTTACAAGAAAGCTCAAGAGAATCAGAAACTGAATCGGAAGAAGGATCCAAACCACCTCCACTGAAAACAAAAGGACAGAAGAAGAAAAAGTAAATAAATAGTAATACATTAGACTTGTAAAATGGATAAGAAACAGATTAAGATCCTCTCTATTAATATTACTGGTCTAAATTCACCACAAAAAAGAAAAAGAACATTTGCACAACTTAAAAAATTAAAGGTAGATATAATCTGCCTCTAAAGACACATATTAGAAAGGATGACCAGAAATTTTTGGAATGTAAAAAAACTGGGGAAAACCTTTGCAGCTTCGGACTGAAAGAAGAAAAAGAGAGGTCTTGTAATATATATTAAAGAAGAATATGATCCAAAGTTAATATATGCCTCAGATGACAGTAGACTCTTGCTAACAGAAATCCAAAAAGAAGGAAAGAAAATATTGTTGAGAAACCTATACGTTCCTAATGAACATCAAGAAGGCTTCTTCAGAACAATGCAACAAATAATAAAAAATTATGAATATACTGAATATTGTTGGGTGGGAGATTATAATGCAGTATTTGATAGGGAAATTGACAAGAAATTATCAAAAACAACAAAAAAAGGTGACAATATAATTACCAAGAATTTTCTTACAAATGGTAGAGGGATATAGCCTAGTTGATGCCTGGAGAACGAGAAATCCATCAACAAGAGACTACACGTTTTATTCACAGAGACATGAATCATGGTCAAGAATAGACACGTATTGGATTTCTGCAAGTTTGATGAAAGATGTAATGGAGATAGAGCTACCACCGAGAACTTTTGCAGACTACAACCCAATACTTTTGACAATGGCAGATCTCCCAAAAAAACTTAGATGGAGATTAAACACACTGTATTTGAAAAATAAGAAGTTTGTGGAAGTAAAAAAAGAAATGGAACTATTTTTTAAGCAGAACATAGAGCCAGAAATTGCAATTTCAACAGTTTGGGACACAAGTAGGGCTTATTTTAGAGGACTAGCAATTAAATTTGCTGCACAACAAAAAAAGGAAAAGTTACAGAAATACCAAGAATTGACAAATGCTCTAAAGAAAAATGAAGATTTAAAGAGAAATCCTACAATCCAAGAGATGAAAACAAAAATAAAAGTATTGCAACATCAAATCAATGTACTTTTGATGGAAGATACAGCAAAAAAAAAAGTTTGCAAAACAAAACTTTTTTGAAAATGCAAATAAGCCAGGGAGATGGATAGCATACAAACTTAGGAAAGAAACAGAAAAAAAGAATTATAAATGTACTAAGAGATGAAGAAGGATCAGAAAAACAGGAGAAAGAAAGTCTAAAAAAGATCCTAGAAAACTTTTATAAAAAACTGTATCAAAAAGTGGAAACCTCCTTGGAAAAGCAGAGACAATATCTGAAGTCAACCTTGACTATATAACTAATGGAAGAACAGAAGATAATATTAAATGAGCCAATTACTATAAGGGAAATAACAGGCAATTATGAATCAAAACAGAGGGAAAACACCAGGCCCGGATGGACTCCGGGCCGAATATTATAAAACCTTTGAAGAATGCTTGTCAATACCCTTTAAACTATTGTTAGAAAAGGTTGTTGAGGAAGCCAAGATTCCAGATACATGGAAAGAAGCTACGATATCTTTAATCCCCAAAGAAAATACAAACCACAAAGAAGTGAAAACTTTTAGACCTATTTCACTATTGAATGTGGACTACAAAATATTTGCTACTATTTTAGTATCCAGATTGAAAAGGATACTGAACCAAGTAATACACCAAGATCAGAAGGGGTTTTTTTTTACCAAAAAGGCAGTTGAGGAACAATGTTAGAAAGGTTATAGATATTTTAGAGTATTATGAAGAACATTCAGAAAAACAAATGGCCTTGATATTTCTGGATGCAGAGAAGTCATTTGACAACGTTAATTGACAATTTATGTTAGAACAAATAAAACAGATGAATTATGGAGAATTTTTTAAAAATATGATTTGGGCTATATATACTGAACAATGGGCTAAAATAAGCGTGAATGGAGATCTGACAGAATCTATTAAAATAGAAAAAGGAACAAGGCAGGGATGCCCGCTATCGCCACTCTTATTCATTTTGTCTCTGGAAGTCCTAAATAATGAAATCAGAAAGAATAAAGAAATAAAAGGAACAGTAATAAAAGGTGAAGAATAAAAATTACAAGCTTTTGCTGATGACCTAGTATGTATCATGGAAGAACCAATAGAACATATTGACTGCTTGATATCGAAAATAAAAAGATTTGGGGAAATGGCAGGAAATTTGGGGAAATGGCAGGAAATGGCAGGAAATTTGGGGAAATGGCAGGAAATGGCAGGCACTTACCCGGCATGCAGGATTCTGCATTAGCCGGGTGCTGTAGATTGCTGCTCTGGAAGGAGGGAGGCAGCACCAACTCCACCCTCCTTCCATATTTGGGGCTGGCTGGGTGGGGCAGGGCAAGAGCCTTAGAGGCTGCGCAGCCCTCGCCCAGCCGCAGTTGCTTGAGTTGCTCAGAAGGGCAGGACGTGTTCCTCCGAGCGACTGGGCATGGAGCGGCGAGGCCTCGGGCAGCGGTGGCGAGTCGGAGGCTGGAGAGGCTGCAGCATCTAGGCTTCGCAGTGAGGGAGTCACGGCTGCGCACGCAGCAGCGTCTTTTTGCTGGCGCGGCGGTGCGGTGGCGCGGCGGCGCAGCAGCAGCCCCGGCGGAAGGCGGCAGCGTTTGTTTTGCAGCTTGTACCGTGGCCCCCCCTTGTTTTCTCGCCGCGGTTGCGGCTTGGGCTGTTTGGGTGGTGGCGTTGTTCCCGCGGCGGGGGCAGCGGCTTCCCCCCCACCCTAGTCGCCCTGTAGTGGGCAGGGGCGGCTCGCGACGTGCCTTTGTTCTGCCGCTTTCGCGGCCAGGGCGGAGTGTGCACGCCTTTTTCCCACAGCAGGCGCTGCCGCCTTCCCCCTGTCTGTTTTTCCCCGGGGAGCGTGGGCGGCTGGTAGGGAGGTTCCTGGCATAGCTGGGCGGCGTGGCCTGCTCCCTCTGTGGTGTTTTGAGTACAGTGGGCAGCTGGCCCTTAGCTGTAGAGGGCCAAGGCTGGGTCTATCCCCACCACTACCCCCTTTGAGTTTGGGGGCTTAGCTGTTCTTGTAGGTTGGTCTGGTCTGGATAGGGGGCTGAGCAATCCTTCCCCCCCGTATCTTCAGTGGGGGTGGGATTTGATCGCCTTGTTGGTCAGTGGTTGGGCGGTCTCTGGACGGGGGGCTAGCCTTTCTTTCACCCTGCCCGGCAGCGGCCATTTTGTGGGAAGCTTCTATACCGGCGGCCATTTTGGTGCTGGTTTGATTGTGGAGCATTGGTAGTTGGCAGCTGTGTTGTACTGTTTCTTTGAAAATGCCTCCTAAAAAAGGCAAGGGTACCAATAAGGGAAAGCAGCCTGCTAAGAAGGTCGCTGCTAAGCGGCCTCATTCTGCCTTGTCTGCTTCCGATGAAGATATATCCATTGATCAGGAGGACATAATGAGACGCTTGGTGGCCCTTGAGCAATCAAAAGGAGCCTTAGGGACAGGAGCTCAAGGGACTGGCACGGTTCAGCCTATTAGGCGTGCCTCTAGAAATGCAGCTAATAGAGACATTTTGCACCGTTTGTCTCTTTTAGAGGGGGCTGCTGGAGCATCGGCCGGTGAAAGTAGCAGCGGACATGCAGCAGCCACCATAGAGCAGCAGGAGTCAGCAGTAGACTTGGAGCAAGAGTGGCCAGAGGACACTTCACCTGTTGCTGTTGCTGTCGAGCCAGGGGATGTTGTTGGTAAGGATACCACATTACACCCGGGTGGCTCCTGGCCTTGGGGTCCATGGGGGCAGATGGCTTCTGGTGCAGCTCTTGGGTTGTCCCAGAGTAATTTCCCTCCTTATACAGGGACTGCAGCTGGAGCAAGCCAGTCTGCTTGGTCTGGTCAGGGCTTGGGAGGGGTTTCACAACAGCAGGCTTCAACCCCCACATCTTGGGGTGGTAGTGGAGTGTCTCCCCTTGTTTTCCCATGGGCTGGCCAGGTTATCCCGGGGGCCCTTGGGGTATTTACCCCTATCCAGCTCTTGCATATGGTCAGGTCCCCTTTAATGCTATGCCATTCGGGGATACAGCACTACTATTAGGCGACCACTTAACTCAGGCCACTAGGGACAAAATCCTGAAGGGGGAGTACGTGGATGTGTTTTCTCTGCTCTTTCGCGAGCTAGAGAGGAAAGATAAGGATGAGATGGACAATAGGGATAAAGAGCGCCTTAAACGGAGGCATGTTGACAGAACTTGGAACAACTGGCTGCCTGGATTTCTAATATATGCAGGGGTCATCACCAGGGCGCAGCCCAATTGGGCTGCACAGATGTTTCAGTACTTAGACATTATTTTTAAGGGGTACACGGGCTTTTGGGGGGGGCATGGATGCAATACGATGAAGAGTTTCGTATGAGGGCAGCCATGAAACCCAATCTGCCATGGGATCGGGTCCACCAGCAGTTGTGGCTTCAGGTCATGTCCCCAGCCAAGCCTAACTTAGGTGATAGGTCAGATACTGGGCATGTTGTGCACCGTGCTTCGCAGGCTTCAAGCTCCCGCAGTGTTGCGGGTCAGTCGGTTCAACCCCGGCTGTTGTGTTGGGAGTTTGCTTACAAGGGATCGTGTGCTCGAAAGCCATGCCGGTTTAGGCATGAGTGTCCCTCTTACGCGGGCTCACACCCTTACAACGCCTGTTCAAGGGTTAAGCAGGGATGGGGCAGCAAGAAGTCAGGATGGGGCAGTTCAGGGGGCCAGCAAGCCCCTGGCAAAGGGTCCCAGCCCAGTAAGACTGAAGGTCCTTAAGCAGTTGTTGCTTGGGTACCCTAAGCGGGCAGATGCAGTTTATTTGCTTCAGGGCTTTAGGGAAGGTTTTCAGATTCCGGTGTGTGGCACACGGGCTCCTTTTATGGCTGACAATTTGCGTTCTGTGCAAGGTAAAGAGGACATAGTTAGGACAAAGATTGAGAAGGAATGTGCTGAGGGCCGGGTTTTGGGGCTGTTCTCGGCCCCTCCAACTCCTAACTTCAGGGTTTCCCCTTTGGGAGTGGTGCCTAAGAAGGTGGCCGGTGAGTTCCGCCTCATTCACCACTTGTCATTTCCCAGGGGGGAATCTGTGATCGATGCCATACCTGAGCATTTATGTTCTGTTCGGTACACCTCGTTCGACCAGGCAGTTAGGGTGGTGCGCAAGAACGGGGTGGGGGCTGAGATGGCGAAATGTGACATCAAGTCTGCTTTTCGTCTTCTCCCCGTCCACCCTGATGATTTTGAACTCTTGGGGTTTGCTTTTGAAGGGGCGTACTATATGGATAGGGCCCTGCCAACGGGCTGTTCTATCTCTTGTGCGGCCTTTGAGTGTTTTAGTTCTTTCCTTGAGTGGGAGGTGCAGCGCCGCACGGTGAGCCACGACACGGCGCATTATTTAGATGACTTCCTTTTCGTTGGGCCAGTGGGGTCTGGACAGTGCACCAGGCTTATGGCCACGTTTATGGAACTGGCCGATGAGTTGGGGGTCCCCTTGGCGCACGAGAAGACCGAGGGGCCTTCCACGGTTTTAACTTTCCTTGGGATTGAGTTAGACACTGTCCACCAGGCTCTGCGCTTGCCAATGGAGAAGGTTGGCGAGATCAAGGCCCTGGTGTGTGCGTTTAGGTGCCAGCATAAGGTATCTCTCACGGAGCTCCAGCAGTTGGTAGGTTATCTTAATTTTGCCTGCAAGGCAGTTTCCCCGGGGCAGGCCTTTTTGCGTCGATTATGTGACGCGATGTCCCACTTACGAGCCCCTCATCATAGGTTGTGAGTAACTAGGGGCATGCAGGAGGATCTGGCGGTATGGGAGGCCTTCCTCACTGACTTTAACAGGGTTACCCTCTGGCGCGATGTATTATTACTTGAGGCTGAGCTTCAAGTTACATCAGACGCGTCAGGATCTACGGGCTTTGGGGTATATTTCCATAGGCACTGGTGTGCGGAGCAGTGGCCTCCTGATTGGCTGGCTTCTGCAGTGGTGCGGGACCTCACCTTTTTGGAATTTTTCCCCATCTTGGTGGCGGTTCATTTATGGGGTTCAGAGCTGGCGAACCACACGGTTCACTTCTGGTGCAATAATCAGGCTGTAGTACAGGTGGTCAACTCTTTGACCTCCAGGTCGCCCAGGGTTATGCGGTTAGTGAGGGCGTTTGCTTTGCCTACGTCAGAATATTTTATTTAGGGCCAAACACGTTCCGGGGGTCGACAATGGTGTGGCAGATGCCTTGTCTCACCTGCAGATGGAGCGTTTTTGGCGACTGGCTCCGGAGGCAGATCGGCAACCGGCGCGGATGCCACCGGAGCTGTGGCAGCTTGGGAGGTTGAAGCATACCAGGCCATTCAATTAGCCATCGCACCCAGCACGCAAAGAGCATACAGGAGAGCGGTAGGCCAGTTAGGGGAGTTTAGGAAGATGGCAAGTCTGACAGAGAGCTGGCCAGTGCCGGTTGAGCATGTTATTCAATTTTGTATATGGCAGAAGGGCAGGGGGATGGCAGTCAAGTCCCTGCATGGGCAGTTAGCGGCTTTGGCCTTCGTCAGCAAGGCCCGGGGATTGCCTGAGGCCACGGGTGATTTTCGGGTGAGGAAGATGCTAGAAGGTTGGGCCAGGGAAGGTGCCACTCGTGTCGATTCTTGTGAGCCCATCTCCCCGGCGGTCCTTCGGGGCCTTGTGGCTTCCTCGAGGGACATTTGTACTTCCAGGTATGAGGCCATGCTTTTCCATGCAGCTGCTTTGACGGCCTTTTTGGGGGTGTTACGGGTGAGCGAGCTTGTCGTTCAGTCAGGCAGGGACACTTCTGGTCGGGCCTTGATGGCTAGCGATCTGAAGTTTGCGGGGGATACGGTCGGGCTTACCGTCCGTTGGTCTAATACAGACCAATGGCGGAGGGGTGCAGTGGTACAGTTAGGCTCCTGTAGGGATGTAAACTTGTGCCCGGTTAAGGCCCTGCATGCGTACTGGAAGGTACGTGGAGCGGTGGAGGGTGTGCTGTTTTTGTACCAGGATGGCACGCCTTTGACTCGTTACCAGTTTGGGGCGGTGACGAAGCGTGCTTTATCTAAGTTAGGTTTGCATGGCGTTAATTTTGGGACCCATTCCTTTAGAATTGGGGCGGCGTCTACGGCTGCAGCTATGGGTTATTCAGCACAGGCGATTCAGCGGGTGGGCAGGTGGAAATCTTCTGCCTATCATTCCTACGTGCATCCACAAGTTTGAATGTTACTAATTGATTGTTTTCTTACGTCCGGTGTCACATGTTCGCAAGCAGAGGATCCTGATCTGTGTACACAGTTTTGTGTTTTGGGCGGCCCATCAAGCGAGACGGATGTCTGTTGGGTCCCAGTTGGGGCTGAGTGAACGGGCCATGGTTGAATGGCGGGGGCGACGCAGCCTCCGATGGTCAGGCCTGTTGCCTTTGTTGTTTGGAGTGGGGCGGAGTGAGCCCCCCCATATCCTTGTTATACATTTGGGTGGCAACGATCTTGGAATGATACAGGGTAAGGCCCTGTCGGCTCAGGCTCAGTCGGACCTGCGCCTTATTACGGCGCGTTGGCTGGGGGTGCTGATCATGTGGTCAGCCATGATTCCCCATTTGGTATGGAGGGAGGCGGAGAGCCGCCAGGCCATTGAGCGGGCTAGAATGAAGGCCAATCGGGCCATTCAGAAGGCTTTGGAGGAGGGGTTGGGTGTCTATTTACCTCACCCCAGGATCAGGGCTGACTTTCCCGGCCTCTACAGAGGTGATGGGGTGCACCTATCCGAAGCGGGCAACCAGATTTTTCTGGATGACTTGCGGCAAGGGCTCCGGTTAGCCTTAGGCTACCAGTGGGGTGCCAGGGCCTAAGCAGAGGCCTGGCATTGGCAGGTTTGGGGCAGATAGGGTGCGGGCCGGTGAGCACCCTTGGCGCTTCCCCATTAGTGGGAAGAGGGGCCTGCCCGAGGACCTGGTACTACTTTGATGGCTGCCAGAGGCAGGGCAGGCTGCCTTTGGAAACCCCTGCTTGCAAGTCCTTCCCTCACTGCTATACGGCTGAGGTGTTAGGAGCTTAAGAGGGGGTGACCACATTGCCTGGCTGGCCGGGTCCATGCCATCCAGTGGATGGGTCGCACCCGGGGCTTTGGGGCTCGCCCAGACAGGTCAAGGTGGTGGTCTGTGGGGACCCCGTGGCTTGACCTGTACCACTGTAGGCCCTTGCCGCTGTTAATAGCATTGTTTGTATATAGTTAATAAAGTGGCCCTTAGATCCAACTTGGTGTCTGCCTCTTCATTCTGACTATGGTGGCAATGAAGGTTAATCAGCAAAAAACAAAGATTACCACCAAAAATATGACAAATTAAAGAATTAACAGAAAAGTGTGGATTCCAATGGGAAAAAAGAGTGAGATATCTAGGAATCTATATAACCAATAGCGCTAGCTCACTGAGGGATGACAATTACCAAAAATTAATTAAAGCAGTTGTGGAGGACCTAAATAAGTCGAAAGATATGCATATATCACTGCTAGGTCATATAGCCACAATTAAAATGAATATATTTCCAAGATTCATGTTTTTATTCCAGAGCATACAAATTATGCAGAAAAAAGCATTTTTCAAGAATTAAATAGAATAACTTCAAAATTTATATGGCAAGGCAAAAGACCTAGAATAAGACTTAAAGCACTACAGGACTCAAAATATAAAGTGGGATTTGCCTTGCCGGATTGGGAAACGTATTATAAAGCCTGTGTATTGGTATGGATTAAAGAATCGATCTTAAGTCAGAATACAAGGCTTTTAAAGTTAGAAGGGCATAATCATAAATTGGGATGGCATGCATTCCTCTGGTATCAAAAAGCTGAGGTAAATAAGTACTTCAAAGATCATGTAATAAGGAAGTCTTTAATGTTAGTTTGGGAGAAACTAAAACCACAGATATACAAAAGAATCCCAAAATGGGTGTCACCAGTGGAAACATTTACCCACCCAAATTTATTAAACTGGGAGAAAATATATAGATATGAGCAACTTTTAGGAAAAGATGGAAAGCTAAACCCAATAGAGGAATTAAAAGAACAGGATATACATATGGATTGGTGGCTAAGAGCACAAATTGAATCCAGGTTTGCCAAAGATAAACGGCAAGGATTTTGTATGGAACAATCTCCCTTTGATAAATTGATATTGGAGACAAAGGAAAATATAATTAAGAAATTCTACTTATATCTAATGCAGTTGAAAAGAGAAGATGAAGTAATAAAAGACTGCAGGATAAAGTGGGAACAAAATTTGGGGTATAATATAGATCTAGAACAATGGTCACAGATAGAGATGGGTATGAACCGCATTACGAACTTCAAAAACCCACGAAATTGGCGATCATGCGATCGCGATCTGGCAGTTCGTGATTGTCCATGGCCAATGAACTAGCGTTCGGAAGAAGCCTGGTTTGGTGCATTTGGCCACGGTTCGGGAAGCCAGACAGTCAGGCACCATCAATCAAATACCCTGGAAACAGAGCCGGGGGAATGCCTGAACTCTGTCTGAGCTCCTTCTGTCGCCCTGGAAACCCGAATCGAAGCCCAGCTTACCTTAATCGGCAGGTCTTCCTTCCAACCATGAAGCTGCAAAGCAGTTACAAGTTGGGAGAAGACACCCAGGGGAGGGAGGGGGTGTTCTGTAGCCACGGGCACTCCAATATCATCCCCGCAAACCCTGATAGGCAGCTCTGATGGCCAAACACAGACCTCCTGCATTGCTCTATGGGATCTCAGCTTATAAAAAGCACAGTGCTCCCAGGCTGGGTTTCACTTTCAGCGAGCCGTGGTGTGCAACAGAGCTGCTGCTAGCTACTTGCTAGCCTTTAGGGAGAGAGACAGAGTATAATCGAGTTTGGATTTTGGGGATAGGGATCTATCTCCTCTGGTTCCAGGGCTGCTGCCAGGCCCTGGAGCTGCACTCACTGGGCACCTCGGCTGAGGGCTCACAATATTATTAGTGCATGATCTGGTCAAGCCTCTGGGAGTGGTGGGCTAGGGCTCAAGTCCCTCCCTCCCTCTGGTGCCAGGGCTGCTGCCAGGCCCTGGGGCCAAGCTCGGTGGGCACCACAGCTAAGGGCTCATAGTATTATTACTAGTGGCTGATCAGGTCAGGCCTCTGGGAGTGGTGGGCTAGGGCTCTAGTCCCTCCCTCCCTCTGATGCCAGGGCTGCTGCTAGGCCCTGGGGCCAAGCTCAGTGGGCACCTCGTCTGAGGGATCACCAAATGATTTTCATTATTATTATCATTTTCATTATTATTATTATTATTATTACTACTACTACTACTACTACTACTACTATTATTAGTCTCTGTGCCTGTTCTGTCCAGGCATCTTGGTGTGCTGGGCTATGGCTGTAGCCCCAGCCTCCGGTTCCAGTGCTGCTGCCAGGCCATGGGGCCAAGCTCAGTGGGCACCTCAGCTGAGGGCTCACACAGTATTATGAGTGCCTGATCTGGTCAGGTCTGTGTGAGTGGTGGGCTAGGGTTCTAGTCCCTCCCTCCCTCTGGTGCCAGGGCTGCTGCCTGGCTCTGGGGCCAAGCTCAGTGGGCACCTCAGCTTTACCAGTGCCTGATCTGGTGGTCAGGTATCTTGGTGTGCTGGACTAGGGCTCTAGCCTCAGCCTCTGGTTCCAGGGCTGCTGCCAGGCCATGGGGCCAAGCTCAGTGGGCACCATGCAGAGGGCACACAAAGTCATCTCCTTTCCTGTCCTCCTTAATTCTAGTTTGGTGGCACAATGAGTCTTCCTGTTGTGTTGGCCGCCAAGGATGGTTGTGGGGTGAAGTGCGAAGGCAGTCCTCCTGGTTCAGTTGTGGAAAACAGTATTGGGCATGGCTCAGGGCTGCAGAGAGTCCTCCCGCTCCCCCCAATTCACCTGTGTGTGCTGTGGAGGAGGCCAAAGAGGTCTTTCTGCAGGGGGGAGAGAATCTCTCTCAACATTTTGAGGAGGGGGTGGGCGATGGATCCCTGGAGGAATGGTATGTGTGTTATGAAATATCCCTCCCATCCCCATCCCAAACTCTCGGTGGTGTCCCCACCTGCAGTCCACCCCTCACCCCATCATCCATGGCCAGCTCCGCAGTGCATCCTGTAACCGTTCATCCTCCTTCCTCTGGGACAGTTAGTGGTTGACATTGCAAAGCCTCCATATGGAGGCACTTTCTGGCCCTTTCTTATGACTCCTGTGTGGTGCAGTGCCATGCCTGTGATGTCCTGGCGCGCAGGGGCAAAAACCCGAAGCACCTGACTTCGACGGCCCTGACTCGGCACCTGAAGAAGCACCACCCAAGCCTGTCTCCCTCCTCACCCAGTGAAACATCCGTTGGGATGAGAAAGGGGGCGACCAGCTCTTCTGAGCGGGGGTCTGTGGCAGGCTCACTTTGCCCTAAGGGTGATGCTGGTGTGAGTAGAGCGCTCCGGCAGGCTGCGCTCGTGGAGGTTGTCCCCTCATGGTTTGGGACAGCGCCACTTAGAACATCAAGGCTGATGGCTCAGGAGGTGGGCCTTCGCACCTTGGCAGAGACGATTGCCCTACGTGGCTTGCCCCTATCCAGCGTGGACTGCATGGGCTTCCGCAGGCTACTAAAACATTTCACCCCTTGGTTCTCCATGCCGTTGCCACGCACCCTTTCCTGTCGAGTCCTGTGGGTATCTCGAATGAGGGCTGGTACATTTGGGTCAGGTTTAGCCAGGCCCAGGCCCACTGCTAACAGGCTTCTTAGACCTTGATAGGCCTTCCTGGCACAGCCAGATCATCATGACGATCATCATGATGTTGGAGGCAGCCTCCTTTGGGCACTTGTGCAACAGCTCAGGAACTGTTGCACATGTAGTTAAGCTGCACAGTGCCCCTATCAATCACAAACACTGAGCCCTCTGAGCATGGGGGAATGGGTCCCTCGACTCATGTCCTTCCCGCAAAGGCAGGAAGGTGGCCGATGTCAGCTGCTGCTGCTGCTGTCCCATTTCTGTCTCCCCCTCTCAGGATCCACTCTGACCCATCCAAGCAATGTCTCCTGTCCTGCCCATTCCCTACTTTCTGCAAAGGCCGGACAGCGGGTCATGTCAGCCGCTGCTTCACGAGGGACTATCCTGTTACTGCTCCCTCCTTGGTTACACAGCTTGGTTGCGATCATGCAGCCGATTATACCATATAGGGATACAGTCAGTTGCACAGTGTGGTGGCTCCCCTGTCAACAGGACTGATGGGACCCCTTTCACCTGGGTGGGAATGTGTCCCACAACTCCTGTCTTTCCATCAAGGCAGGAAGGTGGGTGGTGCTGGCTGCCACCAGAGAAATCCTCAGTTGGACCCTTGGGTGAGGACCTGCCCACAGTTGCTGGAGGATCTTGCCGCTCCCCCTCCACATGTCAGACAGAACAAGACAGAGAGACAGATAGAAAGATGTGTTGAAAAACAAAATCAAAACCATTGGAAAAAGATGGACACATGAGCATACATATAGATGAAGATAGAGAAAGGAATGTAGAAAATAATATAGGTATAGAAAGAGAAAAATAAGAGCTAGAGATGGAAAGAAATAATAAAGGGCCGATATACGTAGAAAGGGATAGATTCAGATAAATAATGGTGGAATCACATAGGAAGAAACAGAGAGAGAAAGTTGCAAATAGACAGGGAGATACAGAGAAACAGATAGAAAGGGGCACAGAGATGTCAACTGTTTTAGAACTAGAAACAGAATGCAAATGCAACAAAGAGATATAGAGTCCAACTGAACACACCACATCCATGGAGAAAAGGATTGAAAATCAAAAACAGAGAAAGAGACAAATGTTTCAGAATGTATAAATAGAATGAACAATATGCTAGAATGTATGTACATATATTAGAGAATGTCTGTTAACAGTGAGAGAGTGGTATATATTGGGAGAATTGAATGTAGAAAATGATAGAGATTGAAATAGAAAGAGAGGGGACATCACCCTCCTTCTGGCCTGCGTCGGGAATAACTGCGTGCTCCTGTGAGGCCAGGCAGTTGCAGGGGGATCTTTCCACTTACCCCCCACATGACAGCTCCTCTCCCTCCCATCCTTTCCAGCAAGGCAGGAAGGTGGGTACTGTCAGCTGCCGCCGTATTACTCCTCAGTAGGACCCTTGGGTGAGGTCCCGCAGCTGCTGGGGGATCTTCCCCCTCCCCCTCCAAATAGAAAGAAATAGGAAGGGGCAGATATACATAGAAATATATAGATGCAGATAGATAGTGGTGGAAACACATAGGAAGAAACAGAGTTAGAAAGTAGCGAATAGACAGTGAGAGGGAGAAACAGAGAAACAGATAGAAAGGGGTACACAGATATCAACTGTTCTAGAAGTAGAAATAGAATGCGAATCCATCAAGGAGATAAAGAATCAAACAGAACATGACACATCCATGGAGAAAAGGATTGAAAATCAAAAATAGAGAAAGAGACAAACATTACAGAATGTATAAGTATAATGAAAAATACACTAGAATGTATGTACATATATTAGAGAATGTATGTTAACAGTTAAAGAATGGTATATGGTTGGAGAACTGTATATAGAAACAGATAGAGATTGAAATAGAAAGAGAGGGGATATCACCCGCCCTCCGGCCCTCGCTGGGAATAAACACATGCTCCTGTGAGGCCAGGCGGTTGCAGGGGGATCTTCCCACTTACCCCCCACATGACATGTTCTCTCTCCCCCATCCTTTCCAGCAAGGCAGGAAGGTGGGTATTTTCAGCTGCTGCCGCACTGTTCCTCAGTGAGACCCTTGGGTGAGGACCCGCAGTTGCTGGGGGATCAGACACCTGTCCGAATGACATGTCCTCTCCCTTCCACGCCGGGAATACCAGCGCACTCCTCTTTGGCCTGGTGGGCGGGCACATGGGGGGTGCCGCTGGCGAGCGGCCAGACCCCCTGCCCCCTTAGGGGAGGTGGCTCGTTGCCACCTCCCCGTGCCTGCCAGGATCTGCGGCTGCCGTCAACACCCACCTTCTGTACACTGGGCCAACATCAACCGGTGGCTCTAATTGCATCGAGTGGGAGTTTCCTGGGGGACTTGGACTGGAGAGGGTATCATTCCCAAATTCCCTTTTTAATCTTGTCCAAACTTGGGTGATAGCTGTAGGAGAGCCTGCAAAACACTCCCCGGGAATATGGGCTCTCTGAGTGCAACAGGGGCCATTCTGCGCCCCACGAACTGCGAACCACGAACCCATTCAGCAACCAAAAATGTTCATTGCGGTTCGCAACCTTGGCATTGTCGTTGGCACCAAACCACGAACTGCAGAGTCGTTAAATTTTTTTGGTTCATTCCCATGTCTAGTCACAGATATGGAAGATGAATATTAAAATAACAAAGTCATTTACATTCAAAGAAAATCTGTATAAAATGTACTATAGGTGGTATGTGACACTGGAAAAATTGGCTAAAATGTATGCGGAAATGGCAAATAAATGATGGAAATATAAAGATAAGATAGGTACATTTTATCACATTTGGTGGTCATGTGAAAAGGTGGCAAAATACTGGAAGATGGTACATGGGTTACTCCAAGAAGTACTAGGCATGACCATACCTTTCAAACCTGAACTGTTCTTACTGAATATTATACCAGAGGGGATAGAGAAGGAAAATGAGTATTTAATGCTTCATATAATTATGACAGCAAGAATAACATATGCGAGATATTGGAAGAAGACAGAGGTCCCAACAAAAGGAGAATTGATAGAAAACATCTTAGAAACAGCAGAAATGGACGTGTTAACAGAACTGATAAAAGAACAAAGTAGACATGACTCACAGAAAAAATGGACACCCTTATAAAGATGGGTCAAATCAAAATACGGAACAAGAAATTAAGTATATGATATGAGGATATGAGAGAATATTTATTAGAACTAAGTAGAGTAGTCTTACAGAAAAACTAAGTCTGGAATAAGGTAAAGAAGGTATAAAGAGGAATGAATCGTAGAGATGGAAAATAAATATTTTGTTGTATACTATCTCCTTTGATATCCCATGATGTTATGTTTGATATCCCTTGATGTTTTGTGTATATTTATGTGTACGTATCCTTATTGAAAATTAATAAAAAGTATATGATAAAAAAGAAAACCCACAGATAGAGGATCTTATTTACATTATTCCTCATTTCACCCCTATTTTCTATGCAGAAATATCCCTATAGGTCAATAATTAGGAATGAAGAGAAATTCTACCAATAATAAGGATTTTGAAAAAGGGAGCAAATTATTGAGCAAAACATTTCTGGCATGGGGTTATCCAAAAAATGTAGTTGAATCAGCAATAAACAGAGCTGCTCTAACTCCCCAAAGTTCTTTACTTACACCTAAAATTAGAGAATCCAACACATCTTTAAGGTGGCCAATAGACTATATTCTACTGGTGAATAAAATCAACAATATTATTGGAAGTATTGTCATATAGTTAGCGATCTAGCAGGGTGTGAAAAGATTGCTATAATAGGTAACAGATGAAAGAGGAATCTAAAAGATATGTTGGTACATTCCTCTTTTCAAGAACCTAGGGAGGTAACTACACAATCAATTGGTCATTTCCCTTGTAGAAACTGTAATGTGTGTAGGTTTTCTATTAGAGCATCATCCATTTTAAATCCTAAAACCCATAGCCCTATTTATGATTCCTCCTTTTCCACTTGTAGAACTGCTTATGTGGTATATGTTATACTATGCCTTTGTGGATTGCTATATGTGGGCAGTACATTTAGACCTTTAAAAGTCAGAACCCAAGAACATAGGTCAAGAATAAGAAACAGAGTTGTGGATGCCCCTTTAAATGTGATGACATTTTGTGGCAAGCCATCCAGACAATCTTGATTTTCAATTTACTGTAGCAGAGGTGATTAAGCCCACTCATCATGATATTGACATCCAATGTAGGCTCTTACAAAGAGAAGCAGAATGGATTTATAGATTAAATACATTAACTCCCAATGGTTTAAATAATGAGACTGAAAATTCTTGTTTTATATAACTTTTTTGTAATGTCATAGAAAAAAGCTTTGTCTTTTTAAATATATAATGTATTCCATTTGCAAACTAGTTTATAATGGCATTAACTAAGTATGCCCCCTACAGTCATGATCCATCTGAATTCTTGCTGATTTGGTGGTAAGAGATTGCATGCTTGAAGTCCTCCTGTATGTGAGTATATTTTAACAAAGGAAATATACAAGGAATGATGAGCCTTTGAAAAAGTTTGTATTAGGATTAGCGAAAACCTCAACTGCAGGAGGACAGGGGGCGGAGCTGCTTTATATGCCCTCTGGCTCCACCCCCCGCCTCACTCCCCATATGCCGGGAGAATGTCTATCGCTCTTCTACCGGTGGGGAGGCAAAACACAGCCCATAGCTTTATGCAGGTAAACTGCAAGCCGGGACAGCCGTATTCTCACCAATTGGATTTATGGACTTTGCATTAAATAGGAAGTGATTACTCTTTTGTACTTTATTATACTGTATGTAATGATTGGAAGGGTTTATACATTGTATAGGGATTTATTGTATATTTATTCATAACTTATATAACACTCTTGCACTGTGCACTTTAGAAAAAGTTATATATATATATAAAGATTCTCCTATTGGAGAATCTTTTTTTCCCTCCAGATAAGGGTTGTTTTGTGTTAGCATCAGCTGTATTTCTGGAGGTGCCCTTGTGTTGTTTGTGTTCAGTAGCCCTTAGTGGGCAAGCAGGCAGTGGAGAGGAAGGTTGGGAGGCTGACTTCCCTGCTCTGAACATAAAATTGCAGGACACAGACTTTCCCTTTGTCCTGTCATGGTGCATTCAAGTTCTTGAAGCATTGCTTCTTCAGGCAGACTTCAGACTGTCTGAAAGAAAAACATGCCAAGTACTAAAGTATAGCAAGATAAGTCATAATAGAGGTTAGAGTTTTGTTCCACTCATCAATGTGCTTGATGCATGTTTAAAATTAGACCTCCATTCAGGGATACCAACTTCCAGGTGAGCCTGGAGTTCTTCCAGAATTACAGCTGATCTCCAGGTGAGCCTGGACTGGGGCAATGTGAAGGAATTAGAATAGGAAAAAGTATCAGAACAGGTGTAAAAAATGTAATATCGAAAACTGCTGCTAAATATTAGAGAATTAAATGACCTGAATACAACCTGAATGAGATTTCAGGGCACATCAATAGAATTAAGTGATTTTTCTTTCTCCTTTTTCTGTGTTACAGGCATCAGCCACACAATAAGCTCCTGAAATCAGACTACAAAGTTTGTCTGTGTGGCTCCTGTAAATCCTAAATTACTGCTTTGTCACGCAGCTGACTGACAGCCCAATCCCTATACTGAGATGCACTATCCAAGGTTTTTTCCCCCTCTCTGACAGTATATTGTCTGGCATCAGCAAGTCCTAATTGATTTGGGTTGTAAATTAAATGCCCTTACAACAGTAAAAGGGTAATTTATCACTTGAATCATTGGGAGGAGGGTAATGAAGGATTGCACATTAAAAAAAAGTTTGCCAATATTCCCATGGGTCTTGTACCCATGACCCAAGGGTATGTAAATGTTCCACAATTTTTAAGAAAGGCAAAGAACAAAGTTTGCCCAACAAAGATTTTCAAGGAAATAAAGTTTTGAAAGCAAAGACCACCAATGTTGATAAAAAAGCACTCAATTTGCTAATAACTTGTGCATTTGATGATGTGTTCTTTTGATTTCTCTTTAAAAACACTATTATCGAAAGCATAAAGTGGCACAAGATGTTAAATGTATGTCTTGTAAATTTTTATTGCTGATGTCGGACCTGTGTGGGCTGATTGTGGTAACTTACAGTACAATCATAAATAAGCCTTTTAACTTCAAGGGACTTAACAGCATCTGCTTAGGATTGCAACAAAGGATTGCAACACATGCCTATTTATTACAACATCTCACTTTCCAGTGCTTGAGAATTATGCTCATTTCTACGCTAATTAAAATAAAAACTGCTTCTAATGCACAGCAGATACACAATATTTGTATAGGTGCCATATTGGTATTTGTGGATCACTTAATGGTTAAGATTGCATCCTCATTTGATCATATGAATCTGTTTGATACTTTACTGAGTATGCTCAGCTTCTCAGCTAAGAGAGGGAGTCCAGAAACAACTTGCCTGGCGAGACAAGGGAAGCTAGACCATCTAGTTGTCTGCTTTTGGTGACAAAGACCTCACAGGGCAACTCTTGACTGATGTCTGCACATCTTGGCTGGAGCAAGCCCCTGAGCCTGAAGTTTCCTGCACAGGTTTGGGACATCAGCTTTCTCTGGGATTTTGAGAAAAAGCCTGGACCACTGAAGGTGAGGTTGCCACCAAAGGGGTTTGCCAATTTAGGGGAGTCACTTTGGGGTGTGTTCCTATATTTATAGAAATAGAGATATTGGGAAGACTAAAGGGCTGTGGGGTAATTGAGGGAAGATGGCTACATTTAGGTTGGTATTTGATTAGTTTAATCTGTTCAATTATTGGTAACTTTTAAAATGTAATTTAAATTGTGTTTTATGTATACAATCTTTTTATTGTGCCTTATGTATGCATTCCCCAGGCCAGTTTGGCTAGGGATCCTGGAAATGTTTTGCCATCTTCTGGGCATGGAGTAAGGATCACTAGGTGTGTGTGTGGGTGGGAGGTATTTGTGAATTTCCTGCACTGTGCAGGAGATTGGATTAGATGACCCTAGAGATTCCTTCCAACCCTATGATTCTATGATTCTTATTGTTGTGCTCTTTACTTGGTAAATGATCTTGAGCACCATAAGGCAAAAGGGCAGCTAAAAATGCTTTGATTTATTAATTGACTGAGTCAGACTGTTGGTCAGTATTATCTACTCCAACTGACCATGGCTCTAGGCAAAGAAAAGTTTCTCAGCACTTGCTAACTGAGATGCTTTAACTGCAGATGTCAGAAACTGAACCTGAAATCTTTGAATTAGGTGGGTCATGAGTAGAGATGGGCACGAAGAGCAATATGAACACAAAAAAGCCACAAACAGCCCAATCTGCTGTTCGCAAACAAGCTGTTCGTGAGGCCCCATTCAAAACGAACAAGTGGTCATTGCAAGCCTTGTTTGTTGCTGTCCATCAAGCCAGACAGTCTGGCACCTGCAATCAATTCCCTTGGCAACTTAGGCAAGGATTGTCTAACTCTGTCTGAACTCCTGCTGTTGCCCTGGAAACCTCAATCTAAGCCCAATTTAGCTTGACAGACAGGTCTTCCTGGAGCTTCCTGGAGCTTCAAATTTGTTACAAGAGAACAAAGTCCAGGGAGGAGGGGGGCTCCCAACTCTGGCGTTGGAGAGGGAGAGGCAGCTGCTGTTGGCATTTTGATAGAGTGCATTGGAGCTTGGATTTTCTTTGTGTGAGGAGGGATAGGGATCTACCCCTTCAAGTTCCAGGGCTGCTGCCAGGCTCTGGTCCAAGCTATTATTTATTATTGGTACCTTTCCTGCTGCCTGCTCAGGTCAGGTTTCTGGGAGTGGTGCAGTAAGGATCTTGACTTGGATGATGGCTGGAGGAGAGCCTGCTGGCCCCCAAGAACAGCCAACCATGAACATGTTCGTGAACAGGACCATGTTTGTGGTTGTTCGTAAGTCCCTGTTTGTGGATGGCAATGAACAACAAACATCATGTTTGTTTGTTTTTCTGTTCATGCCCATCTCTAGTCATGAGCAGGTTGGCCAACTCCAGGTTGAGAAATTCCTAGAGATTTGGGAGGTGTGGTATGGGGAAGGCAGAGTTTGGGAAGGGGAGGTACCTCAGTGGTGTAAAAAGCCATAGAGTCCACATTTCAAAGCATTTTTTCTCCATATCTCTGTAGTCTGGAGATCAACTGTAGTTGTAGTTCCAAATGATCTCCAAGCCCCACCTGGAAAGTAAACATAGTCATGGGAGAGGGCTAATTCTTTCCCTGCAAACTATTTAACTTGAAATCACTCAAGTGTCTCCTACTTTCCCTGCTGAGAGGAACATACATGTTAATCATATGTTGCCTTATATTTCCCACAGTAGGGAAAATAGCAGCTCTGAGTGGCCATTTGATTGTGGGGAAATTGCTTAGGGAAAACTCCCCCTCTTTAGCACCATAAATTGACCTGAATTGGGAAAATGCAGTGAAGATCCATGAACAGATCTTCCATCATCTTGTTTGTTGTTTGTTTGTTTGTTGGAAATTCCAGAAATAATTGTAAAAATAAAGGCTAAGATGTCAACAAACTGAAGTGGCTTCATGAGAAGGCTTAGAGAAAGCACTACAAAAGGAAGAAACAGGAATCTGGTAATTTTAACATTATCCTACATATTTATCACTTATCTTATTTTCTGTTAGCCCCATAACTGTTTGATAACTGTTACTCAACTATATGACCAAGAGCAGGTTGCTAGATAAAGCGTGAAATTTCTTTACTCATAAGAAAGGGTCCTTTAAGAAGCAGAGGTAGGGTTGCCTCCTGCCAGTAATCCTTGTTGCTTGCCTCTGATCTGAATGTTGGTGGGAGAAAAATAAGAAAACCTGCCAGCTTCACGAGTGGTGTGATGTCACTTATGGGGAAAAATCAGAAATGACATCATGTTATCTCTAAGTATTGCTGGAAACTCTATGGTTCTGTCAATTTCTTGAGCAACATGACATCACTTCTTTCTTTTCCAGAAGCTATATCATGGTATATTCAACACTGGTGCCCCCCTCACATGTCCCTGCCTCCCAAGCTCCCACCAGTTGCCAGACATGGCCTGAAAACCATAAACAAAGGAGATAGTTTAGTGTCCAGAGGCACTATATTAGTATATCTCTAAGACCCTCTATTTGTAGTGTAACCGTTCTTATTTCTATTAAGGGGGCTGGAGAGGTGAGCTTGTTAGGGCCCAGCAACTTGGGACTGGGCCAACAGAATAATGTCACATCTAGCATTATGATAAACTGAGATGCTTGCAGGGCTTGTTCTGCCACACTACTTCCAGCATTCAAGACTTCAAGCCAGGATCATGTGAAACTTCCAATTGCCATCACTGCAATCTAATTAAATGGAACTGTTGTTCAGAGTCAATTACTAATGCAATTGTCCGGTTAAAGGAAGCAAAAGCAAATACCAGTAATCTGTTTCCTGATCTTATTGTATTTCTGTGAAGGAATGGCTAGATTAATAATATAACTGTCAGAAGGAGAATCCTGGTTCTTTTCTTAATTGTGCTTTCATATTAAGTACAGCTGAACCAAGCATGCTTTTACAATAATGTAAATGAACTCATCTGACCTTGGAATTAAATTTCATGTTGTGCGACAAACTGCAGACTATCTGGCTATCCATCGCTTCTAAGACTGGCAGAAAGTACCTAGCAGGGAGTCCGTTTTGGTTGAGAAACCACTTTAGTACCTATTTCTCTCCCAAAGCCCCCTCTCTCCTTTGGACATCTGTGCAATATAATCATATGTGACACAAATTAACATTGCTGGGAATTAAATTATGAAAGGCAGGTCACCAATTGAACTAGAAGCAGCAAGTAAATGGAATATTATTAATACATGCCATAGGTGGCACACATGCAAAAAAAACCCCAGCCTTCCTTGAGCAGAATGCTCAATGCAGACAATAAATTATTTCCATGCAACTGTGCATGGCAACTGTAATAGTATCAGCAGAATGGTTTGACAAGCAAGGAAAGGGAAAGCTAGCAATTAAGATGCTATTCATCAGTTAGTATTTTGACTCTCACTAATTCAGAAATTAGAAAGCCATGTTTTCCTAAATTTTGTTCACTGGATAGCTAGTGAGATATAGGTTTCAGACTATTGGATTAAAATCTTAAAGACCCATTTTAAAGCCCACATTTTTTAATGGACATTGCTGTGTATTCTTAGCCTTTTTCTCTCAGTTCAGTCTACATCACAGGACTATTGTCAAGATAAAATGGGTGTGAAAGAACCATGTGCGCAGTTCTGTGTTCCTGAGAGGATAGATGGAATAAAAATGATGTTCTGTGCCCAGAAGCATCAGTTCAGATATCAGAAAACACAGTGTTTCACAATTGAATTTTTTCCACATTTATTCAAACTCCAGCAGGGTGTGAGGAGGGTATGAAAAAGGGTTTCCCAGTCTCAGTGAAGGATTTCAGCCAAGAGATCTGAACAGGAAACAATTTTGACTTTCAGAGCTGGCTGAAAAGTTGCCAATAGGTTCTGGCTGGCAAAAGCAATCAGAATGCAGACAAGTTTGGGACTGATGTTATATGCTGGAATTTGCTTCTTCATTCCTGTTTTTTAAATTTCTAAGATAAAACGGCACTCCTGGAGCACGAAAGATGCATATCACCTGGGTGCCGCCATTTGCCTCTCCACTTAGAGGGAGAGACAGACCCTGTGTTTCCTGGGCATCCAGAACTTTCTTGGGCAGCGGCTGAGCCTATAAAAGCTGGCCCCGCCTCTTCAGGGCTGCAGTCAGCTCTGAAAGCTCAGCCCACCCACCTCACCCTATGACAGTACAGGAGTAGCCGGTCGCTGTTTTACAGGGCCTGGTAGGAGTTTTTTCTCCTCTTTCCTAATTGGCTCATGGGAAGGGGTGTTTTTTGCCTACCTTGTACTGTGTTCAAGGGTTGAGGTTTTAGTTTAATTACAGGTCACTAACTAGGTTCCTGGCAGGTTAGTTTGGTTAGGTAGAGCGGGCCAGTGAGCATCCGGTGGCATCTCCCCATTGGTGGGGAATGGGCGTCTGTCAGGGATTGGCTGGTGGACTTCATGGCTGCCAGCTGAGAGGACAGACTGCCTGTGGGACCCCCTGTACAAGTCCTTCCTTCGGACTTTATGGCTGGAGGTGTATGGAGCTTTAAGGGGGGATCCAGTGGCTTGGCTGGCTGGGTTACAGCCATACAATTGTTTGGCTTGCACCTGGGGCAGTGGGTGCTTGCCCAGACAGGTCAAGGAGGTGGTCCTGTGTAGACCCCCTGTGTAGACCCCTGTGTAGACCCCTTGACCTGTGCCGCTAGTTTGCCCTTGCTGTTATTGAGTTAATATTGGTCAATAAATGGCCCTTTTTTCATCCAAGCCTTGTGTCCGTCTCTTCATTCCAAATGGGGGGGGGGGCAAAATAGTTTCTCACAATAATGAACTGTAAGGATTGCTGTAATACTTTGTTGCTATAATTTTATCTTCAGGGTTTGCCCTTGAAGACTGACTAGACTAAAAAAAACCCCTTCAGCTGATCCAGAATATGAAAACCAGACTACTGATTAGGAACAGCTACTGGGAACATACTTCTCCAATTCTAAAAGAACTTCACTGGCTCCCAGTTAATTTATAAGCACAATCCAAAGTGCTGTTACTGAATTTGACCTATTAAATTCTAAAAGCATTCTGTGAGGAGAGTTTCCCAATTATCACTTAAGCCATTATGAACTTGACTGCCAGCTCAAATATTCTGCTAAGGTCCTCTGCTCCATGTGTTTCCACCTTTAAAAGCTGAGAGGTTAGCGAGAGATGGATGTTTTTAGTGGTCGCACACTGAAGTTGTCCCTTCACTTTAATGTGCCCATTGCTAAGACTGCCAGCCTGGCTCCTGCAAATAGTGGGAAGTGTGGGGCAGCAGAGTCCTTACAGAATTGTGGTATGTAGTGATTTCTGATAAAAACACAGAAGTGACATCACAGCCACTCTGTGATGCTCTTGGAATTCTCAAATCACTATGGTAAATACAAATTAACAATAGTATGCACACAATTCATGAAAAAAGAAACTGCCATCTCTTCCCAACAACCACAAAATCAACAAATGAGAAAAAATCACCAAGACTGTTCTAATATGGGTTAATAAGAAAAACAAAAAATAAAAGTACATTCTTTATAATTACATCACATGTAATTATATAACAATCTTTTATTACTTTTAAAAAATACATTTTTACCCTGCCGTTCCTCCAAGTAGCATACAAGGAATAGTATACATTGGTTTGTGCTCATCAGTCTGTTCTCACAACAAGAAAGAGATTGGCCCAAGGTGAATCCATGACTTGAGATTTTAACCTGGGTTTTCCAAGACTTAGGCAATCACTATAAGCACTATGCCATACTAACACTCTCTCCAATTTTTGGCAATAAAAGCACAACAACTTGTCTTTGTGATACAGCTCATTACAAAACTTTTTTTATTGGGTAGAGCTTCAAGGTTGTAATAAGTGAGCATGATTAAGCATCTCATAATCAGCTCAATATGCAAACAGGGCCTTGCACTGAGACCTAGAGTGAATAGGATTGTTTTCAAAGAGAATCCAAAAGGGTAGCCAGATGTCAAAGAAAGCGTTTTTCTCTGGCTGACCTTGGAATATTTGGAACTGATGAAAGCTGGTTTTTCTGTGTGTGTGTTTTGTTACCAGGGCAATCTCCCAATACTTGCTCAATGTTGCAAATGTTAATAAATGGATTATTGCAAGAATACCATGTCTCAGTGCTCTTACATTCAAAGATTAGGGAATGATTACCTGGCATGCTATCTGGTAAGGAGTCTGAAACACACTTCAGCGAACTTGCTCTTTAGTATAATGTTAAATTTATATAATAGAATTGTATGACTGTTTCTAGGCAAAATTACAGATACTTATACTTTGATTATGAGAATCAGAGACAGTAAATGTCTCTCTCTTGTTTGGGCAGTCCAGCACACACACTATGGTCATGATGAGAAGCCAACTATACAGGCTCTACACCCCTAGTACTTGGATAGGAGATCACATAGGAAGATCAGGGTCGCTATGCAGAGGCAGGCAATGGTGAACCACCTCTGAAAGTCTCTTGCCCTGAAAACTCTACAGGGTAACCATAATATTAATAAATAATAACATCTGATGTATATACTGCCCTTCAGGACAACTTAATCCCCACTCAGAGCGGTTTACAAAGTATGTCATTATTATCCCCACAACAAAACACTCTGTGAGGTGGTTGGGACTGAGAGAGCTCCAGAGAGCCGTGACTAGCCCAAGGTCACCCAGCTGGCTTCAAGTGGAGGAGTGGGGAATCAAACCCGGCTCTCCAGATTAGAGTCCTGAGCTCTTAACCACTACACCAAACTGGCATAGTCATCTGTGACTTAATGGCCTTTCCAGCACCAGGATACAGTATGGGATGATTATTTCTCAACGGTATATACTAGGAATTAAAACATGAAACACTAATATTCTTATTAGTACTATCTGGAAGTGTCCATAGACATCCCAAGTTGTGTAGCAATTTTGCATGGTTTGTATGTAGACATGCCCATATCAGCTGCCTGTACCTCCTAATCAATGATTCAATATCTTTTATTTTGTTCCTCTATTAAATCACACCTTAAGTGGGATTTATTAATAAAAAAGTGTCAGACAATCAAATTAAGCCCAATATGCGCCAGCTGTCAGAAGATCAACCAGCTGTGATTGATTAATAGTAGAATCTATCTAATGGTGGTGGGAAAACACCCCTTCCCCCTCTGCAGTTATTTAATATGGTTCTGTCAGCAAAACCTGTTCAGCTGACAATCTTTATGGAACAGCCATCTGTTTCAAAGGATTAAAAAAACTTTATCAAAATATTTATGACACATTTCTCCTGAAAGATGATATCTTCTCCTTTCCGATAGATTAATGTCTGAAGGGTAACTGCAAAACAGGGAAAATAAACTTTAAGATTTATCTAATTCACTAGCAAGTGACATCGCCCACAGCCCAAGCCCATTTATTACTGCCAATGGGAATATTAAACTAACACTACTGGTACTGCTGTCATTTTAATAACAGATTTAAAGATCAAGTTAAATAAAAAATAAGTAGAATTTAAAATGGTTAATTTGAGATTGTAACTTTCACATCCCTGTCTCCTTGATGTCACAACAAACTGTTGGTTGTGTTTTGGGTTTAAAGAAATTACCAGATTATTTAAAAAGAGAATTATGGGTATTTTGATCTTCAACATTGATCTTGACGATAGGGTCAAGCTTTAGAATTCATTTGTCTTCTGGTCAGTCAGTTCTGTTGTATTTCAAGTGTAGGCAGATTTTCCTGAGAAAGAGTATCATATAGAAGTTCGATTTTCAGTTGTGTACAACCTAGACATGCAACTTTATTCAGGGAATTCTGTATAATTCTATTAAGACCTACAGAAACATAAATGGGGCCATAACCTATATCTGATCTACAATTGATGTTCAATAAGAATTTCAGGGTTGGTAAAGAAACTAAAACATATGGTCAAATCTGATAAGACATAGTATACACATGGATGGCAAATTTCACCTGAAGTAAAATTCTAAGAGACATTTGGAGGTTCCTGCTCAGGAGAACATCTAAGAAATTTTGAGAGATGCAAACAGAATTTTGTTGTGGGGGCAGTGATATTTTTAGAGTTGTGTTGAGCATAAGAAAGGTTCCTTTTTATGTTCTTTTATTTTTTTCTCAACAATTATGCTTTTCTTTTTTCATTGTATGTTTTATAGATATATTTGTATCATGTATGCTCATTAAACACTTTTACACACAAATGTACACAGTATTTATATGCACAGTATAAGATATATGTATATGTACAATGCTGACACTGACACATATATAACATTGAAAGGAGTGCGTATATTTATAGGGGCTAGCACTGAAAAAAATTCAATTTCAGTTTCGGATCTGGGGTTTCTGAACATTATGTAACATTATTGGGGGGGGGGTTCCAGATGGGGCATTGGCAGCTTGGATCTAATCCATTGATTTTTTCTCTATTAATATGAGTTTTGGCAGTTGTTTTTGCACTTAATGATACCAAAATCACACAGAACGCAGTCCTCTCTCTAAACTATTGATCCACTTTTTTCAGTTACATAACAGTTACATTCACAATGGACCCAGAAAAAGATGAGTGTTAGTAGGTGCACACTGTGGTGGGAAACTCACTAGAGTGGTGGGGTAATTAAAAACAATCCTTCATGTTCACTTTTTTCTGTTGAGGGGGTGTTCTCTCATTAATCATTGCCAATCTCCATCACCCAAGTGCAGGCAGGCAGGAAGCATGAGTGTCTGAATCCATCCCCCAAATAGTCCAGTATTTTTTCCGTAAGTTACTTGTTCCCATTCTGTGTGTGTTAGTATGATTGAATGCTTCTACCTTCCAGGTTTAGCACAGTGTTGTTGTTCTTTTTTGTGTATTTAAGCTATGCCTTCAAAGAAGGTGGTTAAAAGCAGAAACAGCACATGACTGTCCACGTTTCTGCAGGCTCTGCCCCATCTGACAAGAAGTCTAGGAGTAACCACACTAACTGATTTTTCAAATACATTGGTAGTGCTGAAGAATGATGTGGTAATGTGCATCCTGACCCCTTGAGAACAGATGTTGTGGAGGATGCAGAAGCCATGGTGGTCCAGCCCACAGTTTACTTAAGTGTCAGCTGAGGTATCTCTGAGATTGCACCTGAGAGTATGGAGGAGATCCTGAAAGTGATGTTGGGGGGATGGAGGGTGGTCACTATGAGCAGAGCAGGAACAGTGGGTACAGCAGATTCTTGGAATCTTTGGAGGCAAAGATCTGCTTTGGCAGTCCTGTATGGTCATGTTTAGCAGGGTTAAAAGAATAACAAAAAGACAAAATAGAAGGTGAAATGGAAGCCGAGATATATGCACTGTGTAATCTGCTTTGGGTGTGAGTGAGAAAGGTGGACTGTAATTGATTTTAAGCTGTATTTTAATCAACGTTGTACCTCACCGTGAGCCTGCTTGCAGGGAGGGTGGGTTAAAAATAAAATTAATTAATTAAATAAATAAATAAATAAAAATATGACCTAAGCTGACTCACTAGCCACTTAATTTACTACAGGATAATTTACAAGTCTATGTCTTAGAATCTTGATATAGTTTATAAGGTGTGCATGGTTTATGCTGGCACAGCATATTTTGCTGTGATGAGCTGTTCAGAATGAAATCTCTTCTTGACACAGATTTACTATGGGCTAGAGAGGATCAGCAGCTTCAGACCCAATGTACAGTCCCAGTTAGGCATATTGCAAGAGAGTACTTCCATTGTAGACACAATGGCTGAGTTTGTGGGTCCATGGGTAACTTACACAAAGAATTTGCACTTGAAAGACTCATGATAGAATTCACACCCAACCTCTGTCTCAATCAAGCCCCTTTGTAATCTTCCCTTTAATAAGAATTCAAGTTTGATTTCCCTCCACATATCTGAGGATGTGAACTGTGATTCATGAAAGCTCACAGTTGTTAGTTTTTAAGGTTCCAGTTTGGTGTAGTGTAGTGGTTAAGAGTGACAGGACTCTAACCTGTTGAACTGGGTTTGGTTCCCCACTCCTCCACTTGAAGCCAGCTGAGTGACCTTGTGTCAGTCACAGCTCCTCCAGAGCTCTCTCAGCTCCATCCACCTCACAGGGTGATTGTCATGAGGATAATAATAACACACTTTGTAAACTTCTCTGAGTGGATGTTAAGTTGTCCAAAAGGACAATATATAAATCAAATATTATTTTTATTATTATTTGATTTATTAATTCTTCTCAACTTGCTGTTAGTAAGCAATGGGTTACACCCTGCCTTTCCTGGGACTTAAAGATGTGCACATAAGCTCTGTAAATTTTAGCACATCTAGGTTAACAGCAGTGCCCCCCCCTACTCTGAACCATATTGCACTAAAGCTGTAAGGGGGCTTTCTGGGATAGGGAGAACAGGGATAAGAAAAAAGGATGAGCAGTCTTGTAAAAAGGCTTCTAGCCCATTATTTCTTACATCCTGTTGATGCTGTATCTAGCTAAGGGGTCTGGCATGGTCTGATGGAAAACCTTAGAGTTCCTCCATAGACATTGTGCTCAAGAAAAAGTCTAGTGAATTATAGGTAATTCACCATCTGAATTAATCTGTGTGCATGTGAACATATCTGCTCAGTTATGCTTAGTGAAGTATACTTAGATATATTGTCGAAGGCTTTCACGGCCGGAAAACGATGGTTGTTGGGGGTTTTCCGGGCTGTATTGCCGTGGTCTTGGCATTGTAGTTCCTGACGTTTCGCCAGCAGCTGTGGCTGGCATCTTCAGAGGTGTAGCACCAAAAGACAGAGATCTCTCAGTGTCACAGTGTGGAAAAGATATAGGTCATTTGTATCTACTCAGGAGGGGTGGGGTTGAGCTGAGTCATTCTGTAAGAGTTTCCCAGGGTGTGGAATGCTAATGGCGGGAGGCTTCACTGTATCCTGAGGAGGTTCTTTTGCATATGGATTGGTGCTTGATGTGCTAATCTTCTCTGCAGGGCTATTGTCGGGTGTGGAGTGTTTTGTTGGCCTGGTGTTTTTCAGAACTGGAGCCCATGCTCTGTTCATTCTTAAGGTTTCTTCTTTCCTGTTGAAGTTTTGCTTATGCTTGTGAATTTCAATGGCTTCCCTGTGCAGTCTGACAAAGTAGTTGGAAGTGTTGTCCAGTATTTTGGTGTCCTGGAATAAGATACTGTGCCCTGTTTGAGTTAGGCTATGTTCAGCCACTGCTGATTTTTCAGGCTGTCCAAGTCTGCAGTGTCTTTCATGTTCTTTTATTCTTGTCTGGGTGCTACGCTTTGTGGTCCCGATGTAAACTTGTCCACAGCTGCAGGGTATACAGTATACTCCTGCAGAGGTGAGGGGGTCTCTGCTGTCTTTTGCTGATCGTAGCATCTGTTGTATTTTTCGGGTGGGTCTGAATACTGCTTGAAGGTTATGCTTTTCCATAAGCTTTCCCATCTGATCAGTAATTCCTTTGATATATGGCAAAAACACTTTTCCTGTAGGTGACTGTTTTTCCTTGGTTGTTTGATTCATCCTGGGTTTGATTGCTCTTCGGATTTCATTTCTGGAGTAGCCATTTGCCTGAAGTGCGTGGTTTAGATGATTAATTTCCTCATTGAGAAAGCGCGGCTCACATATCCGTCTTGCACGATCCACTAATGTTTTCATTATGCCTCTTTTCTGTCGGGGGTGGTGATTGGAGTTTTTGTGTAAGTACCGATCAGTGTGAGTTGGTTTCCTGTAGACCTTGTGACCTAACTGAAAGTTTGCTTTGCGGATGACCAAGGTATCCAGGAATGAGAGTTTTCCCTCACTTTCTTTCTCCATTGTGAATTGTATGTTCAGGTGGATGTTGTTGAGATGATTCAAAAACTCCCTCAATTCTTCCTCCCCATGGCTCCAAATGATGAATGTATCATCCATAAACCGGAACCATACACTGGGTTTGTGGGGTGCTGATTCTAGAGCTGTTTTTTCCAAATGTTCCATGTAGAAGTTTGCTATAACTGGGCTGAGTGGGCTCCCCATGGCCACCCCATCCATCTGTTCATAGAATTCGTTGTCCCATTGGAAGTAACTGGTTGTCAGACAATGATGGAATAAGGCTGTTACATCCTCTGGGAAAATCTGATTAATCAGTGCAATAGTGTCTTTTACTGGAACCTTGGTAAACAGGGATACAACATCAAAACTGACAAGTATGTCTTGTGGATTGAGTTTCAGAGGACTGATTTTGTTGATGAAATCTGCTGAATCTTTGATGTAAGACGAGGTTTTCCCGATGTGGTCCTGCAGGAGATCTGCCAGATGTCTAGCTAATTCATACGTCGGTGAACCAATGGCACTCACAATGGGTCGGAGTGGGACTGAATCTTTATGTATTTTGGGGAGTCCATATAGTCTAGGTGGCTGTGCTTCAGTCTTGCATAGTTTTCTGTGCGTGTCGGGATGTAGTGAGGAATTCTTGATCAGCGCATTTGTTAGCCTGGTGATTTTGCAAGTGGGATCTCGTTTTAGTTTTTTGTAGGTGGAGGGGTCCAGGAGTTCCTTAATCTTCTTTTTGTATTCCTCCGTTTTCATGATCACTGTAGCATTGCCTTTATCAGCTGGTAGAATGATGATGTCTGGATCTGCATTGAGGGTCTTGATGGCATTTCTCTCCTTGCGTGTTATATTGCTGGTGGGAAGCTTTGCCTTTCGTAGAATCCTGGCTGTCTCTCCTCTTATTTCCTCAGCTTCCTCTTCAGGTAGATGACGGATGGCAGCTTCTACATTTGCAATGATGTCTTCCACAGGAATTCTGGTGGGGGTGACTGCAAAGTTTCCTCCCTTTGCCAAGATGGAGGTTTCTTCTGGTGAGAGTTGACGGTCTGTCAGATTGATGACAATGCGTGCATTGTCGAGCATTGGGCTTGTCTGTCTTTTTTCCTGTAGTTTGTTAAACTTCTGCTTCTGTCTGGATGTGTGGTTGGTAAAGCCGCGCTTTCTCAATGAGGAAATTAATCATCTAAACCACGCACTTCAGGCAAATGGCTACTCCAGAAATGAAATTCGAAGAGCAATCAAACCCAGGATGAATCAAACAACCAAGGAAAAACAGTCACCTACAGGAAAAGTGTTTTTGCCATATATCAAAGGAATTACTGATCAGATGGGAAAGCTTATGGAAAAGCATAACCTTCAAGCAGTATTCAGACCCACCCGAAAAATACAACAGATGCTACGATCAGCAAAAGACAGCAGAGACCCCCTCACCTCTGCAGGAGTATACCGTATACCCTGCAGCTGTGGACAAGTTTACATCGGGACCACAAAGCGTAGCACCCAGACAAGAATAAAAGAACATGAAAGACACTGCAGACTTGGACAGCCTGAAAAATCAGCAGTGGCTGAACATAGCCTAACTCAAACAGGGCACAGTATCTTATTCCAGGACACCAAAATACTGGACAACACTTCCAACTACTTTGTCAGACTGCACAGGGAAGCCATTGAAATTCACAAGCATAAGCAAAACTTCAACAGGAAAGAAGAAACCTTAAGAATGAACAGAGCATGGGCTCCAGTTCTGAAAAACACCAGGCCAACAAAACACTCCACACCCGACAATAGCCCTGCAGAGAAGATTAGCACATCAAGCACCAATCCATATGCAAAAGAACCTCCTCAGGATACAGTGAAGCCTCCCGCCATTAGCATTCCACACCCTGGGAAACTCTTACAGAATGACTCAGCTCAACCCCACCCCTCCTGAGTAGATACAAATGACCTACATCTTTTCCACACTGTGACACTGAGAGATCTCTGTCTTTTGGTGCTACACCTCTGAAGATGCCAGCCACAGCTGCTGGCGAAACGTCAGGAACTACAATGCCAAGACCACGGCAATACAGCCCGGAAAACCCCCAACAACCATTATACTTAGATACTTTGTTGGAGTTACTCACAATGCTGGTAGCCATGGCAGGTTGTATGTTATATCAAAAATACACACTAAAAAGTAAAGGCAATGTAGACCAGCCATTAATAATATCTACTTTAATCCATTTACTTGGTACTTCATTTCTTCATTCTGGATGCCAGTAGGAATAATTGAATACTCACCAGTTTGGCTTGCATTCTAGTTGCTAGTCACAAGCAGGAAACTATTTTTTGTTAAACAGTTCAGCAGTTTGAGATCATTTAGGGCTTTTTCATTTGGTTACTTTTTAATGTAGTCAAATACTACATTAGACTACAGTATAATTGGCAGTGTTCATGTCTGTGCATTCTCACAGACTCTCACTGTTGAGAGTTCTGTTTCTTCCTATTCTATAGACCTGGCATCACTGTTTGGCACTTGGCAGCCAATTGAAATAAATAGTGTGAGTAAATTAATCAGACAACAACTGATTATAAACACTGTGCCTTTTGAAATGTCTCACTGTTCACTATTCATTTAAATTTTATGTTATCAAGGTTATTTCAAACATACGCATTTCTATGTAACCTTATAGTAGGTGTAGTCCCCCTCCCACACATCATTTTAGTTACATGACCCAACCATCCTTGATCTTTCAGGAAGAATTAATTTTGTCTACTATGCAGATGCAGAACCAAACTCAAACAAGGGAAAGAAATGCAACCACCATAAGGAAACAAAATTCCATTACTGTGCAGTTCCAAAGCTGTTTGGTAGTTGTTCAGTTTAGACAGTGGTGATGTGAGGATATCTGGGGCTCAGCTCATTAGCAACTGTGGTTGTCAGACATGATACGTTCATCAGCTTAACATGATTGCTGTGAAGTTCCTGGCATCCCTATGTATAGGTACAAATTATTCTTCCCAAACTTTCTGCCAGAATTGATGGAAGCTGTAGTTTTATTGGTTTTCCAACTAACTCCAGGAGGCTGAAAAGTACAATTCCCATTAATCCTGACAGTTAATCTGTTGTTGTCTCTAGAGGCAATGCCTTTTTTCAGTTTCTTACAACATGATTGGTCTTTCTCTCCCCTTCATTTCTACTCCTATGCTGCTGCTTTTGTAGTATGCCAAGAAAGCAGTCCCCAGCAGGTCTATCTGGAAGTAAGTCCAATTTTATTCAATTGAATTTACCCAGGAATAGGTTTGTAGTATAGCCCCCAACATGGCCGGTTTTCAAATAGGCAATACTAGCCATTACAATGGGTGGCTTCTGCTGCTTTCATCTAATTATAATCCTCTGTTGGCAGGTAAGTTAGCAGGTGCTAACATGGCAATACTCTTTATTGCTCTAAATAACTGGTTGCCACAAGTGGGACACATAGTGAGAGGCACAAAGGGGCTTGCAGGACTAAACTATACCATAGTAATAGTCCTCTCCTAACCTGTACAATATTACACTGACAACTGATCCATCACTTTGTATAAAAACATCTGAGACTCTCTGAGAAAGTAGCTGTTTGTTGAAATCTCTGGAAGGTTTAATCATTCAGCATGACAAATCGATTAAGTGGGAAGACATTCCGCTAGCCCAGCAAGGAGCATGAATGTGTCTTAAAAGATGCATGCAATTAATTTTGCCCACTGAGTACTTAACATCTTCCTGGACAGGCTAACATAGGGGTATTCTTCAGGACAGAGTTTATCGATTAATCAAAACATTTTAAAAGTTCTATTTTAAGTATATTTGTTTTCAGTTTAGTGCTTTTATTTATTTGTTTTTTGTTTATTTATTCAGATAGAGGAAGTTACAATGATTTGCATGTGGTTATTTTATATACTAATAACCAGATGGTTCTGATCTGTGGATACTTAAATCCAGAGACTAGAGCCGTGAATGGACAAGACAGATTTTCCTATTCACCTGAAAAATGCCCCAGGTTTGCAGGAAAGATGGCACCCCCCAGCCACGGCGCAGCCGTTAAGGCTGGGTGCCTCTTTTGCTGCCCTGGAAGGAGAGAGAGCAAAGCTCCCCTTCCAGGACCTAAGGGGTGGGCGGAGCTTGCGTGTTTAGGCTCGCTCCGGTCATTTTCCCCCCTCAGTCAGCGCCTCGAGCTCGGAGCGGAGGGAGCCTTTCGGCAGAGCTCCGAGCTTCGAGGCCTGGGGACGAGCGGCATCGTCGTTTCTGTGCTGCACTTGCAGCAGCGTGGGCGGCAAGCGAGCGGAGAGGCGGCAGGGACTTCCTTGCAGCGCTCTTGGCTTGCTGCTCGGGCAGCTTGGTCTGCGGTGCCACGTGCTCTGCGACGGCGTCGCTGCTCACTGGAGCCTGTTTGGGGCAGCCTTGGTTGGCCTCTTAAGGCCCTCCCTTTCCCCTGGGGAATTGCTTGCGCACCGGTGACTTCAGGCGCGCTTTTCGCCCCGGTTCATTTTTGCCCCGTTTGTCTTTTAAGGGCAAAAGGGGGCTTTCTTAGCCCGGCGGCCATCTTGTTTCCAGCAAGCCGTTTCTGGCGGCGGCCATTTTGGGTGGCGATGGCCTTTTGATTGGGGGGCCAGTTTGTACCTGTGGCTTTTGCCATTGGGGTGAGGGGCCAGCTGGGGGAGGGGTTCCTCCCTTTCGCTGTAAGGTTTTGGCTTCCCATTGGTATTATATTTGATGGGTATTGGATTCAAAAGTGAACAAATATATTAATAGATTTCTATTATTCTAGGTAGTGAGGGCCTGTGGTAGGGCTGTGTTGGGCAAGAAGGTGGTGCCGCTTGTTGCCCAATATAGGCGATAAATAAATAATTCTAAGGGACAAGAACAAGAACTTGTGGTTGCAATGCCGCCTAAAAAAGGAGTGGGTACCTCTAAAGGTAAGCAACCTGCTAAGCGGCCTCCTGCTAAGCGGGCTGCCCCACCTGTGTTATCCTTGTCTGAGGACGAGGGTGATGATGGTGTCAGCAGGAGATTTTGGCACACATAGCAGCATTGGAGAGCAGTAGGGGCGTTTCCGCTCCTCCTGGTGCGAGTGCAAAGAGGTCTAGATCCACTAGGGCATCATCTCGTTTAGCTTTTCAGGCAGAGGTTCTTAACCGTTTGTCTGCTCTTGAAGGTGCTGCCCATCAAGCTGGGGACGATGCCTGCAGAGCAGTGGAGTCTTTTGAGACTGACCTCCCTGGAGAGTCGGGGGCTGATGACCAAGCCGGATCTCAGGCGGCACTGCCAGTGGCGGTGGTGGTTGATAACCCCGTGGGAGATGGTAAGTCGACTGTGACACAACATACAGCTGCCTGGCCTTGGGGTCAGTGTGGGCAGGCCTCATCTGCTGGCGCTGGTGCCCCAGGGCCTTACCCTTCTTGTAGCTACTGGCCAGCTGTACCTGCTGTACCGCAAACACCTTTGGAGCCATACGGTAGGACGGGGTCGGGTCTGGCTGCGTCCCACTTCCCTGTAGGGGCATGGCCACAATGGGGTTCACCTGGCTGGCAAACTGGTGGTGCTGCCATGCCTACTGCTTCCCAGGCTATGCCCAATGCTCAGCAACTTATGCTGCCTTCTTCACAGGGTCAGGCTGGGCAGCCTACCTGGTTCTCAGGTCCTGGTTTTCTCTGGCATGGTCAGCCTTATGTTCAGATCCCTTATGGGTCTGTGCCATTCAGAGCTTTACCCTTTGGCGATACTGCATTACCACTGGGGGACCATTTGACCCCGTCCACTCGTGATAAGATATTAAAAGGAGAGTACATCGACGTCTTTACCCTTCTCTTCAGGGAACTGAAGAAGAAGGACGAGGAAGACTTGGATGATAGGGAGAAAGAAAGGTTAAAGCGTAGACGGGTGGATAGGACCTGGTTTAATTGGCTGCCGGGGTTCCTTATATATGCAGGTGTCCTGGCTAGGGCACAGCCTTGGAGGGCAGCCTCACTTATCCAATACATGGATATAATTTACAAAGGCTATTCGGACTTCAGTGGTGCTGCATGGTTGCAGTACGACGAGGAGTTCCGAATGCAGGCTGCCTTGAACCCCAATATCCCTTGGGACCAGATACACCAGCAATTATGGTTGCAGGTGATGTCACCGGCAAAGCCTAACTTGGGGGATAGATCTGATAGTGGACACCTGGTCCACAGGGCATCGACTTCTTATGGCACCCGCGCCTCCGCGGGGCAGTCGGTTCAGACACGGCTGCTTTGCTGGGAGTTTGCCTCACAAAGTGTCTGTGCCAGGAAGTCTTGCCCCTATAAGCACGAATGCCCCATGTGCGCTGGGCCCCATGCCTTTACAGCCTGTCCCAGATCCAAGAAGAGGGGCGGGGGTAGGCGCCCCTGGGGGGGTAACCAGCCTCTGTCTGGAAAAGGGTCCCAGCCCCATAAATCTGAGAATCCTCAGTGAGTTGTTGCTGGATTACCCTCGGCAGGACGATGCGGTTTATTTGTTGAATGGGTTCCAGTTCGAGTTTCGCATTCCTTTTCAAGGGCCAAGGTCTCCCTTTATGTCAACGAACTTCAGGTCTGTCGTTGGCATGGAGGGGGTGGTTAGGAGTAAGATAGCAAAGGAATGTGAGGCGGGCCGTGTTCTCGGCCCGTTTTTGGCCCCTCCTGTGCCATGCCTACGTGTCTCCCCTTTGGGGGTGGTGCCCAAGAAGGCTGCGGGCGAGTATCGCCTGATACACCACCTCTCTTATCCAAAAGGGGCATCAGTGAATGATGCCATCCCCGATCATCTGTGCACGGTCCGCTACACGTCTTTTGACCAGGCTATGCGGGTGGTCAGACATTGTGGTGTTGGGGCAGAGATGGCCAAATGCGACATTAAGTCAGCATTTCGTCTTCTCCACGTACACCCTGACAATTTCGAGCTGCTGGGTTTTGCCTTTGAGGGCCAGTATTACATGGATCGGGCTCTGCCTATGGGTTGTTCGATCTCATGTGCGGCCTTTGAATGCTTTAGCTCATTCCTTGAATGGGCATTGCGTCAGCAGACAGGTTGTGGTGATACCAGCCATTATCGCGATGATTTTATTTTCGTTGGGATGGCTGGCACTGGTCAGTGTGCCAACACAGTTGCTGGAATGACTTTACCTGTTTTTTGGGCTAGTGACCCTCAGATTGTGGATCACTTTAAGAAAGGATAGTATACTAATTGGGCGTGGAAGGGCTGTTGTAGATAAGATGATTATGAGATAATGGATTGCAAATGGTAAAAATTGGAAAACTGATGACTAATATGGAGTGGTAGCTGCATGAAACTTTGAGTGAGTACATGTGATATTGATTGTATATGCAATATTTATTGCTGTTTTGTAAATGTAAATTATTGTAAGATGGTGTGTAATATGTGTTATTGCATGTTTTTCCAGCAACTGTGTTCTTTGAGAAAGAGTTTGGAAACGGATACAATGGTGATCTGGACCTTCCGTTAGAATAATGATGTCACAGAATTATCAATGTACACCTAAAGAATACACGCAAAGGTCTACTTGTAATCTGTGAACTACACAGTTTATTGGAACCAAATCTTGGACTATACCCAACTCCAGTTGGAATATAAGGCGAGCTTGTATGAAATAATTAATGTGTACATGGTGCTAGGAAGCATTTGCACTTTAATACCTGTTGCAATATTAATAGAGCACTTGAAGCACTGGACACTTTATGTATGGACTTTGGAGCATATATGACGCCTGCAAAATAATTTTTCCTAGAACTGGTTACATGTGGTATAGTTCTGTTAAATTATGCAATTACTGTAAATAAAATAGGGAGACATTGTTATTGCACGGGAAATTGTGTTTTGTTGCTGCCATACTTACCGTGTTGCTCCATATCTTGTGCTATTTTGCACTGGAACATTCTCCATTCCCAAGTTTAGTAGCAGCAGTTCTGGGTTCTTATTTATTTGGGTTTGTAACACCTCATTAATTACTTCTATTATATCTCCCCAGTACTGCTTCGCTACTTCACAAGTCCACCACATGTGGTATAATGATCCTTCGTGCTTTTTGCATTTCCAGCACTTATCTGACATTTTAGCGTTCCCCAGCGCAATTTTCTTCGGTGTTAGGTACCATCTGTATATCATCTTGTATACATTTTCTTTAATATTCGTACACGTTGTAATCTTAATTGTATTCTTCCACAAGTGCTCCCATGCCTCCATTGCTATTTCTTTATGAAAATTTATTGCCCACTTCACCATCTGTACTTTCACTGTTTCATCCTCAGTGTACCATTTTAGAAGTATCTTATAGATCTTTGAGATTTGTTTCTTGCCTTCTTGTAGCATTACTTCTTCCAATTCTGTATTTTCCATTCTTATTCCTCCCCTTGAACAGTCCGATTTATAAAGATCCCTTATCTGTCTGTATTGAAACCAACTATAGCAAGGAGACAATTCTTCTTGTGACTTTATTCTTAATGTTGAATATTGTATTTGTGTTATCTCCTTGTAAGTTAAACGTTGCTGTTCGTTGTCGACAGTTCTTGGGTCTATTACTTCATACGGGACCACCCAGGAGGGAATTCGATCTTCCAGGTACATCTTATATTTCTTCCAGATTGTGAAGAGGCTTCTTCTAATATAATGATGCAGAAAGAGAGAGTCCGCTTTTATTTAATCATACCATAGGTATGCGTGCCATCCAAATATTTTCTTATAACCTTCCAATGCCAGAAGTTTGCGATTTTTCAACGTTATCCAGTCCTTTATCCATGTCAAACAAATTGCTTCGTAGTACAGTCTTAGATTGGGCAGTTGCAAGCCACCTCTTTCTTTCGCATCTTGTAATACTTTCATTTTAACGCGTGGTTTCTTGCCTGCCCACACAAAATTCAACATTTTTCTTTGCCATTTTTCAAATTGTTTAGAGTCCCTAATGATCAGAATCGTTTGTAACAGAAACATCACACGACGTAAAACATTCATTTTTACTGCCGCAATTCTGCCCAGCCATGATAAATTCAACTTGTTCCATTTTATCAAATCTCTTTCTATTTGTATCCACAGCTTTTCATAATTGTTCTTAAATAAATCTATATTTTTTGCAGTTAATTCAATTCCCAAATATTTTACTTTGTTTGTTACCTCGCAGTCCGTTTGTTCCATCAACTCTTGTTGCTTTTGTTTAGTCATATTTTTACATAATATCTTCGACTTCTTTTTGTTTACAAAGAAACCAGCCAGGTCTCCAAATTCCTTTATCTTCTCTATTACTTTTGGCATATTGTCGACTGGATCCTCTACAATCAACATTATGTCGTCCGCAAATGCTCTGACCTTGTAGGTAAACTCCTTTATCTTTATACCTCGAATTGTATCGTCCTCTCGTATCTGGATCATAAATATTTCCAAAATCAATATAAACAGCAATGGAGACAATGGGCAGCCCTGCCTTGTACCTTTGTTTATTTTCAGTTTTTCTGTCAAATTGTCATTCACTACAATCGCTGCACTTTGGTCTTTGTAAATTCCTTTAACTGCTTGTATGAACTTTTCTCCCATTTGCAGCTTTTCCGTAGTGGCAAACATGAAGTCCCAGTTCAGATTGTCAAATGCTTTTTCTGCGTCTACGAAAAAGAAACCAACCTCTCTGTTGCAATGCTTATCATAATATTCAATAGTATTTATTACTGTTCTCAGATTATCCTTAATTTGTCTATTAGGTAAAAATCCCGCTTGCTCTTCTGCAATAATTCCGACATCCATTCTTTAATTCTTTCTGCCAATACCTTTGCAAATATTTTATAGTCATTATTCAACAGTGAAATTGGTCTATAATTTTTGACATTAGTCAAGTCTTGTCCTTCTTTTGGAATCAATGATATATTAGCCTCCTTCCAAGTGTCAGGAATCTCTTGGTCTTGCATAGCACCGTTCATTACCTCTTTCAGGAGAGGCACCACTTCTTGGCACATTGTTTTGTAGAATTTTGCCGTTAATCCGTCTGGACCTGGGGCTTTCCCCAGCTTCGTTGATTGAATAGCTTCTTTTATTTCTTCTTCTGTCACTTCCCTATTCAATTTCTCTTTCCATCCTTCTGAGATTGTCGGATGTTTCATCTTATCTAAATATTCCGCTACTGAATCTTTGTTCACCTCTTTTTTTTGGTATAGTTTTGCATAAAATTTAAAAAAGGCTTTACTAATGGCGACTTGATCACTTAGTAACTTATCATCTTCTCGTATCGTGCTAATAATTTTCTTCTCTTTCCTCTTTTTTAGTTGCCATGCCAAATATTTCCCAGGTTTATTTGCGCCTTCAAACGACCTCTGGTTCATCCTCTTTAAATTCCACTCCAATTCTTTGTTGTTCATTGCCGATAACTGTTCTTACAATATTTTGATATCTTGATATATTTTCTTTTTGCCTGGTCTCTTTTTGAGTTGAATCTCTTCGGCTTTAATTTTTTCCATAATTTCTTGTCTTTTTTCCTCCTTTTTCCTCCTATCTCTTGCATTCAAGTCCATTAGTATCCCCCTAATCACAGCCTTATATGTGTCCCAAACCTTATTTGTCGATACTTCTTTATTCAAGTTGCATTGCAAAAAGAACTTGGTCTCCCTTCGCAGTAACGCAATATTCTCTTCCATTTGTAACAGGTCCTCATTTATTCTCCATCCTCTTCTTTTGCTATTCTTACCAAATTTCCACACAATTGGATTATGATCTGAGCCTACCTTTGGCATTATTTCCACCTCTTTAGTCCAAAGCAACAGTTCTTTGGAGGCCCAGATCATATCAATTCTTGATAGTGTAAAATGTCTTGCAGAGTAATATGTATATTGTCTACTCTTGGGATACTGTCTCCTCCATACATCCTCTAAACTTTCCTGTTTCGTGATTGCAAAAAATGACTTTGGTAATAGTCCTCTTTTTTTTTGTGTAGTCTTAGATTTCTTGTCCTCTTCGAAGTTCGTAACTCCGTTAAAATCGCCTGCCAATATTATTTGATCATAAGACAGTTCATCTGTTTTTGTAAGTCCGTAAAAAAAATTTCTTTTGCACCGTTAGGCGCGTAAATTCCAATCACCAATGTCTTTTTTGAATTCCAAATTATTTCCACCGCCAAATATTGAGCTTCTGCATCACTTAACACCACTTTAGGCTGTAGTTCCTCCTTTATATACAATACAACACCCCTCTTTTTCTGTTTGGAGGCAGCTACAAACTCTTTTCCAAGTTTTGCCATTTTCAAATATTTTACATCTTGCTTTCTGATATGTGTCTCTTGTAGGCATACAATTTTACATTTCTGTTTTACAAGCCAGTGGAAAATAGCCTTACGTTTACAGGGTGAGTTTAGTCCATTTACATTCCAAGATAAAACTTTACACTCCACAATCAAGCCTTTGTGGGTTTTGGTAAGTCCTTTTCATTTTTACTAATAAAATCCTCCATTTCCTGACCAGATCTGATGCTCTTTCTTACTCCGCCAAATTCAAATGTCAGTCCCTCTGGTATTTCCCATCGGTATTTTACTTTCATTTCTTTTAACATCTGAACTAGCTCCCTATATTTCTTTTTTCCAACAACACTGATCTGGGCAGTTCCTTCATGATTCTTACCGCCTTTCCATCAACTTCTAATGGTTCCTGAAACTGTTTGGTCACAATTAACTCCCTTGTATTTCTTGTCGTAAATTGCACAATCATGTCCCTTGGTAACTTCCTCTGAGACGCAAATTTTGAGTTGATTCTGTACACCACATCTAGGAGAGCTGCAATTTCCTCTTCCTCCTTCCCCAAGTACTCTGCCAAAATTTCTGTAATCTGCTCTTGGGCGGTCTTTTCCTCTGTTTCCGGGATCGAACGAAATCTTAGTTGTTTTTCCATTTGTTTACTTTCCACGATGGTCACTCTTGCTTTCAATCCTCTCATCTCTATCTTCTGCAAATCCATTGTATTTTCTACTACCTTAACTCTCTGCTGCGTGTCTGATATGTCTTTTACCAGTACTGCCATTTCTGATTTAAGTGTCTCTTTAAAGTCTCTAAAATCTTTTGCCATCTCCTGTATCATACCTTTGAGCTCTTTATTGCCTTCTGTAACTTCGGAAACTTTTTTATCAAGATTCTCCATCGCAGCTTGCCACTCCTTCTTCGACATCATGGGGCTAGATTTACCACGCTCCAACGAGTCTACCCTTTTCCTTAAATCTGTGGCACTGATTTATTGCTTCCAATTGCTTTAAAAAGTCCCAATTTGCTCAGTTTTTGTTGAAAGTTATTTTGCTCAGTCCAAAATGTCGGGCATTTTTTCTCTATGGTTTTAACTTGAAGCAAATGCCCTTACCTTCATCCAAGATGTCCTACTTCCTGTTTCATTGAAGCCAAAACCTTGCCCTTCTCCAAAATGGCGAACTTCCGCTTCCGATATTAACACAGACTGCCTCTTGCCAGTCTCTTTATGGTCCTGACGTACTTCCTGTTGCTTTAATGTTTGCAGCAGTTCTCGCGATATTCAAGCTTTCCCACAGTCCGGTATCTCTTCCCACCACAGGTATGTAAACAATATCCAATTTTCCACCTTAACTACAGTTTAAAATGTCACTTTTTAAACTTTCCCCTTGCCGGAATCTTCCCCTTCACTTGGTCAATCTGTCGCAGTTTTTAAATCCAGTTTTAAACTTTATTCCTTGCTTAAATCTGTCCCGATTTGAGAGATAGCAATCTTTACCTTCTTAAATATCTTTTCTTGGGTTGTAATCGCTGCTTCCTTTAATCAAATAAATCCGTTTCCCTTACTGCTTATCGAAGCTTGGGCATGTAGGTCTTATGCCAATAAAGTTGACTCCTGAGCCACTGCAGAGATCTTAGCAAACCTGTCTTCGGGTGGGACCTCAAGGGCGGGAGAGAGCTCATTGCTTAGAGCCCCCCACCACCCGAGATCAATGCGCCCTCAGGTATAATGCGTACTTGCCTGTTCTCTGCCTGAGAACAGGGGGCCGCGGGCAATCTGTGCCCCTCCAGCCTCCACAAACAGCAGCACGGACAGCTCAGCTCTTAGAGCTGTGTTAGACCTCCATGGATCCCATACCGGAAGTCTCCTTTTTACTGAGCTTTCTCAGTGACTGGGTGTTCCTCTTGCAGAGGAGAAAACGGAGGGACCCACGACAGTGCTAACCTATTTGGGGATTGAACTTGATACAGTCCAGCAAACCTTTAGGCTGCCAGAGGCGAAGGTGCTTCGCGGATGTTTAGCCTCCTTAAAGAAAAAGCATAAGGTGTCTCTTCTCGAACTGCAACAGGTGGTGGGGCACCTTAACTTCGCCTGCAAGGCTGTTGCCCTGGGGAGGGCCTTCCTTCAGCATCTATGTGACGCCACGGCTTCCTTGAGGCTGCCACATCACAGGCTGCGCATATCTGGGGGCATCAGGGAGGATTTGGAGGTTTGGGAGTCCTTTCTCAACTCGTTTAATGGGGTTACCTTTTGGAGGGAGGACTTATTACTTGAGGTAGAACTCCAGATCACTTCTGATGCCTATGGGGTGACCGGCTTCGGGGTCTATTTTCGGGGGCACTGGTGTGCTGAAAAATGGCCAGCAGATTGGCATGATGGGGTTTTGGACAAGGATCTCACTTTTTTGGAATTTTTTCCAATTCTTTTTTTTAATAAATTTTTTATTGGAATTAGAATCATATAGTTACATATTACAATCAATTCCCATTTCCCAATTTCTAACCCCCTCCCTTTCCCCCCTTTTCTTTTGACTTCCAACAGTTTTCCAACCCTTTGTCCCTTTTCTCTTACTCATTTTAAATTCATCTATCTAACAAACATATACTTTCCCTTTAATCTAAGCAATAATTCTTTAACTATTTTTAATACTCTATACCTTATCTTATCTTTAAGTCCCTTCTTCCACATTAGACAAACAATTTGTCCCTTTTTAACATAATTTCGTAGTTTCCTGGTTTCAAATATTTCTATAAGCTATATACCATATAACCCATACATTTATATAAGACAACCAATTTAACTTATATTCCGTATATTACTTTATATGACTATCCTCAAAAATTATCCATCGATTTGATTCCTATATTTCTTCAGGTAGGCTCATTCAGTTTAACATATTACACGTTTATACCAGAAACAATATTAATTAGTCGGTCCTTATAGTTAATTATTTTCTATCTATTTTCTATATGTTTTTCTATACATAGCAATCTAACAAAATAACTGCTTAGACATTTTCATTTCTCTCTCTACCCTCCGGTAAAGTCACCCCCCTCTACATTTCGTCATATTTCAGTAATTCTCAAACTGCCACAGTTCTCTTCCCACCTCCCATTTCTTCAACACATATTGCTTCAGCTTCTCCCAGTCTGTGTTGAACTGTCCTGGGTCCAGATTTCTCAGTTTTCTTGTCATTTTGTCCATTTCGGCCATATACAGCAATTTGTAAGTCCAATCCTCAATAGTTGGCACTTCTTGTACTTTCCATTTTTGCGCATACAAAAGTCTGGCCGCTGCTGTCATGTAAAATAACAATGTTCTATATTGGGCTGGAATGTTCTCCATTCCCAGGTTCAGTAGCAGGAGTTCTGGGTTCTTATTAATTTGAAATTGTAGAATCTCACTTATTACTTTTATTATTTCTCCCCAGTACTGCCTGGCTACCTCACACATCCACCACATATGATACAGAGAGCCCTCATGTTTTTTACATTTCCAGCATTTATTAGAAGTATTCAAATTCCCTAGCGCAATCTTCTTTGGTGTCATGTACCAATGATAGATCATTTTGTAAATGTTCTCTTTAATATTAGTACACGTTGTAATCTTCATTGTGTTTTTCCACAAGTATTCCCATGCCTCCATTGTTATTTCTTTATTAAAGTTTATGGCCCACTTCACCATTTGTACTTTAACTATTTCATCTTCAGTATACCATTTCAACAGTACTTGATATACCTTGGAAATTTCCTTCTTATCCTCTTTCAGAAGTGTCTGCTCTAGTTCCGAATTCTCTGTTCTTATGCCTCCCTTTACACAGTCCGAATTGTAGAGATCTCTGATCTGCCTGTACTGGAACCAATCGTAGTTGGGAGATAACTCGTCCTGTGTCTTTATTTTAAGTTTAGAAGATTCTATTCGGGTTATCTCCTTATATGTTAAACACTGTTGCTCAGTATAGACAGCTCTCGGATCTATTACTTCATACGGAACTACCCACATGGGGGTTCCTTCTTGTAGGAAGTCTCTATACTTCTTCCAGGTTGCATATAGGCTTTTCCGTATATAATGATGTAGGAACATCGAGTTCACTTTTACTTTATCGTACCATAGGTATGCATGCCATCCAAATATTTTTTTATATCCCTCTAGGGCCAATAATTTCTTATTCTTCAACGTCATCCAATCTTTCAGCCACACTAGGCAGATTGCGTCATAGTAAAGTCTTAAATTGCGCAGTTGCATTCCGCCTCTTTGCTTTGCATCTTGTAAAACTTTCATTTTCACTCGAGGCTTCTTGCCTGCCCAAACAAAGTCTGATATTTTCCTCTGCCATTTTTCAAACTGCTTAGAGTCTCGGATAATTGGTATTGTCTGTAACAAAAACATTACTCTTGGTAACACATTCATCTTAACTGCTGCAATCCTTCCCAGCCATGACAAATTCAGTCTATTCCATTTGATCAAATCTTGCTCAATCTGAGTCCATAATTTTTCATAATTGTTTTTGAATAGATCTATATTCTTTGCAGTCAGTTCAATTCCCAGATATTTCACCTTAGTTGTTACTTCACAGTCCGTTATTTCCATTAACAGTTGTTGTTTTTGCTTAGTCATATTTTTACATAATATCTTTGACTTCTTTTTGTTGATGTAAAACCCTGCCAAATCTCCGAACTCTTTAATCTTCTCTATCACTTTTGGCATATTCTCCATTGGATCTTCCACAATTAACATTATGTCGTCCGCAAATGCTCTAATTTTATAAGAAAAGTCCTTTATTTTTATTCCGCGGATTTCTTCATCTTGTCATATTTGTATCATCAGTATCTCCAGTACCAAAATGAATAGCAGCGGAGACAACGGGCAACCTTGTCTTGTTCCTTTACTTATAGTCAATTTCTTGGTAGTCTCGTCATTAACCACAATTGCTGCATTCTGGTCTCTATAAATTTCTTTAACTGCTCTTATGAATTTTTCTCCCATTTGTAGCTTTTCCATAGTGGCAAACATAAAGTCCCAGTTCAAGTTGTCAAACGCTTTCTCTGCATCCACAAAGAAGAAACCAACCTCTTTGTCACAACGCTTATCATAATACTCAATAGCATTAATCACTGTCCTTAAATTGTCTCTAATTTGTCTACCAGGTAAAAAACCTGCTTGTTCCTCCTCAATAATTTCCGAAAGCCACCCCTTCACTCTCTCTGCCAATATCTTCGCAAAGATTTTGTAGTCATTGTTAAGTAAGGATATAGGCCTGTAGTTTTTCACATTAGTCAGATCTTGGCCCTCTTTAGGGATCAGTGAAATGTTGGCTTCCTTCCAGGTATCTGGAATCTGTTGATCTTTTAATACTCCACTGATCACTTCTTTTAGGAATGGTACCAGTTCATTGGCCATTGTCTTATAAAATTTGGCTGTAAGTCCATCTGGCCCTGGTGCCTTTCCCAAATTTGTTAATTGTATTGCCGTTTTTATTTCCTCATCCGTTACTTCGTTGTTCAGTCTGTCTCTCCACGCTTCCGAGATTACTGGGAGCTTCATTTTCTCCAAATATGTCGCTATTGATTCTTTATTGACCTCTTTCTTATTATACAATTTAGCATAAAATTTATAGAAGGCTCTACTAATGGATGTCTGTTCCAGATACGTTTTGTTATCTTCACATATTTTGTTTATTATTTTCTTTTCCTTTCTCTTTTTCAATTGCCATGCCAAATATTTCCCGGGTTTGTTTGCACCTTCAAACCCTTTTTGATTCAGTCTTTTAAGATTCCACTCCAGTTCTTTATTGTTCATTGCTGTTAGCTGTTCTTGTAATATTTTAATGTCCTGGTAAATTTTCTTTTCCCCCGGTCTCTTCTTTAACTGTATTTCTTTGGCTTTTATTTTTTCCATAATCTCCTGTCTCTTCTCCTCTTTCTTTTTTCTGGCTCTTCCATTTAAGTCCATTAGTATGCCCCTAATTACTGCCTTGTAAGTATCCCAAACCTTGTTGGTTGGTACTTCTTTATTCATGTTGTATTGTATGAAGAACTTTGTTTCTCTTCTAAGCATCTCCATGTTCTCTCCCTCTTTAAGTAAGTCCTCATTTATTCTCCATCCTTTCCTTTTGCTCCTTCTCCCCAATTTCCACATAATTGGATTATGATCCGAGCCTACCATCGGCATTATTTCCACTTCCTTAGTCCATAACGCTAAGTCTTTTGAGGCCCAGATCATATCAATTCTCGATAGTGTAAAGTGTCTTGCGGAGTAAAACGTAAATTGTCTACTTTTCGGATTTTGTCTTCTCCATACATCTTCTAAGGTTTCCTGTTGTATCAGTTCAAAAAACAACTTTGGTAGCAATCCTCTTTTCTTTTGTGCAGTTGATGATCTTTTGTCTAACTCCAAATTCGTCACTCCATTGAAGTCTCCAGCAAGTATTATCTGATCATATGAAAATTCATCTAGTTGCTTCCTTAAGTCCTCAAAGAAGCTTTCTTTTGCTCCATTAGGTGCATAAATTCCAACTACCAGCACTTTCTTTAAATTCCATACGCATTCCACTGCTATAAATCTGGCTTCCACATCTTTCATTACAAACTTTGGCTGCAGCTCCTCTTTAATGTAAAGCACTACTCCTCTTTTTTTCTTATTAGAGGCCGCTGCGAAATCTTTGCCCAATTTTTTAAATTTTAAATACTTTACATCTTGTTTTCGAATATGGGTCTCTTGCAAACAAACAATATCACATTTTTGTTTTAATAGCCAGTGAAAAATGCTTTTTCTCTTGTTCGGTGAATTAAGTCCATTTACATTCCAAGATATAACTTTACACTCCATAATCATAATCTTGTTGCTGGTAAGTCCTTTTCATTGTCTCTTATAAATCGCTCCATCTCTCGTTCCGATCTGATGCGTCTTTTGGCCCCTCCAAATTCAAAGGACACTCCCTCTGGTAGTTCCCATCTGTACCTGATTTTCATGTCCTTCAAAATCTGAATCAGCGCCTTATATTTTTTCCGGTCCAGTAACACCGATCTGGGTATTTCCTTCATAATGATAATCGTCTTGCCGTCAATCTCCAATGGATCTTGAAACTGTTTAGTCACAATCTTCTCTTTCATATTTCGGGTCGTAAATTGCACAATCACATCTCTTGGTAGTTTCCTCTGGGTCGCAATTCTTGAGTTTACACGATATACCATGTCCAGGATAGCCACAACTTCCTCCTCCTCCTTCCCCAGGTATTCAGCTAACACCTCCGCCATCTGTTCTTGCGCTGTTTTTCCTTCCACTTCCGGCAAACCGCGAAATCTTAGCTGCTTCTCCATGTGTTTGCTTTCCGCAACCGCCATTCTCCCCTTCATCAGCCTCATCTCTGTTTGTTGCGTGTCAGTTAAATTCTCCACCGCGCCTTCTACTACTTTAACTCTCTGCTGTGTTCCTTGCAGTTCATTTTGCATTATTTCCATACCTTTCTTTACTTCTGACAGCTCACTTTTCACTGTCTGTTTAACCTCTTTGATCAGCTCCGGTTTAATGTCCTTAAGTTCTTTAATCACTTCTAAGAGTTTTTTGTCTAGATTCTCTATTGCCGATTGCCACTCTTTTTTCGACATCGTGGGGCTTGCCTTGGCTCGCTCCCACGAGTCCGCCCTCTTCCTTAACTCCGTGGCGTGAAATTAAGCATCTTTTTAATTTTTAATTTAAATGTCCCAGTCTTTTTGCAAAGAAAGAACTTTTAAGAAATCCAAAATGTCGGGCGTCTTTTCTCTATGGTTCTTCTATGGTTTTTGTAATCCAAAATGGCTTACTTCCTCTTCCGCTGAAGCCGCGGCTTTTCCCCTTTCAAAGATGGCGATTCCCTTCTTCCTGCCCTCCGGCAGGGGCCGCTTCTCTCCAGCAACTCTATTGTTATTACGTACTTCCTGTTTCCCGACTTCCCGCAAGTATTCAAAACAATAGTCCTAATTCTTTAATAACTTCTTTAAACTTAGTCTTTTTTCTGTTTCGACTCTTGCCGAGTCTTCTCCTCGTTATAATTAGCCTGTTGCAGTTTTAAAATCTACTTTTAATCTTCTTTACTTTTAACAATCTGTCCCGTATCAGAAGATAGTGATCTTTACCTTCCCATTCACTTTCCGTGGGTTGTAATCACTGTTTCAATCTTCGTTTCTCCTCCACTCCTCTTTCCCCTGTTGAAGCTTGGGTACATAGGTCTTATGCCAACCGCATTGGCCCCGAAACTGCCGCAGAGATCTTTGCCGACCTGTCACAGGGTGGGACCTCAAGGGTCGTGAGGGGGCCCGTCGCGTGGAGCCCCCCTCGCCTGAGATCAACGCGCCCTGAGGTCTCGAGCGTTCTTTGCCTGCTCTCCGCCTGAGAGCAGTCGGCTGCGGGCTATTTTGCCCCCGCCGGCCGGTTAAAACGGCAGTCCGGTCAGCTCCGCAGTTGGAGCTGCGTCAGACCTCCATAAATCCCAAACCGGAAGTCGGAATTTTTTCCAATTCTGGTAGCGATCTGGCTGTGGGGGAGTGAGTTGGCCAACCACACGGTGCACTTTTGGTGCGATAATTTGGCGGTGGTGCAGGTGATTAACTCCCTCACTTCCAGATCGCCCAGGGTAATGAGACTGGTTAGGCTGTTCACGCTTCGGCGCCTCTGACTGAACATTTTGTTCCTGGCAAAACATGTTACGGGAGTGAACAATGGGTTGGCAGATGCTTTGTCTCACCAACAGATGGAACGGTTTTGCCAGCTTGCTCCCAAAGCCGATCAGCAGCCCTCCAAGATGCCAGTGGAGCTGTGGCACCTTGGGAAGTTGAGGTTCAGCGGGCTATTTTTTTAGCCATTTCCCCCAGCACCCGGAGGTCCCATAACTGTGCCGTTCAGCAATTTGCCACTTTTCGGCTCAGGGCTGAACTGCCCCAATTGTGGCCGATTCCAGTAGAGCCCATACTGCAATTCTGTGTCGACCATAGAGGTAAGGGTTGTGCTCCCAAGACAATCAGAGGACAGCTGGCAGCCTTGGCGTTTGTGAGCAAGGCTCACGGCTGGCAGGATTTTACAGGGGACTTTAGAGTCCGCAAAATGTTAGAAGGATGGGTGCGGGAGCTGGGAGCTCCGGTGGATGGTAGGGAGCCTATGTCCCCGGCCATTCTCAAGGGGTTGGGGGCTACATGGGCTAGTGTATGTCATTCTGACTTTGAGGCCAAGCTCTTCCATGTAGCGGCTCTTGTGGCCTTCTTTGGTGCGCTGCGGGTAAGTGAGCTGGTGGTCCAGTCAGCTAGTGACAAGTCAAATTGGGCTTTGTTGGCCCGAGATGTTAAGTTGACAAGGGATACGGTAACTGTCACCATTAGGCGATCCAAGACAGATCAGATGCAGAAGGGTTCGGTGGTGCAGCTTGGCTCCTGTTCTGATACGGAGCTCTGTCCTGTGCTTGCACTGAGAGCATGTTTGGAGGCTCGTGGGGACGTGCCCGGGGTGTTGTTCCTTCACAGTGATGGGGCTCCCCTTACTCGTTTTCAGTTCTGGGCCGTTACTGCACGGGCTCTTGCCAAGCTTGGTTTAGCTGGTTTTAAGTTTGGCATGCACTCTTTTAGTTTTGGAGCGGCCTTGACGGCCGCAGCAATGGGTTATTCTGGTCAAGCTATCCAGAGGGTAGGCTGATGGCGGTCTTCAGCTTACAAGTCCTATGTGCGCCCCCTGCGCACCACCTAGAAACCCCCATGTTTTTCCCCATAGGAAATAATGAAGAGTGGAGGAGGATACGTGAATCTTATTTGGGGGGCCATAACATGGCCCCCAAAAGTTCAATAGTTCTGAAACTTGGGGGGTCATTTGAGGAGAGTTAGAAGAAGGTCCCCATCGAGTGTGGTGTGATTTGGAAAGAAAATGCCCCTCTCAGGCTCCCGGAAATTTGGGAGCATGTTCCCCATTGAAAATAACAGCCAAATCTTTCCGAAGCATACCCGAATCATTCCAAATTGGTAATTCCGAAGCTGGTTGCCGCTTCAGAATTCTCTTTATTCCGAATCTTTCCCCCAATTCGAGTAAACTGAATCGGGGAAACCAAATAGCCCTGGCCCTGCACACCCCTACTAACCACTACTGGTGTGACTGTGTATATGAAGGGGGGAGGTACTACTGATGAACAATTGCAAGGAGTCAGGCCTTTGCAAATCATATAAGTCATTTGGCATCAAGTTATCCTATGTTAAAATGATAAAGAAAATATATGGTGAGCTTCTAAATGTAAAATTACAGGGGGAAGAAGTTAAAGATAAGATGATACAATGGGCAGAAAATGTGGGACATGCAATTGATCTGGAAAATTTAAAGATGACAAAATCTGCTTCTTTAAAAGAAAATATTTATAAAATGTTTTATAGATGGCATTTGACACCTATTAGAATAGCCAAAATGTCTCCAAATGGGTCAAATAAATGTTGGAAGTATGAAACTAAGGTGGGTACTTATTATCATATGTGGTGGACTTGAAAAAAAGCAATGGAATTTTGGAAAATGACTCACAGAATGATCCAGCAGATTCTCAAAATCTCTATACTACTGAATCCTGACCTTTTTTTTTTAACCATATAATGATCCAGGTGAATAAAAACCAAAAACATTTGATTTTGAATATAATTACTACAGCTAGAATTTTATATGTGAAATTCTGGAAAATGACAGATGTCCCAGCTCAAGAAAATTTGATTGAAAGAATACTCAACACAGCGGAAATGGATAAGCTATCCAGTTTACTGAAAGATAGAGATAATATGATGACATTTGGGATCCCTTCTACAATTGGATTTAAAAGTCCTTCCAAGAAACTTAATTCCCGGATAAGCTGAAGACCTTTATGGACAGTGCAAAAATAAATGGAAAAGCTGTAACAATGAGCCGACCAATGGACTATAAAAAGGACAATGAGAAAACATTTTTGATTAAATGGTGCAATGTATTTGAATGAACCAATATGTATTTCTTTCCCCTAACCCTACCCCTCCTACTCTATACTTTCCCAGCTATTAATAATAATAATAAAAATCATTTACAAAAAAAAAGTTATCCCATGGCTGGTTCTGGGCCTGGGCCCAATGAGTTATTACTCAAAGGCAAAAAAACCCTCCCCCTGCCTTTTAACTGACAGAAAACAAGCCTTGAATACTGGCTGCATTGTGGCAGTTGCTAACAACAACCACTGCTTACAGCTACAGGCACTCCTTTTATCATTTTGGGTTTTTTAAAAACCCCAATGTTCCCCCTCCCTCCTCCCCCTTATACTCACTCACCCCTCTTCACCCCTCCCATCCTGTAAATTAGGTGGGAATCTCTGCATACTTTGCTGGCTGCCTGCATTGCATTGCATTGCAAATTCAAGCTTCCTGCCTTTTTTACAAGATGTGAAGGGTTAGGAGGAGGTTGTAGTGAGTCACTCACTCCTTCTCCCCCCTCCTGTCTCCTAAGAAAGCACAGGAAGCTTGATTTCCCTTCAGAACTTTGCTGCCTGCTTCCCCAAAGCTTTCCGAAGCAACCCAAATCACTTCAGAAATCTTTGCTCTGGTATTTTTCCAAATCAGGCCCGATTCAGGTTAAAAACCTGAATCAGATACCTAAAGCACACGTTCCTAGTGGTTAGAGTTTTAGAGTAGGATGTGAGACACCCAGATTCAAATCACCACTCTACTGTAGAAGCTCACTAGACAACTTTGATCCAGTCACACACTTCCTGCCTAACCCTGACTCTCAGAGTTGTTGTGAGGATAATAAGGAGGCAAGGAGAATAATATAAACTGCTCTGGGTCCCCTGGTCTGGAGAAAGACCATTTAAATGAATTAAGTAATATATGTGAAGATGGGGGGCAGATAAAAGGTAAGTTGTTTATGTAGGCTCTGGTATATCTTAGGAATGATCTTGAGTCTGATTAAGGAATGAATACAGAGTATATTCAGGAACTACAACTTTGATAGAAAGCAGAGAAATAGAATAGATACTAACTACCTTACTAAACTGGGAGAGAGGGACTTCTGGGAACAAGCAGGAAGTAGCCTAAGAATACCAATCTGGAGACATGCAAGAAGGACAGAAGAGAGGCAGAAAGAAGGATCTTATTTTGCTATCTATCTGTCAGATTTGCTGCCTCTTGCAGGTATTCTGTGTCTTCTGCCTTCTTTGTACACAAGACATTGTATTTCCAACTCCCTTCTCAAGATCTAGTGTACAGAGTCCACAAGGTTTAACTTTCTGTGTAGACTTTCAAACTTGTCTTTAGGGAGTGGCTTAGTGAGTATATCGGCAATGATCTCTTCTGTGCAGCAATACTCCAACTCAATAAGCCTATCGTCTTGCATATTTCTCACTAGATGTTGTTTCACATCAATGTGTTTGGTTCTAGAGCTCATCTTTTTTGTTTGTGCAAGTGTTATGCACCCGTGATTGTCCTCAAAAAGTCATTCATTAGTTGCAGCATCCACTTCAGTTGTCTGCATGCATGGAGACATGCAAAAAGGTCAGAAGAGAGGAAGAAAGAAGGATCTTATTTTGCTATCTAACTGTCAGATTTGCTGCCCCCTGCAGGTATTCTGTGTCTTCTGTCTTCTCTGTACACAATACATTCTATTTTTGACAGTTTAGAAGATTTGAAGGACAGGAGGACAGGAAAAAGTGAGCATATGGAGGCTGCCAAGAGAGAAAGATGATGATGATGAACAGCGTGTTTGTGTTCTGTGCCATCAAGTGGTCTCCGACCAACGGTGACCCTATGAATGAAAGACCTCCCAAATGTTCTATCTTTAACAGACTTGCTCAGATCCTGCAAACTGGAGGACATGGCTTCTTTTATTGAGTCAAGCCATCTCGTTTTAGGTCTTCCTCTTTTCCTGCTGCCTTCCACTTTTTCTAGTGTTATTAACTTTTCCAGAGAGTCTTGTCTTCTCATGATGTGATCAAAGTATGATAGCTTTAGTCTTGTCATTTTAGCTTCTAAGGAGAATTCAGGCTTGATTTGATCTAGTACCCACTTATTTGTCTTTTTGGCTGTCCATGGTATCTGCCAAACTCTCCTCCAGCACTACATTTCAAATGGATCAATTTTCTTCCTGTCAGCTTTCTTTACCGTCCAACTTTCACATCAATACATGGCAATGGGGAATACCATAGTTTGGGTTATCTTGATCTTGGTTCCCAGAGAGACATCTTTTTATGATATACTCTGCATAGAGTATAGGGAGGGTAGGGAGGGAGATAATATGCATCCTTGTCTGACACCGTTGCCAATTGGAAACCATTCTGTTTCCCCATATTCTGTCTGGACAGTAGCCTCTTGTCCAGAGTACAGGTTGCGCATCAAAACAATCAGATGTTGTGGCACCCCCATTTCTTTTAAGACTCTCTATAGCTTTTCATGATCCACACAGTCAAAAGCTTTGCTGTAATCTATAAAACACAGGGTAATTTTCTTCAGAAATTCTCTGGTATGTTCCATTAGCCATCGTAAATTTGCAATGTGATCTCAGGTGCCTCTTCCTTTTCTGAATCCAGCTTGAACACCTGGCATTTCTCGTTCCATATATGGTAAGAGTCTTTGCTGTATAATTTTGAACATCACTTTGCTTGCATGGGAAATTAACACGATTGTCCAATAGTTGCTGCATTCCTTGGTATCCCCTTTTTGGGGGATTGGAATGTAGACTAAGCATTTCCAGTCTGTGGGTCATTGTTTTGTTTTCAGTATTTGTTGATATATTCTTGTTAAGATTCTGATGGACTCCATTTCTGTGGCTTGAAATAGCTCTATTGGTATTCCATTTACTCCAGGTGCTTTGTTTCTCTCAATTGCTTTGGGGGCAGCTTTTACTTCACTTTCTAGGATGTCTGGTTCTTCATCAAAAGATTCTTTGTCAAAAGCATCTGTCATCCTTCCATCTCTTTTGTATAGTTCTTCAGTGTATTGTTTCCATCTTTCCTTTATTTTGTCCTAATCAGATACTGTATTTCCATGTTGATCTTCCAGCATCGCAAGCCATGGCTTGAATTTCCCTTTGATTTCTTGGATCTTTTGGAACAAGTCTCTTGTTCTTCCTTTTTTGTTGTTCTCTTCAGTGGAAATTGAAGTACCCCCAGCAAGTCCTTGCAGGTTCCTTACTATACAATTGGGCCTGGATCAGCCTGCACTATGCAAGTGGACATAGGGGAGATGCTTTCAGTAGCAGAAAAGGGGAAAGGTGAAGACAGGGGGGGGTGAACAAAAGAGGGTGGGAAGGAAAAAGGAAGCAGGAAAAGTGGGGGAGAGGCTATGAGGGGCAGGAAAGGGAAAGAGGACATGGTGGGGAAGGGGAAAGGGAGATACCCCCCAAAGTCCTTGTGGGTTATGCACTTACGTGAGAAGGATAAGGAACACATTCTATTCCAAAGGAGGTTATATTTAGGAATATGCTAGAGATACAGAAATAAGATTTTCAAATGGATATAAGTGTCAAAATCAGGTAATCCAGTTTTTCTATACCACTTTGGAAATTTCAGTTAAGTTCAAGACGAGAAACTTACAGTACAATTCTAAATCAATGGTCTTAGAAGGATGTGACTTTGCCTAGGACAACATTGTGAATTGCTTAACATCTTTAGAAATTTTTTGATTGGCAGTTTGACTTCAGTTCTGCATTTCATGACCTTTTCTGTATATAAGACTTACAGTGCCATCCTATGCAGTTACACCATTGAAGTCATTGGGCTTAACTCTGCTTAGTAAGTAACTGTTAATTGCAGTCCCCAGATCAAGGGGAGGTGGGAAGCAAAAGGCAACCACTCCATAGAGTTGGAGTAAAAAAATGCACACAACTATATTGATTACAGTCATTGAAGCACTGGTGAAGGAGATGGCATGGATCCATGCATCAGACAACCCACTTGTTGACTGATGGCACCCCTCTCAGCCCACCTGCTTAGAGACAACTATGAGATCAGCGTAAGCCTCCACATGGTTCCCCTGACACCTAGAAAAGAAACTGGAAGTTAGCCCCAACCTGTGTGCATCCGAGAATGGCTTCACCCCAAAGATCCGTTAAAGAGATCCTCTAAAATGGGGGAGACAGCATGCAGGCACTGCCTCATCTCCAAATGGATCTGCTTCATTGCCCCAAACTACACTTGAGAAGTTGTGAGTAGAACATAAACCATAGACCAAGCAGTGATGTCCCGCTCCCATGTGCCCTGATGGATAAGGGGATGGAGGGTGGGAAAGCTGGAGGACACTGTTCCAGGGCTTCATAATGGCTCCCAGCTATAAAAAGCCCAAGCAGACAGAGGGAAGACTTTCTTCCTCGGGTCTATCCTAGTGGCCCAAACCTGAGCCTGCCAGGGAACTCATGCTGCAGCTGCAGGAGCCTACCAGGAGGCTGCAGAGTGTTGCTGTGGCAGCTGAAGACACAGGTGGAGGAGCCCTTCTCTGGGGCACTCCACCCATCATTGGGCAACAAAAAATGGGCAAAGATATAAAATATCCCCCACTCTTCACTTCTTACTTTAGCCTGCCACAGGTTATCAACCCCTGGTAAGTCAGGGAACCCTGTTTTCTAACATTCTGTAGCACTATGTCATGTTACTAGGGATACTTCCAAAATCCTTCCTTTCCAAACTCCCAATCGCCAGATTACCAGATCTTCTTTACGAACTGGAACCGTTCCGTTTCTCAAGTGAATGGGAATGCTTTCTCTCATCTTCCTGAAATATGTTCTTAATTGTGATCTTAAATAATCCTACTCAAGCTTTTAAAGCAAAAAAAATCTGATTCTATCTTTTTGTTTTGCACATCTCTAGTTTCCAGGCACCATTCGTAGGGTTAATTTGTTCCCAAAAGCTTGGTGTGGATGCCTGCCTCAGCATCTTCTGACTTTAGATGGGTGGTGGTTGAATAGCAGTCTCCTCTTTAGTTGTGAAATAATATCCTGAGAAACACATCTCTGGGATTATTTTTAAAAGATGTCATGTGAAAACATTTTGATTTTGTTAGGCGTTGGATAGCAAATTTGGTTTTATATTTTTTTATTTAATATTAAATAAATATTGTAAACATGCTGCTGCTAACAGTGATAAATCTGCCTAAGGCATACTCAAACTCTTATGGACTAAAGGAGGGCATTATTTACCAGCTGCCCTCAAATTATTCCAACAACAAGAGCAGGGAAACCCCGGGTAGTCAGAAACTGGAAAAGGAATGCCGGGAATATACAATCAACAAGGTCTTCAAAATTTATAACCAAATTTTTAGTGCAAAGCATGCAAAAGTGCAGTGTGCCAATCAAATAAATATAATTTATACATACAAGTAATAAATATGAACATTCATTAGTCCGTATTATTCATAAGCGAGCAAATAGATGGGAGCTGCAATAATGCTCCCGCTGGAAATAAGCAGAGAGTCTTCAAAGAGGGAAAAGTGATCACAATCCAAGTCAAGATGAAAAACTGATGTGCCCCATTCCCGTTTCGTATTGACAACTTCCTCCTGGGCACAATTATTGGACTGAAATCGATATAAAGTCAGTTATTAGTTATTAATTAAATTTTCTTTAAATCAGTAGTAAATGAACATTGCTTAGTAAAAAACTTACAGATCACCGTCCTGATAGTCTCCAGCTTAAACAGCTCACCATAAAGTATTCACATTGCTGGCATAAATTACCCTTTATTACGGACATGTGTTACAACGGGAGAGGGCTCTGGTATATATACAAATGCTGGCATCGTTAACTCATTAAGAACGTCATCCTGTCATTTAAAGAAACATGGACCAGTACATTGATACAAACTGCTTCACATAAAATACATACACATATATTTACAAACCTACACATACAACGAGAGGTCAAGTTAACCACAGGAACAAAATATAACCATATGTGAGGAATACAGAAGGCAAACGGCGCTGCTCTAACTCATAGGAACTACTAACCCAAAAACACGAATAATCTATCTCATTATTCAACCCGTGTGGTGCCAAACTTCCCAATTGGAATATCCATTTTATTTCTAGTTGGAGCAACCTCTTAGGGCTATCTATAGTGTAGGGTTCCTGGATCACATCCACTACTGTGACTTTAAATTCCTGAATCCTGTGGTGACGTTCCATGTAGTGTTGTACCAATGGTGCCTCAGTAATTCTATTCCTGATCCTTGAGAGATGTTCTTGGATTCTGGTTTTAAGGGGGCGTGTAGTGCTACCCACATATATAAGAGGACAACTACATTGGATTACATAAACCACATGTGATGTTTTACATGTAGAAAAACCATTTAGTCTACCTGGTCCATCCCTACCTATTTCTTCAAATTTTGCCATGAGGCAGCACACATTGCAGTCTCCACATTGGAAATGACCCCTAGGGACTGGTCTATTCAGTCCACTAGTATCACTCTCCTTTTTAAACTCAGATGTAGTCAACATCTCTTTAAGGCACCTCGTGCGGCGAAAGCCAATGGCTGGGCTGTCCTCACATCCCACAATATCATTAAGTAAATGCCAATGGCTGCGCACAATTTTGCAAATCGGAGTTGCTAGTGATGTATAGTCAATTTCCCACTTCATTTGCCTATTGCCCATATTGGTCTTGGGGGAGAGTAATTCCTCACGTGGGGTTCTGATTGCTCTTTCTCTAGCAGCAGAGATTGCAGGGAGCGGATAGCCTCTGCTTGTGAGAGCGTTTCCAAGTTGAGTACTGCTCTCACAAAAATCCCTAGGGTTAGAGGAGTTACGTTTAAGCCTTAGGAACTGGCTGACCTGAATATTAAATTTTAATCGTTTGGGATGGAACGATGAATAATGAAGGTAGGAACACCTATCCATGGTCTTTCTAAAAGGACGTACACCTAATTTACACTCACTGATTCTGTATATTGTCATATCCAGGTAGTTGACATTTTCTGCACTCCCTTGCCAGGTGAACTTAATATCCTCACTAATGGTATTAATCCACTGGCCAAAGTTCTTTGCCACGTCTGGAGTTTCCACAATTGTGATAATATCATCAATATAGCGCTGATCATACACAATCTGGTCCCTATATGGATTAAAATCCCTATTTAGGATATAGTCCTTCTCCAACTGTGCCATATAGAGGTTGGTGATACTGGGCGCGGCAGCGCAGCCCATCGCCACCCCTTTAACTTGATAGTAATAGTCTCTATTGAATTTGAAATAGTTATATTCTAATATAGTATCTAAGATGTTAAGAAGAAAACGGGCGGTAGGGCACTGAGATGTTCTAGATAATAAAGCTGACTGCACCACTGTCCTCGCCCCCTCATGGGGGATCGAGGTGTATAATGACGTTACATCAAGTGTCATCATAAAGACTGAGCGGGAGATGACCAGTGGTTCTAATGTAGAGATCAGATGCATGGTATCTCTTAAGTAAGCATCAGTTTGGACCACCAATGGCTGGAGAAAATAATCTATGTAATTAGATAGGGGTTCCAGTATGGAATTGGAGCCCGAGATAATAGGCCTCCCAGGTGGTGGGAAACCGGTCTTATGAATTTTGGGCAGCAGGTAAAATACTGGGGTCCGGGGGCTCCTATTCTGCAAAGCCTCATACGTTTTTTTATCTATTTCATGGCTCATTAAACCCTCATCCAGAACTATCTTAATTATTCGCTGGATATGGGATAAACGGTTGGCAGCAATTTTCTTATAGTCCGTGGTGACAGATAGCTGTCTGGTGGCCTCCTGAATATAATGAGCAGTATCCAATATAACAATGCCCCCGCCCTTATCTGCCGCTTTAATTACAATATTTTTATCTGTTCTAAGTGAATTCAATGCTTGCCATTCACATTTATTCAGATTATTGGTCCTAAACCTACCTACCCTTTCCAGATGATTTATATCTCGTAATACCATCCTTTCAAAACAATCAATCGAAGGGTCTACAATTGGGGGACAAAAGGTAGATTTGGATCTAATCCCAGCATGTGGTGGTGCCTCTGGTGTATTATTCCAAATTATTCCAAGCAAAAGTACTGTCCCAACTTTTGTACAGGACAACACTTGGTCGACCTTCTTACTGTGCACCATTAGAGCATGCTCAATTGAAATTTTAAGAGCAACCGTTCAACTACCAAGCTGCATTTCTAACACAAGTGTGCATCTAGAGTCTGGCCTTGTTAAAATGGGGGCTAGGATAAGCTTTGCCTCTATTAATTTCTGGCTCAAGTTAAATTATATCCTACAAGATCTGACATCTATAATCCTTCGAGATAATTTTCAATCCTCATGGGCAAAAGCAGTGCACCATAAACTGTTGACTTTAGGACTTTTTTTCAAATTGTCCTAGAAATAGGCTATAACCAAGCTAAAGTAATGGTTAAACAAAGATTGTTTGATATCAAGTGACAGGGAGACATTGCTCCCTAGTCAAGATAAAGGGCAGACACAGTGCTTGGGTATAAATTTGGGCCACTTTATTAATTTCAACATAAATTGGGAATATGGCAAGGGATCTAACTAGCAGTACAGGTCAAGCCCTGGGGTCACACAGGACCTCCACCTTGACCTGCCTGGGCAAGCCCCCATTGCCCTGGAAGTGAGCCCTCCAGAGGATGGCTGGTACCCAGTGGCCAGGCAAATAGTTCCCCTTTAAAACTCCACCCCCACATACTGCTGTGGAGCCTGGGAGGGGCAAACTTGTCCAAGAGTCTCACCAGACAGTCTGCCCTCACAACTGGCTGCCTTAAAGCCTACCAGCTGTTCCTGACAGACCCCAATTCCCCACCAGTGGGATGTGCCAAGGGGGTCAATGTCCTGTTCATTTCCCCATCCTATCCTACCAGTGACCAAATATTTACAGCATTACCATAACAGTTAATCCATCCTGCAGTGCAAGGTAGGCGAAAAGTTCCCCTCCCTGTGTGCCAATAGGGAAAGGAGAAAAAAAATCCTACTTGGCCCTGTAAAACAGTAACCGGCTAATCCTGCACTGCCAAAGGAAGGCGGGTGGGCTGAACAAAAGGAGAAGACTACAGGCTGGGGAGGCAGAGCTGGCATAAATGCCTTTGACTCTGCCCCCCAAGCAAATCCCAGGATGCTTGGGAAGAAGCTACTGCCTTTTAATCTTCTGAGGGAGCAAAACCAGCCTCTGGCCTTAGCAGCCTGGTCTGACAGCTGGGAGGGCTGAATTCCCTCCCCCAGTTGAAATAAAAGGCAGACACAGTGCTTGGGTATAAAATTTCGGCCACTTTATTAATTTCAACATGAACTGGGAATATGGCAAGGGATCTCACTAGCGGTATAGGTCAAGCCCTGGGGTCACATCTGACCTCTGCCTTGACCTGCCTGGGAGAGGCCCCAGTGCCTGGGAGAGCCCCCACTGCCTGGGGGTGAGCCCTCCAGAGGATGGCTGGTACCTGGCCACCAAGCAAATGGCTCTCCTTTAGAGCTCCAACTGCCCACTGTCATGGAGCCTGGAGGGGTGAACTTGTCCAGGGGTCCCACCAGGCAGTCTGACCTCACAACTGGCTGCCATAAAGCCCACCAGCTGCTCCTGGCAGTCTCCAATTCCCCACCAATGGGGATGCCCCACAGGTGCCCAACATGAATCCATGCAAGCACTGAGTCATTACTGACCCATGGGGGGATGTCACATCACATTTTATTGGCAGACTTTTTATGGGGTGGTTTGCCATTGCCTTCCCCAGTCATCTACACTTTACCCCCCAGGAAACTGGGTATTAATTTTACCAACCTCAGAAGGATGGAAGACTGAGTCAACCTTGAGCCATCTACCTGAACTTTCCAATGTATGTGACGGGTCCCATCACCAGTTTGCTGTTGTTGGGACCATTGCCTGGCTTCCCTCCATGCCTGCCTCCATGTCCTTGATGTTTGCAGGCCATGAAGGAGGGGGGGACCTCCAATGGGGCATTCATGGCCATATCTACAGAATTTCCTATCACCACCCCAACAAAATCCCAACAAAGCATCCAGGGCTAAACCAACAGCCCTATTGGGACATGGGTACTAGGATTAACAACAGCCCTATGAACCAGATGACTGTTGCCAGAGCGATCCCTCATGTTGGCTTCACAGGAGAATGCCTGTAGCTCACACTACAAGTGTTTCCTATCCCAGGGTAGGTCAGATTTGAGGACAGCCTCCAAACCCTGACTTCCTCATCGTACTGCAACCATGCAGTACCAGCTAACTCATTGTCTCCTTTATATCCAGGTACTAGACAAAGGGGGGCAGCCAGGGGGCTATCAAACCTATTAAGGCCTAACTCTCACCTCCTTGCCATGGCAGAGTGACTAAAGCTGACTGGGTGTGCGGACTGGCTACCTGCCCGCCGTATTGCCCAGCTGTAGATATGGCTGGAGCCATGAAGGCCACTGTCCTGACTAGCTCAGGCCCTGAGCTGTGCTAGCCTGGGTTCTGCCTGAGTGTAAATCACCAAAGGCATAGGAGTAAAGACTGACCCCAAGGCCCCCTCAGCCAAGCATATGCCCGCTGTGGTGTAGTTTGCTTACCATCTCCATTGTCTGGACCCACCTCTGAATCTTCTACAATATCCTCACCTCTCCTTCAGCTGACTCCACATCAAGCATCTCAGGCCCCAGCTCTCCTGCCTGTTTCTGTTCCATAGATCTCTTGGGCCACCAATAGGTGGACCCCATCACCTTGGTCAACGTAATCAGCTCTTATCATGGCGTGCAGCAAATAAATGCCCAATCCCCCAGCCACAACTTTCCCAAGGGCTCTGTTGGACTTACGACTTGCCCTCTCCATGCAACTGGGTCCAAGCCTTCTCGCCACACTTGACACAGAAGCATCGCGGACCACATAATAAAGATGCCAGGCCAGCACTTGCTTATCAATTGTAAGTCAGCCTGTGCCTGCGAAGACAGGGCACTGCCCTTGATCATGCCAAGGCCATTGTCACTGAAGTAGATGACCAGAATATAAGGCAGAGGAATAGTCCTCCCCTCCAAAAGCAGAGGCACTAATCCAGGCTATATCAGGCCCCTTTGGCCCTGCCACTCAACCATGGCCAACTCACTAAAACCAAACTGGGACCCATTCAAAGTCCTCTTGGCTTAGTGGGGCACCCGGAAGACCATGCTGTGTCCAAAGACGAGGATCCACAGCCTCTTGCGAAACATAGCACCTTCTCCCTCAATCTGCTCAACTGCCAAGGCCACAGATCCTGGATCAGTTGTCCTGCAGGCCCTTCTGGTTCAGCTGTTGGGTCATTAGTTACAAGATGTAAGCTGCTCCCTCTGCTATCAGCCACACCTTGTCAACCAGGTCCATTGTCACCGCAACAGGACCGGAGTACGGCAGCCTAGTCCAGATGCGCTACTGCCCATCAATTGTGCTAATCTGGTAGAAATATCAGATCGTATCTTAAACTGCTGTACCCTGCATGACAGCTTTGCAGGTTTCTGCACTCCCCGCAGAAGATTCCCCACCTAGTCTTCTCTTCTGGGCCCTAGCCTTTCCTAGGCATCTAGATGAGGCAATAGATCCATGATGCCTCCTCAAACTGAAAAGACAGGTAAACTTACCTCAGGGGTCTTCTGTTTCCGAGGTGTATACATGCTCCCCCTTCCTTTAGGGTGACTTTTGAATGGCTTTCTTTGTTGGCATTCCACCATGCTGTTACTTCAACTTACAAAGCCTGACACCTAGAGACTGTGATGAATTGTCCTTTGATATAGATTTTTCAATCAAATGGTTTACGTCTGCTTTCCCCTTCTGACTCAGTTTCTTTGCACAACCCCAGTCCTTGCTGAAGCAGATGTAATAACAGTAAAGCAGATGCAATAACACAGCATGCCATTAGGTGGCATGAGTGACAAAACCTAAAAAAGCTCTATAGGCCTACAAAGGCTGCAAAATTTAGCAGGGAAAAGGGGGGGAAGGTTAACCAGCCACCACCCTGGGACTATAGATCCTTGCTAAACCAATAGCAATAACGTGTGGAGCAATCCTCCCTTCAGATGACTGCATGCCCGCCCCACCCCCTGCCCAGCCTCAACCAGGCCTTCACTGCAGCAGCTACTGCTGCTGTAAGTACTCTCCAAATACAGTGAAAACAGTGAGTTGGGAGGCCTAGATAGGCTGGAGGCCTGCAGGGGCTGGGCCTAACCCTGCCCTCCTACAGATGGAAATGTACAGTAATGTAATGTAATGTAATGTACTGTAAAATGACTGCTTCTTGTGCTTCAAAGCCCAGTAGGAACACAGCACCCCCAAATGACAGCCCAAACAGTGTGTAGGCTGCAGTGGCCTCTACAAAATGGGCACCAGTGCCAAGAGGCTAAGCAGGCTACCAGGTGACAAACTCAAAAGCAGGCTACTGGGTGACACCCAGCACAGGATAAACTGCAAAAAACCACACTAAAATGGCTGTTACTGCCAGTAAGCAGGAGGCAAATCAGGCCACACAAAATGCCACACTCAAAATGGCCACCCCCAGAGCTGTGCATATTGTAGATGCTTTCACTACATGGCTGCCACTACCAGGAGGCTAAGCAGGCCACCAGGTGTCACTCTCAAAATAGCTGCCTACAGCTCAGGATAAGTTGCAAAAGCCACATCTAAATGGCCACTACGGCCAGTAAGCAGGAGGCAAATCAAGCCAAAGAGATGCCATACTCAAAATGGCCACCCCCAGAGGTGTGCATATTGTAGATGCCTTCACAACATGGCCACTGCTGCCAGGAGGCTAAGCAGACCACCAGGTGCCACTCCCAAAATGGTCACACCCAACTGAATAAACTGCCAATCCCTCCCACAAAATGGCCCCTGCTGCCTGACGGTCTTAGGCCTTTGCTGCTGGAAACACTCCCTCCCAATTAAGTGTAAATGGGGGGAGGGAAAAGCCTAGATGGGGGGGGGGGTACCAGCATCCACCCTGGTAGGCCAGTAGCAATGATGTGTGAAGCAACCCACCCCTCAGATGTCTGCAATCCACCCCTGTGGCCTACAGTTGAAGTATTCCCTCCCAACAAAGTGAAAACAGTGGAGGGGGGAGGAGAGAGAAAAGCCAAGGTAAGCCAGAGGCCTAAAGGGTCTGGGTGTAACCCTGTTTTAGCCCTCCTGCCTGATAGACAACAGGTCCCAAATGTGAATAAGAAAGAGACTCTGCCAAACCAGTGAGCCTGGCACTGGGCCCTGGCTCTCCCCCTGGAGTTTGAAGGTAGCACCAGGAGAATAGCATAGTTTTTCCAAGCCAGCTACTGCCACCTAGCCCTGAGGGCCTTCAATAAAACCAGCCTCAGAGGAGTTTGGCTGAGAGAGCTTGAGGTGTGCTCTGCACAGGCTGAGAAAAAGGAGAAGACTGCAGGCTGGGGAGGCAGAGCTGACATAAATGTCTTTGGTTCTGCTCCCCCCCTCCCCAAGCAGATCTCAGGATGCCTGGGAACAGGCTACTGCCTTTTCCTCATCTGGGGGAGCAAAACCAGTCCCCGACCCTAGCAGCCTGTTCTGCTGGCCGGGAGGACTGAACTAGTTTTCCAAATTTTATGATTTCAGGATTTATAAAGCTTAGATTTATTGTAGCTCTGGCCCCCTCTCTCACTTAGTTGGAGAGGCATTCTCTGTGGCAAGAGGGTGAGCTCTCCCCCCGCCCCAATGGTGTTAGAGGGGAGATATAAAAAGATCCCTACGAGGGAGATACTCTGCCCTTGTGGCACCAGTGAGGTGGAATCAACCAAATACGTTCTGCTTTATTGTTATTTTTATCAGGCAACAGATCTAAAAATTATTTTTCCACTGCTTAGAAGGTTTCCTAGCCATTCAGATTATAATAGTTCTAGAATGTTCCTTGTGGGTGATACTCCCCAGATTACAATTTGTTGTACACATTTTTTTGCGCCACCCTGAAAAATCTGACAGGAAATTATGCGTACTGAACTTAAATTTTAGCTAATATCTTTTAAAATGATATTGTCCTTGTACATCGGATAATATGATTGATCTTTTATCTGTATTTTGTAATTTTGTGATTTGTGCTGTTCATTGACCAAATAAATTTGACTGACTGACTATAATATTTTGATACACCCACCTTTCTTTCTTCCAAGGGTATCAGAATCTGAGTCTGTTAAATTAGTACTCTGGCATGTGCATTTTAGTTATAATACTTTTATGTTGCTGTTGATATTGTATTATTGTTCTTTTTCTTTTGGTGGTCTACCACGAGGATTCTTTTTAAGCAAAAAAGGCAAGCTATAATCCTTTAATTATAGAAGGGCCTTCTCTGCAGTGAGCATGCTTTTCCTTCTTTTCTTGCTAGGATTAATCATGGAGGTTTTGTAAGGTGTGCACTGTAGACTGACTAGATATATTTTAAAGTTTGCATTGCTTTCAGCTCATCTGTTTTCTAGCTGCTTAGTGCTTAAGACTCTGGATTTTTTTCCTCCTGAGGTGCAAACATATCCTTGAAAACAGTGGAGTGAGCAGAGACTATTGTCCCTTAGAACTTTGTAAAGTCTGTTCACACCTTCAGCAAGGTATAAATGATTCTGCAGTGGCCACATTGCTACAGCTGTATGTACTATGCCTTGTCCCATCCCATCTGTATGCATTTAATATAATGTCTAAATGTTGAAAATGTATATGCACATTTCTATTGCTGGTGAAGTTCAAATACAATATGATTCCCACTGTAATGGATCAAGGAAAGAGGTTCCTTCCTCTCCTTGATCCTTGATACTTAGATAGTGTGCTACCACCCCAGCTAGGAACCAGGCTTTTTCCTTCCAGCTGCTGGGGAGAGCTGGTTAGCCTCTAAACATACATAAAGTTCTGATAGGTGACCATGTGGACGGCATGTGGGTGAGAACTGGCACAGCCAAGAAAGGTCTTTATTTAGTACAGTCAACTACCAAAACAGAAAAAGCACACAAGTAAGGGAAAATAAGGTTGTCGCCAAGGGTTTTACAGCTATTTGAAAGAAAACAAAAACAGTTGTTCCTGATATAACTTACACAGAGTTACCACTGTTTATATTATTCATCTCCTGCTTGAGATAAATAAGGTTCAGTGTCTAGGGAGGGGGAGAAGATCTACCATCCACAACCCCTGTCCTTTATCCTAGGATTCTCTGGAGCAGCACTAGCTAAAGGGCTGCTGGCTCTTTTTGTACCCTTTTCCCCAAAAGGAAATGGAGTCCCCTCCTCTACACTCAGCCTCTTCCCTAGGCTGCTATAGCTAGGAGGCACTCAAGTCATGTATCTCAAGTAGGACTTGTCTCATAGGTCTCTGATATTTTTGTCTGACAGGGCTTTTTTCCCTGGGGAAACAGGTAGGGGAACTCTCACCTGGGCCAACTCCCAGAAGGAGGTGGCGCACTTCTCACTACATGTGCTCCTGGGACTGCGCAATGATATCACTTCCAGGGCCGCTTCGCCACAGGGAAGCACTACCCCACCTGGCAGTGGCTGGATATGGACCATTTGGGGCCCAAATTGGGTGAAAAGGGGTCAAAATGGCCTGGATGAGCCTGGAAGAGGCTGCTGCCACATGAGAGAGCACTCCTTTGCTCAGCAGCGGCCTGAACCTGGCCATTTAGGGCCCGATATGGGCTGATTTGGGCCCAAATTGGGCCAAAATGGCCCAAATCAGCTTGGAACGGGCTGCTGCCACATGGGAGAGCACTCCCTCACCCAGCAGCAGCCGAAACCTGGCCATTTAGGGCCTGATCCTGGATATTTAGGGCCCAAATTGGGCCCAAAATGGCCAAAAGGGGCCAAAAATGGCCAGGATTGAGCCTGAAATGGCCAGAACCAGGCCGTTACGGGGTGGGGGAGTGTTGCCCTGCCTGGCAGAGGCCTGATCCTATCCTGGCAATTTGGGGCCCAAATCAAGACCAGAATGGCTAAAAAGGGCCAAAAATGGCCAGGACTGGGTTGCTGCCAGGCGGGGGAGTATTCCCTTGCCCAGCATAGACCTGATCCTGGATGTTTCAGGCCTGACCCTGGCCACTTTGGGCCCGAATTGGGCCCAAAATGGCTAGGATTGTGCTGCTGCCAGGCAGGGAAGTGTTCCCCCACCTGACAGAGGCTTGATTCTGACCATTTTGGGCCTGATTCTGGCTGTTTCAGGACTGATCCTGGCCATTTGGGGCCTGAATTGGGCCTAAAATGGCCAAAAATAGCCAGGATCAGACCACTTCCAGGTGGAGGTTCCCCCGCCTGGCAGAGGCCTGATCCTGGCTGTTTCAGGCCCTATTCTGGCTCTTTGGGGCCTGAAATGTGTCCCAAATGGCTGAAATGCCCCCCAAACGGCCCAGATCAGGGCCAAAGCAGCCTGGAATGGGCTGCTGCTGGGCAGGGGACCCCTCTCCTGCCCAACAATGACCTGATCCTGGCCATTTCAGCACCAATCTGGGCCATTTTGGCACCAATCCAGGCTGTTTCAGGCCCTAAATGGGCCCCAAAAGGCCAAAATGTCCCCGAAATGGCCCAGATCAGGCCCGAGTAGACCAGGAATGTGTCACTGTTGGAAGGGGGAACCTTCCCCTTCCCTGCAATGGCCAAATCCTGGCCATTTTGTGACCATTCCAGGCCCAAACAGGCCCCAAAAGGCGAATAAAGGCCATTTAAAAAATATCCACGTGACAATGCGGCTATCCCAGCAGCAGCATAGCTGCTTGAGCTGGGAGCCGATCATTGCAGCCCCGCCCAGAGGAAAGGAGACAGGCTCCCTTCCCGGGCATCCGGGGCTTTGGCCAGGGGCAGAGCCACAAGCCTTTTGCAGGCGGCTCCGCTTTTCCTGGCCGCAGTTGCAAAAAGTGATTGGCCCACCCACCTCTCCCTGTTTTTAGTGCAGGATTAGCCAGCTACTGTGGCAGAGCCAGGTAGGAATTTTTTACCCCCTTTTCCCTGATTGGCTATGGGGAAATGCATTTTTTCACCTACCTTGCACTAACGGCAGTGTTCAGGCGCTTGAGTGGTGGTGCTGTTGGGTTTGTCACTGGCAGGAGAGTTTTGGGAATAGGGTGCGGGCCGGTGAGCACCCAGTGGCGCTTCCCCAAGGGTGGGGAACAGGGTCTGCCATTAGTCCAGTATGCTTGTGGCGGCTACCATTGCACAGGAAGATGCCTGCGGGGGATCCCCAAGTACAAGGCCTTCCCTCATGCTGTACGGCTGGAGCATTAGGTGCTTTATGGGGCTGGAGCATTAGGTGCTTTATGCAACCCATCCCTGGCTGGCCGAGTTGCAGCCATTCAAGGGATGGCCTACACCCGGGGCTTTGGGGCTCGCCCAGGCAGGTCAAGGTGGAGGTCCAGAGTTGACCCTGTGGCTTGACCTGTACAGCTTAGTTGGCCCTTGCCTTGTTTATGTTAATGGTCATTTTAATAAATGGCCCTCTAATTCCAAGCTTGTGTCTGTCTCTTCATTCTGGCTGGGGTTGCAACAGTCACATGGGGTTTTTTATAGGTGCTGGAACACTGTTCTGGGGTGTTCCATCTCTGATGACAGAGGTAAAAGGCTAGAACAACATATAATAAATTTATCCCAAGCTCATCACTTTCTTCCAGGATCACAAGAAGTGTGAAAGGAAAGCAAATGGCCATTCCATTGCCCCCTTCGCTTCCTGCATGTCCAGCTTGATTATGGAAAGGTAAATCAGAGGCCAAGTTTGATATTAAAAATGCCCTGGGCCTGATCCTAACACCCACAAAATGTGAAACTCCTCACATTTGGACGTGTTAGATTCTTACCTTGTGCCCACTGATAGCCAGCTTGCCCATGTGTTTTTCTACTTTCCAAACAACAAATGATTACCTTTCTGAACAGAGGAATAAACCAATAACAGCAATGGCTCATTGAACACAGGAGGATCAGTCCTTTGCGTTCTATTATCCCTGATTTTACAATTCCTGTCTTTCTTGACTGTGATTTCCTGCCAACATAGGTAGTTTTCTCAGTCTTCTGAACTGAATCTGAGGGCTAAGAAAGATTTCATTTTCAGTAATTTCCAGCAGGAATTAATGGCTGTTAAAAAGTCTAATTTTGTAATTATATAAGGGAGACCCTGGAAGTAGTATATACTCTATTTTATAAGCCCTCCTCACTGCTAGTAACAACCACTTGTGACAGCAGTAAGGTTTTGTTGGTCTGCAAGTGTGTTAGAAATGTCAAGGGAGGGGACATCAATTTCTGCTCTTTTAATTTCATTTTTGTGCATGTTCTGCCTGAGAGTTCAGAAATCCCTCAATAGTTTTTTAATGATCATCAGATACACTCACTAGAAAGGAAGAGAGTGGAACCTGAGGGATATTCCTCCGTCACTAATGTAAACATGCCTTTTATAGCCAAAATATTTACCATCAATAATGGAAGAAGGATAGGACTTACTCAGTACTGAGTATGAATGTAATGGAATGTATGCTCACCTGGCACATTTATACACTATACTGCAATAAAGTGGGACAAGTGGAGCATATAAACAGCTAGATAAGACAAATGTCTACTCAGTTCAGATTACCATTTTGATGCACAGGAAAACTCTTAAATGTTCATCCACAGGATACAGACTCCTTTATTCATTGTATATTTTAATATATCTAATTTTCAACATGGCACTAGCTATGGATACTTAAATCCAGAGACTGGTGTGATTAGAGAGAAGTGAGATGTTTTTACCAACTGGAGTGAACCCCCAGGTTTGTAGAAAAATCTGAAAATGAAAGAAAAAGGTTAAGGTTTTTTGAAAGTCCTCAGACTTCATTTGCTGGTGAAAAAGCTGAGATCCTGCAACACTGACAGAGCGATCCTATGGGGGGGGCTGAAAGTGGGGGAGAGCCAACTAGCCCAGACACCAGTGTATCTGGCATTATTTCATCATAAGCCCCTAGTATGTCAGCAGAGCTTTCAGGCACCACTCCACCAGGGTTTCCCTCTGGGGGAGGGCATGCATCCAGGAGCTCCAGATCTGGAGCACCCCCCCCCGTGCACCCCCCCATGCAGGTGTGGGAGGGGGTTGGCCAGGGAGTGAGGCTGGAGTTAGTTGGCTCCCTAAGCTGCTCCAGTCATGGGAATGCCCCCAATTGCAGCCAAAAGTTATGCTACAATAAAAGGTGGTGTAGCCCATAGTAACCCATGTAATGGAAAAATTCAACTCCCCCCCTCCCCATACACATCCCTGCCCAAATGGCCTGGAGGAGCACAGGAAGTCCAACTTATATGTCTGATTATGTGCAACTTCTCCCTTCCTCAAGACTGTAAATTCCAAAATTACATGGTTATTTCTAGACATGGGCACAAACAGCATTAGGAATGAAAAAACCCACGAACAGGCCGCTTGGCTGCTCGCGAATGGGCTGTTTGTGATGCGCCATTCCAGCCAAACAGGTGGTTGGCACAAGCCTTGTTTGTTGCGCTCGGCCACCATTCAGGAAGTTAGACACTCAGGCGCCTTCAATCAATTGCCTTGGCAAAGGAGGGGGGAGTGCCTGAACTCTGTCTGCACTCCCTCTGTCACCCCGGATACCCCAATCAAAGCCCAACATAGCTTGATGGGCAGGTCTTCCTTCCAAGCATGGAACTGCAAATCAGTTACAATTGGTAACGTGGGAGCAGACACCAGGGGCGAGAGAGGGAGGAGGGGGGTGTTCTATGGCCATGTGAACTCCAATCTCATCCCTGCAAACCCTGTTAGGCAGTTCTGACTGCCAACCGCAGCCCTCCTGCATTTCTCAATGAGTCCTTAGCTTATAAAAGGGCACTGCGCTCCCAGTTCTGGTTTCACTTTCAGCAAGCAGTGGAGTGGGACAGAGCTCTTAATAGTGTTTGGGAGGAGAAAGTGGGAGAATGCATTGGAGCTGGGCTTTTTTCTGTGTGTGGTGGATGGAATAGGAAGCTATCCTCTCTGGTTCCAAAACTGCTGCCAGGCCCTGGGGCCAAGCAGAGTGGGCACCTTGGCTGAGGGCTTACCCTGATTATTATTAGTAGTAGTATCCGTATCAGACAGTGCCTGATCTGGTGGTCAGGCTTGTGGGTGTGCTGGGCTAGTGCTGTAGCCTCAGCCTCTGGTTCCTGGGCTGCTGCCAGGCCCTGGGGCCAAGCTCAGTGGGCACCTTGGCTGAGGGTTCACCCTGATTATTAGTGCCTGATCTGGTCAGGTCTCTGGGAGTGCTGGGCTAGTACTCTAGCCTCAGACTCTGGTTCCAGGGCTGCAGCCAGGCCCTGGGGCCAAGCTCACTGGGCACCTTGGCTAAGGGCTCACAGTGTTCTCTCTTTTTCTGTCCTTAATTCTAGTTTGGTGGCACAATGAGTCTTCCTGTTGTGTTGGCCACCAAGGGTGGTCGTGGGGTGAAGTGCAAAGGAAGTCCTCCTGGTTTACTTGTGGAAAGCAGTACTGGATGTGGCTCGGGGGCAGCAGAGAGTCCTCCCGCTCCCCCAAATTCACCTGTGGGGCTGTGGAGGAGGCCAAAGAGGTCTTTCCGCTGGGGGGAGAGGATCTCTCTCAACATTATGAGGAGGGGATGGGTGATGGATCCCTGGAGGAATGGTTTGTGTTTTATGAAAGATCCCTCCCATCCCCATTCCAAACTCTCGGTGGTGTCCGCACCTGCAGTCCACCCCTCACCCCATCGTGCATGGCCAACCCCGCAGCGCAGCCTGTAACCATTCGTCCTCCTTCTCCTGGGACAGTTAGCAGTCCACATTTCAATGCCTCTGTATGGAGGCACTTTCAGGCCCTTCCTAATGACGCCCATGTGGTGGCGGTACCGTGCCTGTTATGTCCTGGTGCTCAGGGACAAAAACCCAACGCACTTTTCATCGATGGCCCTGACTCGGCACCTGAAGATGCAACACCTGAGCCTGTGGTCTCCATCCTCACCCAGCGAAACATACGTTGGGGGGAGAAAGGGGGCAACCTGCGCTTCTGAGCAGGGATCAGTGGGAGGGTCACCTTGCCCTGAGGGTGACGCTGGTGGGAGTGAAGCGCTCAGGCAGGCCGCGCTCACGGAGGTTGTCCCCTCGGGGTCTGGGACAGCGCCACTTAGAACCTCGAGGTTGAAGGATCAGGAGGTGGGCCTTCGTGTCTTGGCAGAGACGATTGCCCTACATGGCATGCCCATATCTATCGTGGAGTGCGTGGGGTTCTGCAGACTACTAAAACATTTCGCCCCTTGGTTCTCCATGCCGTCGCCACACACCGGGACCCGGTGTTTGGGTCCCGGTGGTTTTCCTTTTCTTGATTTTGCACTTATACAGGTTGGGCAGGAGGAGATATATTGGGACACATCTTTCCGGATGCCTGGCCACCAAAATTGCCTTTGTATTAAATGAAGGGTTTTTAAATAGCCGAAATGGCCAGCAGTGCGGGCATCATGGCAACGGTGCAGAACTTCCTTCCTGAGGCTGGCAGGTATATACAGCCGGTCATTTTTAACACAATCTCCCTCCTCCGTTTGAGACATTTTTGCTTTGGGCGCTCCCTACCCTTCTTTTTCTACCTCGCTTTTTACTTTTGCTCTCCACCCCTTTTCCTCTGTTTGGGCTTTCGCCACCTGGCTACGAGTGTTGACCACACCTCCTAGCTGACGGGGAGAGAAGACAGTGTCGATGGTCTCCTCCCTCTTGCTCTGATGTTGGGGCATGCGTGATAGAGCGTCCACTAAGAAGTTGGTTTTCCCCGGCAGAAAGTTGAGTGTAAAATTAAATTTTGAAAAGAACTCTGCCCAATGAAGCTGCCCAACGAAGCTGTTTGGCGTTAAGTCGTCTGGGGCTTTTAAGGGCTTCCGAGTTTTTATGATCAGTCCAGACTTCAAATGGGTGCTGCACCCCCTCCAGCCAGTGGCACCATGCTATTAGAGCTAATTTAACGGCAAATGCTTCCTTCTCCCATACATTCCAATGCCGTTCCGACTCCGAAAACTTTCGGGATAGATATGCACATGGTCTGGCTTTTCCATCTTCCCCCTTTTGCAGGAGCACCCCCCCCCCCACCGCAGTATTGCTGGTGTCAACTTGCACTATGAAGGGGCGGTTTTCATCGGGGTGTTGCAGGACAGGCTCGGACGTAAATTTATTTTTTAGCTTGTCAAAAGCCAGTTGGCACTTTGGGCTCCAGTCCAGTTTGGAGGAAGGGTTTTTCGCTTGATCCCCCTTTCCTTTGGTTTTTCAGAGATCGGTTAACAAATCCTTCTATGAAGTCTCTATAGAAGCTGGCAAATCCCAGGAAGGATTGCAATTGTTTACGAGTGTAGGGAATTTGCCAATCTTGTACTGTTTGGATCTTGGCAGTATCTATTTTCAGCCCTTGTCCTGATATACAGTAGCCCAAGTAATCCAGTTCCTTTTTATGGAACTCACATTTAGAGAGTTTGATAGGGAGCTTGTGGCACATTAAGGTGGTCAACACCTCCCGCACCAATTTCACATGCTCTTCCTTCGTTTTTGAATAAATTAACACATCGTCCAGGTACACGACCACTCCCTTATATAAATATTTGTGCAATACTTCATTGATCATGGACATGTATACCGATGGGGCTCCAGATAAGCCAAAAGGCGTAACAAGGTATTCATACTGCCCTAAAGGCGTATTGAATGCGGTTTTCCACTCATCTCCTTCTCTTATTCTAACATGGAAGTATGCATCTTTCAGGTCCAATTTCGGAAAGATCTTACCTTGAGCCACGACGTTGAGCAGATCTCGGATCAGCGGGATGGGATAGGCATTAGTTGCTGATACAGCGTTGATCCCTCTGAAATCTGTGCATAATCTTAGGCCTCCATCCTTCTTTTTGACGAAAAGTACTGGCACCATATGAGGGCTGTTTGCGGGGCGGATGAAGCCTCTTTCCAAATTTTTGTCTATAAATTTTCGTAGCTCCTCTTTTTCCAAGGGACTCATGGAATATAGTTTGCCTTTAGGCAGACTTTCTCCCGGAATCAACTCAATAGCGCAGTCTGTGGCCCAATGGGGGGAGGGGGGCTGTCGGCTTCCTCTTCGCTGAAGGCTTGTTTTAGGTTTCTATATTCCTTTGGAATGTGGTTGATGTCTTCTTGAGTTAGGAGAGCCTCCTCCACCCGGGGCGGCTTTACTTTTCCCCATTTCACTTGCCAACAATGTTGTTCACAATATTCTTTGTCAAACATGACAATTCCTTTAGCCCAGTCTATATAAGGGTTATGATCCCATAACCAATGGCTGCCTAGGATGAGGGGATACTTGGCTGCTTGGCTGACTACAAAGCATTGGCTTTCCCAGTGCTCCCCTATGCCAGTAGGTACTTGCTCCATTTCAAGAGTTACCGGGTTCATGTTAGACCCATCCATCTGTTCAAAGATGATGGGGGTTTCTAATTCTTTGGTTTCTAAACCCAAGCCGTTTACTAGCACTGGTGCTATAATGTCTCTGGAGCAACCCGAGTCAATCAATGCTTCTACACAGATATGGGTTCCTCTCTTGGGATTTAGTAGAATCACCGGGAGAAATAATAAAGACCCTTTCTCTCTCACCTCTTTGCGGGTGGATCTTCCCTTGATCTGCCGGTCGGGTCTCTTTACGACAGATCCATCTCGTTTCCCGACTGTGGGCTAGGGGCTTCTTCTTCACTCTCGGTGGGCTGCATATCTAACTCCATTAGCACTTCCTCTGCTTCCAGGCCCTTCTCCGGTTGATTTCGTTTCTGCATCCCTCACCCACGGCTCGCCCTCGGCACTGGAATGGGGCGAGAAGGAGTAGGGGTAGCTGGGGCTGGTGTACGAAAGGAGCATTAAGCAGCAAAGTGTCCGTTCTGGCCGCATTGGAGGCACAATCCTTGTCGCCAATGAGTTTCTCACGCTCTGCAGTTTGGAGGACCTGCTCGCCCCCCTTTGACAATTACTGGGGTCCTTCTTGTCCCCATGGCCTGTTGCTGTTCTACTAATCTCACCTGTTGAATGCGGTTTTCCACTTGACAGGCTAATTGTATCCAGCCTAATAGCGTTGGGGGGTCGTCTTGCATTAGGGAGCGATCCAGAAGCCTGGGGTTCATACCACTTTTAAACATCACTATTTTGGTTCCCTCCTCACAATGGAGGGAACCTCCATTTGGCTGCTAATTGATGAAATTTGGCAGCATAGTCTCTGATCGGTTGCGTACCTTGTCGCAGTGGTTGTAGTTCGGTGCGGGTGCGGTCTTCTTCTTCTGCTGCTTTTTTTTTTAAGTAATATTTTTATTAACATATTAAAGTCTTCTTCTAATGGGTCCTCATATTGGGATCGCAACGCTGAGACAAAACTCTGCAGCGTGTCTAATTCGGGAGCTCCCAAATCATATAAAGTCACGTACCACTTGGCTGCCTTGCCTTCCAGCCTGGAGGCTAAATGATCGATCCGGCTTTCTTCATCCGGGGACAGGTAACCCCAACGGTTGAAAAACTGAAGCGCCTGGACCACGAAGAATCCCAGTTTCTGTGTGTCACCATCGAATGTGGCTTCTAGTTTAATCCATCCCCACGGCAACTCAGGCACCCCTTGTCTGTCCGGCGACATCAGCCACGTAGCTGGAGGGGGCCCTGTTGGCACCGCACCCTGTACCAGTCCTCGAGGCCGGATCTGTTGCTCTCATGGTGGGGGTACATGTCCTACAATCCCCTGCGGCCGGAGTCTGGGTGCACCTCCAGGTGGTGGAGCTCTCGGCCCTTGCCCTGGTGGGCCCGGTGGAAGAAATCCCAGGATCGGCTGTGGGGCGGGTTGGGGTCCAGGTAGTACCAGCACAGGTTGCACAGGAGGCAGTTGCCTCGGCAGTGGGGGGTGTTGGGGTGTCACCTGTCGAGGAGGCACCTGTTGAGGAGGCAGTGGTGGAGGAACTTGCTGTGATGGCGGCGGCGGCGGCACCTGCAGAGGAGGAGGTGGTGGAATCACCTGTTGCAGAGGTGGCGGAGGTGGCTGAACCACTTGGCCTAGCGTCGTTTGAGGTGGAGGTGGGTGCTGGAGCTGCTGCGGAGCTGGCGCCACCGGTGTTGTCTGGGCCAGTGGTGGCTGCGGTTGGACCTGCGATGGTTGGTGCGGGGCACCTGAACCGGGAGTTGGTTGGGCTCCCAGCGGAACTTGGCCCTGTGCCACCACTGGTGTTAGAGCGGACGGGGTTGTCACTTGTCCCGCTGCTGCTGCTGCTCGCGTCTCCCGCTGCTCCCTAACCAACACGTGGATGAGATAGATGGCTTGGGCTAGGTCTTCCTCCATTGCTCCCATTCTATCCTCCATCCGGTGGTAGTGGTCCGGAAGCCTCTCTGGCACTTCATCTTCCCCGCCGTCGCTGACCTCCGATGGCTCCCGCAACCTTGGAGGGATGTGATCCCTAGGCCATGGTCTTATCGGACCCTCTACCCTGCCATTGGACCTCCAATCCGGGATCTCTCTAGTTGGTCATATCGGACCTTCTTCTTCTCCCCCTCGCAAAGACTGCTCCTCAATGGTCATGCTGGCAAGTATTCCTTTCAACAAGCCGGTGACGGCCAAAATTCCGGACTCCACTGCCTGGGCCCGACACTCCAGCTGCCACGCGCACCCTTGTTCCCAGGCTCTGGCTGAATTCACATCCGTATAGTCCCAGCTCATGAGCTCATGTCGTGTGGTCTCCCAGTCCTGGGTATCTCCGGTCTCCCTCCGGGGGTCCCACTCTTCCAGGCATCCAGACTCTGTGTCCCACCTATACCAAGGTTGGGTGCTGCCCACGCTCCTTCTGGAGTACGGGCAGACCTGGTCAAATCCCACACGATGCTCGGGCCCTCCTGCTCCGTCGTCCCAACAGTTCGTCTCACATCTATCATCGACCGGGAAAACATGGTGCCTGCTTGTCTCTCCCTTGCCTCTTGAGGCCGGGAGCCCCACTGCCGTGGCGTCAGTAGCGAAATCAGATGATCCCCCCCGGGAATCCTGCGCAGTTTTGTCCGTGCACCCCCTTCGGCTGGGTGGGCCTGTTCTGCCCCCCTATCAGGTATGGGCTCTGTCCCACTGTCCGGAACAGGTTCAGTTCGTCTGTCCGGAGCTGAACTATTAGTAGAATCAGTCACAGTCTCAGGGTTAGTGTCGGGTACCGTCTGAGTCTGGTCTGGGGGTCCCCCATCCTCCGGGCCGGGGTCAGACAGATCAATCAAGTCGTCCTTGGTATCCATCCTCCCTAGGTGAGGTGTTGGGGAAAAACAAAGGATTCCTAACAAAATGTCAGGCTATGGCATTCCAGACGCACGAGTCTGCCTTCCTCCCTTTTGCAATAAGACAAGGTCTTTTGGTTTCAAAAGGTTTTATTTGAAAGACAGCATTCAGGCCCAGGTGTCCATACTCCAGGACCAAGTAGATCCTGGATGAGCAAAGCTTTGTTAGGAATGAGGTACAAAACGAAAGTTGTTACACATCAAACCCTCAGATCCCAGCCTCCCCCCAGAGTTCACGTAGCAGGAACTTTCTCTGTGGGAACGCTGAATACCCAAGGTCGACTAAGAAGAACATAGATAAGACACAGAATCCTCTCCCATGGAAAAAGTGGTCCTGGCACTCGGGGTGACCTGGAGGGAGAGAAAGATTAAACAACTACAGAATTTAATATTGTGCTGCATTTTCCCAGGAAAACAGACCCTGACACCTTGCCTGTCGAGTCCTGCGGGTATCTCAAATGAGGGCTGGCATGTTTGAGTCAGGTTTAGCCAGGCCCATTCACACTGCTAACAGGCTTCTGAGACCTTGATAGGCCTTCCTGGCACAGCCAGATCATCATGACACCTCCTTTCTGTGAAGGCAGGAAACTGGGTGATGTTGGCGGCAGCCTCCTTTGGGCACTTGCGCAACAGCACAGGAGCTGTTGCACATGTAGTTGAGCTGCATGGTGCCCCCTTTCTATTGCAAACGCTGTGCCCTCTGAGCAGGGGGGAATGAGTCCCTCGACTCATGTCCTTCCCGCGAAGGCAGGAAGGTGGCCGATGTCAGCTGCTGCTGTCCCGTTTCTCTCTCTCCCTTTCTGGAACCACTCTAACCCGTCCAAGCAATGTCTCCTGTCCTGCCCATCCCCTTCTTTCTGCAAAGGCAGGATGGTGGGTCATGTCAGCAGCTGCTTCACGAGGGACTATCCTGTTACTGCTCCCTCCTTGGTCATGAGGGACAGCTCAGCTGTGAGAGCGCAGCAGTCAATTGTATCATATATGGACATGTCATGGTTGCACAGCATGGGGGCTCCTCTGTCAATGGAACTGACTGGACCCCTTTGAGCCGGATGGGAATGTGTCCCGCGGCTCCCATCCTTTCTGCAAAGTCAGGAAGATGGGCAATGGCAGCTGCTGCCACAGCCCTATTTCTTCCTCTCCCTCTCTGGGACCACACTGACCCCTCCCAACTAGCTCTCACTTTGGAGCTTTCCAGTTCCTGGTCCATACCTCTCCCTCCCAAGTACAGCCAGGAGTCCCTTCCCCACCACTTGCACCACACTGTCCCCTCCTTTCCATGATGGCAGGAAGGTGGGTGATGCCTGCAGCCACCGATGGGGGGGGTCCTTCCCTTCCCCCTCGCAGGATCTTCCAGGTGCAGCTCGTCACTGCGGCCGGAGCCCCTGGGTCCCCCTCTCCCATCCTGACCACTTTGTGTTCCCTCTTTCTTCCTCTCCCTCTCGGGTACTGCCATGAGTCTCTTCTCCAACCCTTGCACCACCCCGTCCCCTCATTTCTGTGATGGCATATCCCCTCATTTCCGTGATATCATTTGTTCCAACATGGATCAGCAAGAAAGTATAATAATCTGTCGGCTTAATAAATTGTCCTACCCTTTCTGTCACATCCTGGAAGCATGCACCTGGCAGACAGCATATCTCTCGTGACAAGTATGGTAGGCACATTTTAACCTATATTGGGGTGCAGAAGCTCAAGTCCTCTCAACCACTGGGGCCTGAGAAATTTCCTTCAAGTTTTGAGGAGGCTGGGGGAGTAGCCCTTGTTCGAGTGCTCCATAATCTATGGGGATAGCCTGAAACCGATTACTTAGCATCAGATTCTCAGAATGTCTCCTGATTTTCCTGCTCCTGGGTTACATTCTTCCATGCATCTGCCTCCTGAGTTGGGTGATCCTCCATCTGCTTTGCCATTTGCAAATGGCAAGAAAAGTGCTGCCTTGAGGTTTGGTGTGCTCCCCAAAGATTCCTGAATATTTATGGAGCATTCCAAGGCATTTAAACACCCCTCTTAGAACCCAAAGAGGTGCACACCTCGAATGACAAACCAAAAAATGAACCAAACAAATCAAACGAACCAGCCTAAAGTTCATTGCCATTCATCAGAAATGGGCTCTTACGAACCACCAGTTCACAATCCACGAACTGGCTTGGTTCGTGCTGAACTTTGGTTCTTATTGCAGTTTGTGGCCATCTATAATGCTTACCAATGTCATAGAACATGGCAACAAACCTTTAGAACTCATGTAAAAAGACAGCATCTAAGTATTGGTTGTTTAATTCAAATCAATGGGTGAAATCTGTCCAACTCATGTCAACTATTTTGGCTCCACATTTCATCTTCATCTTTTCAGTTCACAGTGCTCCAACACAACCAAAATAATAATTAAAAAGAAACTTTCCAGGATTAGACCACGTAACTTTATGTCCACTGAATCTCTCTGCCCCATGGTCTTCCATGTCCTTCAAAAACTTCCTTGTTTATGTAATTTCTTCCTGCTTCTTTTTTCTGTCTTACATGTATTTTCTTGTCCTGTTTATCCTTTGCTCCTCTTTTCTTCATCCTCATATTTTCACCAACTTTTTGCTTCATTCATACTTCATTACCAGCTCTGTACATTTTCTTCAGCCTTCTGGATCCCAGTCTTTCAACTTCCCCATGTCTCTTAAACTTTCAGCCTGTTTCTGTGTGGGATTTTAATCCCATCAGAATGACAGTTTTCCTTTTCCTCATAGAAACTTGGTTACAATTGTTTTGGCCTGTGAGCAACCAAGCATTTCATATCATCATATCAAATAAGCCAATCACTTCCAGTGGCTTCAGCACTATATGTTATTTGATCTTCTTGGAGCGGGACCACAAGTGACGCCTGACACAGGTTGGACACTTGCCAGCTTCCCTCAAGTTTTGATGGGAAATGTAGGCAGCTTGGTGGAATGTTGGACAAGTGACAGTTGAAAAGTCCATTGGACAGCAGTCAGAGAGTCAAGCTGCAAGACCAGGATGCCTACATTTCCCATCAAAACTTGAGGGAAGCTGACTAGTGTCCAACCTGTGTCAGGCGTCACTTGTGGTCCCGCTCTTGATGTATAGATTGAGCCCCTGATGCAAGTCCGTGCAGATTGGCTAGACCCTTCATACTTAATTTCTGGACAAATAAATTACCTTTCTATCTCATGCAGACTTTGGCAAAGCTTTCTGCAAGAGATGACTAGGCTTAATTCCTTTTTTATTTATAGAAAAATATCTCAGTATCTGTTCTTTTATGTATCTTTTTTTGAATTATGTATCATCAACACTGCAGATTCATGGCTGTTTTTAACCTCTTTCTCCTATACAGCTTTTCTTTCTGTGTTCTATTTGAGTCAAGAATGATTCCATGTTTGCAAATCAGGCATTTGAAGATCAAACATAACTTGTTTGCAGTGTCTGTTCTTGGCCAAGTCAAGCTTAGTATATGAGCACCCTGATGATATCAAGTAATTAAAAACAAGCAACATTTGGAGTATTCCAGGATGTATGGACTAATGGTATTTAATGAGGAAGGGGGGAATAGCCACTGTTGACATGTACTCATGGCTTAGGTTATATATGTCTGAGACAGGCCATAACCATTTCAGTTATGTTAGAGAGTATGTGCTGACTTTATCCTTCCACATTTGATGAAATTCATCAGTCAGTGCCATCCACCATTTTGGTGCAAACTCAGAATTTATCCTCGCAGTTATTCTTATTGACTTGCACTGTGTAACCCATATTAGGTCTTACAGAGAAAGGCAGAGAATGAATGAGTGAAAGAAAGAAAGAAAGAAAGAAAGAAAGAAAGAAAGAAAGAAAGAACAAAACTAAAATTCCTAGGTCTCAGTGCAAGATTGTGTTAATGTAATCCAGAAAAGAAATGATTATACCTGGCTTTGGGAGTAAGGCAAGGAGTCAATTCATAGAGCAATCCTAAGCAGGTCTACTCAGGTTTATTCAATGGGGGATACTCCCAGGATAATGTTCATAGGATTAAACTCTTGAACATGAAGAGGCATGGTGCCTGAGATGCTCTTGAGAAAGTCATGGCACCATGCTGTACCCAACCGTCAGCCTAAATCCTGAGGCTTAGTATAAAGGCTTGCTATCTGGGACTGGGAAGGGAGAGGCTGCTTGCTACCACCTACGACATTAGATTTCCTGAACCAAACTCCAACTGAAGAGCTACAATGTCCTTCTAGAGATACTATAGCAATATGCTACTGAGACTAGGAAGGAAGAAGCTGCTATCACTGTGGCCTATAGAATATCAGGGTCAGTCCCTGGCAGTTAGGTCCCCAAGTTCTCCACAGTTAACACACAGATATTCTAGTTGAAGTAACTTTATTAGAGATCCATTCTGTACAAGGTGTATAGACAGTGGAATTGGCAGAAGTGATGTATGTGGGGCTAGCAATGTTAGTTATAGGGAATCTTCCCACGTTTGGGACAAGGGCTGTTAACAAGGGGGGTGGGTTTGGGGTGAAACATTATTTTAGAGCAGGCAGTGAGAAAGTTGAACTTATCTTTGGTTCTCAAGAAGAACACACCACGAGCCAGCTTCACCTAGCAATCAAGGACACTGGCTCAGCAGAGTAAGAAAGAGAAAGTAACCATTTGCAAGATAACTTACTGGCATTGTAGCAATAAAGAACTTCCCACACTCTCAGAAGCCATAGGCAGAACCCATAAACATTTATGGCAGATATGCCGAAGACATATATGACAATCAGCTTTTCAATTTTTGGTTGCTCTGAAGACAAACCCCCTGCAGATGCTCCCCTTTCCCTTTTAGTGTCTAACTGAATGGTGAGGGAGAAATGGGGAGGAATCTTAACAGCATTGCCAGTGTCACTTCTCTCCCACCCCAAGTCTCTGGGAGTTCTAGGTCTGGCAAACCTAGTTGGTATAGCATTTCCCCTCAATTTTGAGTTTTGTAATTGTTTATAACATTACATTTAATTGCTTATGTTCATGCAGGACATTGTTGTTTAAGGATTCAAATGTGTGTGGGGTTTTTTTTTTCAAGTGGTGGGGTGGGGGTGATTCTGGTGCTTTAAGATGATTACTTTCAATAGATAATCTACTGGAGGGTCTGACGTGCCTGTTTACAAAGATAATAGCACCAAATTTTCCCAGGGCACAGTCCTCTCTCTGATCTAAAGACCCCCTAAATTCCAAGCAGATTGATTAAAGGGGTTAAACTTTACAGACCCCCTCCAAAGCAGATTCCTCTGTCCCCTTCAGTTCTCTCTACTGATTCCTAAAGTGACAGACAAGTGGCAGCCTAGCAGGGGAGCTCTAACTGGCCACATCCTTTTAAAAAACCCTCTGTCTACATTCATTTCATTTTCTTACACCTATAGTGACTGATAGACAACAAAATAACTATCTTTCCTTTGAAAACTCTGCATTTGCCATCCTTCCTTGTTATGATCTATTTTTTTTCTTTCAGAAAGTCAGGAAGGCTCCAATCCAACCAGATCTAGGTCAATTCAGGCCTTACTGGGCCACTGCAGAGTGTGGGAGCACTCTCCTGCTCTTCAGTGGCTTGTCTGGCCCAATTTGGGTCCAATCCAGACTGATTCGGGCAAAAATCAGGCCTGCAGGAGTGTGCTGGGAGCACCCCTGGGAGGCCCGTGCCTTCTCACTGGCCAGGTATGTGGGGACGAGGAGGCTGGTGTCAAGTCTGACGTAAGTTCCTTGTATGTTCTAACCAGAGAGACTCCATTTTAATCCTGTCAGTGTGTAAGCTCTTCTTTTGCAGGTGACAAGCAGTCCAGCAACAGTTATCTCGAAGAAGAGGAATGTTTTGACTACAGTCTTTCCAGCCCTGGGAAAGCTGCACTCTCTCAGCTTCAAGCCGTTTGTTTTGAGAACTGTGGGGGGAGGATGGGAATTGCTGGGCTATGCTATTCTGTACCTTAACCTTTACCTTCATTCGTAACAATACCCGTGTACCAGCCAAGATATTGCATCTTGGTCCGTGGACTATAATGGTTGTTTATATTCAGTAAAAGTCTTTTGAAACCAATGGACTCATGTCTAATTGCAAGAGATAGTCTGGATTGCAAATTTTAATAAGCCACAGTCTGACAGCTGGAGGGTGGAAACAGATGATGTTCTGCCCTCAGTGAGGGACTGGCAACTCTAAGTTGGGCCCAGGTGCTCCCATGAATTAATACTGAAGTAATCAGTGGGTAAGGCTACAATAGAAAGAAGGCAGCTTTTCCTCCACACCTTTTTGTGTTATTAAATTTTATTACATTTCTGTACATACAAAACTTTTATAATCTAGATTTTAATGTTCGAAGAAAGCATTGTTCAATTATTGGAAGGTTGTGCTCACAATTTGTAAGCAGGTTTTGATCTGAACAGAGGGATGATTGAACATCCCTTGTTAAAAGATAATTCCACAATCTGTTTCATAGACGTTTTTCTTATTGTAAACCTATTGAAAACCAAAATTAAAAGTTGAAATCTTTGTTCCTTTCATAGATACAGAGGAGTTAGCCATTTTAGTCTGTAGTTGCAAAATAGTAGAGTCCAATAGCACCTTTAAGACTAACCAACTTTATTGTAGCATAAGCTTTTGAGAGCCACAGCTCTCTTCAACAGATGCATCTGATGAAGAAAGCTGTTGCTCTTGAAAGCTTAAGCTACAATAAACAAAGCTACAATAAAGTTGATTAGTCTTAAAGATGCTACTGGACTCATCATGCACTCTTAAATACACTAGTAATTATTTCTAACATAAAGGGCTATTAACAGTAAAGATTCCCACTGAAGACAAAAATGGAATTACCCTTCTTTGAGTGGTCACTGAATCAAAACCTTAATGTTGTTTTTATAGTTCATTTTTTGCAGGTAGGAAATATATGAAAGATGTTTTAACATTGACTTTGATTTGCTCATTTTTCAAGTCTATTTCACATTTATTTTAAGATTCTGAAGAATGACTGTGTGATACAATCTAAGAAAGATTCCTGCATTTGCAAAGAACAATTGATTAGCACACTCCACATTTATTGACAATAACATTTGTAAATCAATCAAATAGATATGGAAGTATGGCTGCACTGTGAAGACACAAATTGTTTTGAACAATAGAATATACATAAAACTGTGATCAAATCACTGTGGTTTGATGATTTATTCCCCTACCTTTATGCGGATAAGTATAAGCACATAAATTGAACAAAGATCATGTCACAAAATCTCTCAAAAGTATGAAAAGTTGAAGCACTATCAGTAGATTCCCAGTTCAGATGAATCAAAGCACTACATACACTATTAAAATAAATATTCCTAGTATTGCCACCATAAATTAATATGCTATGAGGGATAATGTATCATTTGACCTAACCATATGATTCAATAATTACAAGAACAAGCAAGGGGCTTCTGGAAACATAAGCTGGGATAAAAATTGCCACCCTAGTTGGAATGAAGAGACAGACACCAAGCTTGGATCTAAGGGCCACTTTATTCAATTAATATCAATCAAGAACATTAACCAATAATTACAGCAACGGCCTAGTAGCAGTACAGGTCAAGCCACGGGGTCACCCTGGACCTCCACCTTGAACTGTCTGGGTGAGCCACTCAGCCCTAAGTGCAAGCCATCCATACAGATGGCTAGGACTCAGCTAGCCAGGCAATTTGGTTCCGCTCTATTAAGCTCCTAAAGCCTCAGCAGTACAACAGTGAGGGAAAGACTTGCACGTGGGATTCCCCCAGGCAGTCTGCCCATGCAGCTGGCAGCTGTCACAAGCAGTACCAGCCACTCCCAGCAGACTCCTCTTCCCCACCAATGGGGAAGCACCAATGGTGCTCACTGGGCCGCTCCCTATCCCCAAACTCTTTTTTGCCAATGCCAGAGCGAAGCCTCTGCTTAGGCCCTAGCATCCCCCTGTTGATCTAGAGCCAACCGGAGCCCTTGCTGCAAGTCATCCAAGAAGATGTCATTGCCTGTTGTTGACAGGTGAACCCCATCACCTCCATAGAGGTCAGAAAATTTGGCCCTGATCCTAGGGTGGGGTAAATAAATACCTAAGCCCTCACCCTATGACTTTTAAATGGCTCTATTAGTCTTCATCCTAGCCCTTTCGATTGCCTCGCGGTCCTGTGCTTCCTGCCAAACTACGCAGTAGCATGGCAGACCAAATTATATGGACCCCCGGCCAATGATCGCCGATCAACTGTAGGTCTATTTTTGCCTGTAAAGACAAAGCTTCACCCTGCACCAGTGAATAACTAAAATATGGGGTGGAGGATTACACCTATTCTCAAACAACAAAGGCAACAGGTCCGGCCATTTAAGGTTATGATGGCCCTGCCACTCTATGGTGGCCCATTCACTTAGCCCAAGCTCTAACCTGATTGGTGATCTCCTCTCGTGATAGGCCACTCAAAAAATCATGGTATGCCTGCAGATCAAAATCCATCGCTTCTTTCAGTGAGATACAGCACCTACAGGAGAATCCAATTAGTAAGACATTTAAAACCATGACAGGGTCGAAAATAGGAATGGTAGTCAGAAGACCTCCACCTGCCCACATGCTGTATTGCTTGCACTGAGTACCCCATAGCTGCTACCATCAAAGCAGCCCCAATCCTAAAGGAATGGATGCCGAATTTGACGCCAGCTGATCCCAACTTGGCCAGTGCCCTTTCTGTCACTGTCCAAAACTGTTAAGGAGTCAGGGGCAAACCATCATCATGCTGAAACAAGATTCCTTGCTCCTCTTCCTGGACCTTTAAATAGTTCCAGAGAGCCCTTACAAGGGAACAGCTCTGGATCAACACATGGTCCCAAGCTGATAGTTGCACCTCTCTGCTTCTGGTTTGTCTTAGTCTTACAAATTGTAAGGGAAACATGGTCTCCCTCCAACTTAAGTTCACGTACCATAAGGGAACGGTCTGATGTGTCCTGGCTAGACAGGACCATGTGCTTACTAATGCACAATGCCCCCCAAATTTCATCAACGCAGCTGCATGAAATAGCCTAGCTATGCAAACTGACGGGAATCCAACCGGTAAACCAGGCCCCAGCAACAAAAACAACCGGTAGGTACAATATCAGACAATCAACACGAATTATCAAAAGTGCAAAATTTATCAAGTGCAAAGTGCAATATTCAATGGAACAATTAATACACAATAAATGTCAATAAATATATACACATTACATCCAACAGTTATTCATACAAAAGATGTATGAATCCGTATACAACAAAAATTCTACAATTTAAATGCTCACATGAGCAACAAATTTAACAAGGTGCAAATTTCAAAAGGAGTACAGGCAGGCGCAATGGTGATAAACCTAGATCACTCAAGGTGAATGAACACCAGTCCCATGTAGGGTATATAAATGCCAATGGGTTGATGCGGGGCAAGATTTCCAATTCCCATTTCGCACGTCTTCTTCTTGGGTAATTATCTGGTGAGCTGAGAAGGTAAAAAATCACAAGCCTGCACATAGTTTTGGAACATTAGCCAAAGCTGTAATATGCACAATATAGCAAACTACTCACTCGCTGGTCACCTGCGCTCCTACACACCATGTACTCACTGCACGTCAAAGGATAGGGACTGGGGCCAACTCCACCTCATCTACTTAAATACGAAGCACGGAAAATTCACCTTAAAGGCACCCATACCCATCGCCCATATTGATGTATTCTGAGTTGGAACCTGAGGCAGAGTCATAGGATACGCCCCCTCTGACTGGGCTAACAACCAATATAACAAGAGAGGTCCAGGTCGTTGTTAAGACCCCGTGGAGACAAGGCATTCAAATTAAAAATCCACTTTGCTTCTAATTGCAATAATTTCCTCGAATGGTTGAGTGAGAGATGATTCTGAACAACTTCTAGCACTGATACTCTGAACTCTCTGTTTCCCCTATGTTGTATGTCAAAGTGTGCAACCAACGGGGTGTCCTGAACTCGACGCCTTAAGCGAGATAAATGTTCCTGGATCCTAGTCCTCAACTGTTGTGTGGTGCTGCCTACATAATACATGTTGCAAGTACATTGTATGACATAGACCACATTGCTGGTCTTGCAAGTCATAAAATGTTGATATTTATCCTGTCTGATGCCCAGGTTATCCAACCTGTCCATCAGGCTGCACACATTACATTCTCCACACGGGAAGTGACCTGAGGGCAAGGACCGTGGTGCCACTGTACCTTTAAACTCCGAGTGTACGAGCATGTCTTTCATGGACCGGGTGCGGCGCAAACCAATTGCTGGCAACTCCGGACACCCTGGAACATCATTGAGTAGATGCCAGTGTTTTCTAATGATGTTACAAATCGGGACCGCTAGTGTAGTATGATCCAGTGCCCAACTCACAGAGTTTTTACCTGGGTGGTCCCTGGGGCTTAACAAATCTACCCTTGGTTTCCCAATGGCTTTTACTCGTGCCATCGCAATTGTCAGCAGGGGATACCCCCTAGAAGCAAAAGCTGCACTTAACCCTATGCTGTTTGAGTAAAAATCCCTGGTGTCCGTGGAGTTCCTTTTCAACCTAAGGAACTGGCCAAGGGGAATGTTTCTTTTAGAATGCCCCGGGGAGAAACGATGTAAAGTGAAGATATGAGTTGCGGTCAGTTATTTTCCTAAAGGGACGCACCCCCACGGTGGTGGAACTACGTTTATAGATGGTCACATCCAAAAAGTTGATACAGGTCTCACTCCCCTGCCATGTGAAGACAATATTAGAATTAAGGGTAATCATCCATGCCCCGAAATCCTCTGCAGCCTGAACTGAACACAGGATGACAATGACATCATCAATATAGTGACGGAACAGCACTAGTTCTTCAATAAACGGATTATTATCATGATGAAAGATCCATTCATCCTCTATTTCTGACATATAGAGGTTGGCGATACTGGGGGCGGCTGCACACCCCATCGCCACCCCTTTTACCTGATAATAATAGCGGTCCGCGAATTTAAAATAATTGCGTTCCAAAATTATTTCCAAGATGTTAAGGAGGAACGGGGTGGATGGAACCTGGAAGTCCCTAGTTAATAGCACCTTCTCTATAACTGCCCTCGCTCCCTCATGGGGAATAGAGGTATATAGGGATTTAACATCAAAGGACATTAAATAGGATGAATCTGGGATAGTCAAAGACTCGAGTAGAGTAATCAGTGTTGTGGTGTCCTTAAGATAGCTTTTTGTGCAACAGACCAACGGCTGCAGGAAGGAATCCAAATAAATGGACAAGGGTTCCAGAATAGAATTGGAACCCGATACGATTGGACGACCTGGGGGTGGATTGCCACCCTTATGAATTTTGGGAAGGGTGTAGAACACAGAGGTCCTTGGATGTTCATTTATCATAGCGTCATATGTTTTTTTGTCAATGTCATTTAGCGCTAACCCTTCATCCAAAACAATCTTAATCACCCTCCTAATCTGATGCATGGGATTATATGTTATTACTTTATAATCAGTTGTCTCTGCGAGTTGTCTCTCAGCTTCTCTCACATATTGGTCCACATCCTGCACAACTATCCCTCCTCCCTTATCCGCTGCTTTTATGATTATTGATGGATCATTTCTGAGGGAGGTTAAGGCCAACCACTCCTGTCTCGTAAGGTTAAACCTAGTGTGATGTTTTTCTCTCTCCAGCCAGGCAATATCTCGTGTGACCACCTTCTCAAAGGCGTCTATCATAGGATCTACAACCATGGGACAGAAGGAAGATTTGATTTTTAAACCACGGTGCACCGGATTGGGTGCATTACTACCAAAGCATCTTTTTAGCTTAATTAGTCAGTTTGTACACGTCCAATTTAGTATTAAAGGGGTCATATTTTGGCATCGGTACAAAACCTAGCCCCTTATTTAACACCAGCTTCTCATGATAATTCAACTCCCTTGATGACAAGTTAAACACTAAGTCCTCTGTTTGTACTGACGTTTCGATCTCCCATGGGGCCTGCCTAAAAAATTATTCCTCTGAGGAAGAGCAATGTTACGACTCCTCAGAGATCTCCCACTATTCCCCTCGTCTCCACTGGTGTCTGGTTCAGAGGGTTCAGAGGTATCCAACTCAGAAACAGGGGAAGAGTACAAATTCCTGGCCCAAGAGACTCTTTTCCGTGGTTTAATATTATCATCCTTCCACTGATATATTCTCCCTGAAGTATAATCCCTTCTATCCCTATCAAATTTTCTAATCTTGATTTCTTTTAATTTATTTTCACTCTCCTTGATGTTCTGATCTAATTCCGCCTTCTTAGCCTCAAATTCAACCTGGGTTAGTTTCTCTTTAAGTTGTTCCTCTATCTTTTGCGTTTCGACGGCCAATTTCTCTACTTCCACATTGGAGGTTTTAATCAGCAGGAGCATTAAATCAAATGAGCATTTATTTAAAATAGCTGCCCACCGTGCTTTAAATTCGTCGTCATCCCTGAACATCCCTGGTGGTTTATTAACCCTAAGTCCTCGAGGGATAAATTTGCTTAGGGAATAAACTGTAAGGGAAGAAGCATCATATCTAGAGCTGCATATCACCCCGTGCAGTACTAAGCTCTTTAAGCACCATCAGGGAGATAGGTTCCCTAGGGTTGGCATGGACCAAAGATTCATGCGACCATCCCTCCAGCATTTTCCTGACCTGCAAGTCACCCATGGCCTCAGGAAACCCCTGAGCTTTGCTTACAAAAGCTAAGGCAGCCAACTGCCCCGTATGGACTTTACTGCCAATCCACAAACCTTTTGCCTAACACAAAATTGTATGAGGTGCTCAGCTGGGATGGGTCAAAGCTCCTGCAGGCCCCCTTCCTTCCTAAACCCCACAAATTGTTGTACCGCTTGATGGTATTCCCTTCTTGTGCTGGGTGCGATTGCAAGCCGGATAGCCCTGTATGCTTTGGCCTCCCACGTTGCCACAACTCCTAGGACATCTGCGCTGGCTGCTGATCAGCCTCTGGGGCAAGCTGCCAAAAACACTCCATCTGTTAGTGAGACAAAGCATCTGTCACACTGTTGTTAATCCCAGGAATGTGTTTGGCTGTAAATAAAATGTTCCACTGGAGGCATAATAGTATGAAGGCCCTAACCAGCCTCATTACCCTAGGGTATCTGGAAGTCTGTAAGTTGACCACATGAACCACTGCCAGATTGCTACACCAAAAGTGGTGAGTGGTTGACTGGCTCACCACCCCACAGATGTACAGCCACCAAAATGCAGAAAAAAAATCAGAAAGGTAAGATCTTTATCCAACCCTGAGGCCTGCCAATCTGATGGCCACTGTTTGGCACACCAATGCCTCTGGAAATACACTCCGAAGCCTGTGGAACCAGATGCATCAGACATGATCTGCAGCTCAGCTCTGAGCAGCAAGTCATTGTGACAAAATGTAACCCCATTAAAGTCCTGAAGGAATTCAGAACAAACCGACAAATCCTCCTGCATTCCTTTACTGACTCATAAGTGATTATGGGGTGCACGTAGCAACACCATGGTGTCACAAAGGCACCGCAAAAAGGCCCTGGTCAAGGGTGACTGCCTTTCATGCAAAATTCAGGGTACCCACTAGCTGTTGTAGCTCCAAGAGGGACACCTTTAGCTTAGACATAAACTCCTCTAGCCTAGCTTTAAGATCATTCACTTTCTCCAAGGGAAGCCTAAGGGTCTGTCAAACTGTGTCGAGCTTGATGTCCAGAAATGTCAGCACTATCTCTGCCCCCATCCTACATTGACACAACACTTTGACCGCCAGGTCAAAGGAGGCATACCTGACAGAGTTCAGATAGCATCATTCACTGAATCTCCTTTGGGGAACGACAGGTGATGAATTAGGCAAAACTTGCCCACTGACTTCTTGGGCACCACCCCAAAAGGAGACACCCTCAAGTTTGGGACTGGGGAAGTTGGAAATGGCCCTAAAACCCTCCCCTCAGTGCATTCCTTTAACATTTTCTCCTTCACTATATCTTCCTTGCCAACCACTAAATGTAAGTTATCAGACATGAAAGGTGCCTTTGGCCCTTGAACTGGAGTTCTAAAACTGAATTTAAACCTATTCTGCAAAAAGAGAGCATCTTGGCATCTCGGAAAAACATGTAACAAATTTCAAGGACCTTCAGCCTTACTGGGCTGGGTCCCTTGTCCAGTGGCCTACTGGCCACCGGCTCCCCTGCACCCAACTTTCTTATCCCCCGAAACTTGCTTAGCCTTAGGGCAGTCATTATAGGGGGGCAACCCCGTGCAGGAGGGGCATTTATGCCTAATCCTGCAGGGCTTCCAATTACACACATACTTATAGGCAAACTCCCAGCAAAGCAGCCAGGGTTGAACCTGCTGCCACACTGGAGTGTGGGTACCGGTGGCTGGAGATGGGCATTGTACGAGATGGCAACTGCCAGACCAGTCTCCTGGCTGGGGACATCACCTGCAGCCATAGCTGCTGGTGTATATGGTTCCAGGGCAAATTTGGATCCAGAGCCACCCACATCCTGAACTCCTCATCGTACCGCAACCCAAGAAGCCAGTGTAGCCCTTGTAGATAATGTCCAGGTAATGCAATAAAGGCGCCGATGAGACTGCATCCTTGCCAATACCCCTGCATAAATTAAGAATCTAGGCAGCCAATTGGCCCGAGTTTGGTCAACATGCCTACGCTTCAACCATTCCTTATCCCTTTCATCCAATTCATCTTTATCTTTCTTCTCCAGCTCCCTGAAGAGAAGGATAAAGATGTTGACATATTCACCTTTAAGGATCTTGTCCCTCATTGTCTGGGTCTAATGGTCTCCAAGGTGTACGGCTGTGTCCCCAAATGGTAAAGCAGTAAATGGAACTTGGCTGTAGGCCAAATTAGGGTACAGGTAAAACCCCCAAGGGCTACCTGAGCACCCAGGCCACCCCATTGAAGGGGCTGCATACGCTGAACTCTCCGCTCCCCCTCCACGTGGTGGGGGTTGTCGAAGACTGAGACAATGAAGAAAACCCACAGGAGGCCATGCTATGGGAAACTGCGAGTATGGCCCCTATGATACCCCTGAGCCCCATAGGCAGCCCCTTGCCCCCATGGCCCCCATGGCCAGGTGTAACCAGTCTGAGGTGTAGCCTCTTTATGTCCAGTTTCCACTGGGGCCACTGCCACTGCCACTGCAGTAGAATCTGACAGCCAATCCTGGCCCAACTCCACCATTGGATTTTCTGCTTCTTGACATGAAACCATCTGGGCACTGCTGCCTTCACCTGCTGAAGCTCCTGCTATTCCCTCCAAAGAGAGAGGTGCATCAATATCTCCCTATTAATAGCATCCTTAAATGCATGCCTAAGTGGCCTTTTCCTACTGGTTCCCTGCACAGTGCACCCTGAGGCCCCCTCTGCCTGCTCCAAAGCTGCCAAACATTTCAAAATATCTTGTTGACTGGCACCAATGTCCTCCTCATCCAATGAGGACAGTGCAGGAGGGGGGGTCTCTTGGGGAGCACTCTCTTGGCAGTCTGCTTGCCCTTGGATGAGCCCCCACCTTTTTTAGGCGGCATGCTTACAATTAAGCAGTAGTCAAAATGGCCACCACCTGACACAAGATGTCCGCAACTCCCCAAATGGTCGTCTCCTCCCCTGAGTGGGCAAATGGGGCCTGTTGAAGGTCTATAGCTTATAATGAAGGGTCCCCTTGTGAGCAGCAGAAGGAGGGCAAGGATGGCTAATGGGCAGGTGAGACTCAACCATAGATGCAGCCCAGGCCTACAAAGGCCTACCACCTTATAACTAAAGCATGCCTGCATGGCAGAGTGCCCCTACAGCCGTGCTAAGTTGTACTTTGCCAGTCATCCCCCACCAACCAGCATAGGAGCTGCTGTCCCCAGCCTTCAGGCTCCCTGGGCCCCACTGAACTTTGCCCTGGCCTCAGCAAAAGCTGCTGCTACTTCCAAGAGAAAAGGCCCTTAAGGGTCACAAACCGCCTGTGCCTCCTCAGTGCAAAGACCATTCCCAGGCTGGCGAGGGAATCGCTAGAGCCTTCAGGCTCCCTAGGGCCCACAGGGCTTTGCAGCAGAAGCCACCACTGCTTCAGCGGAAAAGGCCACTATGGCCACAAATCGCCTGCACCTCCTCGGTGCCAAGCCCGATCCGGGGCTGCAGAGGGGGCTGCTGAAAGTGATGGTGTCGACACCACCGGTGCGATGCCTCTTGATCACCCGGCGGCCACTGCTGACTCACCCACTCACCTGCACCCCACTGCTGCTGCCCAGCATGCTCTCTTTGTTGCTTGACAAGAGCAGCATTGCTGGCATCCTGCTTCTACCATAAGATTCGGTATAGGGGGAAAATAATAAGGGGGAATCAGCAGAGAGAAACTGCTATTGTTGTCTGAATCCAGTAAAAGTTTACATAGGAATGGAAGAGGTGTGATTTTACCAAGTCTCCACCTGAACTCCACACCATTCCACACCATTCCCAAGCATTCTCTAACAAGAAAGACCTTTTATGGATCATAGCAGGCAGCAGACTGAAAGAGAAGAAGGCAACAATCCCTTAGATTAGCTCCACTTTGTTTACAGTAATCTGAATCCAACATATTATGTTTCCCCAAGAAATATGTTTGTAGATGCACACCATTTTATATCACTTGGAGAAAAGGTATTCCTCAGTAGTTTCTAACCATAATTTTACCATTTCTCTTTATTAATTTTATCACAACAATTTCCACAGATAGTTAAATCTAAACAAACATCAAAGTCTGGATAAAATTGCATTTGCCAGAAACTTATGCATGCACAGCTCCCCCGTCTTTTTACCATTTTACCATAATTTTTACCATTTCTCTTTATTAATTTTATCACAACAATTTCCACAGATAGTTAAATCTAAACATCAAAGTCTGGATAAAATTTCATTTGCCAGAAACTTATGCATGCACAGCTCTCCCCAGTCTCTCAATGGAAAAGTCATTCCTCATGGCTCTTCCAACTGCAGACAGCTGTTGTTTCAGAGGAAGATAAATCAAGCAACAGTCTTTTCCCTTGTTTTAATTTTCTATTTATTTTCCATATATGTATGTATGTACGCATGGTATGTATGTATGTATAGGCAAGAGACATTCAGAGGTGGTTTGCCTGCCTTTTCAACTCCCGTCTTCTTTAAAGGTCTCCCATCCAATTACTAACCAAGGCCACCCTGCTTAGCTTCCAAAATCTGACGCGATCAGGCTTGTCTGGGCTATCGAGGTGTGTAGATATATTAGATATATTATATATGTTTGGTATCATCCTGAAGGCTTGTCCTAAATAGTCTAATTATGTAACATTCTCACAAGCAGACTGACACTTTGTCTGTAAGTCTAATAAATTTCTTACATTAAACTGTGATGACAATAAGCCTGTGGACACTATTTTCTCAATCAAGAAATGAGGCATTCTGTGGGAGATGGATTCAAATTTCACTGGTCCATGGTGCGGCATATCATATTTACAGATATATTAAAACTGACAGTAATATGTTGACTGAAACAGAATCACTGTTCTCTTCAGAGTCAAGCAATTGACGTAGCTATAGTAGAAATGAATTGGCAGCTTATATCTTCTTTACTTTCTCTTTTTATCTGTTTGGAAAAAGCAAAGATGTTTGTGTGGATAATAAAAACCAATTACTGAAGACACAGAGCTGTGTAATTCTGTAATACATTTATTTGCCTACCCTAAAAGATGTTGAAAGGTTTTCACCAGAGTGATCTAATTTATTTTCTATATCACACACAGTCAGACAAGCACTGGCCTTACGGGTCCATATTCCTACCTTGAGAAACTTTCAAGCAATTTTAGTTTCAATAAATAGAAAAGACTATTGGATGTACAGAACAGATCTATTATATCAATTTTCTCTGAATTGTTTTGCAAAAATTTTGTCAGAGATGGATAGTAAAAATAAACTCTGGGGTCTAAGAATAAGCACTAAAGTCATATAACTGCTCTGACTTCCAAGCTTTTACAATCACAGTATCAACTCTCTCACTTTCAACAATTTTTCTCTGAGAAGTATAGTTCATGGGTGTCATGTATGGTCTTATAGTTGGCCCTGAATCACAAGCAGGCAAATGAATGTTTTTGAGCCTTCCAAGTCAAGCACTCTGAAAGAAAAGTCTTGCTATACCACAGTTTCCAAACATTTTTTATAAGGAAGTAATACTTACCTTTAGTAAAAAATGTAAGTGAAGTACTCTATTATGCCCATGCCATAATAAAAGTAATAAGAACATTTTCACACTATTTATATGAGAATTTATTTATGTAATTTGTTTATGTCATTTATTAATTAATTAGTGTGGTTAATATAAAGCACAGGTCCCAGACTTACCTGTAGCTCTGGTTGGAGCCCATGGGGGCACAAGATGGCTGCTATTGTTCCTCAGTCTGGCAGTTCTCAGAGGCCTCCTTGGGCTGCTGCATGGGCAGTTTGCAGTTTGAAAAGCCTAGCCAGCCAATTAGCAGCTGGCTGGCAATGCTTGTGTGGAGGAGGACTTTTCAGCTGGTGGACCTGGAAGATAAATCTTTTCTTGTGTCCACTAGCTGGGTATATCTTGGTAGCAGCTGAGCCCCTTTGGCCCTTGACTCTGGACTAACTCAAGAGCTGCAACAACCAAGTGAACCAGCAAGAGCAAAGAATGGCAGTAGTGAAATGGCAGAGCAAAGAATGGCAGTAGTGAAATGGCAGAAGTAAGGAGCAAGGAGGTGGCTAGTTCTGGCAACAGCACAAGTGGTGGCAGCTCAAACAGTGACAGCAGTACATTGGTTGCAGCTGGAGCATTATAGGTGGTAACCACTGTGAGGGCTTGCAGCGGCCGCTGCTGGGCGGGGTACCGGTCTGACCGGCCCTGATATCAAAGGGGTGCCAGGGATGCTGCAGGACCCTGCTCTGTGGAAGGAGGGGTAGTATACCTCACCCAGACTCCCTCTCAGTCCACTCGTTGGCCTGCTCAACCTGTGCCACTCACCCCCTTTGATCTCCACCATCTCCTCCATCATCGACTCTCCTCCTTGTCTCCACTCTGCTCAACTCCACTCCATTGCTCCTACTCAACCCACCCCACCCTGTGGGTGTGCTTCCCTTTTATCCCTTCAGCCTAGCCATGCTCCACCTGCCAACCACGCCCTCCTGCTGCCTTCCACCCATGGCCCTAGCTGGCCTAGGCAGCTGCACCTGTGCTTGTTTGGCTGGAAGCACTGGGCTGGTCCATCTGTGCCTTGTTGGCTGGCTGTCCAGCCTCCCTGGCTGAGCTGATGGCTGAAGGCAGGCACAGCTGAGCCTCCCTGGCTGGCTGTCCATCTCTTCCCACAGAATGCCTCACGCAGTTCCACCTGGAGCTGCTTAGCTCCTCGCATCCCCTGGGCTAGGTTACTGCTTTCCAGCTGGGCTGCAGGCTGGGGCATGGCTCTGAGCTGCTGAGGCTGCTTCTCCTCCCTGGCTGGTAAGGCTTCAGCTTAGCCCGCTGCTGGCTGCCTCCCCACTGTCTTGGCCCTCTCCATCCACTCTAGCCCCCTCTGGGTTGCTCCCAGTCTCCTTACCTGGCCCCCTGGACTCCCACTGGAGGGTGGGGCTGGCTGGCCTCCACCTGCCCCTTCTAACCCTCTGAGGCTTGGGTGTCTCTTCCCTTCCCCTTGTGGCTGGCTGGGGCTTGGGTGTCTCTTCCCTTCCCCCTGTGGCTGGCTGGGACTTAGGTGTCTCTTCCCTTCCCCCTGTGGCCAGCTGGATCTGGGTCTGGCTGTCTGCCAAGGCAGCTGGGTCGCTGCCTCCAAGGGGTTCTCCTGTCCTCTTCTCCAGGTAAGTCCGGGGGCTGGGCTGTAGACCCCAGATAACCACCATGTTCTTTGAGGTACAAACAGCTATTTTGGGCCAAGTAGCCACTCTAGAAAAATTAAAAAGGATGACGGGGACTGAGGAGTTATTCCAGGCTGCCACTGTCTACCTCCTCTTTTATTGGGCTCATATCACTTAAGGCAGCAGAAATTCCCATCCTCATAAGAAGGCACGCAGGAAAGTGGCCGGGAGCTGATCACCCAACTCCCCCCCCTTTTTTTCAGGCTGTTTCCTGGGTCAATTGGAGCAATTCTTGATTCAACATTATCATGCAAGTCAAATGAGCAACCAGAGCTGGTAGACAGCATAGGGCTTAAACAAAGAGTCAGTCATTGACCCTCCCCTTGTGCTCTCTCCAAGATTTTTCTTGGGTCCTGGAGCTCCTCTCGGAGAGGGTAGAGTGGCCTGGGTCAGCAGCAGACACTGCTGTCCCGGCACCTGTACATGGCACCCCTCTGGTGGTTGGTAAGGCTGTCTGTGGCAAGAAGCCCTCTAAGAGATGGCAGCATGACTGGTCACTTTCCAGCTGTTCCAACAGCCCACATCAGGAAAAGAAACTGGCCAAAAAGAGGAGCTGCAAGATATGCAGGAAGGCCTGAGAGCTTCTTGCAGGAATGAGAACTCAGTGTGGGAACCACTGGTGAATCTTGGTCTCCCAGTGGAGTTCTGGATCCGGTTCAAGGTGTTAACCTTGGTGTTTTAAGCCCTTCATGGACTGGGACTTGCATACCTGTGGGACTGCCTCTTTCATTATGTCCCCTGAAGGGTGTTGCGCTCTGCAGACAAGCAGCTCCTGGTGGTCTCCAGCCCGAAAGACATCCATCTGGCCTCGACCAGGGCCAGGGCTTTTTCTGCCCTGGCCCTGGCCTGGTGGAACGCTCTCCCACTGGAGATCTGGGCCCTGCGGGACTTGTTACAGTTCCGCAGGGCCTGTAAAACGGAGATGTTCCGCTGGGCTTTTGGCAGAGTGCCAGCGGGTGCCCTCCTTCTTCCATCTAAGACCACCACTTTTTCTGGGGCTACCCTTGGCCATCTGTTATGCCCATATATGGACTCCCAGATATATTTTTAAATAGCCTGTGCCTAGACTATTTTAATGACTTTTGAAAGATTATTACTGATTTTAAGGTTTTATGATTTTTAATGTATTTTATGAACGTTGTTAGCCACCCTAAGCCCATCTGTGGGGAGGGCGAGGCATAAATAAATAAATAAATAAATAAATAAATAAATAAATAAATAAATAAATAAATAAATAAATAAAAACTTTGGAAGGGGAGGCAGGAAATCCCACTGAAGTTTACTATAATACAGCAGCCCAAGTACCTGGCCTATTGCCCTGGCCTCTGGGTAGGAGGGCCAACACTGGGGAGAGGGGAATGGTTCAGTTCCCAAGTCTGTCTAGGCAGCCAATTAACGGGGGTGGGGGATTACATGTGTTTTTGCTATTAAAACTAAAGACTGAGGACATGAGGAGCACCACCACCTCAAAAAGGGACAAACAGGGACAAAAAGGAAGAGGCTGAGTATATCTTTAACAACTATCTTGAAGGTTACATAGTTTTCATAGGGGTTGTACAGGTAGTGTATAGTGTGATGGCTCCCATGTTACAACAATCTTGTGCTATCTCAAATCCTCCAAGGATCTCACCAAGATTGTAGCTGAAAATATTGTGAAAGAGCAGGCCACAGGTCATATTGCAGGCCCCTTCTGCAGCCCACTTCTTCTGAGCTTGTATGTCTCCCGCCCAGATGTGGTTCTGAAAAACCACATCCCTAGTTTTCCCACCTCGGCCAGTGGGCTAAGAGGACCATTGGCTGGCAGGTGGGTTAGCTGATACGTGGATCCACACCTCATGCTATGCCAAGGCTCCATAAGCTGTAAACCAAACAAGTTGTGGTCTTTTAAATTCAAAAAAGGTGTCTTGTGACATCTGTCAGTTTGTCCTCATCCCTTACTTGCCCCCCCCCCCTGGGCACAGGACCTGTAATCATGAAGTTGTCATTTAAATACAAATGTTAGCAACAGATGAGAGAAACTTTCCAGAAAAAATGTAGAGTAACCTGCTTTTTTCTTTTCTGGGACCACAAATGGACTTGGACAGTTTTCAGTATTTGAGAGAACATTCACAGACTTTGCTAAAGGATTAGAATAGGGCAGGGTTGCTGCAATGTAGATGGACCTCTCGCATTTTTAAAATCATGCAGTTGATGAGACAAAGAACAAACCTGGGACTTCCCCTGGGCTAGTCCTTACCTGCTCTGATAGTTGGCATGCCAAAAGGCCTGCAATTGTTAAGCTTATCCTTAGCAGTGTATCATAGAATCCATCTCAAATCCACTCTAGATTTTGAATGGAGTAGAGATTCTGTACCCAAAATGTCCAGAGTGGAATCTAGTAGTTTCTGCTCATCTATACAAAGTCTACAGCCTGCATGACAGTAGCTTGCCCTTCCTATCCACACACACCTACACTCTCCCATCTCAGGTAATTCTGAGTGACATGTTACTATTTTAACATGCGTAAGAAAATCAGTTAATCATAATTATCTAAAGTAAAATTATCTAATCATAATTATATACATGATAAATAATTTTCTAGGTTTTAACCAATCCATTTAATTATAGCTACATTTTAACATTCTGAATGCTAAATGATGTTTAAATCTACTGCCACTGCTGCTTCTTTTTAAAAGAATTCAGATACTCATATACTTCAGAAATGACTTCAGGTTCATTACAGTGCTATTGTCCATGCTCCTCAGTACAGCAACATCAATCTGGTTGAATTTATTCAGAGACATAATCAGGTATTCATTAACTGAAGGAAACTGAGCACTATACACAGCACGTATTAGTATTAGCTGAAAACTGTTCTTGCTCTAAAGAAGGGCTACATCATCATTATAATGAAGGTAGAAATTTTTTTTTTTGCTTGCCTATGAGAAGAAAAGAAGAGCATATTTTTAAACAGATGCAGTGTAATATGTATTTCAGTTTTGGGAAACATTTAAGATATGATGTGTACATACATCTTTAATGGTAAGAAACATGTTTGTATTGACCAATTTTTTTTTTACTACAGTTGCTAGTAAAAGCCATGGTTCAATCTCTCACTGATCATCAATACTATTGAAATTTGGATTCATAAAATGTATATGAAACTCCAGTTGATATTTCAAGGCCTGCTTTAAAGAATTCTCAGCAAATATGCCCTGTTGGATCTTTTATCTCTGACAGTTTAGAAAAGTAGATGTTTAGTGCAATTAGCTTTTTCACCGCCAATTGGTTCTTTCCAGAAGTAAGAACATGAAAGTGTTGAGACAACTTCACTGTCATCCCATCTTTAAAAGTTCTTACATTTATTCCTAGGTCAAGAAATAGCTGATAAGCAAACAGAGCTCAGCTGAAAGAATACTTTGTAATTGTTACTTTTTGTTTTTATTTTTTATTTATTGTATTTATTTTCTACTTTTATTCCACCCTCCCCACATTTCCAGCAAGCTCAGGGCAGATTACAGACATATAGAGGTTAAAATATATAACAACAGTTATAAATTAACAATCCTAAAAGCATCCAAATTTACACAGGTTAAAATACATATATAAACATCAACATAGTAGCACAAAACTCCCCTGACCAGATTTAAATCATCGTCAGAGCATCTTTGCAGTAAAAGTTTTTTAAGTGGGGGTATTGGTGGTGGGGAGGGCCCAATCCATCACCAACTGGCCAGGGGGGCTCTGCCTAGCATCAACCATATATTTGGCAGAACAGCTCTGTCTTGCAGGCCCGGCAAAAAGATAACAAATCTTGCCGGGCCGTGGTCTCATTAGACAGAGCATTCCACCAGGCTGGAGCCAGGACCGAGAAAGCCCTGGCCCTGGTCGATGCCAGGCGAGTCTCCCTAGGGCCAGGGAACTTTAGCAGATGTTTCTCACTAGAACAGAGAGTCCTCTGGGGTTCATATGGGCAGAGGTGGTCCCACAGATACACCAGTTCCAGTCCACATAGGGCTTTATACATTAATACCAAAACCTTGAATAAAGATTGCTATCTCTCCTTCCGAGAAGAAATTTGGTAAGAAGAACTGAATTAATTTGGAAGATAAAGATTGCTAAATTATAAGGACAGATTGGCTATGCTCTGGTAAAGTGACTGAGTTAAAAAGAATTTATTTAGAAGAATTAGAGCAGAAAAAGTAATTATTGTTTTACATACCTGCGGTCTAAGAGATAGTGAATTGTGGGAAACTTGAAAAAACGCGAGAACCGCTGTGTGGCTGTGATGGAGCAGGAAGTGCGTCAAAGCAATAGAGTAACAGGCTGGAAGTGGCGGCTAAAGGAAACCCGGAAAAGGAAGAGCGCCATTTTGGAAAAGGGAAAGGGCAAGACCTCAACTTAAGCAGAAGTGGGACATCTTGGAGAAGGATAAGGGCAGAAGCTTCGAGTTAAAACCTTAGAGAAAAGACGCCCGCCATTTTGGATACCGGAATTGTTTAATTTGAGAAGAATTTGTTTTAAACAAAGGACTTAACTTTGAAAACAATAAATTATTTCGCCACGGAGTTGCAGACGAGAGCGGACTGGTGGGAGCGAGGTAAAGCCAGCCCCACGATGTCGAAGAAGGAGCGGCAGTCGGCGTTGGAGAGTTTGGACAAGAAAGTGGTGGATGGAAATAAAGAGATCAAGGATATGATAAGGGATATGGCGAAAGATTTTAAAGAGACACTTAAATTGGAGGTGGCTGAAGTAAGCAAGAGTATTGATGAGGTCAAGAAGGAGTTACAAACGACACAGTTGAAAGTGAAGGTAATGGAGGATGAAGTTGACAAACTGTTTCTTTTAAGATAGAAACTAAGGGTTTGCAAGGAAGAATGGCCCTGATGGAATGTAAATACATGGAAAGACAACTTAGATTTCGCGGAGTCCCAGAAGCAGAGGGAAAGTCAGCCCAAGAGCAGATATCAGAAATACTTGCAGAATTTTTGGATAAAGAGGTGGAAGAAATTGCGGCTTTACTGGATGTGGCATACAGAATTAATTCAAAATATGCAGCCCAAAGAAATCTACCAAATTTACAACAAAAAGAACAAGAGAAGATATTGTGAGTAAGCAATTTCAAACCCCTCTGGAAATTGCTGGAAAAAGAGTGCGAATAATGAAAGAGTTACCTAGGGGAGTTTTGTCAGAGAGGAAGAAATACAGAGAATTGGTTCAAATGCTGAAGGAATTGAATATTAGATACAGGTGGGAAATACCAGAGGGTCTGAGTTTTGAATTTCAAACAGCTAAAAAGACAATTAGGTCCAGTCATGAGATGGAGAGGTTCTTTATGGACAATGAAAAAGATCTAGAATTTGATCATGGAGTGCAAAATCATATCTTGGAATGTAAATGGACTTAACTCACCTTCTAAACGTAAAACTTTATTCCATTGGCTATCCAAACAGGATTGTAATATAATTTGTTTACAAGAGACCCATATTAAAAAACAAGATGTGAAATATTTAAAAAATGTGAAATTGGGAAGGGAATATGCAGCTTCATCGAAGCAAAAAAAAGAGAGGAATAGTTCTGTATATTAAAGATGAACTGCAACCTAAAATGATATTTAACGATGTGGAAGATACATAGCTGTGGAAATTGTTTGGAATATGGAAAAGATTTTGCTGATTGGGATTTACGCACCAAATGGAGCTAAGGACATTTTTTTTAAGGATTTACAGAAACAACTGGATGGACAAACTTACTCACAAATAATTTTGGCAGGTGATTTTAATGGAGTTACGGCTTTAGATGTTGACAAAAAAACAAAGGGTGCACAAAAGAAAAGAGGATTATTGCCAAAATCCTTCTTTGAAATGAAGGATCACGAGAATTTGGAGGATATTTGGAGAAGGAATAATCCTAAAGCAAAGCAGTATACATATTTTTCGCCAAGACACTTGACATTATCAAGAATTGATATGATCTGGGCTTCTAAGGATTTGGTTGTATGGACAAAAGATGTGGAGATAATGCCAAAAGTAGGCTCAGATCATAATCCAATTATGTGGAAGTTCGGAAAATGCACCAAAAGACAAGGATGGAGAATAACTGAGGATTTGCTGCAGCAAAAGGGCAATTTAGAACTATTACAAAAGGAGACCAAATACTTTATGCAGTATAATTTGAATAATACCGTTCTAACTCATAAAGTTTGGGATACTTACAAGGCAGTTATCAGAGGAGTATTGATGGACTTAAATGCAAGGGATAAAAAGAGAAAAGATGAAAAAAGAAAGAAATTGTGGAGAATATAAGAGCTAAGGAGGAACAACTGAAGAAAAGACCAGGGAAAAAGAAACTATATCAAGAAATTAAAATTTTGCAAGAACAATTGAAAGCAATGGAGAATAAAGAGTTGGAATGGGAATTGAAGAGATTGAATCAAAAGTCATTCGAAGGAGTGAATAAACCTGGGAAATACTTAGCGTGGCAGCTGAAAAAAGAAAAGAGAAAAAAAGGTGATAACTAAGATTCAAGAAAATGAAACGACATTGACTGATCAAACAGCAATTAGTAGAGCATTCTTTAAATTTTATGCAAAACTGTATCAAAGGAAAGAAGTAAAGGCTGTTGATTCAGATTCGAGATGATGATGCTATAAGAGGCATAAAAATTAAAGATTTCACCTATAAAGTTAGAGCTTTTGCAGATGATATGATGGTTATTGTGCAGGATCCAATACAAAATATGCCAAAGTTGTTAGACAAAATAAAGGAATTCGGAGAATTGGCTGGATTTTATGTCAACAAAAGAAAGTCTAAGATATTATGTAAGAATATGACCAAACAAAAGCAACAAGAATTGACAGAAATTACAAATTGTGAAGTAACACATAAAGTAAGATATTTAGGAATTGAGCTTACAGCGAAGAATATTGACTTGTTCAAGAATAATTATGAAAAGCTATGGCAGCAAATTGACAGAGATCTGATTAAATGGAATAAATTAAATCTGTCATGGCTGGGAAGAATAGGGGCAGTCAAGATGAATGTGTTACCACGGATTATGTTTTTATTATAAACAATTCCAATTATCAGAGACAGCAATTTGAAAAGTGGCAGAGGAAGATTTCTGATTTTGTATGGGCAGGCAAGAAACCACAAGTAAAAATGAAAGTTTTGTGTGATGCCAAAGAAAGAGGTGGACTGCAATTGCCGAATATTAGATTATACTATGAAGCAGTTTGTTTGGTTTGGCTTAAAGATTGGATGTCATTGGAGAACTGTAAGCTACTAACTTTGGAGGGCTTATAAAAAACTGTTTGGATGGCATGCCTACTTGTGGCACAATAAATTGAAAGCTGATTCTATGTTTCTACATCATTATGCGAGGAGTCTCTTCACAATCTGGAAAAAATATAAATGTTATTTGGGCGAAGGTATCCCCTCGTGGGTGGTACCATACGAATCCATCGACCCGAGAGTTATTTATAACAGAGATCAATGTCTGTCCTATAAAAAGATTCTCATTCAGGAACAAAATATGATAAGGATTAAAACAGAAGAAGAGTTAGTTTCATGTTATGGATGGTTTCAATATAGGCATATAAAAGACTTATATAACTCGGATCGCTCAAAAGGTGGAATTAAATGGAAAGATTTGGAATTGGAAGAAGCTATATTGCAAGAAAGTAAGAAGAAAATTTCAAAAATTTATAAAATTCTTTTGAAGTGGCATACAGAGGATGAAACTGTTAAAGTCCAGATGGTGAAGTGGGCTATAAACTGTCAAAGAGACATAACAATGGAGTCATGGGAGTATTTGTGGAAAAATACAATGAAGATTTTAACTTGTACCCAGTATTAAAGAAAACATTTTTAAGATGATATATAGGTGGTATTTGACGCCAAAAAAATAGCATATGGAAATGCTAAAATGTCTGATAAATGTTGGAAATGTAAAAGGCATGAAGGATCATTGTATCATATGTGGTGGACTTGTGAGGTAGCTAGGCAGTACCGGGGAGATATTTTAGAAATGATAAATGAGATTTTGCAGATTTCAATAATAAAGAACCCAGAACTCCTGCTACTGAACTTAAATATGGAAGATGTTCCTATGCAACACAGGACATTGCTATTTTATATGACAACAGCGGCAAGAATACTATATGCGCAGAAATGGGAAGTGCAAGAAATACCATCTATTGAAGAATGGATACAAAAGTTGCTGTACATGGCAGAAATGGACAAGATACCAAGATACAGAGGGAAAACTCCCAGGAACCTCCCAGGGGTTCCTGGGAGTTTTCCCTCTGTATCTTGGTATTTTGGAATCCATCCCTTTGAGTATTGTAGAAATGGACAAGATGACAAGAAGGCTGAGAGACCAGAACTCTGAAGAATTTTTTAAGGACTGGGGGAGACTGAAGGAGTATTTGGAGAAAAAATGGGATGTAAATGGGAAATTATGGCAATTTGATAGTTATTAATTGGGGAAAATAATGGAGATAGAGATTTTTACCATTTAAAGTGAAGTTTTAATTATTGGTAAGTATAAGTTTTGAATAGATATGAATTTAATGGATACATTGATGGTTGTGGGTTTTCCTGGCTGTATTGCCGTGGTCTTTGCATTAATGGATACAATTTAGTTCATTAGGGAAATATGAGATAATAATATATAAATGGAATAGATAAGTAAGGAATAGAATAAGATAAGGGTTGGAAAGCTGTTGGAAGTCTGAGAAAAAGGGGGGAGGGAAAGGGTGGGGGAAAATTGATATTTAGGTTTTAAATAAAAAGGTTATTTGTAATATGTACTCACCTAATAAAAAACTTAAAAAAAAAAAAACCAAAACCTTGAACTTGATTCGGTACTCCACTGGTAGCCAGTGCAGCTGACGCAGTGCCGGTGTTATATGCTCACGCATTGGCAACCCCATGATGACATGCGCTGACACATTCTGCACCAGCTGTAACCACCGGATCAGGTTCAAGGGAAGCCCTGCGTAGAGCGTGTTACAGTAGTTTAACCTAGAGGTTACCGTTGCCTGGATCACTGTAGTCAAGTTGTGGGATGAAAGATAGGGGGCAAGCTGCCTGGCCTGTCAGAGATAGAAGAACAAGGACCTAGTAACCTCCATTTTTAGCAATAAAGTCTCTATTCTTTAGTGGAATTAGGCTTTCCTTGTGCCAATATTCAGTTTATCCACATTAACATCTTCAGGATGATAAATCTAATTGGCTACTTAGTGTTTTAGCATAATCTTATGTTCCCTGATCACTGAGGATCCACCATGTGATTAATCCAGGAAGGTCAACTAACAGCTGCAGAAGAGATTCAGAAAGTTAAATATTTCCATAATCTAAGTGTGTAAAGTTAGAAAATATTTTGCACTATTCTACAAATGAATGGAAAGACACAAAGTGCATGTTAGGAAGGTAAGAGTGGAAGTTCCTCAATTATTAAGATGGGGATATTAATATTTATTTTTGAAGATTTGGGGGAATAGGTTCTATTTATGCTCATTTAACATTATTCAAAATTTCTATTATGGATTAATAACATCAATTAACAACATGATTAAAAGTCATTTATAATACCTATCTCCCTTCTCCATACCGTTGCATCCATTTTAATTTAATTTTATTTATAAACTCTGCTCCAGTGCCTCTAGATGTATTTCCCACCAAGACTTTTCAGATGTTTCAGTTTTTCTGATACAACAGAGTTAAGAAAACAGTGACCTGGTGATATGTATAAATATATTTTGGCATATTTATTCTACACCTGGTGATATGTATAAATACATTTTGGCATATTTATTCTACAGCTGTAATTACTCTAAATCACTCTCACAGTTTTTACTGTTCTTCCGTGGATATATTGGATGCTTATAGAAAATTCTCAAGGGTCTTCTTAATAACATTTATCTGTACTTAGTAAGCTTGCCATTCCCCCGCCTAGGGTGGGGGATCCCTTGCTCTCACCTCCCCCCACCCCCACTTACCTGGCCAGTGGGGGGCTCACCCCCAGGGTGCCCCCCCTGGCAGCACAGCACACCCCTGGGTGGTATGGCATTCTTCTACGCCCCACAGTGGGCCCATTTGGGGCTGAAATGGGCCCCATAGGGGGCCAATTCAGCCCTTTGGTGAGTGTGGGAGTGCTCCCGGGCCATCCTTTGACCGGAATGATGACATCACTTCCCAGAATGATGCCATCATGCCAGCTGGGAGCGTGCGCATGTTGGGGCACATGTGAGAAGAAGAAGAGGGGAAGGAGGGGAGGCAAGAGCCAGTGTCCCAATCTCCTGCTGGGAGAGTGAAGGGACCTGGCAACCCTAGTACTTAGTAATTAATTAAAATCGCATAATATTTAGTTCTTTTCTTCTTTCTATATAAAGAAAGAAGAATGCCACTTTATTTCTCTTGACCTCATTTTGGCAAATGAGTCATAATGTTGTTACAGGAGCACATACTTATATACTTCTAGTCATTTTTCACCTGACTCCATTCATTGCTTTACTCCTTAGTCAATTTTTTTATTCCCTTTGTTCTATTTTTTTTTAAAGAATTTTTATTGGATGGGTTTACAAACATAAACATAATTGTTCCCTTTGTTCTAATGTATGTTCCTCAAAAACATACCCATGGATTTTGCCAGCATTTGCACAGCCCTGACCTGACTCCAGGCTCAGAGAAGCGACTTAGGGTTTAGTTGGACATGACAGGATACTTGTAATATTATTATTAGTCCATCTTTCTCTCTGAGATCCAAGGTGGAGTACATATAGCAAGTGAATATGATATATTCCATAACAAGGACATTCACTGAAGAAAAAAACAGTATGATCAACAGGATATTTAACGAAAACTGATACAATAAGGTATGGTTGCAACAAATTTGAAAACTAGCATAAAGCCAAACACAGAGATGAAACTATCCTGAATTAAAATGTAAGTAATTAACATGACATCTTTAGCAATATTGAAGTACCCAGTAGGAGTGTATCTATGTCATCAACAGATAGTACCCAATAGCCTTGTTTATAGTCCCTGTCACTTATCATAGTTTCTCTTTGAGCTATTTCTAATGACACAGCCCTGTAATCTAAGTAGAAAGCTTTCCTAAATAATTCAGTTTTGCATAGATTCATAAACTCATTTTTACTAACTCAGCCTGTAAGATGGGGAGAAAGAATTCACACCTCCTTGTAAACATTTCCACTTCAAAAAAGCCATATCTCTCTCGGGTTTTTTTTAACAAGAAATAGCTTCCATAAATTTCAGCTGATTTCGTATGAGAATGTTAAAGCAATAGCCATATAATTTTCTTTTTAAGCACAGTATTAGCTTTTAATCAAGATACAGAATAAGAGAAATCAGTTATATTAGAGGTTGTTTTTTGAAGGAGTAACAGGTTCAAAAATGGTCTTCCCCCCACCCTCTCAACAAGGTTTTCAAATGTGGCAGGCAGTCTACAAGGAAGTTTGCCAAAAGATTATCTAATCATTCTTTTAAGTACCTATGAAAATTGTTTTTTAAAAAGATCTTTTTAAAAAAGATCTTAACCTTATATCTGTGATTTCTGTTTCCAATACTACTTCATTTTACTACTTCATTTTATGCTTCATTTTATGAATGTGTGTTTTATATTTAAGGCATACTTTTTTAGTTTTTATTTTAAAGGTAGCATAGATGTTATGTAATTGTAATTACGGATGTGCACTTCGGGTTTCAGCAAACACAGCTCAACCCCGATTTGGGTTGATCTGTGTTTCTCAAATCGGCCCCAGCAGAGCAGCCCCAATTCTGGAAACCTGAAGCAGAGCAACCCGAAGCAATTTGGGTTGGTTTGGGTTGCTCTGTGTAGCCTTTTCCTCTTGCCGCAGCAAGGAAAAAGGCTTTAAACAGCTCTTCCATTCCCTCTTCCCTCCCCTGTGGTCAAGAGAGGGAGGGGGAGAGGGGAGCATCATGGAAGGGACTTGAGATTGGCTGACATAACAACTCAATCACTGTAGCAGCCAGCAGCTCTTCATTTCCCCATTGGTGATTCTCCAGGAGTACATTGTGAGGACATTGTTTTTTTTGATTTTTTTAAAAAATGCTGCTGCAGTGAGTGGTTGGTTTGAATTGGGGGCTTATGCAACTTAAACCATAAATTGGCAAGCTTGCCCTGCTTAAGCCATGTGCTTGCCTCTCTCTGGGCTGGCTGAGCTGCTGCTGAGTGACTGCTCCTGCTGCTGAGTGACCTGCTGCTACTGCTTCTGCTGTTTGCTTCTGCTGCTGGACCAACTGGATTTTACTGGGCTACCCTGGTGGACCTAGACTGGACTCTCTGCAACAGGTTTGAGAGTCACTGATTCACATTTTTTTTCTATTTGGGAGAAGAGGGTGGTGGTTGATTCTCTAGTCTTGGGGGCTTGAAGGAGAGGAAAATTGTGGGTAAATCTTCTCTTTGATTATTGCTTCTTATTGTTTCTTAAATATTGCTTCTGTTTAATCATTGCTGTGTGTGTGCTGAAGGGGGGGGTGAGTTTTGGCTTTGTTCTATGCCTTGATTCTCCTGTTGCTGCATTTAAATCCAGCTTTGCTGGGCAACTGGGCGGGAAGCACACTTCTTTTACTGATGCTGTGAGGAATTTGGTGCTGCCTTTTTATACTTTTGCCCTATGAATTAAATTGTTAGCTAGGGATCCAAGGCCTCTTCTTCTTGATTAATAGGCTTGTTTAGGAATTAGCAAGAGTTCAGGTTCTCAAGTAGTGTTGATAAATAGGCTGTCCATTTGTGCTTTTAACTAGGGTATTGCTGCCCATCTCTGGCTCCCTTGGAACCAGAGCTGGCAAATTTAGAAGAAGGCTTCCTGTTATAGGCTTCCATATTGATCTTTGGGGTTTAGGGCCAGCTTGATTCCTGAAGAGGAATTCAGTTGTTTGCTAATGTAGTGCCACAAAACTAAATAGGGCCTTGAAAAGACATTCCTTTGTCCATCTCCAGGAACAGAGTCACAAAAAAACAAACAAATTTTCAGAGTAGGCAGGCAGTTAGTTCTTAAGAATAAACTCTATTTGTGAATAGGTGCTTCGCTCAGTGGGCCTGCTTAATAAGGTTAGTTAATGAAGTTAATAAACTGCACTACGGTGCAGTTCCTGTTGAGCCATTTCAGTTCTGTTACGTGAGGGTGTAATGAATGTTGTACTGATGCTGTTGTTGTATGTTGTGACCCACCTTCAGCCCACTTGTGGGGAGGGTGGGGCAGAAATCAGAGAAATAAAATCTTTGAAAATAATTTTTGGTTGTGGTTTTGGTTGTGTTTATGGTGTGTTTTTGATTCTCTGGTGTGGTGGTGGGGGTTGATTTAATCTAGAACTGTAGATTGTGATTAAACATTGATGTGATGTTTTTAATGAAACTTGGGAGGCCATGGGAGGAGGGTTGGGAGAGGGTCCCCTGAAGGGTCCCCTGAAGGTTTGGTGCATTTTGCTACCAAAATGCCACCCCCAGCCTCCTGGGAACCTTCCCCACTGTTCTTCCCATGGGAAATAATGGAAATAGGTGGCAGCTGGGGGGCATAATGCCCCCCCAGTCCAACCTCCCTGAAACTTGGGTGGCCATTAGAGGAGGGTTGGGAGAGGGTCTCCTGAAAAGTTGGTGCAATTAGGGCAGAAAATGCCCCCCCAGGCCCCTGGATAGCTGGGAGCAGTGTTTCCCATTGGAAACAATGGCCAAATCTTCCCTAATAAACCCAAATCTGCTTAAATACTCAAAGTACCAAAGTACTTGCTGCTTTGGTCTTTGAGTTTATCCAATTTTTTTCCTACTCTGGGTAAACCAGAAGCAGGAAACCCGAATCTTTTGGGGGTGCACACCCCTAATTTTAATATAGATGAAGAATATACAACTGATTAATTTTACCAACTCTCAAGTACTCAGCCAGAACACCTGTGTTCAGAACAGTCAGACATGGGGAATTGTAAATACAAGAGACAGGGTGGAGCAGTCACACACTTATGAAGATAATGTAAAGATAATGTAAAACTCACATTTTTTGTAACATGTAATCTGACCCTTAGCTACACATCAAAATGTGTCAAGAGATGCTGGCTATTAAAACTGTCCCCTGACTCCAGTCAGTATATAGTTTCAAGCACTGATGGCCAAACCTGATAGAATTCCTTCCCAGGCCCTGGTACAGATTGTTTTTGTATCTCATATTTTTATATGCTTTATCATGCTTTACAATATAATCCTGAATTAGTTTACTCAGAATCTTTAGGTCTAACCAATGGGACTTACTCCCAGGAAAGTGTTATTAGGTTTGAATTATTAGCTATCCCTCCTCATCAGTAGATAGGAGGCTTGCTGATTTAAATTTAATGCAGCAACAAACTTAGCTAGTTCTATAGTCCTAGTAAGAGCAGCATTCCTGTACGCTGCTGGGATCAATTTTTTAAATCTTTTTTCCCACATGATACCAGATTGCAAATAGGAAGCAGGGCTTCCTGCCCTCATTCTGAGTAGACTTCAGTTGCAATCAAGTAGCAAATTCCTATTTGTTGCTGGGCATTATTGTAATCCGTACTTCTTGCCTTCATTCTTGTTTCTTATATGAAAAAAGAAAAATGGTACCAGCTGTAGAAGGGAGTGCAATTGTCACCTATGTGCTATGTCAGTCTGGCAAATAACACACAGACATCGTTCTTGGGTTGGAATGGCCACAATTTTATTGATTACAGCTGGATGGCACATTGGCCAGGCATATGGGCATGGATCTCCATTGGCATCGGAAGGCCCACCTGCTGTCCAATGCATATTATGCCAGCCCCATACTGGTACACCACAGCAAGCATTCTTCTGCCACCAGCCATGCTGGATGGCTGCTGCCTCCCAATCTGTTGGGGTGCCCTACTCACCCTATTGGAATCCAGCCCAGTGCCTCAAATCTGCCACAGGAGGAAGGCCAAAGGCTCGACTCCTGCCAATGCTCCAATTGCTGTAGCCAAGAAAGTTGGAGCCACCCCCTCCCCCAGGGTTCCCGACTTTGATGACCAGAGGAAGGTGAAACAACCCCAAGAGGCCCCAGCCTATCTGGCCCCTTGTGGGAAAAATTCCTTCCTAGTCCCTGTAGGTGACTGGCACAACTGGCCCTGGGAATCTCTGCCTAACCACACCCCCTTGAACCACTGCTCATATTTTTCCACTTGTCCAGATGTGCTTCCAGTCATTTGTTGTCATTCCTGGGGATGCTGTGCCTGCAACTAGATCACACAAAGTTAGTGCACTCTCTTCTGATGTAACCCAAGTATGCTCTAGAATCCCACCTACCAATTGCCTATATGCAGTCTGCAGACAGCCCAGCCTTGGCTGCTGTGGTAGCTGCCCCAATTCGGAATGAGTGAGAGCCATATCCACTGGCAGAAGGCCTGTAGCATGGAGGCTGGATTTCAGAATGGCTGTGAACTGGAACCTTGTGAGTAGGCTCCTGTCGGTATGGACCAAGAGTTGGCTGTCCACTGAAGGGCGCCTGTCCAGATACTCACTGAGGGCCCAGACAGAACAGAGGGCCCCGTTCCCCGCTGCTCGGAGCCATACCACTGCTTCTTGCCCCTGGTGGTCCATCTTGGAGCACCAGACTTTGACCTGTAAGCTGCTGCCCATGAGCGTGACATCATCCACTGCCAATGCTCTGCCTGATGGATCCCCAGATGAAGCAGCTACAAGCTCCCCTACCTGAAAGGCCCCATAGAACGCTAGGCAGAAGGCTGCCCTGGACAGCGTGATTTTGAAGGATGAGTGACATACTCTGGGGAGGCACCCCAGGATGCTCAGCAAGATGCCCAATGTGATCATTCATCCAGGTGGAGAGAGAGAGCCATGGGGGCTGGCACAGCCACCCCCAGCTTCCAGCGGAGCAAGGGACCCAACCAGACTGCCGAGCATGTCGGCACAAGCTGCATCATGTGGCCCAGCCATGCCAAGAGTGGCCCAGACTTGGCTGAGCCTGCAGAGGCCCCCAGCAGGTCATGGGAACCTTGCCAGGCCACCAGGTGCACCCACCCAGGCTCGGCCACACAGCCCAGCAGTGTCGAGGACAGCCCAGGTGAATCGGGGCTGCCGCAGGCCCTGGCAGGCCACAAAGAACCCACTGGGCTGGCAGGCATGCCTGCCCGGGCCACACCACATGGCTCGGTGGTGCCTAGGGCAGCCCTGGTGCAATGGGCCCACCGCAGGCCCCCATGGGCTACCAGGACCCCAGCCAGGCTGCCGTGTGCACCTGCATGGGTGGTGCCAGGTGGCCAGGCAGTGCTGAGGGCGGCCCCAGCATGATGGGCCACTGCAGGTCCCCGCAGGCTGCAAGGATCCCACTGGGCCATCACACGCGCCTGCCCGCACCAAGCCATGTGGCCTGGCAGCACCAGGAGCAGCCTTAGTGTGATGGGGCTGGTAGAGGCCCCCACAGGCTGCAGGTCCAGGCCCCCACAGGCTGTCAGGTCCAGTGTGTATTTAAACTGTACTGACTCCATTTTCTAATGTTTCTAGTGTCTAAGGGCTTTCCCCGCAGGTGCACCAGTTCCCAGGCAGCTTTCCCACCGGAGGAGACTGTTTTGTCTAACACCGTTCCACCAGGCATTGGCCTTGAAGGAGAGCAGCTTCCCAAGACTGAAAGATGTTGTTTTGAGAACTGTGGGGGGAGGCTGATGCAGATGGGAACTGTTACTCTGTACCTCATGCTTTGCCCTTCATTGGTAACAATGACTGTGTACCATCCTGAGTCTCCTATTCAGGACAGTGGACTATAATGGACCTTTTCTGCAGTAAAGTTTCCTTATTCAATCAATGGACTCTTGTTTGCTTTTGAAAGGGAACCTGTAGGAAGAGCCTTATCTAGCCACAAGCTGACATTTTGTTACCAATCATGCCTGAGTCGGGCCCAGCGGAATCCAAGGTAGTCCCGGACAGGGATCCTTTGTTTGATCCGTATGCGTCCCCCGACAGTCAAACAGTGCAACCCCAAGAATCTCAGGTGCCAGCCGGGGCCGGAGCTTCGACCTCTACACCGCCTCTCATCGACCTCGGCAGTGAGGGGACAAGGCCGACGGCTGCCGCTCTCCCCTTGATCTTGCTACCCACCCCGTCGGAGTGGGGAGCCAGACCCCGAGAAACGCGAGAGCGCCGGGCCGGAGGGCTACATCCAAGACTTTCGATGGACGGACGCCGAAGCCTAGAGACGGTCCCTGAGCTGGATAGCAGCCAACCGTGGCTGTTTTGGAACAGGACGGCCGAACAGACGGACGGGAACACATCCCGCCGCGGCGCCCTGAGTTGGGATTATTCGGAACTTGCCCCATGGAAAGAGCCAACGGAAGTTCCTGAACAAAGTTGGGTGCAAATGCAAAGTCGCACCCATGCATCTCGGCAGTGACGGGTCTAGCCAAAGGAATTCTAGCAGCGAGATCGCGAGTCGATCAAGGAGATCCTCCGCCTTGGGGGCCGTTTTCCCCGGTGAGTACAACCGAGGGAGGTTCCGTGATGGGGCAACCGGGTCCTAGCCGAATGCGACAGTTGGAAGCTAGGCTGATCGATATGGAGGAAAGTTTGGCTCATGCCATTCACCTAATCTCAGCGATGGGGGCAGGAGAGAGAATCTCACCTGAAGAAATGGCTGTACAAATCGCCACCCTCCAAAGTGTTATGTCCTATCCAGTGGAGGACGCCCCGCAGCAGCCGCTGCCTTCGGGAGAGGAGAAATCCTACCCTGGAGAACCGGGAGAATCGCCCGCGGAACTCCCTAGAACAGACGAAATTCCGCCTAGCGGGGATACTCCAGCTGAGGTGCCTGGAGAGACTCCAACGGAACCCCCTAAATCGGACGGGGATCCACCTCCCGAGGAGACTCCAGCTGAGGAGCCTAGAGAAGGGGAAGAAGGGCCAACCCGTCCAACCGAGACGACGGTGATACCCCCTCCCGCTTCTCCAATAACGGTTCGGCCGGATCAGACGGAAGAGCCTCCGGCCCCTCCTGGGGAGGAATTACCGCAACAACCGCTAGAAGTGGTTCCCATTCAGCAAACCCCGAGGGACGGTCTACCGGCGCCACAAGACCAGCCTCTGCTTCCCAGAGTCACGACGCCGGGAGGGGCAAGCCCGCGCGGCCCACCACCCATCAGGCCTTCGCCGCTGCGGCCCCTTCCGCTTCGACCGCAACTAACCCCTTTGCAGCAACCGATACGTTTGCCACTTGATCAGCCCGTATTACCACCTCCAAACCAACCGGTGGGGCCTACACCACTACGACCCCACCAACCCGCCCCTCAGCGGCCGGTCATCACTCACCCGCACCGGCCACCTCCACCTCAACCGCTACTGCCAGCACCTCCGGTATTGCCACCACCAGCCCGACCAAGGTTGCAGCCGCCTGCCCGACCACGGCTACAGCCACCGGCTCAGCCGAGGGCACCACCGCCAGCCCAGCCGAGGGCGCCACCGCCAGCCCAGCCGAGGCCACCACCCCCAGCTCAGCCGGTGATGCCGCCGCCAGCGCAACCAGCGCCGCTACCACAACCGGGTCCCCCCGTACCTCAAGTGCCATTGATGCTTCCGACGGACTTCTACCCAGCACCGGCTCCGAGGCAAGACCTCCCGATGGGCTGGGTGAAACTGGAAGCTACATTTGATGGGGATCCCTCCAAACTGGGATTTTTCCTAGTGCAAGTCGTGCAATTCTTCAACCGGTGGGGACACCTCTTCGGCAGCGAGGCCAGTCAAATTGAACATCTCGGCTCCCGCTTACAAGGCAAAGCAGCGGACTGGTATGTAGGACTATACAATATCGGGGCCCCGGAACTCAATACTCTCCAGGGGTTGGTGGATGCTATTCGAGCGCAATATGAAGACCCCTTAGAGGAAACCAGGGCCCGAACAGAATTGCAAGCCATTAAACAAGGCAGCATGTCGGCGAGAGACTATATCACGAAATTCCGACAATTGGCTGCCAAATGCCCTAGGTGTGAGGAGTCCACCAAAATCATCCTGTTCAAGCAAGGGCTAAACCCGAGACTTCTGGACAGAGCCCTTATGCAGGACAATCCCCCTACGTTGTTAGGTTGGATCCAACTTGCATGCGAAGTTGAAAATCGCATTTTGGAAGTCCGTTTGGTTGAACAACAACAACAAACGGGACAAAGAAGACCCTTGACTTTACAGAAGGGAGGACGGGGAGCTGGGTATGCCACTCGTGGAGCGAGAGATGCTAGATGGCAACAAGGGCTGTGTTTGCAATGCGGACAAGCCGGTCACTTTGCAGCACAATGCCCCTACCGGCCTGTGCAAAGACCTCCGCTTCAACTACGGCGTCCAACCCTTGCTCCATTTCCTACTCTCCAACGCCCGATTCCCGCGCCACGCGCGAACAGAGGCCGCGGCGCTTCCCAAAGGCCCGCCTCAGAAAGAGGACTGGAAGCGGAAGAAGTTATGGAATACGACCCCGCTTCCCCAAACGCAGAAGTAAATCCAGAAAGCCCCCAGTCGGGAAACGAGATGGATCTGTCGTAAAAGGGCCCAAACGACAGATCCGCCCCAAGCCCGTCCCTGCACGGAACCGGCCACCTGGGTCCATCTTATTCATGCCAGTGACTTTACTTAACCCGGAGAGGAAGATGCACATCCGAGTGCAAGCCCTCATCGACTCGGGTTGCTCGAGAGACATTATCGCCCCGGCCCTAGTCAACGGACTAGTTCTACCAACTCGTGAATTGCAAAATCCAGTGATTTTTGAACAAATGGATGGCACCAATATGAACCCTGTTACCACTGAAACCATCCCAATAATCACCGGCATGGGCCAACACTGGGAGAAAAGGTCTTTTGTCATCAGCTCCACTGCCAAATACCCGTTAATTTTAGGCAGCAAGTGGCTATGTGATCACAATCCCTACATAAATTGGGCAGAAGGGTGCATCACCTTCAGTCACTCCAACTGTAAAAACCATCGCTGGAACCAAAACTGGGGCAGTGATCCAACTCACACCGAAAAAGCTCTTCTCACCCAAGAAGAAATAAACCAAATTCCCGAACCGTACTGGCCCTTTCTGAATGCCTTCTCCGAAGAAGAAGCTGATACTCTACCCCCGCACCGACGAACTGACTGTGCGGTGGAAATTGTACCTGGAGCCTCATTGCCCAAAGGACGACTCTATCCCATGAGTCTCCATGAACGAGAGGAGCTCCGAAAATTCATCGACACCAATCTTCAAAGAGGGTTCATCCGCCCAGCCAATAGCCCCCATGCCGCTCCGGTACTCTTCGTGAAGAAAAAAGATGGGGGACTTCGACTGTGCACGGACTTTAGAGGACTTAATGCTGTGTCTACCAACAACGCCTATCCCATCCCACTCATCCGAGATCTTCTCAACGTCGTGGCCCAAGGTAAGATCTTTACAAAATTAGACTTAAAAGATGCTTACTTCCACGTCCGTATCAGGGCTGGGGATGAGTGGAAAACCGCATTTAATACACCCCTCGGACAGTATGAATATTTAGTTATGCCCTTTGGATTGGCGGGAGCCCCGTCTGTATTCATGTCCATGATAAATGAAGTTCTACACGAATTCCTCTATAAAGGTGTAGTGGTGTACCTTGATGATGTATTAATTTATTCAGACTCGGAGGAGGAACACGTTCAAATGGTGCAAAAAGTCCTGTCCACTTTGATGAACAATAAACTTCCCATTAAGCTGTCCAAATGTGAATTCCACAAAACTGAACTCACTTACCTTGGGTACTGTATCTCCCAAGAGGGGTTAAAAATGGATCCAGCCAAAATACAAGCGATCCAAGAATGGCAAACTCCCACCACCCGCAAAGAAGTGCAGTCCTTCCTGGGCTTTGCCAACTTCTATAGAGACTTTATAGCGAACTTTGCTCAAATCACGCTCCCCTTAACCGAATTGTTAAGGACAAAAAATAAAGGGGACCAGGCTAAAAAACCCTCCTCCAAAATACAATGGACATCCGATTGCCAAACTGCTTTCGAATGCCTAAAAGAACAATTTGTAACGGAACCCATCCTCTGCCACCCCAACGAGAATTACCCTTTCGTAGTGCAAGTCGACGCCAGCGATGCGGCGATAGGAGGGGTATTATTGCAGAAGGGGGAGGATGGGAAACTACGGCCTTGTGCATTCCTGTCAAGGAAATTTTCAGAAGCAGAAAGGAATTGGAATGTGTGGGAGAAGGAAGCTTTTGCAGTGAAAGCGGCCCTCACTAACTGGAGACATTGGCTGGAGGGGGCGCGATATCCCTTCGAGGTCTGGACAGATCATAAAAATCTGGAGGCCCTTCGCAGCCCTCGCAGACTGAACGCCAAACAATTGCGATGGGCAGAATTCTTTTCCAAATTCAACTTCACTTTAAATTACCTCCCGGGCAAAACTAACTTTCTTGCAGACGCCCTATCGCGCATGCCCCAACACAAGAGCAAACGGGAGGAGACTGTAGACACGGTCTTCTCCCCTACGCAGTTGGGAGGCGTGGTAACTACCCGCAGCCGCGCAAGACAGCCCCTCCCGCATAACCAGGAGTGGAAATCGAAACTTAAAGCTGAGGTGGAAAAGGAGGGGGGTAAAGCGCCTAAAAGCAAACTGGCTCAATCTCCACAGGGGGACTGGCTAGCTGGAAGCAAATTTTATGTCCCAGACAGCCTCCGACGGGAGGTATTACAACGATGTCACGATGCCCCCACTGCTGGTCATTTTGGGTATCTGAAAACGTTGCACCTAATACAACGGCAATTCTGGTGGCCGGGCATGCGCAAAGACATTTCCCAATACGTTAGCTCCTGCCCCATTTGCCTCAGCGCCAAAACCCGGAAAGGGAAACCTCCAGGCCTCCTACAACCATTGGAGACGCCTGACAGACCGTGGGAAATAATATCTATGGACTTTATCACTGATTTACCCCTTTCGAAAGGACATAATTGCATTTTAGTCGTGGTAGATCTGTTCTCCAAACAAGCTCATTTTATTCCATGTACTGCTATACCCACCGCTCGAAAACTAGCGGATTTATTCTTAAAACACATCGTAAAATTACATTCTTTTCCGTCCAAGGTGATTTTGGATCGCGGCGGACAGTTCGTTGCCAACTTCTGGCGGGAGCTTTTGCGAATGTTGAATATTGAGCAAGGAATCAGTTCAAGCCACCACCCACAAACCGACGGACAATCCGAAAAAACTAATCAGATTTTAGAACAGTTCCTTCGTTGCTACATTAATTTCCAACAAGATAATTGGGTGGACCTTCTTCCTTTAGCCGAGTTCTCATACAACAACAGTGTGCATGCTTCCACTGGGGAGGCCCCTTTCAAAATCGTATATGGAACTCACTTCAATCCCTTCCCGTTGGACACTCCCCCCCTCCATTCCTCTAATTCGCCCGATGTATCTTCCTGGTGGGGGGAGGCCAAGCAACAATGGACTCTTATTAAAAAACACCTCGAAAAAGCCAAACTGAATTACAAAAAGTACGCAGATCGCCATCGTGTGGCCGAATGGGATTTACAACCTGGAGATCATGTTTATATTTCCACCAAGAACCTGAAATTAGCTCAGACAAGCCGCAAACTAGCATTAAAGTTCCTTGGGCCTTTCCCTGTGCGCAAAGTAATTAATAAAGTGACTGTTGCTATAAATTTACCCAAGAACTTGCGCCATGTTCATGATACATTTCATGTCAGTCTCCTTAAAAGAGCTCCCACCGACGACAAGTGGCACATCAAAGCTCCACCCATTCCAACTTTGATAGACGACCAAATACACTACGAAGTGCAACAAATTTTGGACTCTAAGATCAAACGGAATCAGCTTTTTTACCTCATTAGGTGGAAGGACTTTGATTCTGGATACGATGAGTGGGTGAACTCTGTACATGTTCATGCTCCTAGATTAACCAACGCTTTTCATACTCGTTACCCATATAAGCCAGGGGGGGATCTATTTTAAGGGGGGCAGAATGTCAGGTCCAGTGTGTATTTAAACTGTACTGACTCCATTTTCTAATGTTTCTAGTGTCTAAGGGCTTTCCCCGCAGGTGCACCAGTTCCCAGGCAGCTTTCCCACCGGAGGAGACTGTTTTGTCTAACACCGTTCCACCAGGCATTGGCCTTGAAGGAGAGCAGCTTCCCAAGACTGAAAGATGTTGTTTTGAGAACTGTGGGGGGAGGCTGATGCAGATGGGAACTGTTACTCTGTACCTCATGCTTTGCCCTTCATTGGTAACAATGACTGTGTACCATCCTGAGTCTCCTATTCAGGACAGTGGACTATAATGGACCTTTTCTGCAGTAAAGTTTCCTTATTCAATCAATGGACTCTTGTTTGCTTTTGAAAGGGAACCTGTAGGAAGAGCCTTATCTAGCCACAAGCTGACACAGGAGGCCCCTCCATGCCCCAGTGCAGTACCCACCCAGGTTGGCGCCTTGCATGGCTGCACCAGTGGCAGCTCCGGAACACCACAGCCATGAAAGACTCCCGGACTGGACCAGCACCACAAGCCATGACGTGCCCAGACAGGCCATGCTGCAGGCCCGGCTGCCTGGCTGGCCACCCTGGGTGTGCTGGGCCCATGTGAGGCCCCGGTGGGTCCCCCAGGCTCCAGGCCTGGCTGCATCTATGCAGGAAGCCTGCTGGCCAGCCCGGTCCCTGCCGCAGCCCCCACCACCTCCAAGTCCCAAATGGGCAGGCCATGCAGAGGGGAGGGGAGCCAGCTGCGAGGGCCCTGGGGAAAACTGGGGGTGGTGGGAACCCCCCAGCCCAGGCCAGAGGAGCTCCCATCCTACCTCTTTTTTATAGTTCTCTTATGGAGGGGGGAGGGGGAGGGGGCAGGAGGGAGTCTCCAGACCCCCTGGAGGTGAGCCTTTTCATCCCTCCCAGGAATCCCCTGGCAAGAGCCCCTCCCCCTTTACCTCAACTGAAGATCAAAAAAGCAGAGCCTAATGTGTTGTTCCTGTCAGGGCTCCAGAAAGAATGTCACTGGACATGCAGCTGAACCAGAGGAGAGATGGACACTCCTCCTCTTCCGAGCTGACCACGTCTCCACTGCATCCTGTCCTCGGTGCCAATACAGACCACCGGTGAGTCAGTGAGTTTCTCTTGCTGAAATTAGTATATGGATACAAAACTTTTTCTCAATTCATAATTTTTCCAAAAATAAAAAAAGTTTCTCCAGCATTTCTGCCTACAAACGAGGTGATAAAGTGTGCCTGTGTGGGTATTTATGAAGATATTTTTGCTCACCTGTAGTTAAAATCACATTGATATTGAGGGGGCAAAACAGAATATGAATTCTGATATTAATTAATTATTCTGGGAATAGAGTTGGTTATAACCCTTTACTGATTAATTAATCAATATTGGTTCAATTATTTTGCAGGAATATCACTCTTAAATGACATCTCTGCGTCATTTAATAGTCTGCCTTCATTGCTCATCTTTAGGTTTTAAATCATGGCAAATAGTATAAATTCAGTCCCTATTTCTCAAAGTTCCAGCTTCTTGCTTCCTAATTTCAATGGTTTTACAGAAATGATTTGTTATCCGAATTCTTATATTATGCCATGGTGTCTTTCCTGTAAGTATAATTTCCCCACGTCATGGAAGGAAGATGCACATAGATTACAGTAGATGTTATTAATGGCTGATCCATAGAAATTTTTGAACATTTCCTTCTCTTTTAGTGTGGCTTACCATATATGGGCACTCTTTGCTGGCTGCTAGCATTATGAAAATTCACCCTGGCTCCACACTCAGTTGACAATGGAGCCAGGATGACTGCACACAGACCTGTGCCAAGAGGTATGAAATTAGAGACTGAGAGGTTTCCTTAAATACATATGAGCCTTATTTACAGTAATACAATAATACAGAATAATTCAGTTCCTACTTTACAGATTTCAGATTGAGCCCTGTCTCAATTTATGTACCACCCTTCAGGACATCTCAATACTCATTCAGAGCGGTTTACAAATTATGTTATTATTATTCCTGCTACAATCATCCTGTGCGGTGGGTGGGGCTCAGAGAGCTCCTAGAACCTGTGACTGACCCAGGGTCATCCAACTGTCTTCAAGCAGAGGAGTGAGAATCGAACCCAGTTCTCCAGATTAGAGTCCTACCACTCTTAACAACTACACCAAACTGGCTCTCTTTTGTATGTAGAAGGCCCCACGTTCAGTCACCAGCATTTGCAGTTAAAAAAATTCGATCATGATGTGAAATACCTCTTCCTGAAAACCTGGAGAACCAGGTTCTCTATAGGTCAGTGGTCTGACTCAGTATAAGGCAGCTTCATGTGTTCCAGCCCTCCACATTTCTGGTCAGCCTCAAGAGTCACCACCCAATTCCACATTATCTGTCATAGAATAGGCAGATGAAGTTGTACATGCTGCAAAAAGTTTGCCTTCTTGGCACAGCTGTGTACTTAAAGAGGCTCCATTCTTCATGGGATGTGGGGAAGAATCCTATTAGTACAGAAAAAGTATGTATGTATGTATGTATGCATGTTGTTTTCATCCCACAATCTATAAACAAAAATTACTCTATAATACAAACTTTTATTTATTTGTTTTGTCTTTAGAAAATAAAGGAACTCTCAGTGCTCACACTTCTGGGAACAGTTCTGCCTGCTAAATTCACATGCTAAATTCACATGCATTTCCATGTTACATGCTGAATTGTGATCAAATACAACATGTACCTGCACCAGACAACTTGGACCTACTATTAGCTTTTCCCATTTCTTTAATTATCTGATGCTTCATGGAAGGATTAAAATGAGGTCAGAATATGAATATAAATGCTATCAACTAGCTTAGTTATTTTAGAAACATGCAAAGCAAAATTTTCCCAGATCCAGTAATGAAAATGTGAATCTTATTTTATTCAGCAATAATTAGTTTAATAACTCAGATTAAGATGTGTACCAAAACACAGACACTACATTAGAGAAACCAATTCTTGAATACTTCAATACACTTTCAAAGAAACTGATAAGGTTCTTGGGCTCAGGAAATAGAATAAGCAAGCAAATGTACTTAACTTGCCAATATAAAGTAAAGGATGATTAGGAACACCATGTTGAGAGGGGAGAAAAGACAGAATCTTTCACAAATGCTGCCAGATCTGGCCTAGGAGGATATTTAAAAAGAAGCACAGTTTCATTTCTTCTAAATGGAAAGCCTTAAAAAAATGGTAATGGTTGTTTGAAAACCTCTTATGTGTGCAAAATTAGTTTAATTTGTTCTTTAAACTCCAGTTTTCAACTACTTAGCACTGGGGGAAAATGAAGCCTTTAACCTAAACTGTAGGCTAAGCAAGATAGCTACCAGCTGTGCTAAGTTACAACAGTTGATCATTGCAGTAGCCAAAATGAATCAGAATAAAATGTGTTATATCTAGAGTTGGATGAGAATTTGCGTTTTAAAGATATGATTACAATGTCAAATCTTTGAATTGAGTGCTCTCAAGTAGATAAATTATGCTGACTTCACAAAAATCTAGATTGTGGAAATTTTGTTTTAAAAATGTAACTTAGTTTTATCTCCATAACATTGTTCCAAAACAATAGCTTCTGAGTAAATGTCAGCCTCCTTATCTTAAGTTTATGTTCAACATCTGTTTCAACTACAAGTGAACTTCAGTACAGCAGAGATGAGTATTATAGATATTCAAATCATTCACAGTAGAGCCCTAAGCAAAATTACACCCATCGAAGTTCATTAAAGTTAATGGGCTGCTTAGGATTGCATGATTAAACATAAGTAATAATAAAAATAGAAGCTTATCCTACTTCAAACACAAGCACATGACAACATAATTTCAGAACAATTGTTGGTATTGATTAGTGAGGCTGCTGAAGTTCCAAATTCCTTGTTCCAGGAGGAATGTGAACATTGGAGGCTTGTAATGCCTGAGATTTGAGTCTGGCTCAGATTTCGGTGAGCCAGGTAAAAATTCTTCCCTTCACTGATGGTTGCTGCTTTAGGTGTTTTCTCTCTCCTTCTTATCTCTTCTGTCCATATTCTTCTCCTCAGCAGTGGCAGCTATTTCTCTCTTTTTTTCTTTATATTATTATTATATTAATTACGAGGGGTGTGCAGTTCAGGTTTTGGAAACCCGAAAAAAACCCGAATCACCCCGATTCGGGTTGATTCAGGGAAACCCGAATCGATTCGGGAAACCCAAATCGATTCGGGTTTTCCGAATCGCCATAACCCGAATCGATTCGGGTTGATTCGGGTTGATTCGGGTTTTTAATGGGAAAATGCCTCCGTCTTCCCAGATGCCTGGGGGAGGCACTTTCCCACCGAATCAAGCCAAAATTGGTGGGGATATTCCTCTAACTCCTCTCTAACAACCCCCCAAGTTTCAGACCGATTGGACTTTGGAGGGCCATGTTATGGCCCCCCAAACCAGGTCCCCCCATCCTCACCTATGAAAGGGAAAAGTGAGCGTCTTTTTAGGTTGCTGCTGCTAATCTTCTTCATTATTTCCTATGGGGAAAAAATGAAGAGGCAGGCTTCCTTTGCCAGGGGTGGCATTTTGCATGCAAAATGCCCCCCAACCCTCAGGGGCCCTTCTCCCACCTCTACTCCCACCCCCCACCAAGGCTCAGCCAGCTCCCACTTGGGGGGGGCATTTCATGAGCTCCCCAAGTAGGTGCTCTCAGCCCCCAAAGTCCACCCCCTACAGCCCCACACAAACCCAATTCCCCCCCCAGCTGCCACACACAGACCCAAATCCTCACATTAGCCCCTCATAGACCCAAATCTACCCCCAGCAGCCCCACACCCATAACCCCAGGAACAGACTGGCAAAGGCCAGCCCTCTCCCTTTGATTCCTATGCTGGGAACTTCTAAACTCTCTTTCCCTGGGCAATTCTGCACAGCCCAGGGGTGCCACAATGGTGGGCACACTTCTGAGTGCCAGCTGGTCCCTGTGAAAGAGCACCTGAACCACAGACACCCTCCCTCAAATTCCCCCACCACCTACAGAGATGGCTGGCCGGCCAGCCCCATTGTTCCCTATGATGGGAACCAACTGCACAACAAAGAATAAAACACGAACAACACAAAATAAAGTTTTTAAAAAATTATTTTCTCCCTTTCAAAGTACAAGTAGGCAAACATTATGACACATTAGACCAGCAGTCCCCCACACAGAAAAATAACACAACTCACTTAAAATCAGAGAATCACAAAAGCACAATTCCTGTCAAAAACACTTTATTTCTTGAACAGCTTTAGGTTACACAGCAGGGGGGCACACCAAAGGGCATTCCACTTCAAAAAAATAACACAACTCACTTAACATCAGAGAATCACAAAAACACAATTCCTGTCAAAAACACTTTATTTCTTGAACAGCTTTAGGTTACACAGCAGGGGGGCACACCAAAGGGCATGGCAGCAGTATCTTACACAAAAATAACACAACTCACTTAACATCAGAGAATCACAAAAACACAATTCCTGTCAAAAACACTTTTTTTCTTGAACAGCTTTAGGATACACAGCAGGGGGGGGGGCACACGAAAGGGCATTCCAGCATTCCACCTCACAAAAATAACACAACTCACTTAACATCAGAGAATCACAAAAACACAATTCCTGTCAAAAACACTTTATTTCTTGAACATCTTTAAGGTTACACAGCAGGGGGGCACACCAAAGGGCATGGCAGCAGTATCTTACACAAAAATAACACAACTCACTTCACATTAAAGAATCACCCAAAAAAAAATGCTGTCAAACGCACTTTATTTCTTTAACTGCTTTAGGTTACACAGTAGGAAGGCACAAGAGGGCATGAAAGCAGTGTACTACACAAAAATAACACAACTCACTTCACATCAGAGAATCACCCAAACACAATTGCTGTCAAAAACGGTGAAGTGGGTTGTATTATTTTGTGTAGTACACTGCTATCATGCCCTGTTGTGCCCTCCTACTGTGGAACCGGCTCGACAGTTATGGCAACTTGTCCATCATCCGCAGGCCACACCTGTTCCACCTCTGGTGCTCCTTTGCCCACATTGGTTGACCCCTGGGTACAGCTGCCATCTCCAGCCACCATGCCAGACAAACCCTCCCAATCAGAAAGGTGAATTAAGACATCATTGAGCAATGCTGTCTTCAAAACCTTATTAGAGGGCCAATGCACCCCCACCATGGCCCCAGAGGATGCCTGACCAAGTTTACCCCTTTCAAGCACTGCAAGGTGGTTCAATATCTCTTGCAAAGTTGATCCTCCATCCTCCTCATCAGAAGAGGAAAGGGCTGGGGTGGGCCTCTTAGGGGCAGGCCATTTAGCAGGCAGCTTGCCCTTAGACAGCCCTCCACCTTTTTTAGGTGGCATAATTAAGCTACTCGCTACTACCCCCGCAAATAAAGCAGCAGGGCTGTGTACAGCCAAACCACTTAACCAGTATGCTAGAGCAGCACACTGTGTGTAGTTCCAGTAAAGCCGCCCAAAAGCAAGTTTTCCTAACAGATACTCCACTAGGTGGCACTGCACGAAGGCCAATGCCAGCCACACAAAATGGCTGCTCAAACAGGCCTTCCCTGAGCCAAAATGGCCACTCTAACAGCCACCCACAGCCAGAGCAGAATTCCCAGTACAACCCTGGTCGAAAACCAGTTATAACCTCCACACCTGCCTAAGTGCCAGGATGTGCACTTGGGGGGGATTAGGGGGATTAGGGGGATTAGGGTGGGCTGTGACTTTCCCTTAATTAAATGCTCAGCAATGGGAGGAGGGGCGATGTATTATACCAATGTCTCCCAATAGGCCCAGGGCATTGTACATAATGAGCCCTCACAGGACTATAACGTCCTCCCTCAATGCCAAGGAACCCCTTGCCCAGCCAACCAAGCTGCCTTAACATGACTTGGCGACAAAATGCACCACCACCACCAGTGGCCCACAACAGGCTACTCAAGCCAATGGCAACTGCAGGAGCCCCAGCGAACACAAGCCTACACTGGGCAAAGGCACCCTCCCTGCTAAGGCACAATGCTGGCACCCGAAAGAAGTGGTTGCAATGGCCGAAACCAGCCCTCCTGCGCAGAGCCGTGCTGAGGAATTCCCTGCCACCGAAAATCCGCTGCCTCAACTACAGTGCTGCCACAGAACACTAAAAGGAGCCTCCAAGCAGCTTTAAAAAGTGCTGCTGCCAAACAGAGCAGCCGGTGCTCCCCTCTGTTTCACAGAAGGAGAGCGTGAAAAACGCTCCTTCTCCTCTATGCTCTGAAGGCAACTACAGCCAGGGAGAGCGGAGCCGCCTGCAAATGGCACTTGGCTCTGCCCCCGGCCAAAGCCCCAGATGCTCAGGAAGGGAGCCTGTCTCTCCCTCTGGGCAGGGCAACAAACAACAGCTCCCGGCGTGACAGCTGAGCTGCAGCTGGGTAAGCCGAATTCTCAGTTTGGTACTAGTGAAATAAGCCTGAATGCATTAAATAAGCCTGAATGTATTATTTGAAAAGAGAAATTATTTTAATTTACACCCTTATATCATGATTACTGCCAGTCAATAGGTACTGATAAACAAGCAGATAAGGATATGTACACACAAAGAGTAACAAGGACAAGTACTAGCATAATGTAAAGTCCCTGGTATATATGGGCTATGGAAATTGAATGTACACTAGATGCACATACTGTTTACACTACTGAATGTATACTAGATGTCCCCAGACATACACTCCTTTACATAACTGATACATTCTTGGTCACACCGTATGTGTAGGTTATGCTCACACTTAACTATGTGATGAGTATTTTACAGTTTCAGATGGAAAGAGGAAAGACAGTGGCTGAAGTTTTTTTTAAACCATGTACAACAGCAAAGCTCTAGAACAATTTCATGTTCTCTCTTAGCATTGCACTGAAATGAAAAGAACAGCTCTTTTGGCAGAGAAATTCTGTGAATGAACAATTAGTGATGTACATTTGGACATTTATTTATTTATTTGTTTGTTTGTTTATTTATTTATTTATATTTTCGATTTATATTCCTCCCTCCTCGCACAAGCAGGCTCAGGGCAGATTACTGTACGATAAAAAGTATTTACAGTATAAATGTTTAAAAAGTTTAAATAACTATATAAAACAACATAGAATAAAAATAATATAAAATAGATAGCAGCACTATCATTAACTACTGATATTAAATTGCTCGTATCAAATATACAAGCATGATTGTTATTAACTTTGGCAATCAGAAATCTCTCAAAAACTATGGAAATTAGTGTTATTCTAACATACCGCTATCTGATTTTTGCATTTTCATGATCTGAATGCAGTAAAAGGAGCAGGAAGAGAAAAAAGCAACTTAGCAGATAATATGACAGAACAAGTTCCAGCTAGAAAGGTTCTCAAATGTTCTTACCAAATAGGTCTATCCCCATAGCCTACATTGTTTCCATATGCTGTCCATTGTGGTACTGTCTTGGTGACTATTTATAAGTAGTGGGTCGTGTTTGCTTGCCCTCTCATTATCTGCTCTCCCCTAGTACCTGCACAGAAGCAGATGCTGTTCTTGTACTTTCTGAAGGAAGATGCTGCAGATAGAGCAGGGGGGTAGATGCAGAGGTTTCATCCACCACAACTACCATGACCCCTGTGAAAAACATTGTGCCTGTTGAGAAGGCAAATGTTTCACTGGTACCCTTTGGAAGACAGGTTGGGGGATAGCAGCAGAGGACAGCCACACTACATCCCCCACACAATAGGGGGTGCATCTGCAGGAAAGAAAAGCAAAAGTATTGCATATATCTTCTGGATAGCAGGCTGTCTGTCATGGTTCTACAGAGTAAACTGCAAGGAAGTACAGTAAAGTATTCTCTACTTCAATTAAAAATAGCTCCAATATACTGATGGACAACTTCCCATTTACTTGTAAAGAAAAGTAGGTGGTGGGAGTCTATTTTTAAACAAAACCAGAGCATTTGAGATCCTGTTTCTCCTGTGTCTTAAAGTATTTTTGCCTCAACCTGTAGTATCATAAAACAACTGGACTGGGACAAAAAATGTTGAAATCAACTGGGTACAGTGAGGTATAGGAAGTAGAAGAAAGAGACAGAGGGAGAAACTAACACACACCAATATGGTCATGCCTCCCTATACCCGTTTAGACAGTGAGAATTTTAATTGCTTATAAAATGGAGATGTTTTGTTCTATCTTCCTATATATGACATGGAGGATTGTTCAAGTGAACAATACAGTCTCTAAGAATTGGTCACAATCTGTTCAGAGGAAAATGAGTTATGACCAGAAATGTGTTTCTAACAGTAGTCAATAAAAACAAACAAAATGAATATTATAATAAATTAATATCTTTAAGCCCCAGCATAAAGAATCAAAAGACTGTTTTGAAACAAACATTTTAAAAAATCTTTGTATATCATCATGACTCATACATCATAAATGAGGCATTGGTGGAACTAGCTACCTCATTTTCATTTCATTATCAGTTTAGCTAAATTTCATTTTATCTCTTTTTTTTTCTTTTTTTAAAATAAAATTTTATTAAAACTGTAAAACATAACTATAAACTGTTAAACAATAAGCACACAAAATTTAAAAGCATGCATAAAGTCAAAGCAAGTAATAAGAAACAATTAAATATACAAAGATTTATAACTCACAAGAAGTCTATGTTAATAATGAGTAGTAATTATACTAAGTAATGCTTATTACAGTATAAGGAATTATAGTTGATCTAGTAAAGAGAGGGAATTCTTACAAAGTACACCAGATACTCTATGAAACTAAGAGATATTTTATATATTTGCATATGTATGAAAAATTTTTAGGCCAGGTACGGAGCTGTTATATTCATTTTACCTCTTTCATGTAAATGTGAGTTACACAGTACAAGTAAAACAGAAGTGATCTATCATCGTTCTTCATTGCTTAGCTCTCTGCCTTCTTCTGCGGGAACATCTTTGGGTTCTGTTGCCACTAACAGTGGGAGAACAAGGCTGCCAAGGTCACTGAGGTGTTTCCCAATTAACACTTCAAATTGCATGTGTGAGGTCTGAGCCTCTCTGCTCTCCTCTCAGCTGTCAGAACTGCTTGAAAAAGGACTGTCAAGGAACAGCCTGCTGAGACTCCTCTGACCTTGGGTATCATTGGTGATGTAGATGTATTTTAAGGTGTTCAGAGGAGTAAGGAACAGTTTATTTCACAGACTTTGAATGCAGATGATATTAATGCATCAGAATATGATTCTCCCTTCCAATTTAACTAGCTTAAAGAAATCGCTGTTTTTGCAAACAGTTTGGCAATGCTAATAGCGAAGCATGCGCCCCCAATGTTTTATATGTATTGCTCTCAGCTCCACTGACACACTCAACCTCCTTCCCTATGTTAAGGTGTGCATCCAGGGGAGCATATGTCCATACTGCAATGTATTTATGTGGGGTCGCCTATAAAAGGTGGGGATTTGTCGTTCCAATGTTGTAATATAAGTCTTTTTGCTACAGTAAGGGCATTTTAGTTAGGTTCCAGAAAGAAACGAATATTTTTGAAGTACATAAACATCTTAAATAATCAATGAGCACTCTAATACAAAATTAATATAAGTAATGACTTTCTCCCAAAAAGACTGAATAACTGGACATATCCAAAGCATATGCTTAAGAGACATGCCTTGAAATTTACAGCACCAGCAATTACAGACTATACTTAAACCTTTACTAAAAGGCACTAGAATGTCCAGTATACCATAATCACATTTTTGTTTTGTTTTAATGAATAAGTCATAGTTTGAGATCTATATAAGTAACAGGTAAAAGGCTTAAAGGAAGGGTCCCCAACCATTTTGAGCCTGTGGTATTCTGACATAAGGAAATGGACACAACTGCAAAATGGCTGCCACAAGGGGTGGAGCTATCCACAAAAATGGTCACTTCAGGGGGTGGAGCCAATTATTTTGTTGGGATTGTACTTTATAACATCAACATTGTTTTTAAAAATTACACAAACAATATATGTGTGTGTGTGTGTGTGTGTGTATGTGTGTGTATGTATTATAATTTTGTGGGTATACAGATGGATGGACAGATAAACCCTCATCTGGCAATATCAGTCTTCATTTTACATTCATCTAATACACTTATGAAAAAGGAAATTATGCTTCTTCTTTATATGAGCTCTTCTTTCATGAGCCCAGGCAATTTAATCCTGCACTATTACTTGTAACCATTGACAATTAGTGCTGAAGGGCTAGTGAGAGATTCTTGCAATAAGAAACAGCTGCTGGTTAGATTTTCCAAGGAACATTAATGTGTCCAGAGTCAGCCTCTCAGCCTGACCCAAACAACTTGCAACCAAATTATCAGCTTCCAACCAGATTATAAAAATACTTTAAACTGGAAGGATGTGATGACTTCAAAAGAAGCCCAGTTCAGGTGCATAAAGCATTGTAAGCATGCTACCCAATCATGCTTAGGCAGGAGCAGGTCCATGTTTATTCACTATCCATCATTTGCACAGGTAAACTACTTTACATAAGACATGGTTAGCATTAACATCAAAAGTCAGATCTGTACCACAATATGAGAGGATATAACAGAGCCCCACAAAGCTGCTGATACTGGCATATAGAGGGATATAATAGGATAGCATATAATAAGACATGTAATGGGGGATAAAAAAGGGATTTTTTAAAAAAGAGAGAGAAGAAATCCAAGGGAAAGGAGAAGAATAAAACACACATACAGATAAAGCAAAAATGGTGGGGCAAGAGGGGGAATTAAAAGGGGGGATTTCTATCATAGACACACAAAATGCAGGGAAAAGAGGGGGATATTTTAAAAAAAGAGGGAAAGGGGAGGAAAGAGAATAAAGCTAACACAGAATAGGACGCCTGAGAGAGAAGAGAGAAGCGTGATCACAAAATGTGAAGAAGATAAGAAAGGATGTAAGGAGAGTTTCCTCTATACTCTTTAGCCCCAGGGAGAATTTCATAGTCACCTTTCAGATCTTGTCATCTGACACCTCCCTTCCCTCTTTCCTTTTCTCTCCCCCACCTCAGGCAAGTCAGTTTGCTTGGATCCCAGCCTGTAGCAGCAGTACTTTGGAGGAGAAGCAGCAGGCATGCTTGGGGTGGGGACAGAAGGGCTGTACAAGCCAGCCAGCCTGTTTTCATCCCTGGTTGTATTACTTCAGAGGAAAGCAGGCTAGCTGGCTTGATGAGGGGAGCTTCCCACCTGAGTTCAAACCAGCCAGCTTGCATTGGTTCCCCAGGCATTAGCAACAGAAACAACACAGGGACCAGGGAACATTAGCAGATTTGAGTAGGAATGACTTTTCTGCATGTACTGGCAGTCTTGTTCTCCCCGGCTCTGGAGACAACAGGCTTAGGGTTTTCTCCCCTCCTGTTCAGGCAAGCCAGAAAATGTGTTAACAGGTGCCCTAGTACTTATGGACTATGTGTTGGGAATCCCAGGCTTAAGACCATATCCCATTGCTTTGGCAAAACTGGGTGATCTAAATTCTTATTCCATTCAGCTCTGAGAGTCTGCATATCATATTTATTAACCAGCATATTTTTTTTATAAATAAATATTGTAAATACAGTCCATATTGTGAGGAAAGGTGAGGTATAAATGAAGTATAAACAATAAACATAGCCGAAGATGTAGGGCAGTTGGTGGGTAGGTGGGAGGGACAGAAGTATGCAAAGAAAAGTGAAGATATGGGGGTTGCTAGGAAGAGGAAAAGAGGATACATGGGGAAATAAAGTTGACCTTTACAAATCCTTGCACATTCCCCAATGCACAACTGTGCCCAGACCAGTGGTTGGCAATGCACAACTGGTATTCCTGGGTAGATGCTGCCAGGGAAAGGGAAGGAAGAAAAGCTGAAGACAGCGGGCAGATATAAGGAGGATGGCTGGTGGGTTAGAAGGAGATAAGAAAGCAAGGGAGAGGCTATGGGAGCTTTTAGGGAAGGGAAAGGAAAGGGGATATAGTGGTGGGGGGGATGAGATGCCCTCTCTAAGTCCTTGTGGGTCTCCCACATGTCATATATCTAATTCCAAATTTCACCAAACAGTAGTTGATTAACAGATCTGCAAAATGGAGGTAGGGACTGATGGGGGGGATCTCTATAAACCTGAAGGAAGTCACAGCTTCCAGAAAAATCATATATTTTGCATTAAAGGCATTGGGGAATGTGCATTAAATTACATTAAAGGGGCTTAAAGGCTAAAACAGCCCTGGAAAGATGCTGTTACCCTCCCCTGTCAGTTCCCCTGATGGAAGACTCACTGGGGACAGGTCCAACTGCAGCCACCACAGAGTGCTATATGCATACAAGTCAGCCCAGCACAGTGGCAGTGGTCACCACCCCTTGACCAGATCTTTCCTGGGAATGGCTGCAAGGGGAGGAAAGATAGAAAAGCCAAAGATAGAGGGGGCGGGTAATGGTAAATTAACTGGGTGTATGGGAAGGTGAAAAGGGAGAAAGAAAATAGGAGATGCTATTGGGCTTTAAGAGAAGGGAAAGAAGAAATAACAGGGGAGCTGATGCAGGGTAACTGAAATGTCCAACACAAATGCTTGCAAGTCCCCCAACTGGATTTATATAAATATGTCTTCATGAGGTTTTCATATAGTTTGATATTCCAAAGATCAGTGAGGACCCTTTAAAAATGAAAACCCTCAAAATGGATACCATAACCTCAAACCAAAACTCACTGCTATCCTGTCAGTAGAATGCAATATTGCTAGACTGCATGTATAGTTTTGGTGTGAGGAAGGCACATCATATTTATTGCCCACTGGCTAGGGCAGATTGAAGTGGGAATTTGAAGGCTTCCTTGAGTAGCAATTCATAGAGGTCAACTTTCAATATTCTCAGATTTTATTAATCTCACAAGACTGATATGAAATATAGCTGGATATTAACTTCCTGTATATCACCTGTTTGCCTTTACTTTAACATCTCATTGTTGTAGCCCATGAGAGCCAGAGAGAAACTGTTTCTCCTTGTAATATCTTTGTATTCCCCTCTGAGATAGATGGTGTCTTTTTATCATTAGTTGTATAAATACAGTTCTTACTTATATAAATGCACTTCTTCTTGCAGCCCTAGCCGGAATGAAGAGACAGACACAGGCTTGGAACTATAGGGCCATTTATTAACATAACATTAACCATAACAATAACTATGGCAAGGGCCAACTAAGCAGTACAGGTCAAGCCATGGGGTCAGCCCTGGACCTCTGCCTTGACCTGTTTGGGTGAGCCCCAAGGCCCCGGATGTAGGTCATCCATGGAATGGCTGCAACCCAGCCCAGCTAGGCAAATGGATCCCTCCATCAAGCTCCTAATACCCCCAGCCATGCAGCACAAGGGAAGAACTTGCCCTGGGGATCCCCACAGGCATCTGCCATGCTGTGGTAACCGTCACAAGCGTACCACATTGATGGTAGTCTCTGCTTCCCCACCCACGGGGAAGTGCCACTGGGTGCTCACTGGCCTGCTCCCTATTTCCCAAAACTTTCCTGCCAAGGACCTAAGCTCAACGGCACCACCCAGGCCAAAACCTACAACCTCTGTCAGCCATGCAAGGTAGGCGAAAAAAACCCCATCCTGTGGCCAATTTGGTAAAAGAGGTAAAAAATTCCTATCTGACTCCTGAAACAACAGCCAGCTAATGCTGCACTACAACAGGGTGAGGTGGGTGGACTGAGTCAGCAGCGCAACTGTTAACTAGGAAGTGGAGCCACCCTCTAAGGCTGTGGCTCCACCCCCAGCCAATTGCCTGTATGCTTGGGAAGGGAGTCTGTCTCTCCCTCCAGGCAGGGCAGCAAAGATCGGCACCCAGCTTAAGCAGCAAGGTCGCTACTGGGAGTGCCACATTGCAGTCCTAGCCAGAATGAAGAGACAGACACAAGCTTGGAACTAAAGGGCCATTTATTAACATAACATTAATCATAACAATAACTACAGCAAGTCTCTTTCATCATCCTCTCCAATAAGAAAACCCAATCCTCTGCTTTGACCTATCTGGGCGAGCCCCAAGGCCCCAGGTGTAGGCCATCCATGGAATGTCTGCAACCTGGCTGGCTAGGCAAACAGATCCCCCCATCAAGCTCCTAATGCACCCAGCCATACAGCATGAGGGAAGGACTTGCCCTGGGGATCCCCGCAGGCATCTGCCATGCTGTGGTAGCCATCACAAGGATATTACACTGATGGCAGACCCTGTTTCCCACCAATGTGGAAGTTCCACTGGGTGCTGACTGGCCTGATCCCTATTCCCCAAAACTCTCCTGCCACTGTAAGGGCCAAGTCTCTGCTTAGGCCCTCATGCCTCACAGATGGCTTAAAGCCAACCAAAGCCCTTGCTGCAGATCATCCAGAAAAATCTCATTGCCCTCGGTCGACAAGTGTATACTGTTGCCTCTGTAGAGGTGGGCAAATTCAGCCTGTATTCTAGGATGTAGTAAAAAAATTCCCAAGGCTTGCCCCAGAGGTTTCTTGATAGCTCTATTGGCTTTATGCTGGGCCCTGTCAATTGCCGGCACACACGGCCACCAGTTGCTTATCAACTGCAAGTCACTCGCTACTTGCAGTGACAGGGCTTTTCCCTGCACCAACCCCAGGTCATTGTCACTAAGGTGGATGACCAAAATGTGTGGGGGAGGACCCATCCACCCCCTTAACAAGAGCAGCAGTAAACCCGGCCACCTCAGGCCACACCTACCCTGAAACTTGACAATGGACACAGCACCTAGCCCCAATTGGGGTCCAGTCAGTATTCTCCTGGCTTGGTGGGCCACCCAGAACACCATGCTGTGTCCGCAAACCAGGATCCTCAGCTTCCCTTGCCCCGGCACAGCACCTAGGAAAAGAGCAATTAGTAGGCCATTCAAAGCTGTGTCAAGGGGCGGATATAGGAGTGAAATGCCGCCAACCGCCACCTACTCATATGCTGTATTTCTCGTTGGAGGTACCTCATGGCCACTGCCATGGAGGCAGTCCCAATCTGAAAGGAATGGGTGCAGAATTTGACCTCAGATAAACCAATCCTACCAAGGGCTCTGTCTGTTACTGCCCCAAACTGATACTAGGTGAGGGTTGTTCGGTCCTCATGCATAAATAATGCACCCTGACATTCCCCCCGAAGCTCCAAATACTCCCTAAGCACCTTAACTGGACAAAGTTCCAGCGCATGGTCCCAAGAGTAAAGAGCCTCCCTGCTGCGACTGATCTGTTTTAGACATCTGAATTCTAATAGACTTCCCCCCCTATACATTTAATGTCCTGGGCAAGCAGGGACATGCCGGTTGCATCCTTACGAGATTGGGCAACCAGCTCACTGACCTGAAGAGCCCCCCAAAATGCAACTAGTGCTGCCATGTGAAAAAAACTTCTGCTCATAGCCAGAGGAACAAATGTCCCCCCCAGGCTGCCCCCAACACTTTTAACACCATTGAGGAAATGGGTTGCCTCCAATCCACGGCTACCCCTGACTCCCAGGCTTAGCCTTCTAACATTTTACGGACCCTAAAGTTCTCAGTGGCCTCGGGCAATCCCCGTGCCTTGCTAACCAAAGGCGGCGCGGCCAACTGCCCCCAATGGACTTAACTGGTACATGATGTTCCTGCTGCATAACACAAAAATATATACGGGCCAAAGTTTCTGAAGTCCCATCGTCCTCCTAAACTCATTAAACTGCCCTACCACACGTTCATATGGCCTCCGCTTACTGGGGGCAATGGCTAGTCGAATCGCCTTGCACGCTTCTGCCTCCCAAACTGCCAGAGCTCCCTAGGCATCTGCACCAGCTGATGATTGGCCTCAGGGGCGAGTTGCCAGAAACGTTCAATCTGTTGGCAAGACAAAGCATCTGCCACATTGTTACTGACCCCAGGAATTTGTCTGGCCCTAAATAAAATATTCAATTGCAAGCATTTTAGGTTAAGGCCTGAACCAGCCTCATTACCCTGGGCAATTTTGAAGACAAGGAGCTAACCACATGTACCATAGCTAGTGTCATGGGCTGGGCCGGGCCAGCCCAAGCAGGGTGGTTCAAGTCCAAACCTTAATGCCAGAGTCTGAGGGGAGTTCCAAGAGCTAAAGCCAGGTCAAACCGGTGGTCAGAGCATGAGATAACACCAGGAGTGAGTCCAGAGTCCAAGAGCAAGGTCAGGCACGGTCCAAGGTCAGTTACCGATAGCATCAGGTCCAAAAGCAGGCACAGGCAAGGTCCACGGCACACAGAGTGGTTGCAGACAGTAGACATGTTGCTTCCATGCCCGGCAGTTCCTCCAGACTGGCTCTTATAGCCAGGCATGGTTTTCAGCCAGCTGCTGGGGCTCCATCCTGACGCTACTCATCGTCACTCTCCAGCAGGTGGCGTTGTCTCAAGAGGTGAGCACTGCGCCGTCTCTCCTGCAGTTCCAGTCTCTGGCGCTGCCTGCGGTGTTCCTTGGGCATGGGTAAACCTGGGGGGGGGGGTGGAGGCTCTTGGCTGCGCTGCACCTGTAGAAGTCCCTGGCTGAGTTTCCCCTGTGGTATTGGAGCTAGAGGGTGCTGGTGTCTCAGCTGCTGGCTGCAAGCTCTGATCAGCCAGCAGCTGTTGCTCCTGATTGCTGGCTTCTGCTGAATCAGGGCTAGGGCTGGCTACACAGGGCTCCTCTTCTCCTGAGGAGTCCTGGCTGGCTACACGAGGCTCCTCTCCTCCAGAGGAGACCTCACTCTCAGACTGGGCCATGACAGCTAGATTGTCACACCAGAAGTGGACAATGTGGTTAGCCAACTCGTCCCCCCACAGCCATACTGCTATGAGCAAGGGGAAAAACTCCCCCCAAACTCCCCCAAAACTCCCAAAATGTTAAGTCTCTGGATAATCCCTGATCTAACCAATCAAATGGCCATTGGGAAAATTTTGTGAAAGTTCATGATTCGTGTTTCGTGGAATGTGACGAAACACAAAACACTCATTTCGTTTTTCCCATTTCGTGCCCATCTCTAATAGCAACCTGCCCAAGAAATATTGTTTTTTAACAGTATTGAAATGGGCTGTTAATGGTCTGTACACTAATAAAGGATGGTGTCATGTGGAAGAATGAAAAACACAAACACACACCAATCAGGGGACTGAAACATGGTGTGAAAACCATGTTTTTACCAAACACATACAAATAGGTCATGCATTTCAAAGTGCATTTCTCTAATAAAATCATGTTTGTAAAGATTGAGTTAATGTTAATTTTACCACCTCTATTCTTAAACTATTCTTATGAACCTCTAGATATCTATTTATTACTTTATTTGGATAGTTACAATCTCTTCAAGAGCAAGGTGATTTAAGGTGTATATAACAAATAGGCAATGTAAGGCCTTGCTTTTAGTCACAGTGTCAATTTTGAATTGGGGAAGAAACTATATTCCCTTCCTTACCAGAATAGTTGTGCTGAGTTTCTACTGGTGTCTGGCTGTTTTAATTAAGTCTCCTTCAGAAGTCTCTTTTAAAAGACACTGTTAACTGCAAGTAAGATTGAAAGTCTAGGCCATTTGGAGGATTTGAAAAACCTGAATTTAAAACAAAATAAGTGATCTAGAATAAAAAGGATTTATAGAACTTCAAACATGAAACTAGATAGTAGTATTTATAAGCCTATAAATTTTAAAGCTCCCAGCCTAATTTAAAAGCAGTTTAGTGATGTTCCTGAATGATGACAGCATAAACAGAAGGCTCCTTTGATTATAAGAATGTTTGCTCCTGAAAATTAGAGCTCAGCCATTTATCAGGTTTTGTCTCAAGGTTATAATCAGTTCAAGATATTGAAAAAACAAGGTAGGTTAGAATTCTGGATGTCAGTCAAGTCTTTGCAAAACACATGGCAATATGCTAATGTACATGTGAAATACGTGTATGCTAAGGTGATGGGGAGTCATTAATAATCACATGCCCAGTGAGTAACTGTCTTTTAACACAATGCTCAAGCACATGTGAAGACATGAACCTCCAATTCATTGTGCTGCTGATGAATACAAATTAGATTGTAAAGTTTAATTACTTTGAGCTGCTAAGTAGAACATAAAGGCCTGGGACCTCATGATAGCTAAACTTAGCATTTTAGTGTGTTCAAATCACTTTTTATGCATTTTCTTAGTAATGTTACAACAGGCCTCTAAGGTAGGTTAGTATTATTGTCCTGACATTGCAGATGGGGTACAAGAAGTAAGTTGCTCATTTAAACCATTTAGTGGGTTCATCAGAGAAGTAATATTTTAATCAGAGACTTTCGCATTCAGGAACACTCTCTTACACTCAGACTACTGTAATTCTTTGTGATTTTCTTCCTCTCGTGCTCCTGAATATTACTTACTGTTTGGTATACGCTTCTCCAAATGGGGGTGGGGGTGGGGGTGGGGGTGGGGTGGGGCATTGCACTGCTCAGGACTCTATTTTCTGATCATGATTCTACTTTTCATGGGGGAATTCTCCCTTTTCATTCCATTGGGCAAAATTTGTCTCAGCCTTCGACAAACATCAGAAGCTTATGCTTCCTTTTCTCTGTAATGTACTCCATCACCTTAGTCAAGCTGTTTAAAACTTCATGGTCAATTTTTTTTAAGCCAGCTGTGGTATTGTTAGATTTATTCCTTCTTTCATTTTTATTCTTTCTTTGACATTATCTACTGTGAAGTGAGGGTAGTGATAAAGAGGGAAGAAAGGAGGAATTAAAGCTGGCTAGATGGGTCTGAAGAGAACAAAGACCCTATTGTGGGATCTCTCCACCTAAAAAAAATGTCAGAAGCAAACTGTGACCTCCTGCAGACAATGAAAACTTGAATAGGACTCTCCCCACACTGTTGGTGACAAGACGTTAGTATTTCAGTTCTGGTTTCAGAGTCCATTGGAAGAAACTATCCTCTTTTCCTAGTGTACTTTTCTTCTGAAGAGTCTCCAGGGCTCTAACCCAAATAAGTAATTTGGGTTGAGTCATATTTTGACTCAAAGCTGTATATTCAAAGTGAATCATCCTTCTGAAGGAAAGACAAAACATTCAATAAGGCATAAAACAAAGGGCTAAACTACAAGTTATATTTTGGCATGTTGAATTGGGGTTTCCTGGATTTGAGACATTTTCCCTGATGTTACATAGCATCTGCAGGGAAAGACATTTTTAAAATCCCCAGGAGCCCAATTCAACTCAGAATAGGTGGCATGAGGGTAGGAGAAACTCATTCCTTCCTTTCCATAACATTTTCCCAAGCTGAAACAGCCCTAGTTGGGAGTTATTTGCATAAATTTAGAACTCCAGGTAGAATATTGCAAGCACATGCAGCTTCAATGTTATGCAAATAAATTCCTGCTAGGGCTGTTTCAGCTTAGGGAAATGCCATGGAAGGAAAGAGCCTCCTCCCCTCCCCTCACAATGCAGTGGTGAGCTGAATTGAGCTCCTGAGGACTTTAAAAATGCCTTTATCACAGCTGCTGGGTGACCGCAGGGAAAATGTGTCAGGTCCAGGAAATTTCAGCCAAACTTACCCCAAAATGTAATATTCAATTTGACCCAAAGAATGAGCCTGATAATACAACAGATATCATTTTTGTCATAGATTCACAATTTAAGGCCCAAACTCTATTATAGATATATAGATGAGTACTACTTCTCGTTGGCTCCCCAATAGCATATAGAATTTCTTTTAAAAAACAACACAATCATATTAGTGTTTCTTGCTCTCATCTCTATTTTATTAGCTCCCACTTCGCGGAACAGGGAAATTCTAATTAGTTACTCAGTGTTTCCATTTGAAAATGCCAGTTTCTGACATAGGTTCTCCCTGCCAGAGCCAAAATTGCAGCCGTTTCCCCACTGATGATACTAAACAAATTTGATATAAAATATTAATGTCCAAATTTTCCATCAGTTGTGTTAGCAGTCAGACCCCCTACCACACTGCAAGGACTATTTTGTAGATATGGAATATCATAAACCCCTTGTCATAAGTCCTAGGCTCTGCCTGGCCCCAGGCAGAGTGAATACCAGCTAGCCCAGAGCCTGGAAAGTTAACAAGCCACGAGTCATAGGGGGGATGACTAACTGATGATCCCCATGCTCTGGAGAGAAAACTCCCTGCCTAATCTCATCAACATCCTCCTTTACCTTCCCTTACCCACTTATCCTAATCAAAGCTATTCAGCACACCTCATAGCCTTCCTGCCCAGCACTTACCAGGTCATTAAGCAATATTTTTAACCTATAGTCCATCTCAGATAGTCATATCAAACCTTGCTCATTTTATTGTCATATCTCCAGACAAACCATTAAGGTATTGTTTTGGGGAGTAAGTCATCAGTTTTGCCCCAGGGAATGTTTTGCCCTATAACTGGGGTTCCTAGCCATGTGCCCAGTATGTGCATGTTCTGCACTCACACACTTTCTTATTCTTATTCTTATTCTTATTCTTATTCTTATTCTTATTCTTATTCTTATTCTTATTCTTATTCAAATTTATAGTCCAATCTCCCCACAAGTAGGCTCAAAGCAGACAACATCATGTAATAAAACCACTTTAAAACATAAAATTTCAGTACAAGAAAATGGCAACTCTACTTAGCAGCCCATGTTGCTGAACCCAAATCAGTACATCCCATGGGATGGGAGATGGTAAACAGCATTAGGCAAGTTGGCAGAGAACCAGGTGGAGAGGGGTTATGGTCCCCTCTTCAACAGGAGACTGGCAGAGGAGCTCACCCATGCCTCAACCCCAACCATATGCCTGTCAGAACATCTCTGTCTACAGGCCCAGCAGAAGGATAAAAAATCCTATTGGGGCCTAGTTTCTATACACAGAGAGTTCCACCAGGTTGATGCCAGGACCAAAAAGGCCCTGGCCTTGATCGAGACCAGGCAAGCATCCTTGGGGCCAGGGACCACTCGTGAGCCTTCTCCTTCTCCCTGTGAAATACTGGTAATTTTGCTGCTGCTCCCACTGACCCCTCCTTCTTCAGGACTGGTAATTATTGCCCACCCTAACTACTTTTTCCCACTTTCCTCCTTGTCTTTCCTAGTTAGCCTTATATGCATGCTGTGTGTGATTTTCTCTATATTTGCCTTTTATTTTTCTTTAATAAAAAAACTTGCCTGTTGAACATCTGCCTGATTTGAGAGTTCTTTAAGGGAATAATCCTCATAGACATAGGTGGAGATTCCTACTTACCCTTTCTTTTTGTGTCTCCTTTAATGCTAATCCCCCCCTACAATTAAGGAGACATATTTGGGTAACAATTGCATGTAACTTAATGGATAGGTGAAATTAAAATGGTGTATAAAATATGCATGACAAATAAATGACATACATATCGTACATGATATGTCAATGGCACAGAAGTGACAAAAATGCCATAAAAGAAACAAAATGATCTGCATTACCTGAAATTACCTGAAATGAAATGGCTCACAATCACATCAGGCAAAGAACAAACCATTTAAAAAAAACAAAAAAATCCCTGTATATCTATATCCCTAATTATGTCACTTGTTTGTTATTCTGGTCAAGAAAAAGACAACTGAATTTCATTCCAAGCAACAGCCCAAGTTTTGAAGCAAAGTAGTCACTAAATTCAGTAATATCCCTTAGTGATGTCTGGAATTAGTCCATGATTCCCAATGGAAGTTCACATACTAAATTTCACCATACTAACCATCAGCTAGGAAGTTCTGCAGACCTGAGTTGACATTATCTCAGCTTTTCTTTAAGGTAGATAATCTTTTCTTTAGCAGAGAGTTTGGAGGATTCCTTCCTCATTGTGGAAGAGAATAAAACTTCAAAGAATTATTAATATTAATCTTCAAAGAGTATCATTGACATAATTGGAAGTGACAAGCAGAGGGGGAGGGTTATAAAAAGAGCACCCAAGCAAAACTTCACGTCATGTTTCCTTCTCTCTAGATGATATTTTCTGAAGTGTTTAATATCTTTTGACATGCAGAACTGGAGAATTTCTTTATGGGACCCTAAGTCAACAGTAAGCAACTCTTTCATTAAGAGAGCCCAGAATGGATCACAAGGAATGCTTCAGAAAATATGGATATCCCTGTACAAAAGAAAAGGCTTAAATAATATTGAAACACACAGTTTCTCATTCAGAACTGTAGAATCCAGTTGCAGACACTGGTCAGCTACTCTTTCATGACAGTGTCTTATCCCAAACATGGAAATGGTCACAAATTAAAAGGAGGTGATGGAATAAAATGACTGATATTGCAGGAAGGGTTTCATGCTCTTTTCCATTATGCATTCCTACTTCCTAACAACAACATAATCATGATGTTCAGAGACTAACTTCAGATATTACAAAGAAGTCCTGCCAATGGGATGCACAGTTACTCTATTCACAAAGACTCACACCAAGAATCTCATGAAGGCAATTTTCTGAAAATGTAGAATAATAAAAAAATGTAACAAGGTATTTTTAAATTTATACAAAAGTAGTCATTCTCAATATGTAACAGCCCAAAGTCATTCTAGTTTTTACATGAAAGTCTGCAAATAGGTCCAATAGTTAACATCTCAACTGCAAAATCTTTCAAAATGCTAGTGATAGACTCTGACAGAGACATTCCACATGTTAATGCTACTTTTGGTTGTGGATATAATGACTTGGCCCTATCTAGCATATATTTTTCATACATGTAAAGCTTTTACTATTAACAGTATGATGTACTGTTACATCATACTGTTATGATGTACTGTTAATGTAAAGCTTTTACTATTAACAGTATGACTCCATGTGAAGAGCCTGGTTGAATAGACCAGTATCGAGAACAGAGCAGTCTCCAGGAATAAGGGTCTGTCATCAGCACTCTAAATTCTTCTGTTCCATTGTTTTCTTTTCAACAAGTGTGCAAGTTGCTCAAAGTCATCCTATGAACATAATGATTGATGTGGGATTTAAATCTTAATCTTCCCACTCCTAGTACAACATCCTTAATATGACACTTGCTGAAAATTGGCCCTGTATCTTCTCATTGAAAGTCAACTTGTGCGCTTCAGAGAGTAAAAACTCCAGGAAATATGCCTGCTGATTTTTTTAACCCAAAATATTGACAGGGATTCCAAGATAACTTCAGGGTCAAAGGCCATGGACTAGCTGATGAGTTTCTATGGCATGTTCATGTCACAGAGGTCATGTCAGGGACAGGGAACAAAGAAAGCTGTAACATCAATTCCTGTAACTGTTAAGCAATTTGAATATTCTGGATTGGCCAGGCCTGGTGTAAAGCAAATGATTGGTTAAATATGCTGTATTTTCTTCTTGCTCTCTGTCAGCTCAAAGCACGTTAGCAGGTATTGTTAGTGACAGGCTTAGACTTGAGTTTGGCTGCCCACAGGTCTAACCCATCCCTGAGAGACATAGCAGTTAGGCTATCTCAGTTACCAATAAATGCAGATCACATTTTTCCTGCTCTTTCAAATAATACAGGTAGCATGGGAATTGATATCCATGTTATGAACCCATGGAGTAAGAGGACTGCAGTTGTTTCAGATTAATTATTGTGTCAATGTTGTTGTGAACATGACATAAAATTCACCTACCAACTCTTTCTCTTGCTGTACTTGTCCTTATATTCTTTACATTTCTCTTTTTATATAAGCTGTTCTTGGAAGAAAGTCCAGTGATAAACACACCAGTTGCCTGCCTCAATTCATACACAGTGTTTATGACCTTGAAAAATTATGTTAGGATTTATTTTATCAAGTTGAGATCTATAGACCAAGTGGAAAAGACAGCTCTACCTGTGACTGTGTGGTTTGTCAGCGCAGCTTGCAAAGGTGTAGAGAAGCCCTACTAGAATGAGAAGAATGGCAACCCAATTAATTTGACTTGCTTTCAGTGTTACTAATGCTTTTCAGCAAATGGGCACATTGTTCTACAGCTGTATCTTCATATGAATGTAGTTTGACAAACTGGGCTAGGGTACCATGACCTGCTCATTCATAACCTTAGCTGTCCAGCATGCAGCTGACACCAGACAAGGGCTGAGGGGGTGATCCAAGGGGGGAATAGACATTCCTTTGCAAGGGGGAAGGGAAAGATCTCCAAGTTACATACTCTCTCACATAGTTGCTGGTGTCTGATTGCTTGCATGGGAAAGGGGTTCAAGGATAGATTGTACAGAAAGACAATTAGGCTGAATGGCAATGGACAGTGGTAATTATCATCAGTGCAGGAGGGAGTGGTACATACTAGGTCAGCAGTCAAAATGATAGGTGAGTGGGAAAGTCCATACGCATGTGTTTCATCACTGGTGCTGACTTTTGATGGGACAAAGATCTCAGCTGTGCTTTGGAGTCCAACTGCACTGGCTCATGTCACTTTCCTTTTGAGAATCAAACTAAGAGGCCTTGAATATGCTATTCTTGTGTCTTCCCACTGCACCATACCTTTCTCTGTCTCCCCCTGATTTGCTCTACATGGCTGGTGTTAATGGCACAGCTGCTGTGTGATGTATGCTGTTTCTCACTCTTGTGTGTCCAACTGGGTGAATGCTTACAGATTTGTTCCCAAGTGTATGAAATATTGATTCTAGTTCATTCTCTGCCTCCTGTTTTGCTTTTGTTCAGCCCTTAATGGGAGTTGAACCCATAAGTCCCATTTACCACATGGGTGTCAGGGTTACCTCTGCTGGGTCATCTAGGGGAACATGAGAATGTTGGGGCTGAAATTGCTGTGTTCCCTTCTCTGTGAAAAACCGAACTCACATGCAGGTAAGGACTCACACCCATGTCTTCACGACTCTCTGGAATATGTTGGTTCTGAGGCTTTTGCAGGTTGTGTTACACAGTCCTTTCTGTAGGAGCTATGCTTTGTGCCTTCCCTTGGTGTAAACTGTGTATGGGTGGCAACTGTCTGATGTCAGCAGGCTGTGAGCTCATCACTGCACATTGGTTAGCTGTGCCTGTGTGCACCTCTCATTGAACTACTGGCAATATGCCATTCCATGGTTGATGGATGTCAATGCAAGTTGCCATGATCTTCACTGTGATCAGTATGCTGCCTGGGGCTTGCAAAGCATTGTTTCTATCACTAATTTTTGCTCTGCAGAATGGCTGTAGGATGGCAACTGCTGGTACTGGCAAGAAGCTGGCACAGGGCCCTTGGATGGGCTTGTTAGCACTAGAGATGGGCACGATCCCAAAAAAATTAACGATCCAGCTAATCGTGGATTGGTGCCCATGTTACCAATTGTAACCAATTTGCAGCTCCACACTTGGAAGTAAGACCTGCCCATCAAGCTAAGTTGAGCTTTGTTTGGGGTGTCCAGGGCGACAGAGGGAGTGCAGACAAATTTCAGGCACTCCCTCCCTCCATTGCTGAGGCAATTGATTGAAGGTGCCTGAGTTTCTGGCTTCCCGAACAGCAGACAAACACAACGAATGAGACTTGTGATGACCACTTGTTTGTCTGGAATGGTGCCTCACGAACGGCTTGTTCGCAAACAGACGAACGGGCTGTTCATGGTTTTTTTTCTGTTTGTAATGCTGTTCGTGCCCATGTCTAGTCCTATATCCATGCTACTCTCACTGGGGCCCTTTGTTTAAAGCTTGGTGCTCCCTCAGCTTCAGTATTGCAATAAGGGAAAAGTCCCTGCAAAGGTCCCTGTAAAAATGGGCCCAGACCATTTATTCAAGATGCCCTTCCTATATATGCTGCCCACATTTGTTACTTATTGTTCATTCAATGTTGTTATTGATCAGTATTTCTCACTCACTGGCTTTTATTCAGTTACTGATTGACACACAATTCAAGATGTACCTAAAAATGGCAGAGAAGACATTTTGAGCTTAACTTGCGGAAAGAATATTTTAAAAAAGGAAATGAGAGGGAGTCTTTGAAATCTGAGGTAGAAGGAAAAATTGATGACCTGTAAGAATGACCCATCACCAAGCTACATTTCTTTGAGGGCAAGATTTCTATAGAAGATAAAATGAAGCAGCAATAAGCATATACTAGATCAGGTTGACAGTTCATGATTTGTCAAAAATTCAGCTCAAAGGCTAGTCTCTTTAGTATAGCATGGCATAACCCATAATCCATTGCCTGGTTAGTTCTCCACTGAAGGTTTTGCCCTGTTGAAAGGAAACAGAATGATAGAGGCGGAGGAGGTCCAAATAGGGCAGATAAGGGCATCTGGGTGTGCTTAAGTGAAATGAAAAATGAGAAATTGATGTTTCCCATTAAAAGGCTAGCTGCGTTTAACCTTGGCATGCCTCTTTCTTCTTAAATCATCATAGAATCCTTTGGTAGCATTGATTTTCATTTCTGCCATTGTAGCTAATGAAGCATAGCAAAGACTTTGGCAGAGATCTGAGGAATGTTCTTCCCAAAATATAATGACTATTTCAGTGATAGAACACATTGGATTGATTAGGAAATGTGGTGATGGTGAAACTGCTTGTCTGTAAGCTGGTGTGTATGCAGCTGGCAGGAAGGCTTAAAGGATATGTGAAAGGGCCATTCAGGGAAGAAGTTATAGATGCCCCAAGGTCTGTAAAAGTCCATCTGAACCCAGTAGGCTTGGTCAGCTAACAGGTACAACCTATGAATAGTCCACAATACTAGAAACCCAAATGGGGTAAGTCCCCATTTTTCTGCTGGAATGAATAGAATAACTGAAACTGAATAACTAGAAGAAAGGCATCATTTTTGGTGTATTGATATATAAACTGCCATAAAAAGGCAACATAGAGAAAATCAAAATTTCAAAATAATGCTAGAAGCGAAAATATAAACTTGATTCTGTGTTATTAAAAGTTAAGTAAAATCAATGAGAAAATATATGTGATTGTAGTAAATTTTAGATTACGGCATCAATGAAAGAGATACTATACAGTAAAGAGTTACTAGGTTATTGTTTTTCTTTAGGAAGAATAAGATCAAAACAATTACCTAGCAAATACTACAGCTGACATGAATGATTCGGTTTCAGACAATTGATGTTACTTTTCATGAGTGCTGACACTGCCTGTTGTTCATCTTCATTTGTTACAAACATACCCATATTGCTTTGATGATGTTACCAGCTGTTGCTTCTTGGCATTTTTTCCCCCATATCTGACTTCATTGTTTTCTACTTTTTTACCCTTAATGCCATATAATCTGCTCTAATATTTATCTTTGACTTTGGCCACAATGTCATGTTGTTACATTATATGAGGTGATGTTATGACTAGAGATGGGCATGAACAGTAATACAAATTAAAAAAAAAACCCACTAACAGCCCAATCTGCTGTTCACAAACAAGCTGTTTGTGAGGCCCCATTCTAAACAAACAGGTGGTCATTGCAAGCCTCCTTCATTGCTGTTCATTTCTGTTCATCAAGCCAGACAGTCTGGCACCTGCAATCAATTCCCATGGCAACTTAGGCAGGGATTGTCTAAACTCTGTCTGAACTCCTGCTGTTGCCCTGGAAAGCCCAATCTAAGCCCAATTTAGCTTGATAGGCAGGTCTTCCTTCCAAGTGTGGACTGGAGCTCCAAATTTGATACAAGAGGAAAAGACCAGGGGGGAGGGGGCTCCCATCTCTGGCTTTCAGGGAGAGACAGCTGCTGTTAGAGAGACAGGGTGAGTGCATTGGAGCTTGAATTTTCTTTGTGTGTGGTGGGATAGGGATCTACCCAGGTTCCAGGGCTGCTGCCAGGCTTTGGGACCAAGCTATTATTTATAATTGGTACCTTTCCTGATGCCTGCTCAGGTAGGGTTTCTGGGAGTGGTGTGGTAGAGATCTACTCCTTTAAGTTCCAGGGCTGCTAACAGGCTCTGGGGCCAAGCTATTATTTATTATTGGTTCATTTCCTGCTGCCTGCTCAGGTAGGGTTTCTGGGAGTGGTGCAGTAGGGATCTTGATGGCTGGAGGAGAGCCTGCTGGCCCCCATGAACAATGAACAATGAACATGTTCATGAACAGGATCATGTTAATCAATGTTCATTGTTCGTTGTTCATGGATGGCAACGAACAATGAACACCATGTTAGGTTTTTTTTTCTGTTCGTGCCCATGTCTAGTTATGACTCCCACAAGCAAAATCCTGTTGGCCACCAACAGCAGTGACAGTAAGGGAGACTAATGATTGGGAGAGGAAGAAAAAATGATACCAACAAAAAAGCACAAAGAATAATGATGACAACATGAGAAAAATATAGAACAGGTGCTAGAAAAACAAATTATGATTCCCTCTCCCTACACTGAAATCGTCAAAATGATTTAAGGATATTAGAGGAAGAGATATGTGTTTGTATCTTCCTTAAGTACTTTCCTATTTATACTACTTGAACCTAAAGATCTGACTATATCGTCATGGACTTTATTATTGTACCAGACAGTGCTAATTTATACAAAGATCATTTTAAAATTAAATGTACTGAGTGGAATCCAAAGGTAATTTCCAGGGACATGTCACTTCTGCCAATTCCCCCTTTCCATAGCAGTTGACTTTCTCAAAATGCTGCTCCTGGGGAACAGGAGATATCAGAATTGGGTAAAACAGGAATCTTCAGCAAGAGAGGATAATTGGCAAGAACCATCTTGCTGGAAAATGATTTTTGGATCCAGCCCTTAGATTTTCTCAATGTAATCCAAGCAAAAGCTTTTTTTGCAACTTGATTGTGTTAAATTAAATTATATGAGCATAATTTTAGAGAAGTATAGGATTTCTGTGGGGCTTGCCAGAAATATATACAGATATGCAGTAGATAGAAATTCATATTAAACATTTCACTTCTCTGACATGTTAATGACCACTTATCTGTTTGGAAGCTGGTGGTCCCTATAAGGAAATGGAAAATTCAGCTCACAGTTACTCTTTGCCCAGTCCATTCTCCCTATCTGTCTAGGGTGTTTAACTGCTTGAACTCTGGGTTTCACCAAACCTCCATTTTTGGGAGAATCCTGATTGACTATGATTGGTAAGATGGACCTGACCCAGTTCAGACAATAGTTGGAAGAACACCAAGAAAAGATCTTAAGGGATATGACTCAACAACTCCGAGAAATGCAGGCCTCACTGATCTCTGAACTGTGTCAATGTTTGGAAACCAACTGCATAACACGTGGCTGCTCCTCCCTTGGGGGTGGAAGCAGGCACTAGTCTATCTTCTTTCTATCACCTAATGAAACAGACAGCAGTGAACAGCATCAAATCATAACAACCTGTGAGAAGACTGCTGAAGAGGCCCTTTGGCAAAGGCCACAATGGGCTTATATCTTGATCCCGTATCTTATGGGAAGTACTCAAACAGTACTACAGATGCTCCCTGTGGCTTAAACAACTAAATATTAGCAATAGAAGCCACACTGGATTGGAATGAAACCATTGCCAGTTATTCTAGGCCCTCACATATGAAAACTCATACCCTCACGTGTGTGTGTGTTATGTGACATCAAGTCGCCTCCTACCTATGGTGACCCTATGAATGAAAGACCTCCAAAACATCCTATCATTAACGGACTTGCTCAGATCCTGCAAACTGGAGGATGTGGCTTCTTTTATTGGGTCAAGTAATCTTGTTTTAGGTCTTCCTCTTTTTCTGCTGCCTTCCACTTTTCCTAGCATTATTGACTTTTCCAAAGAATCTTCTCTTCTCATGATATGACCAAAGTACGATAGCCTCAGTCTTGTCATTTTAGCTTTTAGGGAGAATTCAGACTTGATTTGATCTGGTACCCACTTATTTGTCTTTTTGGCTGTCCATGGTATCCGCAAAACTCTCCCCTAGCACCACATTTCAAATGAATCAATTTTCTTCCTGCCAGCTTTCTGCACTGTTCAGCTTTCACATCCATACATAGTACTGGGGAATGCCATAGTTTGGATTATCTTGATTGATTCCCAGAGAGACATCTTTATTTTTAAGATCTTATCTAGCTCCCTCACAGCTGCTTTTCCAAGTCTCAGTCTTCTGATTTCTTCATTGCAGTTTCCTTTTGGGTTGATGATTGAGCCAAGGAATATAAATCGAATGTTATTATTATGATTGAGCCAAGGAATAGAAAATCTTGAACAATTTCAAGTTCCTCTTTGTCAACTTTAAAATCATGTAATTCCTCAGAAGTCATTAATTTTACAGCTGTAATCCTGCTTTGAAGCTTTCTCCTTTAACCTCCTTTAACCTTCATCAGTAGTCGTTTTAAGTCTTCACTATTTTCTGCTAGAAACGTGGTGGTATCATCTACATATCTCAAATTGTTAATGTTCCCTCTACCAATTGTTAATGTTCTTCTACCAATTTTCACTCCTAGACTTCTAGATCTAATCCAGCTTTCCTTATGATATACTCTACATAGAGGTTGGACAGGTAGGAAGATAATATGCATCTCTGTCTGACACCTTTCCCTATATTCTGTCCTGACAGTAGCCTCTTGTCCAGAGTACAGGTTGCACATGAAAACAATCAGAGGTTGTGGCACCCCCATTTCTTTTAAGACTCTCCATAGTTTTTCATGATCTACACAGTCCAAAGCTTTACTGTAATCTATAAAACACAGGTTGATTTTCTTCTCAAATTCCTTGGTATGTTCCATTAACCATGGTAAATTTGCAATGTGATCTCAGGTGCCTCTTCCTTTTCTGAATCCAGCTTGAACATCTGGTATTTCTAGTTCCGTATATGATAAGAGTCTTTGCTGTATAATTTTGAGCATTGTATCCTCATATCAGAGAGGAATATCACACCCTTCTGGTGGCTAAAGCCTGATAAACAAGGAAGAGACATACCTTATTGAGAAGATGGTGGAGGAAGGTCCCTACAGAGCGTACAGCCTGGGTACAGCATACAAGCATACCACTTACAAGGAAACTAGAGGCCTTCTCAATAATGTTATGCCTGCCAAGGCAGCTGAGGAAATCAAGAAGTTCTCCATAAAGCTCTGTAACTGAGGTTCTGACCTATGCCTGTGTACTGAAACCAGATGCTAAGGGCCTGATCAGTTGAGTGGGTCTGGACATCAGAAAGCTTGCCTCATTAGAAGAGTCCATGGCACAAGCCTCACTTGGCAGAACCTCAAGGACTCTACATTAGTGGCCAGGCCACCTATCTTCCAACAACACTGAGGGCTCTGTTTTGTCTGTGGGAAGATGGGTTGCTTCAGGATAGAATGCCTCCTCATGGAGAGTAACAAACAAAGAGGCGATCCCAAGATGCAACCTGAAAGCCAACAAACAACAGCACTTGCAAAAAACCAAACCAGTCACTTATTGTAAATTGTAGAGAAAATTGTAGAAAAATAGAGAAAATTGTCGACCGTGTCCCTTTAAGGCAGTCCCACAGTATAGCGGCAAAGTTCTAAAGTATACGTTTATTCTTCTCATTAAAGGCTGGAGACTCCCATATAGATGACTATTTTCTCTTTTGTAATGGACGAATAAAGTTTTTGTATGTTCATTGATTGTTGTGAGTTGATTAAATTTGGATTTACAGACTTTGCACTGAGCACTTTAAATAGATGAGATATTTTCTATGAATTTACAATAAGTGATTTATTTTTTTGCAAGTGCTGTTATTCGTTGGTCCTCATGGAGTGTGGGCTGGGCCACATCCTCCACACCATCTTCCTGCCCCTTTCATCCTTCCCTGTTGTCAGTCTTGACAACGCTGGCATTTGTATACAAAAGTACTGTGCTACAAGGATCACCATATTATTGCTTATAAAGAGTCTTCTATGAAATCCTGAGCAAAGTCTACTGAAATCAATGGGCTTAGAATAGTGTAACTGTGCTTAAGATTGCACTCCTAGAATATTAATACTGGTTAAAATAATAGAAACACATATCCAATCATATCAGGGAAACTAGGTTTCATTTATTTATTCTTATTCATTAAAATATTTATATACTATCTTTCTTCACACTTAGGGCCAAGCTACACATGACGAATGACACTTGAACAGCAAGTGTATTTCTCCCTGTTCACTTGCCCTCCACTCAATCCACTTGCCGTTCAAGTGTCATTCGTCATGTGTAGCTTGGCCCTTAGTAAACTCATACAGCTGCACAGTTATTTCTCCTGTGAAAATTGTAACTTACAGGATAACATTTTTTCAGCATTTACTGAATAACAGACATCTGCTCTTAAGTAACATCCACCATCTGCAGCAGTTTTCTGCATGCAATTAGATGTCCATGCAATAAATTGTGTGCAGGCAATAACATAAAAAATCTTAAGAAACATAATGGAGAACACAAATGTAATATACAGAACAAAAGGATTAATATTACTCTTGCTGAACATTTTTATAATACATACAACTAGCAATTGTATTGTTCATCTGTAAAAATAATAACAAAATACTGTAAAAGATGGAAGCATAATGGATTTTCCATGTGTAAATCTTAATAACTATTTTCACTATTGTTGTAGTGAATCAATAAAGTATATATTACTGTTTCAATATTAGAGACAAGAGATCAATCACTGTAAATTTTTATGACATCTCTGTACTAAATGACAATGGAAATGCATCTCAGCCTGGTTTTGACACTTAAGGATCATTCCACATTTTTCTGGAGTAGTCTGTGTTCTTGTATTTGTTGGCAAAACAATCCCGGGAGGTGATTTTTCTGCTCACCACCAATCATCTCTTTCATGCTAGCAAGAGAAGGATATCTTAACCTACATCTTCAGTGAAACCAATCACCTCCTGAGATTCCTTTCTCAGGTCAGAAGGAAAATATCTACCCATCCACCTGGGCAGAACCCTTCTCTTATTTTAGGATGTTCCCACTAGGTGCATTTACAATGGGAAAATGAGCTGAAATTACACAGAATACTCAGCGGTTTAGCTCGTTAAAGCAACTTCCAGAATACTGAACCAGATGCGGGAAAATAAACTCAGACAACTCTCTTCTGCTAAAAAGTGTGTGTTTCAGTTCAGTTTGTGCCTTCTCCTGGTTTTCTTGAATAGTGCCAATCAGATCTCAAGGGAAAGAGACCTTATGTTATTAATTAACTCTATTGGCTGGAAGGGGAAAGGAAACTAATGCATGGCATAAGTGCATCTTTCCATCCACCACCCTGTAGCTATCAGGGAAATACAGCTCCCTGCCTGTCAGTCCAAGGAGACCCCTCTCCTCTTCTCCTATCAGCTTTGGAAGCATTTGAAAGGAATAGGCTGCATTGAAATTCAAAAGAAACTTCCTTGAGAGTAAGCCCTATTGAATAACATAGGACTTACATCTGAATAGACCGGCTGGTATGCATCTTGGTTTGTTTTGTATCGCTACCCAAACACTGATATGTCTCTCTCCTCTCCCCAATCAGGGCACATAGAATCACTGTGAGGAAAAGTGTGGGATAGGGGGGTGGGGGGTATCTGTTCAATCAATCAAACTTGATAAAAGCCCTGGAAGTCGTCAATCGTATGCTGCACTTCTAAAGAGACTTCCCTGGGAGTAAGCACTATTGAATAACATGGGACATTTGAAGAGACCTGTTTAGGATTGCTTCCTTAATCTTTAAGGGCCCTCTCTTTTTCTGGGTCAATTGGCAAAGGTGTAACCCTTCCTTATAAAAAAATAATCCTGCCTGGCCCCACAGCAAAAGGAAAACTTAGATCTGTTTGGGCAATTCAGCCAATTATTTTGTCTGCCTGCTTGCCTGCACTTGGGCAATGGAGAAGACTGGCAATAAGAATGCCCCATTTTGCAGCAGAATGCTGAGCATTAAAAGGAGGGATTTGGATTCACTCCTCATTGTGGGAACAAAGCACAAAGAAACATGAAACCAACAGACAAAAGCAGAATTCAAAGGTAATAAGTTATTTGTACTATAAAAAAAGGAAAAAGTGAACATGAAGCAGGCTTGTTTTTTGCACTTGTTGCAGCATTCTCCTACTTAGGAAAGCTCCCTTGCTCCAAACACAGCCTCATTTCCCCACCCTCCACCTCCTGAAAATCATGCATTTGCACGTGTGGGTGTGTAACAGATAAAAATGAAACCCCCTGAACCAATTAGTTCCTAGCTGAGACAGGGAACCAAAAGAAACTAGTAATGAAACAGGATGTTTCTGGAACTTCCAAAACTGAAACAGAAACTTTCTTGATGCACACCCCTAGTTCCCACCCCAGCTGACAACCACCTGCCACTATATAGCTTGTCTGTTATGGATGCTTGACATTATCACCCCATTAGTGTCCCTAGCTTATTGGCAATTCAGGGTGTCTACCTATCCTGAGGACCCCTACATATTCCAGACCATCCTTCTACCTGGTTAGGTGTTCAGGTGTTTTTGGCTTATTGTGCTTTAAACATTTGCCTGTTTAAACTGCTGCCACTACTCACATACTTCACCCATCAGTCATGAGGAAATTTTCTTTAAGACTGAAGAAAATTTTATTTTTATAGACACACATAACTGAAAAGGTTAAGGAATAAAATTTAAGGTCAGGATAAAATGGAGCTGTTTAAGTAATATATATAAGGCTGATAGACATACAAATATTGAAACATGCTCATGGTCTGACAGGCTCTCCACAAAGACACTGACACAGACTCTAGATCAAACAGACTGAGGGGCAAACTAAACAATATTACAACCAGGAGGATACCTACCATTTTGAAGCAGTAAGTTCCCAGCTGGAAACTATTGTAAACTGCACTGTGGAAGCTCAATTCTTGTTGAGACACCATAGTGCAGAGGAATGACAGGCTCCTGCTTCGCCTCTCTCATTTTTCCAATCTGAAATGACACCATGGGGGTGTTATTTAGCCTATGTACATCTCATGCAATTTCAGATTGCAATGATGGGATGGGAGAGGCAAGAGATCCTCCTTCCCCGTGTCATAGTTGTCCTAACCAGAATTGGGCCCCCAGAGTGCAGTTTAAGGGCTTTACCAGCTAGGAACTCGCTGCTTCAAAATGGCAGGTGCACTTCTGGGCACATGGGAGTGAGATCAGCATGTCAGGATACTGCTGGCATCCCACCTCCAATTTCCCACCATTTTTTCCTTGTCAGCCATGTTATCAGTGGCTGGAAACTTGCCCACAGGACATGCCTCTTCAGTGATGAACCAATCACACTATATACACAAAACACCGTTCCTCACACACTCTCATTGGCTCTCTTACTCAGCCACTCATGCCATCCCTTCGCCCATACTTGTGTGTGTGTGGTGCCCTCAAGTCATAGCTGACTTATGGCAACCCCTTGTGGGGTTTTCATGGCAAGAGACGATCAGAGGTGGTTTGCCATTGCCTGCCACTGCAACCCTGGTCTTCATTGGAAGTCTCCAACTACTAACCAAGGCCAACTCTGCTTAGCTTGTGAGATCTGATGAGATTAGGCTCTACTGGGTTGTCCAGGTCAGCAGCAATAATAAATATCCATATACTATACTTCCATATAATCCAGAATGTCACCTCCCTGCTCATTTAATTTTTTTCTTATATGAATCAGTAGGGAACCAATGTAAAAAAACTTAATAAAATAATAATACAATGGTGTGGTTAAAAACAATAGCCATGTGGTTCTATATGTCGATACCAGACAATTATATAGTAAAATGAATAGTTCTCAAATACACAGGTATTATTGTACAAATATTACCATATGTATAGAACCATATTTGTATGTATAGGAGTTTTGGCCTAAGGCGTTTCTCAGTGGTTATGACTAGAGATGGGCACGAAACGCATTATGAACTTCAAAAACCCACGAAATTGGCGATCGCACAATCGCAATCCGGTGGTTCATGATTGTCCATGGCCAATGAACCAGTGTTTGGAAGAAGCCTGGTTCGGTGCATTTGGCCGCGGTTCGGGAAGCCAGACAGTCAGGCGCCATCAATCAATTCCCCTAGAAACGGAGCTGGGGGAATGCCTGAACTCTTGTCTGCGCTCCTTCTGTCACCCTGGAAACCCGAATGGAAGCCCAGCTTACCTTGATCGGCAGGTCTTCCTTGCAATCATGGAGCTGCAAAGCAGTTACAAGTTGGGAGAAGACACCCAGGGGAGGGAGGGGGGAGGGGGTGTTCTGTAGCCATGGGCACTCCAATCTCATCCCTGCAAACCCTGATAGGCAGCTCTGATGGCCAAACACAGACCTTCTGTGTTGCTCAATGGGATCTGTGCTTATAAATAGCAGTGGGCTCCCAGGCTGGGTTTCACTTTCAGCGAGCAGTGGAATGCAACAGAGCTGCTGCTAGCTACTTGCTAGCCTTTGGGGAGAGAGACAGAGTATAATTGAGCTTGGATTTTGGGGACAGGGATCTATCTCCTCTGGTTCCAGGCCTGCTGCCAGGCCCTGGGGCCAAGCTCAGTGGGCACCTCAGCTGAGGGCTCACAGTAGTATTAGTGCCTGATCTGATCAGGCCTCTGGGAGTGGTGGGCTAGGGCTCTAGTCTCTCCCTCCCTCTGGTGCCACCCACCTTCTGTACACTGGGCCAACGTCAACCGGTGGCTCTATTTGTATTGAGTGGGAGTTTCCTGGGGGCCTTGGATTGGAGAGGGTATAACTCCAAGATCCCTTTCGCAATCTTGTCCAAACTTGGGTGATGGCTGTAGGAGAGCCTGTAAAACACTCCCCAGGAATATGGGATCTCTAAGTGCAACAGGGGCCCTTCTGCACCCCACGAACCGCAAACTGGTTCGGCAATGGGAAATGTTCATTGCGGTTCGCAACCTTGGGATCGTCATTGGCACCGAACCACGAACCGCAGAGTCATTAATTTTTTTGGGTTCGTGCCCATGTCTAGTTATGACAGAACCCTGAGATTCAGCATGGCTCAAGAATGCCACCTAGAGCGTCTGGGTTCTTGGCCCACTGGGGCTTACATGAAAATAACGCTTAATCCTCTATTCCACATTGGTGCTACCTGGCTAATTTAATCCTTTATTGACAAAGGAAACCAGTATGGGTGAGATTCCTTTTTTGTCACGGAAGTGCAGAGCCATTAATATGGCGGGACTATTCTGTAATAATTCTGTGATTGGTAGCAATAGTCTCTGACATCACAGATGGAACTTTGTTTGGGATTGGTTAGATCTGCTAATCAAACGCACTGAAGAGGCTGGCTTAGGTCAGACTCTATTGTCCATACATATCTGGAAGCTTTGAACTTTTATCTGGTCCCAAATTTGGAACATCTAGTCACCCCAAGTCCAGTGGGCCAGGAGTTAAGAACTCCTCCACTATCTCAGTACTGGAAGAAATGTTGTACATGCTCTAAGGAACCTGTTACAACCAAGGTAAAGTGTACTCATCTGAGCAACATTATTGCTTTTATTTGGGAGATTGTGCGTTGTGTGACAGTGTGTTCTTCCCTGAGTTTTGTATTTTTTCCCTTTCCTACCCCTTTTGAATCCACTCACCATTTCCTCCATTTTTCTATAATAAACATTCTTTCTATAAAGATATTTTCCCAATTCTTTAGTGGATATTCTACAGGATGTTTTTCTTCGCTACATGCCAGATCATCTGGGCACTGTGTACTTTATGGTATTTTCAGGTTTCCACCCTTTGTTATTGTGCCAGGACTGGAAGGGCACCTTCTCAGCAGGTCAGTTTAGGTGTTCTCAGTAGGTCCCTGAATGGTGGCAGCCAATTACCAGAGTGTTTTCCAGGGAAACCTCAGTCTAAGGAAGTCCCCAGCAAGGAAAGTCACCTCCCCACTTCCTAACTGTAACAGTGGTATAATCACATGTAATTCACACTATAAATGTAATTATGTAATACAACATGCCTGACCATGCACAAAGTGAACCTGGAAAGAGGGGAGAAAGCTTTATAAATATTATACATATATTATTTCATGGAGAACAAAACTAATTTTGAGTTTGAAACATTAAAAATATTTTAATTAAGTTATTCACATAAAAATGTTATGCACAAATCACAGTCATGGAATGAATATGTTCCAGTTCTCCCACAAAAAGAACTTTGAGTTGAACATGGGCATTTCATAGTGATGGTAGTGTTCTCATTTGCCCATAAGTCTAAAATGCACATGAAAGATAGTGCCCAGTAGTCAACCAAAGTAGAAAATGTAACCAATTAAAAAGAATTCCTCTTTAGGCCAAGCCAGGAACATCTAAACCAAACATGAAGCACATAGCCGTAGCAGAAAATGAACAAGTAACTTACCTACCTACTCATTCCCTGTATATACTGTAAAAGAAAGGGGAAGATGATGCAATGGTAGAAAACTAAGAAAGGTGATCAGCAGCACCTGGATCGCAATTGCATCAGCCCCTGTCCTGCCCTCTATTTTATATTCACATCAACCCTGTTAGCAGGGGTGGACTGGGATTGAAAAACCCTGGAAAGGGGCATCTCCCCCAGCCCACCCTGGCTATGTCTCCCCAAAGGAGGGAGGATAAGAGGAAAGGCAGCTTGCCTGACCCTGCCCTGCCCTCCCAAAGGGCAGAGTGAAAGTCAGAGGCAGCCTGTCTAACCAATTTGCCTGGTGCTGCTGCCCTTGTCTTGTGTGGGGCTCAGGCTTTCTGGATGTTGTTTCTCTCATTTTGCAGATGAGCAGAGCACTGGGTGTTGTCTTGTGCAGGACTTGGGTGGGCCAATCCCAGGAATCACCTCCCTTGCCTTGTGCAGGGCTTGGGTAGGCCAAGATGAGTACTGTTCCTTCACATAGGCTGAGCCAGGAGCTGCTTCTCTTACCTTACGTCATGCAGGCCATGCCATGTGCCACCTACTTTGCCTTGCATGGTGCTATTTGAAGCAGGCTGACCCAAATGCCATTTCCCTAACTTTCTGTGGGGATTGGTTGAGCTGAGCCTGGCACCATCTTGCATGGACCCAATGTGACACCACCTTGTATGGGGCTCAGGCAGGCCAAGCCTGGCACTATCTCTTTGCCTCACATAGAGTTTAGGTGGGCTGAACCAGGTACTGTCCCCCTTGCTTCACAAGGGGCTTGGGCGGTCAGGCTCCACCTTCCTCACCTCATTTCATGTGGCACTCATGTAGCCCATTTCATGTGGCACTCATGTAGGCACCAGAGGCCGGCCCAGCATAAGTGTGGGGAGACCATCAACCCACTGTGAGTCATCCTGGTGCTCCAATAATAGTAATAACAACAACAGCTACAACAGTGTGCTTATATACCACCCTTATGGACATATTAGTGCCACACTCAGAGTGGTGAACAAAGTCAGTATTATTATTATCCCCACAATACAGCTGGAGAGCTGAGGCTGAGAGGAATAGCTTACCCAAGACCACCTACAGAGTTGATGGTAATAGTGGGAGTTGAAATAGCAGAGTGCTGATTCAGAGATCAGCCACTTAACTGTAAGTGGTCGGCCCGGCCTCCACCATTTTAATAAGCAGTTCTGGATATGGCTACTTGTGATTAGACATGGGCATGAACAGCATTATGAACAGAAAAAAACCACAAACAGCCCAATCTGCTGTTCACGAACAAGCTGTTCATGAGGGCCCATCCTAAATGAACAGGTGGTTGTTGCAAGCCTCGTTCGTTGCCTTCGGCAGCTGTTCATCAAGCCAGACAGTCTGGCACCTGCAATCAATCCCCTTGGCAACCGGAGGTGGGGACTGAACGCTGTCTGAACTCCTGGCTTTCCTTTTTTTAAAAAAAAATTGTATTGGTGAGTACATCATTAATACATACATTCCCCCTCCTACTGAATGTATTTCAACCCCCACCCTTTCCCTCCCCCCTCCTTATAGACTTCCAACAGCTTTCTAACCCTTAACCTATCTTATTACTTAACTTATTTTCTACTATATTCTTCTAAAACATACATATATTGTATCTCTTAATCTAAGCCTATTCAAATTCTTTTATATATACTATATCGTCTCCACTAATATATCCATTGTCTACATCATTAATTGGACTAAGTATTTTTAATAAAGTCAAACTAATAATATTACTAGCTTAGGTTGATTAATAACCAAATTTTCCCATTAATGGTAAAGTTACTTCTCTATTCTATTTCTAAAATCACAAATTAATAGTTCTCAAACTGCCACAATCCTCCTTTCACATCCCATTTTTTTTCTAAATATTGTTTCAATTTCCCCCAGTCTGCAATATATTCTCCTGGGTCAAGATCTTTCAGTTTTCTTGTCATTTTGTCCATTTCCGCCATGTACAACAATTTATATATCCAATCTTCTATAGCTGGTACTTCTTGCACTTTCCATTTCTGCGCATATAAAAGTCTTGCCGCTGTAGTCATATAAAACAACAGTATTCTATACTGCTTTGGAACATCTTCCATTCCCAAGTTCAGCAGCAACAATTCTGGGTCCTTATTTATTTGGGTTTGCAAAACCTCATTAATTACTTTAATTATATCTCCCCAGTATTGCTTAGCTACCTCACAAGTCCACCACATATGATATAATGATCCTTCATGCTTCTTACATTTCCAGCATTTATCTGACATATTAGTATTTCCTAGCGCAATTTTCTTTGGTGTTAGATACCACCTATACATCATTTTATAGACATTCTCTTTAATATTGGTACAAGTTGAAATCTTCAACGTATTTTTCTATAAATGCTCCCAAGATTCCATTGTTATTTCTTTATGAAAATTTATTGCCCATTTCACCATCTGGACTTTAACTGTCTCATCTTCCGTGTACCATTTTAAAAGTATTTTATAAATTTTCAAAATTTCTTTTTTTCCTTCTTGAAGAATCACTTCTTCTAATTCCGAATTTTCCAATCTTATTCCACCCTTTGAACAGTCCGAGTTATAAAGATCTCTTATTTGCCGGTATTGGAACCATCCATAGTGAGAAGATAACTCTTCTTCCATTTTAATTTTTGACATTTTGTGTTCCATCGACATTATCTCTTTATAGGTTAGACATTGTTGTTCATTATAAACCGCTCTCGGATCTATTACTCCATATGTACTACCCATGAGGGAATACCACCTTCCATATAGTTCTTATATTTCCAGATTGTGAAAAGGCTTTTTCTAATGTAGTGATGCAAAAACATAGAGTCTGCTTTAACTTTATCGTACCACAAATAGGCATGCCATCCGAACAGTTTCTTATATCCTTCCAAAGCCAGCAGTTTACGGTCTTTTAGCGTTATCCAATCTTTTAACCAAACCAAACAGATTGCTTCATAATATAATCTTAAATTTGGCAATTGCAGTCCACCTCTTTCTTTCGAATCTTGTAGTACTTTCATTTTCACACGGGGTTTCTTGCCTGCCCACACAAAGTCTGGAATTTTTCTTTGCCATTTATCAAATTGTTTGAAGTCTCGGATAATTGGAATTGTTTGTAATAAAAACATCACACGTGGTAGCACATTCATCTTCACTGCTGCTATTCTTCCCAACCATGACAAATTTAATTTATTCCATTTTATCAGATCTCTTTCTATTTGTATCCACAATTTCTCATAATTATTTTTAAATAAATCTATATTTTTCGCAGTCAGCTCAATTCCTAAATACTTCACTTTGTTAGCTACTTTACAGTCTGTAATCTCCATCAATTCTTGCTGTTTTTGCTTTGTCATATTCTTACACAATATCTTCAACTGGTCTTTATAGATTCCTTTAACTGCTTGTATGAACTTATCTCCCATTTGCAACTTTTCCATAGTGGCAAACATAAAATCCCAATTCAGATTATCAAATGCTTTTTCAGCATCCACGAAAAAGAAACCAACTTCCTTGTCACAACGCTTATCGTAATATTCAATAGCATTTATCACTGTCCTTAAATTATCCTTAATTTGTCTATTAGGTAGAAATCCAGCCTGTTCCTCTGCAATAAATTCCAACAGCCATCCCTTTAGCCTCTCTGCCAAAATTTTCGCAAATATCTTGTAGTCATTGTTCAATAACGAAATTGGGCGGTAATTTTTAACATTGGTCAAATCTTGTCCATCTTTCAGGATCAGCAATATATTGGCTTCGTTCCACGAATCAGGGATCTTTTGGCCCTGCAAAATTCCATTCATTACCTCTCTCAAGAAAGGTACCAATTCATTAATCATCGTTTTGTAGAACTTAGCCGTTATTCCATCCGGACCTGGTGCTTTCCCTAATTTAGTTGATTGCATGGCTTCATTTATTTCCTCTTCTGTCACTTCCCTGTTTAGCTTTTCCAAACTCCTGGCTTTCCTTATGGCTTTAACCCTTCAAAGTACTTCCAGCAGAGAGTCCCGTTTTTGCCACTATGAAGAGAAAATGACAGCCAACAGGGAGACCCATGGATCATGTCTTTCCTGAGGTGTAATCTCTCTGAAACTTGGGGGGGGGGGTCTTCAGAGGACAGTAAGGACTATGTCCCCTGCAAATTTGGTGGGTATTGGACATTGGGAAGGTCAGTTTGTAACCCCTCAAACTAGCAGCCAGCAGACACTGCTGCTTTTGCCAGAGCAGGGCCCTTTAAACTATCACCTGGCAGGCGGCAGGGGGGAATCCCCCCTCCAACTGATAGTTTAAAGGGATCTTTAAAGGGCCAGGTAAGTGGGTTTGAGGGGAGGGGGGCTAAGTGGGGGGGTTGGGGATGGGGGTGGGTCTGGCCCCCACGAACAATGAACAATGAACATGTTCAGGAACAGTTCATGTTTGTCCATGTTTGTTGTTAGTTGTTTGTGGATGGCAACGAACAACGAACAGGGTGACACTGAGAGATCTCTGTCTTTTGGTGCTACACCTCTGAAGATGCCAGCTACAGCTGCTGGCGAAATGTCAGGAACCACAATGCCAAGACCACAGCAATACAGCCCGGAAAACCCACAACAACCAACGAACAGGGTGTTTGGAGGTTTTTTTCCATTCGTGCCCATGTTTACTTGTGATATTAAAGATGTTCAGGCCTCTGGAGTTAAAATGGCTGCTGTATTGCCAGTAGAGAGCCTCTAACAGTTGCTGAGTCCCGCCCGAGAAAACCTGGCATGAATGGAATGCTGCACAGGAATGTGGAGTGATTAAGAGACAATTGGATTTACTATCCTTCCAGCCCTAAAGGTACCCAGTGCAACAAAGGTCTCGCAGAGTCATCCCCACTTGACACATTCCTTTCTCTTCTTCCGTGATGAGATCTCCTGTCCTTGATTGAGGAGCTAATCAAATGACATTCATAAGTACATACAGTTGTTCCTGGGAAAGTACAGTCCCCACCTAAAAACCATAAACTCAGCTCCAGTGGGATTCACTAACAAACTATCCCTTTTGTACAGTGCTAGAACATGTTTTGCATTTAACTTTCACACACCCTGGCAGCTACCTTGACAAAAGGTACTCAAACCTTTTGTCAAACCCAGGAACTGACCGTTGGAGTCTTTGTTCTAACGGCTAGATGGGCTCTTCCACCTCAGGGCACATTTTACCTATAAAGGTAGGGTCCTAGCTTCATTCAAATCATGCACGCTTCCTGAGTCCAAGTGCTGCTCCCTTAGGATTGCTTCCCTAAGTCTTTCCCTTTCTCTTGGCCAAGAACACTGGCAGCTCTCTTCCTCCATGGACCACACTGCTCCTCTGATTGGAAAATATACTCCCCCTCCCACTCTATTCTGACTTCTCGCTAGCCTCCTAGGACTCTCTGTGCATGTAATTATTTTACCCCCATAACTCTGAGTGTATGTGCATGCAGTTTTGTTCTTTAATAAAAGTTGTTGTTTTATGTTAAGCAGCAGCCTCGTCTGCTACCTTGGGGAGGGGACCTGGTAGAAATTGGTGGAGATTTCTGCTTGTTACCCTTCTCACATAGCTATTCTCCTTGCTTGCTAATTCCCCCACAAATCATTTTATCACAAGGAGACCAATTCCAGTAATATAACCACTATGCTACAGCAGCTCTTAATGGCCAATCTGCTCTTGCCTGTGAGATAAGTTAGGCTGATAATGTGTGACTGGCTCAATGTCACTCAGTGAGCACCATGGAAGAACAGGGTTTGAACCTTGGTCTTCTAGATCCTAATCTGAAACTAACTACTATACTACACTGGCATTCATGGAATGAAAGCTAATGAACAGTACCAGGCAGCTGGGCCTGGTGAGTAATGCAAATTGAGTAGCATGAAGTTATCCTGTGGTTGCTGCCAGGCCTGGCCCAGATGAATCCTTCCTCAAAGGTCAGAACATTCTTCCCCTCTCCCTGTCTTTTACGGACAGAAACCATGCCTAGAAGGCTGGCAATACTGTTGTGATTGCCTAGCAATGACCACTGAGGGCATCCATTTCTGAAAGATACAGGCACTCCTTTTATTATTGGAGGGGGAGAGGGTTAACCCCCAAATGGCTTTTTTTAAGGTATCAGATTTTTCTGAAAACCTGGGCCTTTCCTCGGGTTTGCAAAGATCTCTGTTGTCTGTTCACAGTTCCAGCTTCCAGATTTAAGTAGCCACAGACTTGGGCATATTGATAATTAGATATATTGATACAAATATAGCATCTAGCTGTGACATTTAATTTTTATTACAAACATTTTAAAGTTATCATTTCTCAACTTTCATAGATGTTTTTACAGTATGTCCTTGAAGGAGGGTTTCATATTGAACATGCTGTGGGCTTACAACAATGAAGTGTTTTCCTAGCACTTAAGGGTCCCTACTTTCCCATTGTTCTTTCTTTCTTCTTAATTACCCACAGTAATTAAAGGATACCAAACAGCATTAAGAAAATGTGACTGTTTAGCAAGCTTAGGTGTGTATTTGTGCATTTTAAGTAATTAGTTCAGCTACACTTAATATGAAGAAAGTCTTTGAATTAATGAATAGTTGGCATAGTTGTAATATATATGCAATGTTGGGTTTTTTAACCTCTCTATAAAAGTCAGTTGGCTAGATCCAAGACATAGAACACAGCTGAATTCAAAGGTGCCCTTCCATTCATGAAAGGAATCTTCTACATACAGAAGGAGTTCTTCCATGAGCAGAAACATCATTATATGAATAGAAGATACCACCAAAGAAACTGTCATAGTGTTGTTTTGTTATGAAATGAGGCCATGCTTCAGGTTTATTTCAACAACAATGACCATAAACAATATGAATATGAAGACTGAATTTCATTGTGAATTCATCATGCCAATTAGCTCTCTTGTTTATGTCAGTGTTGCTTTCCTCAACTACCTCACATTCAGACAGATCCTACAAAATCCATTTGTTTCAATGGGCAGTAAATTGAAGTTGACATCAACAGAGACATAAATGCACAGCCTGCATAGATTTTCATCTATGCACTGAAAGGATAGGTGGCAATTTCCCCTTTGACAGGGCAGCTCCTTCACATTTCCTGTTAGCTTACTGCCTTTCTACAGCTATTATTTTAATACAATAGGCTTGTATGGCTCTTTAAAGGCTTCCCTAATGGGCTATCCAAAAGCACTGATTTAAACTTGATGACAACAATTATTTAGGTTTGAAAGGCCACTGAGTGCCTTGAAATCAATAGGAGTTAGCAGCTCCCACTAGCCACATGATGCCAGTCATTGATGACATAGTGAGGTATAAAGTGTTTTTTGTTTCTTTGTCTCCTTTTTCTGTTTCCAGGTGTAGAGAAAGTTAGTACTGTTCTGCCTCATGAGGATCTCTGGAAATGTTTCAGATGGAAATCAAACAATGAGATTTTAAATATTTACACGTAATGATTTTCCATATTTCTCTTTCAAAAACATGGGCAAAGTTGTAGTATTGGGTAACAGTAATGAAAGAACAAATAGATTCATTAGACAATTTGAACATAAACTGCTAGGCTACTAGGAATAGTAAGAACATATGAAATTGTAAGTAAAATACTTGTTTTGCCCCCTCAGTCGGAATGAAAGGCAGACACAGTATTTGGGTTCTAAAATGGGCTGCTTTATTAAAATTACAACAATTAAACAAACTACGGCAAATGCCTAACTAGCAGTACAGGTCAGGCCCTGTGGTCACTCCTGGACCCTGCCCTTACTTGTCTGGGCGAGACACCCGCTGCCCCAGGTGTGAGCCTTCCATGGTATGGCTGGGACCCGGCCTGGCCAGGTGAAGTGGTTCACCCTTTTAAAGCTCCCCCACCTGGCCGTACAGCAGCAGGGGGAGACTGGGTTGTCCAGGGGTTCCCCACCAGGGCATCTGTCCTCGCAACTGGGCCGTACAGCAGCCAGCAGCTCCTGACAGATGCCAATTCCCCACCAATGGGGAAGTGCCAAGGATGCTTACCAGCCCCTAACTTAAATCATGCCACCACAGAGGCCAAGCCTCTGCTTAGGCCTCAGCGCCCCACAAATGGCTTAAAGCTCAACCTAAGCCCTTGCCGCAGGTCATTCAAAAATATACTATTGCCACTCATAGAGAGGTGTATACCATCCCCGCGGTAGAGGTCTGCAAACTCAGCCCGAATTTGTGGATGGGGCAAATAAATCCCCAACTCCCCTGTCATAGCTTTGAATAGGGCTCTGTTGGCCATTCACCTAGCCCATTCTAATGTGTTGTGGTCCAATGCATCCTGCCACATCTGGCACGGAAGCACTGCAGACCAAAAAAATCAGGATGCTGGGCCAACACTTGCTATTCTCCAGCAAGTCATCCCGCACCTGCCAAGACAGGGCGATGCCCTTCATCAAACCCAGGTTGTTACCTCCCAAATGAACGACCAGGATGTTTGAGCCAAGGTCATTACCACACAATAAATAACCAACATGAGGTGGAGGTCCACACCTCCCATCAAACCATCAGGCCACTACTTGCCTGGGCGGTGCAAGCCTGCATGAGCCTGTAAGGAAATGGCCATGCCCTGTGACACAAGGTCATTACCACACAGTGAATGACCAATGTGAAGTGGAGGTCCGCAGCTCCCATCAAACAGTAGGTCACTACTTGCCTGGGTGCTGCAAGCCTGTGTGAGCCTGTAAGGAAAGAGCATGCCCTGTGAGACAAGGTCAACACCATGCAGCAAATGACCAGGACATGAGGCGGAGATTCGGACCTCCCCTCAAACTATCACGCCACTACTTGCCTGGGCACTGCAAGCCTGTGTGAGCCTGTAAGGACAGGGCCATGCCCTGCGAGCCAGGTCAACACCACATGGTGAATGACCAGGACATGAGGCGGAGGACCGCACCTCCCCTCAAACCTTCAGGCCACTACTTGCCTGGGTGCTGCAAGCCTGTGTGAGCCTATAATGGAAGAGCCATGCCCTGTGGGCCAAGGTCATTACCACACAGTGAATGACCAACATGAGGTGGAGGACCACACCTAAATGACCAGGAGGTGAGGCAGAGAACTACATCTCCCTTCCAGCCACCAGGCCACTTGGGCACTGAGATGAGGGTGTGCCATGAACGTCAGAACAATAGTCATATCCTATGCTGGACCTCCATGTACCAGCCAAGGGGACCCCTGGGCATAGCTCCCGACCACCCTGGGGCCAAATAGCCTCCTAAGCCCCACTGCCTTTGGCTCGTTTGCAAATGTGTCACCTGTAAGATTTGTGTCATGAGCCATAAAGGCTCCTCACGACCCATCCTTAAGGGATTAGGCCATAAAAAGGCAGAATAGCTGAAAGAAAGGCAGAATAGCTCAAAGTTGGGAGGCACACTAAACCAAAGTTGCCATGCCTCCCTCCACCTAAACAGGTGAACAGCAGTATTGAAAGCCCATTGAGTGCTGGGTAAAATGGCAAACTAGATGGCCCTGTACAACTCTGCTTTCCAAGCTGGCTGGGGAGTGGGATCCTGAGGAATCCAGGCAAGGGATTCACCAGCCTCAAGGGCAAGCTAACTAGGGCCACCATCAAAAGACCTTCAAGCAGGCATTGGAGAAGGCCTAAAGCACACCAATTAGCAACAGGCCTCCCTCCATAAAGTGACTCCATTAAAGGAGTTGAGAAACCCCCATACTTGGAGGTCCTCCTGCATGCCTGCTGTAATCCTAAGACTGAGATATGGAAACTGTGGGATAATCAAGGCCTTGTTAAAGCTGTGAGTGAGTGTTACATGCCCCCTCAAGAAAATAGCTGAAGCAGCCAAAAGCCACACCTGAGACAGAGCACCTGGTTGGCAGAACCCTGCCTGTGTAGGGATGGTTTTTGAATGACAACCCAAAAGCAAAGAGTCCGCAGGCAGGACCTGGAGGAGACAAAATGCCAACTCAGTGTCACCTTTCTGTGCCAACTGCACACCGCTGATAACCTGATGGTCCAGTCGAAGCATGTGTCCACACAGGCATCATTTACTGGGCTTCTCTGGGTGGGAAGGGTGATAAATGGAATAAACTACAGCAGGCTGTCTGGTACCTGACCAAAAAGTGGGGGAGACCAGCCAGAAAGGAGGGAGCTTCCCATCCATAGGAACATTCTTCCCCCAAACAAGGCATTGGCACATTTGGGAGATGCTCCGTGCTGCCAAGGTACCTTCAGTTGTATAGGGCTGGGTCCCCATACCAGACTACTGCTGGGCTTCCCACAGATACACCAGTACCTGGCACCCATACTTAGCCACCTAAAGCAGGATATGGTGGACTGAAGCCATCCCTGAGAGACCTGGATAGGCATGACATAGCCAGTCTGTGCTTCAATGGAGGGTTTGTGCTTGCATGCTGATAAGAACTTGAGTGGACAGTACCTGAGCTACCCCACTATATAAGCCCATTCACATTACCAGTGGGCACTAACCCTGGGATGTGCTAGCCAGGCCATGATGGGCGGAAAGAGCCATGAGGTGAGGAGGCAGGGACTGACCCACAAGGCCCCCAATGGCCAAGCATACCCCAGCCAGGGCCAAATGGACCTACCATCACTGACCACCAGATACCTGCCATAGATACCACCTCACAGCCATGCACTCTATAATCTGGAATCTGCTTCCCTCAGTGCGAGCATGGCAGATGCTCCCATTACCTCCTTATAAGATGGCTGCACTGCCACTGCTACTGGCCCAGACTCCAACAACCAGCCTCCTTCAGCCATATCCATGTTGTTTTTCACAGTTCGCCAGACTCATCACTGCCAGGGGTGCTGAACAATCCTCCCAGGCCAAATGGACCCAACTTTGTCAATCAGTTCCACTGCCATGAAACCAGACTGGATTAAGGCAGACTAGCTCAGATCAGCTACCGTCCATCAGTTGCACTAAACTGTCAGAAAAGACAGATAATATCTTAGACTTCCGAGCCCCGTGTGACAACTTTGCAGTTTTCTGCACTCCCCCCGCCACACCCCAAAGATTTCCCACCTAGCTTCCTCTTCTGGGCCCAGGCCTTTCCTGACATCTAGATGTGCCACTAGGTCGCTGATGACACTAGCACTCAGCAGAGGAAGAAACTTGCCTCAGGGGTCTCCTGGTTGTGGGACACATACATGCTTCCCCTTTCTTTGGAGAAGCTTTGGATAACTTTCTTTGGTGGCAGTCCGCCATGCTCTTACAGCAACCTATCAAGCCCGACACGTAGTAACTATGATGATTGTCCTCCAACATCAATTTGTTCTGTTTTTCATAAATGAAATGTTATTCATCAAATCCCACACACTGCCAATCAAACGGTTAACTTCTTGTCACTTCAGTGCCTCTTTTTCTTTGCACAAAAACCCAGTACTTGCTAAAACAGATGCAATAACACAATATGCCATTGGTGGCATGAGTGAGAAAGCAATAGTGTGTGCTACCAGCCCAGGTGTGAAGCAATCTGCCCCTCAGATGGCTGCAATCCACCCCTACTGCTGTAAGTACTCTCTCCAAATAAAGTAAAACAATGAGGTGGGGGAGGCCTAGATAGGCTGGAGGCCTGCGGGGGCTGGGCCTAACCCTGCCTCAGCCCTCCTGATAGACCAGTATTTCCTTCATCCCTTTAGTCTCTTCATCATCCTCAAAGGATGAGTCTGCAGGTAGCTGCAGAAGTCCAACCAAAATGACTGCTACTGCTAGTAAGCAGGAGGCAAATCAGGCCACACAAATGCCACGCTCAAAATGGCCACTCTTGGAGCTGTGCATTTTGTAGATGCCATCATAACATGGCTGCACTGCCAAAAGGCTAAGAAGGTCACTGGGTGCCACTTTCAAAATGGCTGCTCCCAACTGAATAAATTGCCAAGCCCTCCTGCAAAATGACCCCTGCTGCCTGAAGGCCTTAGGCTGAGCTATTGCTGATGGAAATACTCCCTCTCAAGAAAGTATAAATGGCAGGGAAGGGAAAAGCCTAGATGGGGAGGGGGAGGGGGACTACTAGAACCATCCTGCTAGGCCAGTAGCAATAATGTATGAATTAATCCACCCCTCGGATGGCTGCAACTTACCCCTGTGGCCTACAGCAAAGCCTATTGCTGCTGCTGCTGCTGGAAGTATTCTCTCTTAACAAAGTAAAACAGTGTTGGGGAAGAAAGGAACCTGGGTAGCCCAGAGGCCTCAAGGGCTGGGCCTCACCCTGCTTTAGCCCACCTGACTGATAGACAACAAGCCCCAAATGTAAATAAGGAGAAAAAAGTCTCTTCCAAACCAGTGAGCCTGGCGCTGGGTCCTGGCTCTCCTCTTGAAGTTTGAAGGTAGTAAGCAGGGCAATATCACAGCTTCTCCAAGGCAGCAGCTGCTGCCTAGCCCTGAGAGCCTCCAGCCTCAGAGGAGCTCTGCTCAGGCTGAGCACAAGGCGCAACTGAAGGCAACAGGGTGGAGAAGCCAGCTAAGGCTACAGACTCCGCCCCCAATGCTAAGCCCTGGATGCCAGGGTGCGCCTTCTGCTTTCCTCCTTCTGAGGAGGCAAAGAGTGGCCACCAGCCTGAGTGGCTGTTGCCGCTAGCCGGGATGGCCGAATTCCCTCTGTGGTATTGTTCAAGATGGAAATCAGTCTGTCTTTAAGTATCAAGGATGCTCAGCTTTTTAACAGAATTTAAAACAATGAAGAATTTGTTGCACAAAATTTAATCCTTTTATAACAATTATATGATGTGTTTGTCAGAGAATGCAAACAATCATTTATTGAAGAGGGTAGTCATTTGTATGTGATTCTTTCTCCAGTGAGTTCAGGGTAATATGCATGTAGGTTATCCCATTTTCCCCCTAAAACAACTCTGTGAGATTGAGACAGAGAGTGATTGATCTCTGGATCTAGGGAGCTTCATGACTGAATGTGAATTTGAATCTAGATCTCTGTAGTTCAAATACAACTTATGTGTTCAAATCAATAAAAATTTGAAAGTGCTCTGCTTTGGGTGGACTTTGCCCTTAATTTGGACACTGGGGATTTTAGTGATACTGAGGAGTCTTTGCTATTAATACAATAGTAAAAAGTCCTGTAGCATCTTTAAAAGTAACCAAGTTTATTGTAGCATAAGCACAGTTATCTTTGTCAGATGCATCTGATGAAGAGAACTGTGGCTCTCGAAAGCTTATGCTACAATAAAGTTGGTTAGTCTTAAAGGTGCTACTGGACTCTTTACTATTTTGCTACTACAGACTAACACAGCTAACTCCTCTGGATCTTTGCTATTAATGTGCAAAACATACAGATGACTTTAACTGTTGGGAACTGTGATAGCAGTTCATAGAATGAATGATGTTCTTATACATGACTAGCTACATCCTCCAGACAAGAGAGGGTAAAGTAGGGATCAAAGAGATTTCTGCTATTAAGGTGTGCTGGAGGGGTTGATGGGGCAGCTGTGACCATGGATTGCCACATAGTGCAAGGTCTTAGTGCTTCTAACTCAAGTTATATTTGGCTAGGAACACTTACACAGGAGGCAAAGGACAGGTTTTTTTTTTAATGCTGCACAAAATCTAGCATTAATTTAGGCACAAGCTAAACTCTGTATTTCTGTTTCTGTCATTGGAATTCTTTTTATCACTCTAAAAGATGTATTTGAACATATATTTTACTTTGCTATGTGATATGATATTTCATTTGTCTTCACTGTGGATAAATAAATGTTTGTCATTCACTGTAATATTTTATTTCATCATTCCATAGACAGCAAAATGAGGGAAGAAAAAGAAGAGTGATCCGATCCATTCCAATGTATTATGCCATAATGCCTGTATACACACCCCCTCCGCATGTTGACTGAACACCCAGAGAAAGAGAACAGGCACTAGCATGCTGGCCCTGCCCCCTGCCTCTGCAGGACTGTGGGCTCATAAGCTCAAGGCTTACAGGTAGAGTAAGCATCTGGTCCCCAATCACAGGGAGGGAGCATACATGCAGATACTTCTTCCGTGGATTTGCACAGTGCAAACAACTCAGTGGTTTATTAGTGGTAGGGCCAACATGCTTGTGCCCCTGTCCTTTACATTGGGCTTTCTGCATATTCAACCCATGAGGATTGGATCTGCTTTATTCATTGGTTCTGGTCCCATACTACTTCAGTTCTTTAACTCTACATTTTGAGGGAATTGAACTAAAATTTGTCTGTTTTTAATTTCTGCACTAGGGAAATGCCCCATTTCTGCAGTTTCCTCAGTCAATGGGCTGAGGACTTACAGTATTCTCAGGTGAGGATGTGTCAGTTTTCTAAGTTGATTGCTCAGGAAACTTACAAGGTCTTTTTTTCTCTTTTTTAATGGCACCAACGTTGCAACATTGCCATTTTTTTAAAAAAAAACTAAGAACAAAACATGATTGTTGTTGTTCAACCAGTCAGGATACAGAGGAATAAAGGGGATGACGAAAGTCAGGATCAGGGCCAGGCCTCACACCAAAGAAAGCATTCTGCACTTCAAAAAAAACCTCAGTTTGACTTTGGGCCAAGCTACAAGTGACGAATGACACTTGGACAGCAAGTGTATTTCTCCCTGTTCACTTGCCCTCCACTCAATCCACTTGCCGTTCAAGTGTCATTCGTCATGTGTAGCTTGGCCCTTTGCTGGAAAAAAACCCATTAGGGTATGAGCTCAGGGAGAAAAGCTACAGAAAAGCCAGGGAAAGATCTGTGCTGCAGCCTTTCTCTTGGTGGAATACAGAAAAGTCTGGGAAGCAGTTTAGAGACTAAATTGGGGTATTTTGACCATGCATACAGGTCTGGAGAAAAATCCATGCTGTATAGGGGCAGAACAGATGCAAAAAGGACAGATGCAGAAAGGACCCAAGTTTGGTGGAGGAATTCAGTGATACAGAATGTTGTGATCATGTCAAAGTTGACAGCAACAATAATCTATTCACCAGGTTTGTGAACTATTTGAATTCCATTTCAACAAGGACTGCATAACACATAAATTCCAGGATGTGTGTAGCTTATCCAGCAAAGCTACACATGTGCTCTTTCTCTGTTTCCCCCTTAGTGTAAGCTTGCTGAATATGTTAAACCTCACTAAATATAGATGAGCTTAATTTGTATCTCTAAAAGATTTTGCAAAATCTGCATACTAAGGTGATTACCCTCCTCCTGGTAAACTAAATTAGTTTTTTCCCTAATGAATATACATATGCTATTACTAAGCCTTCCCAAAACTCCTCTCATTGTAGTATAGCTCTAACAAGCCTGTGCCAGTCATCTAGTTATGATGGGCATACATTTACTACATGTTCTTTATTAAGGAAGCCGCAGTGAGACATAAAATAAAATGTTCATAAACATCATTTCATTCTTGCATAAATTTTATGGAAGAACTTGCTATCCCACATTTACACATGCAAGGATTCAGTGGCTGACTTGAGAAATATGAGTAAAGCAGAAAGGGGAAATAGTTCATAACAAGAATAACACACATGAATCTGCCTTCTCTTGTGTTGGACCATTTGTTTATCTGGCAACTGCTCTCCAATCTCAGTCTCTCTTTTGCATCACTTACTAACTGATCCTTTTAATTGGAGATGCCAGAGATTGAACCTGGGACCTTTGGAATGCAAAGTAGGTCCTCTACCACTGAGCTACACCCCACTAGGGGTGTGCAATTCAGTATTCTGATTATGTTAAAGATACCAAATCAGGGCCGTTTCGGTTTTTTTCAGTATTACTGAAACATTTTCTGAATACCGAAAAAGTTCGGTAATACTGAAACAGAGATTGACGAAATGATTCGGCCATTGTTTTCAATGAGAAAACCTTCTCCCGGCTTTCCAGGAGTCTGGGGGAGCCATTTTCTGTCCAAATCACACCAAGCTTGGTGAAGACCTTCTCTTAACTCTCCTCTAACTACCCCCCCAAGTTTCAGAAAGATTGGACTTTGGGGACCAATGTTATGCCCTCCCAAACAAGGCGCCCCATCCTCCTACATTCTCCATGGTTCTCTATGGGGAAAAACAAGTCATCTTTCTAGGTGGCTTGGGGTGGCATTTTGCAAGCAAAATACACCCAACTTTCAGGAGACCTGTTCCCACCTGTCCTCCCACCCTCCACCAAGTTTCAGGCATATTCTACTTTGGGGGCCATTTTATGGCCTCCCAAAGAAGGTCCCCCTATCCACCTCCACTCCACTATTCTCTAAGGGGGAAATAAGAGAGGCTTGTCTGGCTAGGGGTGGCATTTTGCATGCAAAACTTCAGGGCCCCATCTCCCACCTGTCCTCCCACCCGCCACCAAGGCCCAAGCTGATCCCACTTTGGGGGGCCATTTTATGGCCTCCCAAAGATGCTGCTCTTAGCCCCCCCCTTCCTCAATTATTTCCTATGGGGGAAATAAGAGAGGCTTGTCTGGCTAGGGGTGGCATTTTGCATGCAAAATACACCCAACTTTCAGGAGACCTGCTCCCACCTGTCCTCCCTCCCTCCACCAAGGCTCAAGCAGATCCCATTTTGGGGGGCCATTTTATGGCCTTCCAAATATGCTGCTCTTAGCCCCCCTTTCTCCATTATTTCCTGTAGGGGAAATAAGAGAGGCTTGTCTGGCTAGGGGTGGCATCTTGCATGCAAAATACCCCCAAAGTTCAGGGGCCCATCTCCTACCTGTCCTCCCACCCTCTACCAAGGCCCAAGCTGATCCCAATTTGGGGGGCCATTTTATGTCCCCCCCCAAAGGTGGATCTCCTGCCACACCACTTTGTCTTTCTACTGTGGGGAAGACTTCCACACTGCAGAAACACATGGGATTGGGGCTGCCAATGGCCACAGCCACAGTCCACCTGCACCCAAACTGCCAAATATCACACACACACATGCACACACACACACACACACACACACACACACACACACACACAAAACCTAACATCCCCTGTCCTGTGGCCAGCCACTTTCTATTGATTCCTGTTATGGGAAAATCTCCCACAGCAGAAACCCATGGAATGTGGCATCTATGGCCACAGGCACAGGCCCCCTTTTAAATCCACCCCCACAGCCCCATACTGACCCAAAGACACCCTCCCCAACATTCCCACACCAGCCACTATCCCTGGAGCAGGCAGGCCAGCCATCCCCCATTGTTCCCTGTGATGGGAACTTTTAAACTCTCTTTCCCTGGGCAATTATGCACAGCCCAGGGGTGCCACAATGGTGGGCACACTCCTGAGTGTGAGCTTGTCCCTGTGAAAGAGCACCTGAACCACAGACACCCTCCCCCAAATTCCCCCACCACCTACAGAGATGGCTGGCCAGCCCCATTGTTCCCTATGATGGGACCCAACTGCACAACAAAGAATAAAACACAAACACACACTGAATAAAGTTTTTAAAAAATTATTTTCTCACTTTCAAAGTACAAGTAGGCAAAGAATTGTGACACATTACACCAGCAGTCCCCCACATAGAAAAATAATGCAACTCACTTAACATCAGAGAATCACAAAAACACAATTCCTGTCAAAAACACTTTATTTCTTTAGCAGCTGTAGGTTACGCAGCAGGGGGGCACACCAAAGGGCATGCCAGCAGTATCTTGCACAAAAACAACACAACTCATTTCACATTAAAGAATCACCCAAAACACAATTGCTGTCAAAAACACTTTATTTCTTTAACTGCTTTAGGTTACACAGTAGGAGGGCACAACAGGGCATGAAAGCAGTCTATGACACAAAAATAACACAACTCACTTCGCATCAGAGAATCACCCAAACACAATTGCTGTCAAAAACACTTTATTTCTTTAACTGCTTTAGGTTACACAGTAGGAGGGCACAACAGGACATGAAAGCAGTCTACTATACAAAATAACACAACTCACTTCACTGTTTTTGACAGCAATTGTGTTTTGGGTGATTCTCTGATATAAAGTGAGTTGTGTTATTTTTGTGTAGTAGACTGCTTTCATGTCCTGTTGTGTCCTCCTACTGTATAACCTAAAGCAGTTAAAGAAATAAAGTGTTTTTGACAGCAATTGTGTTTTGGGTGATTCTTTAATGTGAAGTGAGTTGTGTTATTTTTTTGAGCTCACTCTATTTGCAGATTTCTTCAAGAAATACCTCAGAAGTGGTACACTATCAATGCAATCCTATGAAGAATTACTCCAGTCTAAGCTCATTGAAGTCAATGGGCTTAGACTGGAGTAACTCTCCATAGGATTGCACTGTATAAATTTTCCTCATGGTGATCAAAGCAAAAAAGTATTAGTGCTTACAGCATTCATTCTATTCCACCTGAAAGAATTTTAAGAAGCTGCTGTGAATGTAACACACTACCTGCTGCATATTGCCATAGATCACCAGTAATTTGTTCAGTATCAAAAGTGAGAAGGTACAAACACAGTTAAATAACACTCGTAAAAATTAGGTTGACATTGTTTATTGTCAGGGGAGGTTCCCCCCCCCATGTCAGTGCCTTTTGGCTAAGGGGGGGGTAAATTGGGGAAAGATGGATTAGAAAGCCTTAAATCAGTCAAGAGTTTATGATGGTTGAATAAAGGGAGAACGAAAAGTTTGAGAAGTTTTGTAAAGGCAGAAGTCTTAATGAAGACCCTGTTAGAAGATACAAATGAACAATCAGCAGTAAATCCTTCTTCTTGCAGCTCAGTATGCTGTGTTATATATACACATCTCCTGATAACAGAAAAATAACAAAAATATTCCAACTCAGAAATGAGAACTGAAAAAAATGTTAGGCCATGACACACTCGTAAGTAACATTCAAACATTCTTTGAAAACAAACACCTTGAAACAACAAAGTGCAGCAACAACCAGACTAAAACTATACTGTATATGAAGGTCTGTTTCAGAAATTTACCCAGATGGCAGTCTTCATGTGGCTGAAGATCATGTGCTTCATGTGCTACTCCTCTTCACCAAGCAGGTATGTGACTCAAGGTCTCATGTAGAAGCCTATACACACCATCTCTCATCTTGCTCTGTTCTTCCATCTTCAAAAAGAAGAAGGGTATTAAAAATTAACAGCAACAACAACATTTGATTTATATACCACACTTCAGGACAACAATGCCACCCTCAGAATGGTTTACAAAGTGTGTTGTTTTTTTCCTCAAGACAATTACCCTGTGAATTGGGGGGCTAAGAGAGCTGTGACTGACCCAAGATCACTCAACTGGCTTCTAGTGGAGGAGTGGGGAATTAAACTTGGTCCTCCAGATTAGAATCCTGCCACTCTTAACCACTACACCACTTAACTGCTACACCACTACAAATCAGTCACCTGTATGGAATGAACCTATATTACACATTACTTTATTAATATGTTTATGGGGAAAGGTGCATATTGACTTATTCACTACAAAAAGACTGCTATTGTTGGGGTATAAATAGTGCCAAGGAGTCAGTGTCAATTTAAGTACATGTAAAGTGATTATTTGTTCTGTAATAATCTAGCAAAAGGAAGTATGAGAGAAACTAAAATTTATTTATTATTAAAACATTTATACTCTGGCTAACCCCCTTCCCCATGGTTTATGGTAGCTTAGAAATCCAAATTTACATACAAAATCCAATAAAACCTTAACCTCCCCTAAAAAAAAAACCCCTTTAGCCTACCCCTTCCAAATAAAATAACTTTACAGTACCTCCTAAAAATTTCTATAGATGACACCCCCTCACCTCCCCTAGGAACCTGTTGGCACTATGAAAGGAAAGGTATGGGCTGGACTGGAGCTGATACTAATCAGGCTATCTTAATCCAAGAATGACAAGCAAATAACAGCCTGAGAATGCAACTGGCACATGGGAGCATATGAGAAGAGATAGGGTTTTGTTAGTAGGAGAATTCTGGTACTCTGCAACTTGATGTGTGTTCAGGAGTGCTTGTAAGATAATTTCATTTCAAAAGGCTTCATGTTGATTTTTATACAGCAGTTTAATAACTGTGAAAAAGGTTTTTTTGTTGTTGCTATTGCTTGTTTAATAGGTTGGTTTTTTATTTTTAAAACTAGTTTAATTGTCAATATATGCTTTGCACATACTTGAAAAACACCTTAGGCCCACATAGGCATGGGTCCAGTGGAGATTTGCTGCAGACAGAAGAATCTCCAACCAAGAAGCATGATTTTCTTGGCTCTTCCTCATGCTGGAGACCAAAAGCCCTCCAGTTCCTGTGGGTCTCTATTTCTCAGGAACAGCATTTGGGGATTTCTGTACTACAGCAGGAAAGGGAGATAAAGACATTTGACAACCATGGGCAGAAACCCTTCCGGCCCACCAAAAAGTGCTGGTGGATCCAAGTCATAGCGGAAAAAGGTGATATAAAAATATTTTAAATAAATACATTGTAGAGATACACAGGCAATGAAAATAAATTTCATACAGTAGGCTGGTCCATAATTAGCCAATTGTTTGCCTTTTGATGGTTTCTTAAAAAGTGAGAAGCTTTTTTCCTGAGTAAGAGAATACACACACATAAGAAAAATCAGAGTGAACTGAGAACAACAGTTGTCATATCTTGAGATCTTTTGATCCCTCAGAACTTGTTCTCACAGTACTTGTTCAGAGAAGCCTTAAATGCTTTGATATATTATACCCTGGAGGTCAACCTGCAATCAAAGTGTTTGTGTTTGTGTGTGTGTTTTCTTGTCCATTTGTATCTGAATACTCTATTTTAAGGAATGTATAGATACTTTTAATGTGTTGAAAGCTACAAATAAAGGTACTGACTTTTATCCATAGGAATTCTCTTGTGAAGTTATATGGAGTTTTCTGAAAGTCAAGGTTATATTATAGGCAATTCAGTTAAGATTAGAAAATGCAGCTTTCATTAAGCTTTGCTTGTTCATATTATTACATTTTTCATAGAGGTTAGACATGTTTATGCATATTAGGTGAAGGAAATGCATGTAGTTGTGGGTGAATTAGTTATCAGGAGATACTAAACATTTGTTTTATGAGGTAAACATTGCTATCTTGAATCATTTAAAGTAATGGAGTTATAAATGATTTTCAGCATTGCTGTAAACAGTGCTCAATTCCTGCAAACACCAGGGTTTGATTCAGAAAATTATCATTCATTGCCTTTCAAATAAAAGATTTCAAAACAGTTCCTTGAATTAGTTTAAAAATATTAACATCTAGAGCAAGGACATACTATGTTCTGCAGATAAAAGACTTTGAACCTCTGTTTCCAGGCAACAAGAACTTAGTGCTTAAAATTCAGGTACTACTCGGTGGAACCAAATTTTCAGCAAGTATCTAGTGCGGGCTGTAGTGAATCTGCAATGCACATATCCAGTTTGGTGTAGTGGTTTAAAAGAAGCAGGAGTCTAAATTGGAGAACCGGGTTTGATTCCCCACTCCTCTACTTGAAGCCAGCCGGGTGACCTTGGGTTAGTCACAGCTCTCTCAGAGCTCTCTCATTTTCACCCACCTCACAGGGTTATTGTTGTGAAGATAATATTAATAACTTTTTGTAAACTGCTCTGGGTGTCACATTATGTTGTCCTGAAGGGCGGTATATAAATCAAATATTGTTGTTGTTATGCACATACTAGTAAGACTGAACATAGAAGGGTCCTAAGACGTAATCTGAAGGGCATAGGGACATCCAGTATATATCTTTGTGGCCCTGTGAAGAGTCCCAGTGCCCTGATCTTTCATCAGAACTTGGAAGCTAAGCAGGGTCAGTCCAGCTTAGAATTTGGATGGGAGACCTCAAAGTCCGGTATCATTATGCAGCGTCAGGCAATGGTAAGCTGACTTTGTTTGTCTCATGTCATAAATTGGCTGTGACTTGTTGGCACTTACCTCAGAGTCTCAGCTATATAACACTTGAAATATCTTGGGTGCCTAGGCATGCATAAAAATGGTTTGGATGTGAATATATCCATATATGAAAGGAAGGTCATTAGTTCTTTTATCAGGGTTTATACCAGAAAAGTTTCAGCTAGGTTGCAGTCATGAAGACACTAGATTCTGTACACTGAAGATAAGTTCTGGAGAACCATTTCACTTTGAAGTATATTGTCAAAGTGATCCAACATTTATAAAGGTCAATCATTGCTATTTGGAACAAAATATAGGAGCAGCAATGCCATTTGAAAACCATGTGCTGGTTTCCTATCTGCTCAATTGCAGCTTCTCTTGCTGCAGTACTTTCCAACCTTTTCTTTTTAAAGTGTGCTTTTTCATCAGCATCCCATCTCATCACTTAACATCAAACATTTTCTACTGACCCATACTCCAAAGTCTGTCTCTCCCATTGCTTTTTTCTCAGCACCTGATCCTTTAGCTTCAGTACAAAATTGATTTCTCACATGTCTTTATGATCTTCAAACCATGCTAAATACTCCTAAGGTTTTGAAGTTAGATCTGAGTGTGGAATTAAAGTGAAGTTCCTGTTCAGATACAACTGCAGAAAATAAACAGCAAAGAAAATATATACACATAGATGAATTTATATGTTTTTGTTCTTTCTGTATATCACAGTTGTGTGGAAATCTCAATCATATGTAAAACATATTTTCACTTTCATTTAGTTCTGCCATTCCATTATTAGAGGCAATTGACAAATGGGGAAAAAGAGATCCAAGCATATGCTTTCCTTTGGTCAATCTCACCCTCCACACCTCTCAGTCATGGCTGGGAAATTACGTTATTGCTGCAATTTTTCAGTGCAATCTCTCCTTTGAAAGAATAAACTTTGAGGAAAAGACTGGTGCCGTCAGAGATTGTGAAAGAATTGGTGAAAAAGCTACATGGGAAATTAATCTGGATTAAAAGTTTATGGAGTACACTGAATTGTTTCCATGCCACCATGGGCCAAGTGCGGAAGGGAGGGGGACAGCTTCCCAGGCCAGGGGCTGCACTGGATGAACCTGGGCATGACCCCTGGCTCCTGGTCTTTCCCCACCCCCACCCCCCACAACATGGCAGCCACCATGCCATCTCCCCACTCACCTCCCCTGAAGTTGATGCCCGCAATCCAGTCCCCCAGGTGAGTCTGGGAGCCATTGCATCTGTTTAAGACAGAAGTCAGTTCTCTGAACTTGAGTTTTTGCAGTGGTATTTATGCCTGATATAGAAAATAACTACACCACAATCTATACCGCACATGTATATCAGATATTCTCATGGTTTCCCACAAAAGCTCCTGGGAACAGTATCAAATCTGTTCCTGGGGAAAACATGTTTTTGCTTCTATCCACCTTCTCAATGCATCATGGTATTCTGAGAAGACAAAGATGGGCAAGGTGGAGGGTGGGGATAGGGTTGTTAAGTGCAATTATCTTAATTCCTCTTTGCTGAATTTGTCCTTGAATTCCAGCAATCCATTTCAATTCCTTATTTTAGGAATTTGAGTCAGTTTTGAATCAATCCTCTTTCATGAACAGGAATAGGAAGAATGAACAGGAATAGGAAGAATCAGATCTCAAAGAAGTAACCCTAACCCTAACCCTACCTCTCCCCCCTTCCCCATAACAGCCCTGTGGGTGGGAGTGGTAGGTAGGAAACATGCTCCACTTCCTGGTCACAAGATTTATTTTTACCACTGCAGCTAACCATCTGCCTGTCCCAAATTAGAGTTGTAGGAATACACAGTCAGCAATGAGATTGAATGAAAATTTTGAGGGTTCCTTTAAGATTGGCTTTGGGTCATGAGTGTTTCAGTTACAGTAGATCCAATCCAAGATAGCTCTGAGCTGTTGATTTGAAGAAAGTCTCCCTTCACCATCCAGTTGATGCTGAGGGGTTCACACCTAACACCAATACTTTATTTGCATTGTAATTGCCATGTGCCCTGACTTGGATAGCCCAGGTGAGCATAATCTTGCCAGATCTCAGAAGCTAAACAGGGTTGGCCTTGGTTAGTGATTGGATGGGAGACCAGGGTTGCAGACGCAGGCAATGACAAACCACCTCTGATAGTCTCTTGCCATGAAAACCCCACCAGGAGGTCACTATAATTTGGCTATGACTTGAGGGCACCACACACACATACAATTGCCATGTATGACTGTTAGAGATCTATTTAGGATTACTGATCCATTCTGTAGTCCCTCTTTCAGCTCCTTACAGCTATACAGATCAGAATAGTTTGAAAATTCCTAATCCCAAAGCCAATATGGGTTGGTGAGTGGGGTTAGGAATAGGATCCCCTATCTCTATTCTGCTCCTAAAATTAGCAACTAGCCCATAGCCTGTTTTGAAACATAGGGAGGAAGAGTAAGTCCTATATCTGGGGAAAAGAAGCTGAAGTTGACATGGGCAGAGCCTTAAATAGTTCACTCAATGGCCTCCTTCCTTGGTTCATCAGCACAAAGCCTCTATCTTGCAGTTGTGCACAGAGGCTGGCAAGGTCAGGGAGGGCCAGGAATAGAATGATGTGAATGGGATATTACCCTCCTAGGCCTTGCCCATGATTTTATACATAACAAAATATGGACATCTTTTCAAAATACAAAAGTAGTAACTTACATCTTTAATAATTTTAGAGAAATATAGTCTTTAGTTCTAGCAAAAGATGAGCCAAACTATGTTTTTGCTCAGGACTGCTGGCTAACATCCCCAAACTTAGCTCATATGAATTAACTCAGGAGCTATCTAGCTCTCCAGAGCCTTAAAATAACAGCTCTTAGGGGATTTTTGAATCACATCCCTGCAAGCAGTGATTTGCATTTGAACAAAAACCAGAAAGAGTCCCCATTTCATACTATCTTAACAAATGTCATCTGTCATATGTACAAATTTTAGTGTGATAAGAGATTTATGAAAATTAAGTCCAGACCTTGCTCTCATATACATCATAACATTATCTATTGCAAACTGTTGTAACAGAAGGGCTTTGGCAAGATTTTAAAGAAAAGACACCATTATGCGCCACTCTTGGGAAGTGAAATGTAACAGTTATTGACAAGTCTACAGTGCCTCAGTCCCTATGAGAAGTTCATTACTAGCCTATTGATTACTAATAAGACTCTTCATGTCTGATAACAGGCAAGCTGCATGCTAATATGCTCAGGGGACAGGGATGCAGGTCTAATGGCAATGATGATAAAGGGTTTTGACCAGAGACAGTTGCCACAGCAGTCTAAAGAAAGATGCATTCATCTTTACAGTGTTCAATAGTGATTAAGAAACCACCACCAAATGTTATCCACTATTTAAGATGACAATATAAGCAGATAACAATTGAGCACCTCTTAGAAGTCTTTGATGATATGCTGAAGGCATTAGTGTCTAAGGAAACCTTGTTAAAGAGCTGGCAGGACTGCAGTACACAGCACTCATTAGAACTAAGCAAGCAATTCACAAAGAATGATTTATTCAATGAATTTTGCATCTTTTCTGTGTTCATTGATTCTTTGCTCTGCTTTCAAACATATCACTGGCTCCAAACAAGCCACCCAATATTTTTTCTGGGTAATTCAAGTACTCTGCTTTGTTCCCCAGCAGTTCATCATCAGTCTCAGGTATTCTAACTCCAATCATCCTGATGTAGCACAGATAACCTTAGACATATAATTAAGTAATTCATAGGCAGACAAAGAGTTCAGTAATGGTAAGTTTAAATGGTAAACTTTTCAGCATCCCTAGGCTTAGAGTAGGGGTGTGCGATTTGGTATTGGTATACTAATAATATGTTGAATAATTGCCAATTCAGTATTATTCGGATATACTGAATAACATTAGAGAATCCCAAAATAAAATTGGGATACTGATTAAAACAATTCTAGATAAACACAAATATATTTGGGTTTAGCCAGCTACAGCCTTTTTAAATCTGACTGGCTGCTCTTGCAAGCTCCCCCTCCCCCAAACTTTCCAAGACTTTCCAAGGCAAGGGGAAAGAGACAGGAAGAAAAGAAGTGAGGTTTCCCCCCTTTGTAGGCTTCCCAGACTTGTCTGGGAATAGTTTGATGTTAGTTGTTGGTTCTATTGGGCTTGCAACACTGTCCTTTCTTGCCTCATTTTGGTTAAGTTTGTTTTTTTGACATTGGTTTTGCTAGGATTCTTTTTTTTTTATATATAATTTTTTATTTTCAATATCTAACATACAACTACTACATACATACATACCCTACAGAACAGTAACTACAAAAGACTACAATAACACAAGGGATAGGAAAGAGGAGAGAAAAAAGAGAGAGGGAGGGAGGGGTGGAAAAAGGGGAAGGTACCCTACAAACACTAAACACTAAACACTACATTTCTGTTTTCCCTTCATACTGCCATTATTCAAAAGTTAAAGCTTTATATTATATTGATGGAGTGGTTGACCTTACTAAATGCAAATTACAATTTAATTTCAAGTTAAATTTTTCTTCCCCTCCTGGGTCCCGGACGAAGTTCTCTCTGCGCAACTGCAGCCGCAGTGCTCGTTTCCTCCCCCTCCCCCTCAGACTTCTCCTTTTCGTCTTGCTTGGTGCACTGGAATTCTGGGTTCTTGTCCTCAAAATCCCTTAGTTGATCTTCTGATAATATCTTAAAGGCTTGATCTTTATGGGTGAACCAGATTCCTTCCGGAAATAACCATTTGTACTTTATTCCACGTTCTCTCAGAAGAGCTGCGAACTTTTTATACTTAAAACGTCTTTTCCGGACTAGAAATGGGACGTCTTTCAATATCTTAATTTTGTTGCCCAAGAAGTCCAAATCCGCATTGTATGAATTATATAGGATAGTGTCCCGGATCCTCTTAGATGAAAAATCGATGATGATCTCGCGCGGCAACTGACGCTTCATTGCATACTTTGAAGTAGCCCGACGGGCTTCCAAAATGGCGCTTTTAACTTCTTCTTTAGTTGCCCTCGCGGGTGTCGCCAATAGTTCCGAGACAAGACCCCGTAAGTCCTCGTTTTCCTCCTCTTTCACATTCTGGAGGCGCAAAATTGTCTGTGTTCGTTCCACTTGTAGCCCGATCAACTGATTCTCCACCAGTTTAAGCTCTTTATTCGTAGCCTTCACGAGTGACGCACTTTCCCGAGCAGACTTCTCTGCCCCCCCCGCTGCTTCCTTGATGGTTTTCACTTCGCTCTCCATTAAGCCCACCCTTTGATCTGTTTCATTCAGCTTGTCAACAAAGGGTTTTATAGCTTCACCAACCGCCATCCGTACAATTTCCTCCAGCGATTCTCCCTTTAAGGCAGCCGAAACTGACTGTCCAAGGGCAGGACTTTGTTTTTTTGTTCCCTTTTGGGGGGGGGGGGGCGCCAACCAAATTTTGAGACTCAGCAAAGGGGAAGAGTGAGCCTTCTTAGCTTCAGATCTCACCTCTCCTTCACGTACGCTTGTAATAACAGAAGGAATTCGCTTACTTGTAGGCTCTCGCCTAGTTCTGCTCTTTGCCGTTTCTCATGGCCCGGCAGCACTCGAGGTGCCGCGCACATCCGCCGGCCTCCGTAGGGACAAACGGGCAATTAACCCCCCGCATTGATTCCAGGGGGCTCTTCCCGCAGCGTCCCGGACCCAGCCTCCCTCACTGGGAGTTTTGGGGGCTAATCTTCGCAGATCAGCCGCCCGGACAGGGTGCCCGGCCGCTTCCTCTCGAGCCAGCGAAGAGGAGCGTCCGACATGGCGGAGAAAACGAAACCGAATCAGTTTTGCTAGGATTCTGTTGGTTTGGAGTTGGTACTGTTCTACTTGTATTGGTCATGGGTTCTGCCTGCTTGGGTTCTTTGAATTATACTGGTTCTGCTGAGCTTGCAACAGTTTCTTTCCCGTTTGTTCTGCTGAGATTCTCTTGGTTGGCATTGTTTCTGTTGAGATTCTCTGGTGTGATGTTAGTTCTCTTGCTTCAGTTTGTTTCTGATGGGCTCTGTCGATTCAGTTTGCATTGGGACCTGCATTTGGAAGTGGCTTTTGGTCAGGGGTTGCCCCTTTGCTTTAGATTTCTTTGCCTGGATAGCCTTGGATTTGTTTCTCCCACAGGAAACAATGGAGAATGGCTGGGGGCATAGTGTTCAGGTGCCCATAGAATTGGATCCCTGGGTCCAGTCTTTCTGATACTTGGGAGGTCTGTAGTGGAAAGGCAGGAATAGGTGCCCAGCAAATTTGGTAAAGTTTTCTTTAAAAATGAACCTTCCCTGGCCCCTGATATTTCCCCCCTTAGGAAATAATGGCAGAATACATTCAAGATTCCTGGTTAAAACCAAACCCAAATTGAGAATCTGAGCTGGATATCAAATATTTATAGCATTCCTCATGCCTGGATATGAATTAAGGTGATTTTTGGAGGGTGCACAGCCCTACCTCAGACTATCATGAATCAAAACAATTATCCTACCTTTCCTCAAAACAAACACTTGGTCATATAGGCATTGTAGGCCAGTAATATCATGATAAGACAAGGTCTATCAGAGGTACATTTTTCATTATTCAATAGTAAAGCTCTAAAAAAATATCTGGATAGCATAAAAGCCTTTTTTCACATCCACTGCTCACCCCACCCCAATGTCCCCCCAGTGTGACCAATGTGGACATTTTGTCATTGTGGCTGAATAGGAATTTAGGGGCTCCCTTCAGAAAAGCTTGGAAGGGTGTCTTTTCCATTTTCTGTACATTGGAGAACAGGATAATCAGCCACGTAAGACCTAACTAGAGATAGCATGATGTTGCTCTGGCATAGGTAAGTGTAACTGGCAAGCTCCATGAGGTTTATCCAATCCACCTGCTCTCATTGACTGGATGGTTAATGAGTTATGGTGCTGAGAAGCATCAGCTGAAACAGAATTGTTGAACAACATAAAGGGAAGGGTATGAGGCTTGGCACTTCTCAGCATTAGTTTTTTGTGTTAGCAAGGATAAACATGGTATGGCAGTAACACCAGCTGAGTTTGGAGCTGGGATTGGGTTGCCCTAATGTTGGCGGCCATAAAACTTAATCTGCATTAAAAAGACTAGAAAGTGTTTTATAAGCATGCAAATTAGTCATTAATAAAATGTAGTCTAACCCAAGTGTTCACAGTTCATGTCTTCATTTCATTGTGCAGGGCAAAAGTCCTCTGCACAGTAACATGAATATAAAATGAATAATAATTAGCATTTTTTAACTCACAATCCATTACTCTGAGGGTCAACTCAGCCCTTTGAATCCAACAGAACTCTACTTGGGTTCACAGGCGACTTCAGAAAAAACTCCTGAGATAAATCAGGACAACCCTATCACTTTAGTCACCAGTCCAGATCCACTGGACAGCCAGCTGGAATCAATAAGAATACAAAGAAACAGAATCAACGATGCTGACACTAGGGTGATTCTGGTGGGAGGAAGAATCCACCAATTTCAGGCAACTTGGCTGAGATCTACCTCTGACAGGTGGGTAAAAGAAACAATTTCAAACGGCTGTTTGATAGAATTTTCTGCTCCATCCTCCAATCACTTCCTGAGCTCCCTAGTCTCAAACTGCCGGCTGAAATGACAGTGGACCCTCAACACAATAAACCACCTTCTGGTCATAGACTCAACAGAGGCAGTCTCATCATTGCAAAGGTTCTCAGGAATTTACTCTTCTTCTTCTTCTTTTTTACAGTTCCAAAAAGAAATAGAGACTGGAGAGCAATCTTTTTGAACAAATTTGTGAGATACCAACTCTTCAAAATGGAAATATTGTGAATCATCACAGAGACTCTAGAGAAGGGAGAATACTTCACAGCAGCGTATCTCCACATACCAATTTTTCCAGTGTACCATCCCTTCTTCAGATTCACCTTTAGAAAGCTCCATTTCCAATACAAAGGCATGCCTTTCAGTCTGGCATCAGCTCCAAGAATATTTGTGAAGATCATTGTGCCACTAGTAGCTTACCTGAGTACCTACGGAATCTATGTGCATCCATACCTGGACAATCTTCTAAACAGGTCACACTCCCACACAAAAGCAATCAAGCATCTAAATATCACCATTCTGTGCCTCACAGATCATGGATTCTTAATCAACATCCAAAAGACCCAGATGTATACATCTCAATTAATACTTCATCTGGGGACAATAATAAACTCTCAACAGGGCAGACTATTCTTAACTCCAGAAAGGGCACAGAAGATAGTAAAAGCAGTAAAAACCATTCAGATGGTAAAGAAATTGAATCTCATGATGTTAGTATGGTTACATGGCTCAATCAGTTGCTGCAATCAATTCTGTGTCTTGGATCAGGGCTCACTCTCAAGAATTATAGTAGCTGATATTATCATATCAAGGACACTGCCTACAAACAACACATCAGACTGAACATACCAGTCCACTGAAGAAATATCTAGCTTGGTGGACAATCAAGAACCATCTCTTCAGGGAGAAACCACTTCATTGGTCAGCAGACATACAGATTACTACAGTTCCAAGCCTGGTGAGTTGAGGAGCCCATTGCCCACTGTGAAATGTACATGGAATATGGGCCAAAATCGAATCCAGAAACAGCATAAACTTCACAGAGTTGCGAGTGATCCACCTGGACCAACAGCATTTTCAAAAGAAAATAGGGAACATGAATGTCTGCATAACTGACAACAATATAGCAAAAGGGCATATAAATTGTCAGAGTGACCAAACTGAGATCATTGCAGCAGGAAGCAACACACACAATGTTGTGGGCTGAAATCCATATAGTCTCCATAAGAAGAGAACACGTACAAGGCTCACTAAATGCCCACACAGACTGGCTAAGCAGAAGCCTGTTAGACTGGACACTCCAGTCTAATAGCCCTGTTCACTCAATCACCATGTGAACTACCAATAGAACAATATTAGTACCAATTGTAGAATATTATCAGCACCTAAACCATCTACATTGTGTTTATATGACTATACATGGAAGGCATATATGAGATGGTATAGAAGGAAGCAACGCCAAGCACTATCAGTAAGCCTTCACCAAATACTTTGATTTTTGCAAGATGGTTTGTCTCAAGGTCTTAGACCAAACACTATACATAGATAGGTATGAATCTCACGCTTCTGTCATTCCAAATATAAGTGATTTCCCCATTTCCAGGCACTCATCAGACATGGTGCTGCAGGCTCTATAGTACCATTTGAGCCACTGCAAGAGGTGCCTGTCAAGTTCCTGACACTTAAAGCACTATTCCTTGTGGCAATCACTTCAGCAAGAAGAATATATGAATTGGGAGCACTATATATTTCCAAGGAACTATGCATCTTCCATAAAGACATGGTGGTTCTACATACAGATCCCAAATTTGTGCCTCAAATGAATTTGGTTTTTGCAGGCCAGCTTCAAGAGGGGGGAGAGCTAGGTGGCAAGGCGACAAAATACATAGACAACTATGATGGAGTTAAAAGAGGCCACAACTTTATTGATTTACAGTTCAAGGAGCATTGGCTCCTCATAGGGCATAGATCCGAGCATTGGCTGACCTGCCTGCCAGCCAATGAACCACTGTGCCACCTCAGACCTAGGCTGAGAGGGGGAAACCATGGGGTGACAGTCAGTGGGATGGTACCTGGGTGTACACCCCTGTGTGGATCATTCCCTGCCACTTGGGAGTGAGGCGAACCTGATAGCCCCTGAGCTGGGCATGCACCTGCCATGCCACACTCCCCAGACCCCTTAAGGGGATCCCCATAATAGGGAAACTGAGCTCACTGGCCCTGTTTCTCCCCAAATGGATCGGTTCCCAATGCCCCAATTGCCTGCTCCCCTCCAAAATTGTGATGAAAGGGAGGGCTGGGCAGGATGCCAGACATGAGCCAAGTGCTGCGGGGTGGGGACTGCCTCTCTTACAAGGGCCAGCAGCAGACCTGAGAGGAGACTGAGCCTCCCGAGTCTGCAGTCCTCTCCCCGCCCCAACCAGCCTGTTCTGATTGGCCAGCTGCGCTTTGAATCTGGGCAGCCAATGCCAGGGAGCCAATGCCGACTTCCAATATGGAGTCCGCCATGCTGTCCTGCCCTCCACCACCCCCCTCGTGGCCCGCAACTGAACCTCCCCCCCCCAGTTAAATCTGGGGAGCTGGCATTTCACAGAATTCAGGAGCTATTCCTACCATCCTTCAGGAGAAAACTGGCATTCACTGAGTCTACTTATGTACTTTAGAAGCCAAACAGAAAGTCAGAGGCTTTGTTTGTAGCATATCATCCAGTAGTGAGGGGGAAAAAGTTTTTTAAAGTTAGTAGGTCATTGAAAAAGTGGATATCAATAGGCTTCTCATTTCAAGGTCTCTTCCCACCTGAAGAATCATGTGGCATTCTACCAGAAGTGCATCTACCACAGCAGCCTTTCATATGAATGCCTCAGGGGAGAACATATGCAAAGCAGCTACTAGAGCATCCAAGTCAATGTTTGTAAGGAGTTACAAAATGGACACAATGATAGCAGCAGATGCAGCCTTTTGTCAAAAAGTGCTGTAACAGGTGAGGTGTACAGACCTGGGTCTGTGATTTGCAGTCGGGATCCTTCCACCACTAGACATGTGGCTTTGTAACAACTCAAGTGTGACAGGATGTCCTCCTCATCTCAAACAAAAATGGAACACTGGACTTACTGTGGAAGTTTCTTTTGTTTGAGAATATGGCGGACATCCTGGACAGAAGCATGCTTTTTTGGATTAATGTTCCAATGGTGGAGGAATGGTCTGCCGATCGGGACATTAGTTTGTGAAACTATTACTGTTTGTTCCTCTGCTTCATACAGTATCACAACATCTTCTGATTTCTAAATCTGAACCTTTACAGTCTCAGGAACAGACAATTAGCTGTGACACCTTTGCAATGTTTTTTTTTTCCTGATAAAAAACCCACAAATATGCTCAAGTCTGAAATTCCAGCTGCAATACAGATAGGATGGAAGAAATGCTTAATATATTATCTAGTCTGCTTATGGACCATTTAGACCCAGTTACAGTGATGGATATTGACAAGATCCTGGCATCAGTGAAGGCTACAACTTGTGCTCTGGATCCTTGCTCATCTTGGCTGCCAATATATTGTGCTTCCCACTTCTGATGGGATTTGGTTGACCCTTACTGAATCAGTTAAGAGCCTAGATTTATACTAGATCAAGCATTGCTGCTAGAGAAGCAAATAAATGGAGCTGCAAAAGAAAGAAAGAAAGAAAGAAAGAAAGAAAGAAAGAAAGAAAGAAAGAAAGAAAGAAAGAAAGAAAGAAAGAAAGAAAGAAAGAAAGAAAGAAAGAAAGAAAGAAAGAAAGAAAGAAAGAAAGAAAAGGCCTTCTTCCAACTCAGACTAGCCTGGCAGATGGCCCCCTAGATTTACACAGCCAGTTTGGCCATCTGGATCCATACCACAGTGACATTGAGACTGGACTACTGTAGTGAACTCTGTATAGATCTCCTCTCAATGTCAACTCAGAGACTCCAGCTGATGCAGAATGCCATAGCTCAGTTATTATCAGAACCTAGGCAAAACATGCATATTACTCCTATTCTACAGTTATTCCATAGGTTACCCATCAGTTACTCTACTCATAGGTTACCCATCAGTTACCCATCAGTGCCTCTACTCATGCACTCTGTTGTGGCCTGCACCTTATGGAATGTTCAACTTGAAGAAGTCAGAAAAGTTTCTCCTCTCCTGGCTTTCTACCAACTATGCAAAACTGAATTATTCAAGAGGGCTTTTTCAACACAGATAGAAAGGCTGTACTGTAAGAAAGTGGTTTCAAAGAGATACATTGGTAAAAGGCTATGGACTATAGGCTATACTACTATGTACTATCTGTTGCTGTAAGTATGATCTTACTTGGTGGTTTCTGTCTTATTTAATATACCACGTTTAAAATTGCTTATTCTCAGTTTCAGCATTGTATCAGTTTTGTATCTGATTTCTGCTTGTTTTCAAATCTCTGCAAATTTGCCTCTGCATATGTGATTGCATTGTTTATTTAATCTCCCAGCTGTTGACCATTTTGACTTCAAGTGTGTAATTCACCTTTAGTCTCAGTGAGAAAGGCAAACTATAAGTAATGTAAACAAACAGTGGATAAAAACTTGTAACAGATAGTATCTCTGAGTTTAATTAAATGTCATGATCTTGCTTGAAACATCATTGTTGCTACATTACCTTCTGAGGGTTCACTCAGAAACATCTGGAGAGCTTGAAGGAGGCTGCAGCAGGAAAGGGCAGACATGCATGCTATTAACTCCTTCCATTCATGATGTTCAATATCCAAGCCACTATAGACAATGAATGTTGATTTATAAAATCACTCAACACATGGAAAAACACTGATCTTAAAACTTTAGAGCATGTCATGCACATGGCACATAGACTTTCATGTACATGTTCACAGCCTTGAGGTATCCAATATACCTTATTAGACACACAAGAACAGGCATTAAGAACAAACTATATGAAAGCAAAAATTGAAAAGACCAGAAATGACAGCAAGAGTAGATTATGTAACAAAGCAGATGAAATGTTTGATAATCTCATCAGTGGGAGCAGTAAGATCTCACAAAATAACTATAAAAACTATAATAATAAAATACCTGCAATGATGCACTGGAGTTTATGCAAAAAGTATGCACAACTGTTGTGAAATACTGGTGAGAACCTAAGTCCAAGCTTGATGGGAACATAAGCTCAAGAAAGTTATTGAAAATAAGAAAGTTAAGATCTTGTGGGATTTCAAAATCCAAACGGATAAGAAGCTAGAACACAATACTCCAGATATTACTGTGGTTGAAAGTAAGGTCGTCCAACTGATTGATGTGTCAATCCCAGGTGACAGTCAAATTGAGGAAAAAAGAGCCTGAAAAGAGCCTGAAAAGATAAAAAAATATCAAGAACTAAGATTTGAAGTTCAATGTCTCTGGGAGAAACACTCAACAGTTATTCCAGTAGTCAAAGGAGCACTAGGTATGATTCCAAAAGGACTAACTAAACACTTAGGAGATATCAACATGTACAAGTATGGCCGTCATGTTACGGCTGGGGTGCTATAGGCTTGGTGGGGGTTTCATTCACCTGGCTGGCCAAGTCCTAGCCATGAGCATTGGATGGCTCACACTCAGGGCAGCAGGGCTCGCCCAGACAGGTTAGGGAGGAGGTCCAGGAGTGACCCCAGGGCCTGACTTGTACTGCTAGTTAGGCCTTGCCATATTATGTTTAATGTTATTATGTTGCCAAAATAAAACGGCCAGTTAGTTCCCAACACTTGTGTCTGCCTCTTCATTCTGTCTGGGTGGGCAATAAACAAGATTCCATGTCTGCTCCATAGCTGGCATAGAAGAGGTTGGGAAATAGGACCAAGAGAAATGAGTGGAGGAAGCCATAGTACCACCCCTTCCTGATTTAATGTTAGATTTGAAGATGTCCTGGTAACCATATATACAAAAGACAGGCAGAAAAAGAGGAAGAAAAAAATCAGCTCTGGAATAAAATACAGGCAATAGTTGATATTTGACAGTATCAAGAGATGTGCAATAGAATGAATGTACCAAAGGAAAGAAGCTGTTTAAGAATAAAAGGTGGGGCAGATGAAAACTACAGTAATTAATTCTGTTCTCTGTGTCATTAATATCACACGAATAACCCTCAAGGACACTGAGAATAATAAAAAAAGCAATTAATTTGAGCTTTATTCCCTTTACGTTCCCATAATTACATTCTGAAGATGAAATGTATTTATACAAGGGTCATGTCTTTTATATTTTAGGCACAATGTCCTCCAGGTTCTTTACCATTGTAACTATTTGTTCCCTCCTGGGGTGACACTGAGACTAGCCATTTCAAACATTAACAAAAGGCAAATGCAAAAAAAAAAAAATCACCTGGAAATGAACAAAGAGACCAAAGCCTCCAGGTACTGCTCATTTCAAAAGACTTGCAGGCAAAGGTACCATTTGTGGAGTTCTGAATTTCGTTTGCATCCATTACATTTGCAACAGAGAAAGCAGGAAGGAAAGTACATGCAAAGGTGAAAAAAGATGTGCAAAATTTATCTCAATGATGCTAATTTGGAAGATCATAGAACTGCCGCTCCCAATATCAGGCTTTACTTCAGAATGGAAAAGAGAAAAACCCATTGAACTTTTTAAAAAGTAGATACAACTGAATGAAAGATTAGGACATACAAAAAGAAACTTGATAGAAATGGGCAGGATTTGCTGAAAGGGCATTATAACCTGGGTAGGATGTTAGGGAATGGATCACTTTCAAATAAGGTAATCTTATCTTTCATTTAATCATACCGAGAATTTCGAGAACTCTGTCCTTAAAACGAGGACATAAAGGAAACCAGCTAGAACTGCAATCACCTTCAGTGCTCATAGCAAGGAAAGAAAAATGAAGTAACTATTTCATTTCAGTGTTTTAAAAAAATCTGCTTATTCTTAATATGCCTTTGCTATGGCGGATATAACAGTCATCAGGGTCAGTCACTGCTAACTATAAACAATCCTCTTTTGGCTTTCCATCCCCCATATCTCCTTGGTTGATAAATATATGTGTATAGCTAAGGGTGGGAAAGAAGACCACATGGTATAGATTGATCTCATCTGATCTCAGAAGATAAGCAGGGTCAGTATTTGGACAGGAGACCACCAAGAAAGACTGCAGAGGAAGGCAATGGCAAAGCACCTCTGCTTCTCACTTGCCTTGAAAGACCCTTACTGGGGTCAAAATAAATCAGCACTTATGATGTGTGATGGCACTTCACACACACACATACAGCTAAGGACAGTGTGTCTGTTAGTATAAAAACAAGCCTTTTATCCAGAAAGGACACAGCATCCCTTCTAAACAGAAAGAATCAAAGATGGCTATGCCATAGTTCAATCATCCAATTCAGCTCAGAATTCTCACCTTGGGGTCGTTTCTAACAGCTATCAGCCTTGGTCTTTTATGCCAAGGCCAATGGGCAAGATGACTGTACAGGTGACTGAAGGGTAACAAGGATCCTGGAGGAGCGGGCTACAGGCTATGGGAGCAATGCAAAGACCCTCTGTGAGTGAACATTAGACATGGGCATGAACGGGAAAAAACTGAACACACTGTTAGTTGTTCGTTGCCAACGATGAACACGAACAGATGAACAGTAACGAACATGTCCCGTTAACGAACATGTTCGGAGAAAGTTGTTCGTGGGGGCCAGAATGGCCCCCGTTGCACTTAGAGAGCCCATATTCACAGGGAGTGTTCAGCAGGCTCTCCTCCAGCCATCATGGAGTTATATATTCCCAAATCCGACACCCCCAGGAAACTCCCATTTGACACAATAGGAATCATCACTTGACTTTGGACCCGTGTACAAGTGGTGGACTCGAGGGTGAGCTACCTCCCCTCTAGGGGGTGAGAGGTTTGGCTGCTCACCAGCGACATCCCCCATGTGCCCGCCCACCAGGCCTTCCAGAGGCTACTTTCTGCCAAGGTATAATGGTGGGTTATTTTGGCTGCCGCCAGGCCTGGCAGGCTGGGGGAGGGGGTGGTGGGCTGCCTCCTCTGTAGGGGGTGGTGGGTTTTGCTGCTTCCCAGAAGCACCCCCATGTGCCCAACCGCCAGGCCTCCCAGAGGCTAATTTCCACTAAGGTATAATAGCGGGGGATGTCGGCAGCCACTGGGCCAGGTGGGCTGGGGGAGGTGGTGGTGGGATGCCTCCCCTCTAGAGGGCAGGGTGTGTGGCCACTCACCAGCAGCACTCTCCGTGTGCCTGCCCACCAGGCCTCCCAGAGGCTACTTTCCGCAAAGTCTGAAAGGTGGGTCAGGTCGGCAGCCACTGAACCTGGCAGGCTGGGGGAGGTGGTAGTGGGCCACCTCCCTTCTAGGAGTGTGGTGTGTGGCCACTTTCTGGTGGCACCCCTCATGTGCCCACCCACCAGGCCTCCCAGAAGCTACTTTACATCAAGGTATAATGGTGGAAGATGTTGGCAGCTGCCGGGCCTGGCGGGCTGGGGGAGGCAGTGGCAGGCTGCCTCCCCTCTAGGGGACAGTGTGTGCGGCTGCTCACTGGTGGCACCCACATGTGCCCACCCACCAGGCCTCCCAGAGGCTACTTTCCACCCAGGTATAATGGTGGGTGATGTCGGCAGCCACCAGGCCTGATGGGCTGGGGGAGGTGGCAGCAGGTTGCCTCCCCTCTAGGGTGTGGGGGTTTAGCCACTCACAGGTGGCACCCCCCATGTGCCCGCCCGCCAGGCCTCCCAGAGGGTATTTTCTGCCAAGGTATAACTGTGGATCATGTCGGCCGCCGCTGGGCCTGGTGGGCTGGGGGAGGTGGTGGCGGGCTGCCTCCCCTCTAGGGGTGGGGTGTGTGGCTGCTTGCTGGTTGCAACCCCCATGTGCCCGCCCACTAGGCCTTCCAGAGGCTAATTTCCACCAAGGTATAATGGTGGGTGATGTCGGTGGCCACTGAGCCTGGTGGGCTGGGGAAAGTGGTGGCGGGCCACCTCCCCTCTACGGGGTGGGGTGTGTGGCTTCTCGCTGGTGGCACCCCCCATGTGCCCTCCCACCAGGCCTCCCAGATGCTAATTTCTGACAAGGTATAATGGTGGGTGATGTTGGTAGCTGCCAGGCCTTGTGGGTTGGGGGAGGCAGTGGTGGGCTGCCTCCCCTCTAGGGAGCGGGGAGTTTGGCCACTGGCTGGAGGCGCCCCCCATGTGCCTGCCTGCCAGGCCTGCCAGAGGTGGTGCAGAGGCTGTTGCTGGCCAAACACACCGGTTGGACATGGAGCATTGGACGTTTAGGTAAACGGGATAGACGAGTTTCTCAATAGACAGGTGCATAGCTGTATGGGATAGGTGTATAGGATAGAGGGATGCATGGATACATTGAATACCTGTATTGAATTGACAGGGGAGACAGATACTGTGTATGGGCATATTGGGGAGACATGTGGATTGCTTAAATATCTGCATTATCCCATCATTAGAAAGTTGGAAAGAACCAAGGGTGGGAGGTGGGGACTGCCCCTAACATGTAGAAGTGGAGGATGCCTTTCCCCCCATTGTGGGGGAGGCATTGGTTCCCCTAAGAAAGGGGATTGTGGGCAGACAGGTAGGTGCCCACGTAGGGAGCTGTGGAATGCCCCACACATCACCCACCAGTCTGCTGTCATGGATGTGACAGCCTATTCAGTGCTCCCTACAGAAGACGGCAGTTCTACAGAATCTGCACCACTCAGAGATAGCTTACCTGTGCAGGCAGTACAGGCAGGCTGCCACCACCAACACCCTGGGTGTTGTGGCCAGGACCCATTCCCCCCTGCTCAGAGGGGACAGCAGGTGCCATGGAATGTGGGACACCATGCAGCACAACCTTATCAGCAACAGCTTTTGAGCTGCCCCTCATACCCAAAAGCAGCAGCAGTGGACAGCACCCTTCACTGAAAGGGTGGGAGGGACCCATTCCCCCCTGCTCAGAGGGGACAGCAGGAGCCATGGAAAGGGGGGCACCATGCGGCACAACCATATCAGCAACAGCTTTTGAGCTGCCCCTTGTGCCCAAAAGCGGCGGCAGCTGACATGACCCACCTTCCTGCCTTTGTGGAAAGGACAATGGGCAGGACAGGAGAGGCCGTTGGGAAGGGTTGTCTTGATTCCATCCACAGAGGGCAAGGATGAAAGAGGGACCGCCTGGGAATTTGTCAGGGAGAGGACATGATGGGCAGGACAAGATGTGTGGAAGGGTCGTTTGGGCACCATCCAGAGAGGGAGAGGTTGAAAGAGGGACCGGGACGTTGTCAGGGAGAGGGGAATGAAGGGTTGCTGGCTGCAACAAGGGGCAGGACCAGGAAGACCCCTTCATTGGCAAACCATGAGCTGAGAAACCCACTGAGTCACAGGGTAGCGGAGGCAGAAAGGATAGGATGGGCAGGACAGGAGAGGTTGGGAAGCATCTGAGAGGTTCCGGAGAGGGAGAGGTTGAAAGAGGGACCATCAGGGAACTTGTCAGAGAGACGGAGACAAAGGGTTACTGGCCACATCCTGGAGCAGGACCAGGAAGCCCCCTTCGTTGGTGAGCCATGAGCCAAGAAACCCACTGAGTCGTGGGGCAGTGGCGGCAGATGACATGACCCACCTTCCTGCCTTCATGGAAAGGACATGAGTCATGGTGCGGGACCTATTCCCCCCTTCTCAGCGTGGACAGAAGGTGCCATGGATAGGGGGCACCATGTGGTATCGTACAACCTCCTGCATCCCTCGTGGCCAAATGTGGGGGCAGCTGACATCACCCAATTTCCTGCCTTCACGGAAAGGATGATATGGGCAGGACAGGAGTGGTCATTAGGAAAGGTTGTACTGGTTCCATCCAGAGAGGAAGAGGTTGAAAGAGGGAATGTCCAGGACCTTGTCAGGGAGAGGAGAACAAAGGGATGTTTGTCACAGCCGTATTGCAGAGCGGGACCGGGAAGTGCCAAAGACAGCGGCAGTGCCATGGTAGTCCCCCGTGATCAAAGGCACTGGCAGCAGCTGACATGACCCACCTTACTGCCTTCGCAGAAAGGACGGGATGGGCAGGACAGGAGAGGTTGTTGGGAATGGTCGTACTGGTTCCATCCAGAGGGGGCAAGGTTGAAAGAGGGACCGGGAACATGTCAGGGAGAGGAGAGGATGCAATGGGCGGGACAAGTTGTGGGGAAGGGTCGTATTGGTGCCATCCAAAGAGGGATCAGTTGAAAGATGAACAGGAGAGGTCATTGGGAGGGGTCTGAGAGGTTCCAGAGAGGGAGAGGTTGAAAGAGGGACCATTAGGGATACAAGGACAAAGGCTTCATGGCCGAATTGCGCTGAAGGACCAGGAAGCCCCCAACAATTGCGAGCCATGAGCCAAGAAACCCACCTTCCTGCCTTCACGGAAAGGATGTGACTTGTTGAGGTGGGACCCATATCCCCTGCCCAGAGGGGACAGCCAGTGCTGTTGACAAGGGCCACAGTACCACACAATTGCATGTGCAACAGAAGCTGAGCTGTTCCTCGCTCCCGGAAGCTGCTGCAGCTGACATCACCCACCTTCCTGCCTTCGTGGAAAGGACAGGATGGACAGGAGAGGCTGTTGGGAGGGGTCTGAGCAGTTCCAGAGAGGGAGAGGTCAAAGAGGGACTGGGAGCTTGACAGGGCGAGGAGTACCAAGGGTTAACAGCTGCATTGTGGAGAAGGACCAGGAAGGAAGACCCCAACATCCACCATAAAGGATTACACAGACTGCTCCAGGAGAGGCTTGTCTGCCCATCCTGTGTCTTAGTGGAGGCAGTTGCCAGCATCACTCACCTTCCTGCCTTCACAGAAAGGACGGGATGGGCAGGACAGGAGAGGCCATTGGGAAGGGTCATATTGGTTCCATCCAGAGGGGGAGAGGAGGACAAAGGGTTGTTACCAGCCGCATTGTGGAGCAGGACCGGGAAGACCCAAAGTTGCCAGCAGTACTGTGGTAGTCCTTTGTGCCCAAAGATGGTGGCAGCTGACATAGCCCACCTTCCTGCCTTCACGGACAGGACAGGCTGGGCATGGCAGGAGAGGTCATTGGGAAGGGTCTTATTGGTTCCATCCACAGAGGACGAGGATGAAAGAGGGACCATCCGGGAACATGTCAGGGGGATGATGTGATGGGCAGGACAAGTTGTCTGGAAAGTTTGTATTGGTGCCATCCAGAGAGGGAGAGGTTGACAGAGGGAATGGGAACTTGTCTTGGAGAGGAGGACAAGGGTTACCAGCCGGGGAAGCAGCCCCGAGAACTGACGGGGGCTACAGCCCGCTGCAGAGGAGCTTGGCCTAGAACGACAGTAGACTTGGGGTAGCTCAGAGCCCAGGTAGGTCCAGATCCATGGAGGGATACCCAAGTAGGTTGATGTTGACCTTGACGAAGGTCAACATGTCCACCAGGTCTGGGTGCAGACATGCACAGCGGGGACGGAGGAGGTCTCCCAGGTGGGAGAACACCCGCTCGCTCTGCATGCTGGTGGGAGGGCAGGACAGGATGTTGGTTGCAATGACGGACAGGTCTGGCCATACGGCAGATTTACTCACCCAATACTCCAAGGGGTTGGAATGGGGGGGACTTGGTGGGCTCCACGAGGTACTCTTGCACCATCACCCCTGCCGAGTCCTCCACTGTGAGGGATGCACCCACTGTGCTGCGGCCAACCACACAGTCCAACAATGTGGCCCAGAGTTCAAGTAAGGCCATTTGGGTGGGTCTCTCCTGGCGTAGCACTCTTCCTCCTTTCTCCACTCCCTCCTCTTCCTCCTCCTCCTCCTCTTCCTCCTCCTCCACCACCTACCCCTCGCCACTATCGGGTTCCCTCTGTCCTGCCTTCTTTTTCTGGAAACGGAGCACCGCTGTGTGGAGCTCCTTTTTCCAGCGCTGTATCTGACCCGCCCGCATGGTGATGCTGTCCTTGATCTGGGGGTCACAGAGGGAGGCCATTTGGTACAGCACCTTGTGGTGCAGAGGATGCAAGTGCTCGGCCACGCATGCCTGGATCCTCCTCACAAAGTCCCGGAGCCTGAGGAGCAGCTCTTTCTCATGCTCAAGCTCATTGGCAGGAACTGGTCGAGTCCGTGGCTCTCTTCCCAACTACCCCACCCCTCCTCCTGCTCCTCTTTCTCCGCCACCCGCCCCTCGCCCCTGCCCGGTTCCCTCAGGCCAGCCTTTTATTTCTGGTAATGGAGCACTGCTTTGCAGAGCTCCTTTTTCCAGCACAGCATCTGACACGCCTGCATGGTGATGCTGCCCTTGATCCAGGGGTCACAGAGGGAGGCCATTTGGTACCTTGTGGCACAGAGAATGCAAGTGCTCGGCCACGTACGCCTGGATCCTCCACACAAAGTCCTGGACACTGGGAAGCAGCTCTTTCTCATGCTCGAGCTCCTTGGCCAGGAAATGATCAAGCCCGTCGATCGGGGGATGACCTGACCCACGCTGGCCTCGTAGGAGCACAGGAGCTCGGTGGCCTCCTTAAAGGGTTTCAGCATCCAGGACATCTGGGCAAGGACTTTCCATTCCATGGAGCTGAGGCTCAGCTCCTCTCCCCCCCTCAGAATGACAGGATGACAGGATGTCCTGCAACAGGCCCCTCTGATCCACCAGACAACATATCATGTCATAGGTGGAGTTCCAGTGGGTGGGAAGGTCCTGAAAGAGTTGGTGCTAGGGGTTCTCCCTCCCCCTGCCTCTGGAACAGCTCGCGGGAGGAATTGATGCTGCGGGAGAAGTGGGAAGCTATGCAGCAGCAGCTCTCCAGCAGATTGCACGTCCACCAGGTTCCCTCATCCCTGCTGTCCCTTGGCTTGCTCCCCAGCCCGAACACGTCCCTAATCACCAGGTGCAGATTGTGCACCATGTACACCACATCCGGGAGGGATGCCTCTTTCAGGGCTGCCAACATGTTGCTTCCCGCATCTGTCATCATGAAACCCTTCCCCCCTGGCCGTCCACTTCCTCAGTGCCGCCTTTACGGTGGTGGCGATGTTCTTCTCAGTATGGACATCATCCATCCCCTGGGCCTGGAGAAGAACTACCCTGTCGGCCGGTGTCAAGCATGGCACTTTTTCCGAGTGCCAGTTCTTGGCCTGGGGCGGCGGAGGTCCTCTGGTTGCCACCAGTGGGTGGTGATGCCAAGGTAGCCATGATGGCAGCTGCTCCAGAGGTCAGCCGTGAAGTGTACTGTATGGCCTTTGGCGGCCGACAGCTCCCTGAGCACCATGTCTCACACAGACTGGTAAAGGGCAGGCAGGACTCGACGCCCAATGGTGCACTGTGACAGCATGGAGAACCATGGGGCAAAGTGCTGAAGAAGCTTTTGGAAGCCCACACCCTCCACAACAGATAGGGGGAATCCTTACATGGCAATCATCTCTGCCACGACACGAATGCCTGCCTCCTGAGCCCTTGGCCTCACCATTTTCAACGGCACTATCCCTGACCCCGATGAAACAACCTCCCCAATGGCGGCCTGCCTGACCATTCTGCTCCCACCAGTAGCACCCTTGGGGCAAGGCTTCTTGCTTGGGTGGCTTGGGTGGATTCTGGTGACCCTCCTTCTGATCCCAGCTCAGAGGAGCTGGTAGCCCTCTGTCTCCCCCCACCTGATGTTTTGCTGGCCGAAGACGGAGACCACAGGCTCAGGTGGTGCATCTTCAGACTTTTGAACCATGGCCCATTAACTGTTCCAAGGGAAGGAGGATGAAGGGTTACTGGCTGCATTGCAGAGTTGGCAACAGAAGACGGAGTGAGGGGTGAACTGCAAGCAGGGACAGAACCGGGAGTTTGGGATGGGGATGGGATGGATGTTTCATCGAACCCCAACCATTCCTCCATGGATCCCTTGCCCTCCTCCTCAAAAAGTTTAAAGAGTTCCTCTTCCCCCGGTGGTAAGAGCTCTTTGGCCTCTTCCACAGCCTCCACAGGTGATTTGGGGGGAGCGGGAGTCTCTGCTGCCGCAGAGCTCTGCCCAGTACTGCTTCCTATGGGGCAACTGGCACAATCTTTGAGCTTCCCCCCACAACCACCCTTGGTCCCTGCCTGAAGCCTCATTGTGCCAGCAAACAAGAATTAAGGAGGAAGAAAATGAGACAATGCTGTGAGCCCTCAGCCAAAGTGCCCACTGGGCTTAGCCCCAGGGTCTAGCAGCAGCCCTGGAACCAGAGGGAGGGGGTAGAGCCCTAGCCCAGCACTTCCAGAGAACTGACTGGATCAGGCACTAATCTGGCTTCATGAACAGCATCTGGCTTCACGAACAGCTGACGAATGCAATAAACGAGGCTTACGATGACCACTTGTTCATCTCAGAAACAGCTTGTTTGCGAACCGCTGAACGGGCTGTTCCTGGCTTTTTTGTGTTCGTAACTCTGTTCATGCCCACGTCTAGTGATCATTAACCGTCTGTTTTACAGGTGCAGTAGGGCATACTGCAAGTTGTCATCTGCAGCCACAGCATTATCTTTGGGGCAACCACTGGATGCTTCAGGTCACCACTGGGCATGAGTGATGCAGTCCAGATCACATGGCTGGGGAGAAGTGACATGCTGTAGTGCCAGTTGTTGCCTGCCCTCTGCCAGCACCTGAAAATCTCCCACTCCATATCATACTAATTCACCAGGGTGAGAATGACATGGGGAACGATGCAAGAAATTCCAACGTTTTGCAGGCCCTAGAGGACATGGAACATCTAAAAGCAGACCTGCCAGGAGTGCTGATGTGTAATGAGATATGCTCCAGCAGAGACTCATAAAGAGTGCAGTACACATGGGGTTCCTGGAGAGGGTGTGGGTTAAGGTGAATGGTGAGGTATGGTTTGGAGTCATAGGTATGGGTGGTATGCATATTACACACACAAGCATCAAACGCTGTTGTTCGCACCTATACAGACTACTTTTGGATAAGAGCTATGACACCTTCTTGGGGAATCTGAAGAAAGACCTCTCAGAAGCTGTAAGTGGCAAGTGGAGCAATGGGGCAGATCAAGAGGCAAGCTGACTTTCCTCTCCTCCAATGGCAGTAGTAGGAAAAGGTTGAATGAGTGGTACACATATCAGCTGAGGTATCATTTTGGAAGATGAAGGGATACTCAGATCAGAAGCCCAAGGCCTTGGTTCCTTCAGGTTCCTGGGACAGGAACCCCTTGAGGGATGTCAATATTTTTTGAATCATAGACCTTGTGGCTAGGGTATAGGATGTGTGGTACACTTCCCTTGAGCATTAAAGAAAGCTTTGCAAGGAGGAGCATGAGCCAAGCCCACATGATGGCTTAGGACTTGGAACCACTGTGGCCTCTCACATAAGACTGGGGATGCATAAACAGAGGAGCCCTAGCTCTTCTGCATCCCAACAATTGCCTGGACTGCAATTAAGTTTAGAATGGAGTTTTGGCCTATGTGAGCTGCATATCACCTTTTGAGCAAGGTGAAGTCAAGTTGGCCCTTTATTGTCCCAGCTCATGGTATCAGCTCTCCTCATTCCACATCTGCAGGCAATAATGATTAGTGTGGATTCATAGCTGAAATGAAATTAAAATGGGAATCTCATAGCTCAAGGAACAAAGGAAGGTAATCCCAGTAGATAAACACAACAACAAAAATGAAGATATTAAAGGCTCCAAATCAGTCTATTTGGAAATAACTTGTTAAATTTAAAGCCTTAGCTATTCCTCAAGATAATGTAAGCTATCATTCATGATCAGTTCATAAAAAAATGAAAAGTACTTTTTAGGGGTGTGCACTGAGAAAAATTGCAATTTCACTTCTGTATAACAATTTAAGAAAGGGACAGTATAATTCTTGAAAATCTTGTCATATCATCAAGACTCATGGGGTTCCATTTCTTTTTTTATTAAAATAGGATCTGATGTCTACTTATTGTTTCTCCATGTGAGGAAACAGCAGATTTTCCTGAGTTTTTTCACCAAATGGTATTAAAATATCAGGGAGTGTATCCTCTCTTTTAAAAACTCCCCAAGTTTCAAGTGAATTGAACAAAGGGGTATGATTTTACAGCCCATTGAATAAGCCCTCCCCCCAGACATCCTCTCTGCATAGTGGAAAAAGGTCAAAGGTGGAAGCCAGTTTTCTGGAGCAGTGCTTTGTTTTTTTGGTTTTTTTTAATTTGTTCATTTTTAACCAGACTTTAGTAGCAGTACATGCAATTAGTTCCTCCCAAGGCCTCACCCACCTATAGCATTGAGAAAAAACAGCAGCATTTTTAACTGAGACATGCTCATGTCACATTGCAATTGGTTTGTTGGCATTGTGGGGTCCAGAAGGATTGGAATTTAAATGTTCCATACCATACCAGTGGGTGGGGGTGGTGTATATCTGAGTGTTTGGTGCTGAGCTGCTCAGGCCCACCTCTTAGCTAATGTTTCTGTTGTACTGTAATTTTTATATGGCTGTTTATATGTTTTGGTTTTTGCCAGCCTCTTTGAGTATTGCTTTGCAAAATAAAAATATGCAAATAAAAATGGAAAAGATAATCATAAAGCTTAATGGCACAATCATAGAATCATAGAGTTGGAAGGGGCCATACAGACCATCTAGTCCAACCCCCTGCCCAGTGTAGGATCCGCCTAAAGCATCACTGACAAATATTCATCCAGCCTCTTCCTGAAAACTGTCAGTGAAGGGGAGCTCACCACCTCCCTAGGCAGCTGATTCCACTCTGACCGTGAAAAAGTTCTTCCTAATATCCAACCGGTACTTTTGTGCATGTAATTTAAGCCCATTGTTTCGGGTCCTACCCTCTGCTGCCAACTGGAACAGCTCTTTGCCCTCCTCCAAATGACAACCTTTCAAATACTTAAAGAGAGCAATCATGTCCCCCCTCAATCTCCTCTTCTCCAAACTAAACATTCCCAAGGCCCTCAGCCTTTCCTCATAGGGCTCAGTCTCCAGACCCCTGATCATCCTCGTCACTCTCCTCTGCACCCTCTCGATTTTGTCCACATCCTTTTTGAAGTGAGGCCTTCAGAACTGCACACAATACTCCAGGTGCGGCCTGACTAAGGCAGTATAGAGAGGGGCTATGACCTCCTGCAATTTTGACGCTATGGCCCCTTTGATACAACCCAGGATTGAATTTGTCTTTTTTGCCACCACATCACACTGACTGCTCATATTTAGTTTACAGTCCACTCTTACCCCAAGATCTCTTTCACATATACTACTGCCCAGAAGTGTATCCCCCATCCAGTATTTGTGCTTCACACTTTTGTGGCCCAGATGTGCACTTGTCTTTGTTGAATTGCATCCTATTCACAGCTGCCCACTTCTCCAGAGTATTCAGGTCTTGTTGAATTTTAATTCTATCTTCTTGGGTGTTTGCTACTCCTCCCAATTTGGTATCATCAGCAAATTTAATGAGCAGCCCTTCCACTCCTTCATCCAGATCATTGATAAAAATATTGAAAAGTACCGGGCCCAAAACCGAGCCCTGCAGCACCCCACTGGACACCACCCTCCAATCTGATGAAATGCCGTTGACCACCACTCTTTGGGTGCGGTCCTCTAACCAGTTCCCTATCCACCGAACTGCCCTATAGTCCAGTCCACAGCCTTCCAGTTTGCCCATCAGAATGTCGTGGGGGACCTTATCAAAAGCTTTACTGAAATCCAGATAAATCTCATCAACAGAGTTCCCAATCCAGTAAGCTGATCACTCAAATAAAGAAGGAAACCAGGTTGGTCTGGCAAGATCTGTTAGGGACAAAACCATGCTGACTTCCCCGGATCACTGAGTGGTCCTTCAGATGCTTACAGACAGATCCCTTTAAAATCTGTTCTAATATCTTCCTAGCAACAGAAGTCAGGCTGATCGGCCTATAGTTTCCCGGGTCATCCTTCTTCCCTTTCTTAAAGATTGGGATAACATTCGCTCTTCTCCAATCTTGTGGCACATCCCCAGTCCTCCAGGAGGCCTTGCAGATGATGGACAGGGGTTCTGCAAGTTCTCTAGAAAGTTCTTGAAGCACTCTTGGGTGCACCCCATCCAGCCCAGGGGATTTGTATTCATCCAGTGCAGCTGGATGCCTCTCCACAACCTCTCTGTCAATGTCAATTAGCCACTCAGGTGTCCTGCCACATTTTCTACTATCTCGAGATGTGCCTGAGTTCTTCAGGGAGAAAACAGGCAAAAAAGTCATTAAGCCTGTCTGCTTTTTCTCTGTCCTGCATCAGAGTTTCTCCATCTACTCCCAACAGCGGTCCAATTGCCTCTTTTACCTTGCATTTGCTTCTCACATATCTGTAGAAGTTTTTCTTATTGTAGTGAGCCCTCCTGGCTATCCCCACCTCGTACTGAGCTTTGGCCTCTCTGATGGCTGATCTGCAGTACCTAGTAACCCTCATATACTCCTCTTTAGAGGTCTGTCCTTCTCTCCATTTCCTGAACATTTCCTTTTTCTCCCTTAGCTTATTCTGGAGCTCTCTGTACATCCACATCGGTTTCTTGGAGCCCTTACCATGTTTCCATCTTGCTGGAATAGTGAGGGTTTGAGCTTGAAAAAGCTCATGTTTGAGAAGAGCCCACCCTTCACTCGCTCCTTTCCCTTCCAGCACACTCCCCCATGGAATGACTCTCATCAAGCCTCTGAGTACATTGAAGTTGGCCCTACGAAAATCTAACCTACGAGTCTGGCTACAAACTTCCTTGGCCCCCCACAGCAACTGGAATTCAAGAAGGACATGGTCACTTCCCCCTAAGGTCCCCACCACCTTAACCTCATCTACCAATTCTTCCCTGTTGGTTAATATCAAGTCTAGTATGGCTGAGCCCCTTGTAGCTTCATCCACCTTTTGAAAAAAGGAAGTTATCAGCCAGGCAGATCAGAAAATTGCGTGATTCATGACGCTTTGCTGAGCCTTTCTGCCAGCACACATCGGGGAAGTTGAAGTCATCCATAATTACAAGGTTCTGATGTCTGGATACTCTGCCAATCTGTTCAAAAAGGGCTGCATCCATTTCTTCTCGCTGGTCAGGTGGTCTGTAGAAGACTCCAGCAATAATACCCTTTGTCCTTCCTCCCCTTAATTCTACCCATATGCTTTCCACTGGGCTGTCCACCCCATTCTCCATAATTCTTGACAATCAAGCCCTCTCCTCACGTACAACGCCACTCCACCTCCTCTTCTACCCTTCCGGTTTTTCTTGAACAACTCATACCCATCCACTAGTACATTCCAGTCATGGGAATCATCCCACCAAGTCTCAGTAATTCCTACTATATCGTAGCCCTCTATTTGCAATAGAAGCACAAGCTCTTCTTTCTTATTACCCATACTTTGGGCATTGGTATATAGACACTTGTAGCCTTGTACCTTTGTTTGACCTGTCCTACCCAGGTGGGTCCCCACTGTTTTCACTCCGTCATTGAAATCCCCATGCCGATCGTCTCCTTCCGACATCAGTTTAAAGCTCTCCTGATGAAGTTCTCCATGTTTGTTCCAAATGTTCTCTTCCCTGCCCTTGAGAGGTGAAGCCCATCATGTGCTAGAAGGCCTTCTCTAAGAAAACCTATTCCATGTTCCCAGAACCCAAAGCGCTCCTGCCAGTACCACCATCTCAGCCAACGATTCACCTCAAGTATGGTCCGCTCCCTGTGCGTTCCTCTTCCTATGACTGGAAGGATAGAAGAGAATACCACCTTTGCCCCCAATGCCTTCAACTGCCTTCCAAGAACTTCATAATCCTAATTCTTGCAACAGTATTCGAAGCCGTGTCATTCGTTCCCACATGAATCAGCACAAACGGGTATTTATCAGCAGGCTTGATGAGTTTCGGCAGTCGATCGGTAATATCCTGAATTCTGGCCCCCGGCAAGCAACACATCTCTCAGAATAGGGGATCTGGCCCAAAGACATGGTTTTCCATACCCCTGAGCAGAGAGTCCCTGATGACTACCACCTTCCGTTTTTTTTCCACTTCCATGTGGCCCCATGTCCTCTACACACCCTCTTCCAGGTCTTTGCGGTTCTCCTGAAGATTTAAACCTGGATGCTCCTTTGGTATTGTAACCACTATACCACACTGGGTTTCAGTAAAGCATTGAGAAATCATTTAACAGAAGCCACCCAGTACACATTCTTAGGTTTTATTAATACCTCGTTTTTTCTTAAACTTCTATGTTATCTCTCTAGATGTTTAGATTTTTTAAAATTAAAAACTTATAATTTTTTTGGTTTGATGTTGGTTCACAAAAATGTGTTTGTCAACTAACACCATACTCTTAGCACTTTTGGAGATCCAGTAAATTATATAAATTATACCATATTTTTAAATAAAGGGCCAAAATTCAAAGTTTTCTTTGAATTTTGGAGCGCTACAGAAACAGAAAGAGAAAGGTCAAATATATATAAAAAGCAGTGATAAAATACAGAATAAAAGTATAAATAAAGATAATAAAAAGAAGATTCTGTCTGGATCAAAAGATCATCTGCATGACACTTTTGAAGTTTTGCATTAAGTGTCTGTGAATTTGATGGCAAATCATTCAATCTTTCACAGACTAAACTCATGTTTCAAATAGAAAGACAATGGTTTTCCACAGTGCCTTACAACCTGGAAATTTAGTCTCAGAAAACTAGACAGATGGCTTAGTATATTCATCTCTAAACAGCAGCTTGGCAAAAGTTTAGTCTGTGATATTGACAGAACATTGTAGAAGGTAATGTGATGTACAAGTATTAATTGGAAGCAAACAGAGAAAGTTGAAGGTAAAAAGAGATACTGTGTGTTAGGGCCCTGTCATTTTGAGAAGTAGAATCACTTCATCACTGATCATAACTTCAGGTGGCGAAGAAAGCACATTCTCCTTTAAAGATCTCATTGTTCAAAGGGACATGTACAAGTTGGGATGTTTCTTTAGGTATCCAGGCCCCCATGCTACTATGGCTTTAAAGGTCAAGAACAGATCAGCAAATTAGGCCTAACAACAAACTTGGAGACAGTGTATCTCACTGAGCAGATTTTATGCTCAGCCAAGTCATGTTAAAAGACCAGCTGCTATATTGCAGATGATTGTGAGGAAAAAAGTTCAACTGCCTCCAAAGACATTATAAACAACATTGACTCCATTCAAAAAAAATAATTTCACAAATGTCTGTTTCAAGAAAAGCCTTTAGAATCTGAGTGATTTTTGTAAGAATGAGAATTAATATCTCACAGTCAGAGATACATGAAGGACACCAGTTTCTTAGTACTGAACATCAGCTGGTTTGAAATCATGAAGAAAGTTTCAGGTGTGTAGCCATGTTGGTCAGCAGTAGAACAGAAATAATCGGGACCAGTAACACATTAAAACCGACAAGATCCTCAGATATCTGACAAAGGGAGTATTAGGGTTGCCAGCTCCAAATTGGGAAATTCCTGGAGATCTAGGGGGTGAAACCTGGAGAAACCTGGAGAAAGTGGGGTTTGGGGAGGGAAAGGACCTTAGCATGGCATAATTCCATAAAGCGCACCCCCCAAAGTAGCCATTTTCTCCAGGTGAACTGATCTCTGTGGCCTGGAGACCAGTTGTAATTCTGGGAGATCTCCAGCCACTACCTGGAGACTGGCAACCCTAGGGACCATTGACTCGCAAAAGCTTATACTCTGAAAATCTTGTAATTCTTTAACTTTCTACTGGACTTGAATCTTCATTTCATACCAGTAACTGAAACAATCAACCTCTGATTTTCTGTGAAGAAAGACACAAAGGTCTCAGGTATCCTCTATCACTGAACGTATCTAAAGATGACTGGAAAAGTAAGTTTCGGTTTTTAAAAACATCTGGAGAAAACATTTCTACCTCATTTAGATTTTGCAAGGTTGGGTTTGGCTAAACTGAAAATGCAGAGCTATGTATTATCACTGCAGGTGAAGTACTGATCAGTATGACAAGGTGTACTTACTTGGTATATTCACTTTTCCTTTCTTTTTGATTCCATCATGTTGGCATTGTGACCATTTTTGGCCCAACCATTTTCTTTGCCAATACTGATGATTCATTTGTATCTTTTATGCATTTTAAATCACTTTTGTTCAAGGATTATCCTCTCCAGTTTGTGAAGACATTTGTCTCCTGATCTTCTGATATATTCTGATAAACTAAGGTAATTTTTGTTTTAATAGCAATACATAGAGCTATGTGCATGCTTGTAGCATAATTTTCTCCAGCTATTATTTTCTTGCTTGTAGTTCTCTCCTTCCTTCCGCCATGACAACAGAGCCTTCAGTTTGACACATTACAGTGCCAGGAATCACATGATGTTAAAATGCACACCATTGCCACAATAACATTGCCTTGGGGGATTTCGAAGCTAAGCTATCATTGGGTATTTTCCTGGTTTGACATAGCTCGTTACATGGAACAGTGGTGTGCAAATATTGATTTGCTCTTGTGTCCCCATTCTAAGCCGGATTAATATGTATACATGGTTTGTGCTCTGTAAATCAAAGCATTTTCATTGCAGCATGCTTTAGTTTTCTCATTAGTTCAAGTGGGAACTAATCGGAACTTCAGACAAAGACTGTGGAGGCCCTATTAATTATTATTTGTAAGGGAGGCTGAAAGACTGTCTCAGACTTTTGAAAGGCACCACAGTGCATTTGTGCAAAGTGATGTTCTGCTAATTGTTTCATCACTGAAAAGTTGCAGTTATCTGTCATACTTCCAATATAATTGGGCCCATTGCTATTTTAAGGTCTTCTTTCCATTGTATGGAGTATAGAATTGCACAATGTTGGAAGAAAAATGCTCTTCTAATTGAATCATTACTTACAAGGACAAGGCAGTGGGATTCATTTTATGAAGCATGGTGTGCATTATGCTCATGCAGCTTTTATTTGTCCCTTCTTATATATATTTTTAATTCAGCTGAAGGAACAGAGATTCAGGAAAGAAGCCTTTACAAATAACCATGCTTTCATAAAATCAAGAGTATCTAAAACCCTGCTAGTTTCCGTTCCTGTGGAGGCTTACAAACTAAGTCCTGTTAGAAGGTTAAAAGTCACTGAATTGAACAATACATCTCAGAAATAGCAGTGTTGTGGGAAACTAGTTATGTTTTTTTCAGAAAAGAAGCTGATAAATGCATGGAGAACACATGAAATGGGGAAAGGCCTACATACAACAGAGAGCCAGTGTGATGTAGTGTTTAGAGTGGATGACTATGATTGAGGAGCCCCATGTTTTTATTTTTTTTTAATGTCACTCAAAGCCCCAATCAGCTATCCAGAGGAGTTAGCCATGTTACTCTGTAGCAGCAAAATCAAAAAGAGTCCAGTAGCACCTTTAAAACTAACTAACATTACCGTAGCATAAGCTTTCGAGAATCACAGTTCTCTTCATCAGATGCGAGTTCTGACAAGTTCTCTGACATCAGTTCTCTGACAAAGAGAACCGTGATTCTCGAAAGCTTATGCTACAGTAAAGTTGGTTAGTCTTAAAGGTGCTACTGGACTCTTTCCAATCAGCTATGATGCTTTAATTCCCATGTTGTCTTTTGGCTAGGGCTGGCAGCCTCCAGGTGAGGTGTGGAGATCTCTCAGAATTACAAATGATCTCCAAGGGATGGAGATCAGTTCCCCTCTCCAAACCTTGCCTTCCCTAGGATCCACCTCAAAATATCCAGGAATTTTCCCACCTGGAGTTGGAAACTCTATTTTTCACAAACTCTGGTACAGCTTAGTAAATTTTAAACAGAAGAGAAATCTGGTCTTTATGTTGTCTTACCCTATCACTTTATGTATGTTCCTTTGTCACTCTTGTTTTAACTGTCAGTGGGTAGAAAACAAATAGCTTCTGTTATGGGAAATACTTAGGAAAGGGAGAAGAATATCACACAGGAAGATCACCCTTTAGTTTTCCAAGAAATACAGCATTCCTTCCTGCCTTATAGAGGTCATAAACAAAGATGCCAGATATGTGTTGAAGTTCTTGGGGAGGGGTTAGTCTTAGTCTCCCCCCCCTTGGGCCAGTTCCAAATTCTGCCACATTGGTATTGAATGCAAAAAGGGAATTCTCTGTCCCTTCTATAAGGAGCAGGCCCAGGTAATGGCTATGTAATGGTAGAGGCTTCCCCAAGAAAAGGCACACAGAAATAACAATCATGTTCTGTTGGCCAATATACCTGTCAGGAATGTATCTGTCCAATGTTCCCTTGTGGACCCTTCCCCTGCCCTTTTATCACCACAGGGAAAAAGAAACTTAAGGACAGTGCAAGGAAATTGATTGTCCAGAGATGGGCCTCCAGCCTGACCTGGGCGAACCCCAACCCACCTCTGAGGCTGCTAGAACCTACCTGATGGGTTGACAGGCCAACAGAGACAAAGGAGACAGCGGGCCAGGCAAGGCCCTGCCCTCTGAAAAACAGGGGAGACCTGAAGGGGGGGGCAGGAGGATCCTGTCAGCGGCTGGCTCAAATGTTGGGTTCGGCCTTGAGGACAGGAAATTGGGCAGTGGGGCGGGGTTGGTAAGAGGAAGGGATAAAAGGGAGCTCCAGACCCCAGCCAGGGAGGAGAAGAGAGGACTGTCCCTAAAGTCTTAAGGACAGCTTCTTAGGTGGGAGCAAGGTTTTCTAGGGGCCTTCCACCTTGACCCTGCATTAGCCCCGATCTGAGGGCAAAGGAGGGAGGCCCCCCCCCACGGATGGCAGAGGTTGGCAATGAGGGCTGACCAGGTGGCTCGGAAGCCTAGGGGCCAGGCCACCATAAGGGCCCAGTGGCCAGCAACACAGCTGACAGCCAGGCATCTGGTACGGACATGGAAAAACCGACTTTGATATAGAAAGTAGAAAGCAGACATAGACACTGTGATTCTATCAGAAAACATCTAAAACTAGTTTAGTAATTTTCTTCATGTAAATTGGGTTAATCTAAGTTTAATGAATAGACTGTGCTGAGAGTACGAGGTTGGGTAGCATAATGATGGCAGGTTGCCCTGCGTAGCAACCTGCCCAGCTTTATCCTCAGCTCAAGAAGAGAGGTTGGTTCTCTGTTCCCTTGTCCTCCCCCTCCTCCTCATCCTGCTGTCATCTCCTCAGCCTCTGCTGTTAAGGGTTTAAATAACTTCTTAGAGATCTTACAGTCCTTTCCTTCTCTTCCTCATTGGTGGACTGCTTTTACTTTATGGGATGTTTCTTAGAACCCTGGGAAACAGACCATTGTGCTTCTGTATGACTGTCCATCTGTGAGGTAGCTGGTGGCCAGGACAACAGGTAGCTCAGATACTAACAGCTGAACAGTGAAGCTAGCTGACTTTGATGCACTTGCCAACTACCAGCCATGTCCGGTATACCTCCATGTTGGAGACAGTGGCCCCATGTGCTGAGTAGCTGGTTCTTCCTACACACCCCTGGATTCACCCAAATGTGTCTGGGACATGGGTTTGCTGAACCTCCAACAGTTCGGTTTTGAGTTTGTTATTATCTGAATTCTCACTAAGATTCGGTGACATCTCTGGTTTTATTTTATTTTTTAAATCAAGTTTCTTTTATAGTTTCTCCATACCTAGGATGAAACTTTTGCCATCTCTTTTCCAGAGTGAATTAAGAAAAATCAGTAGAAATATCATAATTAAAACTGTTTTGCATCAGTGATGAAAAATTCAAGAAAGAAATCAAAATGGGAAACTTGCCAAGGATAATATATGGAGAGAAATGGTCTTTTTGACCATATACAGAAATTAAATGAAGCACACCATCCCCCATTTGTACACATCTAATTCACATTTCTGTTTGCAATGGGGCAGTTAAAATTGCTCCAGGCCTGAGGACTTCCGGTTTGGCTAATGGCGGGCTGAAGCGGTCCAGGGAGCTGGACCGTCAAGAGTGACTTTTTGGGCAGGCCAGGTGCTTAGATCACCGGCTGCCACTCCTCTCCAGGTAGGAGAGGAGCCAGAACGCTACAAGTTCCAGAGAGAGTGAGATCTCAGCGGGGGGGAGGGTCCAGGACGATGGATCTCCCTCATCGCTTTGAGGTACTCTCGAAGAAGGACGAGCTAACATCTCTGCAGCACTCTCTGAGTCATTGCTCGGCATAAGCCCGCCAGGATCCAAGCTTCAGAACTAGATGTGGCTAATTGGTAATGAATGAGGCAGCACGAAAGACCCAAACGGAACAAATCGAGGTAAAAGATCTTTATCTGGCTTTCGGATTTTAAAAGACAAGGAAAATTTCTACTAAAAATGAAAATTGTCGACTGAGATGATAGAATAAGACAGGAGCAAGGCATCTTGAAGGAAGATTTGAAATTTGATAGACTATAAAGTGCAAAAGAAGAGAAAATAACTTTTGTTTATGCATACTTGCGGTTTGTAGAAAGATAGCTGGCTGTGAGAAAAGGGGAGGAGGTGGAGGAACGGCTGAGTAAATATCACGAGAGAACAGAATGCAAGAAGAACACCGAGCGGAACTGCCTAGAGAGGCCTGATTTGGAAAAGCAGGAAGAAGGAAGCAAAGCAGCAAAGAAGACCCTGAAGAAACAACGCAAGATATAGCAGTGAGAAGGTGAGAAGAAGTGGATATTCATTACTTTGAACTATCATAGAGTTGCCATAGAGACTCTCCGCCCGATATCTGATGAGATTAAAATAATACGACTATTTAAAGCAAAAGATAAAGAAGATGTCGGGGCGGGGGGAGAAATCTAATGTAAGCTCGAAGAGAGTGGAGAAGGAACTGCAGGCTGCTATGGGATCGGCTATAAGATCGCTGGGAGAAAAAGTTGCAGAGGGTCACAAAGCATTGATACAACTTATTCGGGAAATGAACGAAAGTTTAATTAAAAGTATTAAGGATACATTTAAAACAGAAGTGGAATCGAGAGATGAGGAGAAAGCAACTAGGCAGACAATGCAAGGAGAGGAGCAGGTGGCAGAAATCGACTACAAAACAGCAGGATGCAAGCAACAAAAACGTGAGGGGCGAGGAGAAACGGAGCAGTATTTGCAAGAAGAATTGAATGAAGAGCTACCAGGATTTTTAAAGAAGCAAGTGCAAGGATTAGCAACAAGCATGAAAGAGAGAACCATCCCCAGTTACTTCAAGCAGAAGAAGCTACCAAGTGATAGAAGAATTCAAGTGAAGAAGAAAGACGGGAAGAGTAACATGAATACAAGAATCAAGCTACAAGTGGGAGTTACTTAAAAGACTAAGGGCCAAGCTACACATGACGAATGACACTTGAACGGCAAGTGGATTGAGTGGAGGGCAAGTGAACAGGGAGAAATACACTTGCTGTTCAAGTGTCATTCATCATGTGTAGCTTGGCCCTATGGCCATAGTTTAAAGTCTGAAGAGTCTATTTTCTACTTTTTGGAATTGGGATGTATGTTGTTTTTAAGATTAAAAGTTAATTGAAGAAATTAGTAAATTAAGATAAATTGAATAAGGGAAATGTAATGTATAGTTAATTAGGTAAATTGATACCAAATAAATTTATATATAAAATGGTAGAAGGAATTAAGAGGAAGGTTAAATTGTTAAAAGTCTTTTTTAGATAAATGGAAAAATTGGGAAATGTAATGTAAAGTTAATTATGCAAATTGATATTAAGTAAGTTTATATACAAAATTGTAGAAGGAATTAAGAGAAAGGTTAAATTGTTAATCTTAATTTAAAGTGTTATAGTAGAGAATAAATTAGAGGATTGGGAAAATATTAGGGTAAATCTATGTTAAAAAATGGGAACTACAAATGAATGGCTTGAAGAAATTTATATGTGTAAAAGAAACATGTTTTGATGGCTTTTTGATAGTTTATTAATAGTTATAGAATTGTATTAAGAAATGGTAAGTTAGGATTTTACCTCTAGTTAGTAGGGACAAATGAGAAGCAATATAGAACAAATGATAAGAAAATATGGGACCGTAGTGCTGTCAGGAGTCTACACAGAAAAGGGGGGAGGGGGAGGGGTTGGGATGCATCTATGGATATAGGGGGGAATGTATTTGTAAGATATGAATGAATTGTATGTCAACCCATCCGATAAAAATGTTTTTAAAAAAAATTGCTCCAGGCCTGAGTCAAAGCACCAGTAGGCCATTCCTAATGCAAGGTTCAGAGAGGCTGTTTTTAAATAACTACAATAGGTCAGTGAAAATGTCACCAAGGATGAATATTTCTTCCCACATATGAAAGATTTTAGTTATCTTTGGGTTTTTAAAATGAAAGTCATAGTGATCCTGCAGCTCATGATTTTACTTGTTATATTTACAGAAAGGGTATAATTATTGAAGCATTAGGAAGTTAGACAAACTGAAGTAGGGGGTCCTGTTTCAGAACAGCTGCCTTCTGGGTTCAATCAAAAGAATTGAAAATGTAGTGTGTTTTCCTTGAGAAATATATCCCCTGAGAAAATAAGAGATGGCAGAAAGATCAGCAGTAATATTGAGAGTGAATGGTATTTGCTTTTGGGGTTTTTTTTGTTACCCTACTATCACATCTGCCAATCAAACATGATAGTATATGAGAGAACTGCTGGAGAGATTATCTCTGATCAGAAAAGTGATAGCTCATATTCAGAAAAAAAAACCCATGCATATTCATAGATACCATAGTTTAAAAACAACAAAAGACTCACTGGGCAAACAGATAATGAGAAATTAGATTTTTGAAGGTTTAGTTTAACATGCCTTTTGTTGCTGCTAATAAATATAATGATATCAACAACAACAACTTTCCTGAATAGGAGTAAATTTCTTCGGAAATGTAAACCAAGTGTTCAAATGTTTTGCGATGTTTAGCAAAATAGGAAATTTGAGAAAAACAAAAAAAACATTGTTCTGGTACTTCAATTTTATGTACTCCACAAATCCGAGTGGGGAGTTAGGACCACTGAACACAGTGGAATTTACTACCAACTAAGCATGCTGCTATCCCCAAACCTTTATAGAGCCAAGGCCACATGATGCATAAGGGTGTAGGAGAAATATAATTATCAGATACAGCAAACAAGAAGCCCTCTTGATTGAATTTCCAAATGTAGGATCATCTCCTGATAAAGTAAGCATAGCCCCCAGCATATCCCCAACATTGCAATCTGCTTTCCCATTACTCCAGAAATACCACTAATCGAAACTGGGATTTTAGGTCCAGCTGCTACCCCCACCCAAGTTATCCACTACCACAATGACAAGCAGAAGATGCTTGTTCTTCAGGAGAGACCAAGCATGACTACTCCCTACTACACATGGGCACGAACTGAATAAAAACAAACAAGCTGTTTGTTGTTTGTTGCCATCCACGAACAATGAAAAATGAACAGTAACTAACAAACATGACCCTGTTCACAAACAGGTTTGTTGTTCATGGCCCCTTAAAGATCCCTTTAAACTATCAGCAGGCAGGCATGCAAGGGTAGGGCCCTTTAAACACCCCACAAACTGACCTTCCCAATGTCCAATACCTACCAAATTTGCAGGGGACATAGTCCTCACTATCCTCTGAAGACCCCCCCAAGTTTCAGAAAGATTGCATCCCGGGAAAGGCATGATACATGTGCCCTCCCTTTGCTGTCATTTTCTCCTCACAGTGGCAAAAACAGAACTGCCTGTTGGAGGGGAGCTATTTTGAGGGGTTACAAACTGATCTTTCCAATGTCCAATACTCACCAAATTTGCTGGGGACATAGTCCTCACTGTCCTCTGAAGACTCCCCAAGTTTCAGAGAGATTGCACCTCGGGAAAGGCATGATCTATGGTTCCTTCCCTTTGTTGTCATTTTCTCTTCACAGTAGCAAAAACAGGACTCTCTGGAGGAAGCTGCTTTGAGGGGTTACAAACTGATCTTCCCAATGTCCAATACCCAACAAATTTGCAGGAGACATAGTACTCACTGTCCTCTGAAGACCCCCCAAGTTTCAGAGAGGTTGCACCCTGGGAAAGGCATGATCCATGTGTCCACCCTTTGCTGTCATTTTCTCTTCACAGTTGCAAAAACGGAACCACCTGTTGGAGGGCAGCTATTTTGAGGGGCTACAAACTGACCTTCCCAATGTCCAATACCCACCAAATTTGCCGGGGACATAGTCCTCTCTGTCCTCCAAAGACAGTCCAAGTTTCAGAGAGATTGCTCCCCAGGAAAGGCATGATCCATGGGTCTCCCCCTTTCATGTCATTTTCTCTTCACAGTGGCAAAAACGGGACTCTCTGCTGGAAGTACTTTGAAGGGTTAAAGCCAGAAGGAAAGCCAGAAGGAGTTCAGGCAGTGTTCAGTCCCTGCCGTTGCCAGGGGAATTGATTGAAAGGCCCCAGACTGTCTGGCTTAACGAACGGCTGAGGAAGACAACGAACGAGGTTTGCAATGACCACTTGTTCGTTTAGAATGGAGCCTCATGAACGGCTTGTTCGCAAACCAACAAACGGGCTGTTTGTGGGTTTTTTTCTGATCGTAATGCTGTTCATGCCCATGTCTACTCCCTACCCTGATTTCTTTTCACCCCAGTCATATCCACCAAGGCAACTGTTCTCAGAAGCACCCTCCTCCGTTTTTCTCTCTCTGCTTCCACAGTCATAATAACCTCTCCTTCAGCCTGCCAGCTTTCCAACACTCTCTCTTTTAATTATAACTTGCTTCCTTGTTCCTGTTCTCATGTTTATCTCCCTCCTTTTCCTTGCCACCTTTATGAAATAGTCATGGGGAGATTCTAGCAAAACTGGCTGTGGATGGGTGCTGCTACTCCTTATTTATGGTATATTAAATTACTTCTTCCTTTCTTACCTGCTCTATCTTATTTGTTGTCAATAAAGTCAATCTTTCTTTAGCAGCATCTATTCTTCTTATCTTAAATACCACCCTAAGATATCTATACGGTCTAAAAAGCTCCCAATACCAAAATCAAGAGGTGGTCAGGTGAGAACAGTGCTTATATGTGTAACGCTCATCTCCTGAATACCAATATGTGGCTGAAGAAGTATTCTGTATTATTTGGAAACCTCCTAGCAGCATTTTCAAGATAAGTTTGTCCAATAAAAAGGGCCATCTCTCCTATATTTTAAGCATACTTTTTGAAGAATCGTGGATGTCTGAATCGAGGTACAATGAATATAGTATAACATCTTCCCTTGATATATTGCTACATAAAAAATCTAAATAAAAATATTTTTAATGCATAAAAGCAATTTAACTTCAGCAGTGCTCCAATGCTGCACATCATTTTAGGATGTATTAAGGGTCATGCTGATGTACTCCCTGAGATAATACTACAGGTTTTACTACTTCCTTGCATTAAGATCACAGCATTACTTCAAATTACTTTCCTAACTGCATTTGGTAGATCATAAATTCCCAAGACAGGGATAATAGAAAAGTTTTATAAAGCATACGAAGATCAAGTGTCAAAAATAATGCAATTATTTCCTTCTAAGTTCTTGAGAGTAAAGTTAGCATATCATTGAGGGGAAAAGACAACCAAATTATCTCCCCAACATATTAAAGACCACCAAATTTGGCAAATATTGGTTTTATGTGCCAACCAGCTTTCATTTGCAGACATTAACATATCTAACTTGGCTGTTTGTGCTTCTACGTTTTTCAAAGAAACTTGACCTGCTTTCTCAAAACAACAACGCACCCCCCCCCAATCCTCTTTGTGAATATATAATGCCTCAATAAGTGATACTGCATCAGGGATCCCCCACTGCCCACCTCTCCCCATCTCTGCTGTGTCTTCTCAGAGCAGCTAACATTTCTTTAGTCCACATTTCTCATTTTTCATGAGAAACCAGAAAGTCCTACTGAATGTGCATGGCTTGACACACCAAGTTGGAAGTTCCTGGAAATAAGAAGTAATGAAGCATTGGTTGTTGTGGATTTTCCAGGCTGTATAGCCGTGGTCTTGGCATTGTAGTTCCTGATGTTTCGCCAGCAGCTGTGGCTGGCATCTTCAGAGGTGTAGCACCAAAAGACAGAGATCTCTCAGTGTCACAGTGTGGAAAAGATGTTGGCAGGTCATTTATATATCTACTCAGGAGGGGTGGGGTTGAGCTGAGTCATCCTGTAAGAGTTTCCCAGGGTGTGGAATGCTAATGGAGGGAGGCTTCACTGTATCCTGAGGAGGTTCTTTTGCATATGGATTGGTGCTTGATGTGCTAATCTTCTCTGAAGGGCTATTGTCGGGTATAGAGTGTTTTGTTAGCCTGGTGTTTTTCAGGACTGGAAACCATGCTCTATTCATTCTTAAAGTCTCTTCTTTCCTGTTGAAATTGTGCTTATGCTTATGAATTTCAATGGCTTCCCTGTGCAGTCTGACAAAGTATTTGGAAGTGTTGTCAAGTATTTTGGTGTCCTGGTGTAGGATACTGTGTCCTGTTTGAGTTAGGCTACGTTCAGCCACTGCTGATTTTTCAGGATGGCCAAGTCTGCAATGTCTTTCATGTTCTTTTATTCTTGTCTGGATGCTACGCTTTGTGGTCCCGATGTAAACTTGTCCACAGCTGCAGGGTATACGGTATACTCCTGCAGAGGTGAGGGGGTCTCTACTGTCTTTTGCTGAACATAGCATCTGTTGTATTTTTCTGGTGGGTTTGAATACTGTTTGTAAGCTGTACTTTTTCATAAGCTTTCCCATCTGATCAGTGATTCCTTTGATATATGGCAAAAACACTTTTCCTGTGGGATACTGTTTTTCCTTAGTTGTTTGATTTATCCTTGGTTTACTCGCTCTTCTGATTTCATTTCTGGAGTAGCCATTTGCTTGAAGTGCGTGGTTTAGATGATTAATTTCCTCGTTGAGAAAGTTCTGGGGAATCTCCATGCCAATGAATCTCCCTGCCAAGCCTTCAACAATATAATGTAGTATTATCTACCCCAGCTTCTGGGGGGGGGAGGCAGGGTTAGGAAAAATGGGGTAATAGGTGAAGATGATAGCCAAGTGAGACATGGTGAAATAGCAATGAAGGAGTGGCAGGGCAAATAAGGGATGCTGATGGAGGCTACTGTTTTTGAAAAATTCACCTCATTCCTAAAATATAAATGGCTTGGTTTTAGATGAATTGTAAGTAGAGATGGGCACAAACAGAAAAAAAACCCGAACATGATGTTCATTTTTCATTGCCATCCATGAACAGGGACTCATGAACAACCACAAACATGGCCCTGTTCATGAACATGTTCGTGGCTGGCTGTTTGTGGGGGCCAGCAGGCTCTCCTCCAGCCATCATCCAAGTCAAGATCCCTATTGCACTACTTCCAGAAACCTGACCTGTGCAGGCACCAGGAAAGGTACCAATAATAAATAATAGCTTGGCCCCAGAGCCTGGCAGAAGCCCTGGAAAGGGTAGATCCCTACCGCACCACTCCCAGAAACCTTACCTGAGCAGGCAGCCCTGGAACTTGAAGGGGTAGATCCCTATCCCACCACACACAAAGAAAATTCAAGCTCCAATGCACTCTCTCTATCAAAATCCCAACAGCAACTCTCTCCCTCTCCACTGTCTGCAAACTAAGCCAGAGCTGGAAGCCCCCCTCCCCACTACTCTTTGCTCTCTTGTAACAAATTTGGAGCTCCACACTTGAAAGGAAGACCTGCCTATCAAGCTAAATTGGGCTTAGATTGTGGTTTCCAGGGCAACAGCAGGAGTTTAGACAGAGTTCAGACAATTCCTGCCTGAGTTGCCATGGGAATTGATTGCAGGTGCCAGACTGTCTGCCTTGATGAACAGCAATGAACAGCAATGAACAAGGCTTGCAACGACCACCTGTTCATTTAGAATAGGGCCTCACGAACAGCAGATTGAGCTGTTTGTGGCTTTTTTTGGTTCATATTGCTGTTCGTGCCCATCTCTAATTGTAAGTGACAAATATTTCAATATTGAACAACTTATTTATTGTTTAGGTGTAGTGGTTAAAAGTGCAGGACTCTAATCTGGAGAACTGGGTTTGATTCCCCACTCTTCTACTTGAAGCCAGCTGGGTGACCTTGGGTCGGTCACATCTTCTAGGAGCTCTCTCAGTCCCTCCCACCTCACAGGGTGTTTTGTTGTGGGGATTATGCAGCATTCCCAGCTGGTGGTAACAGCCACTGCAGCTGCAGGCTGTGATTTGACTCCCCAGAGGAGGATAAGGCAGCAGCGCTTTCCCGCCTATCCGGGCACGCTGTACGGGGCGGAACTCGAGGCCTTATAAATCTGCTCTGCCCCTCGGTGTCTCAGTTGTGCCTTGTGCTTGGTCAGAGAGGAAGCATGCATATTGCCTCTCACCCGGCACAAGGACTAAAACTGGGGGCTTCTGCCTTGCAGCTCATTTTGCAAGCTTGTACAGGCAGCACAACTTCTGCTTGCGGCTCCCGCCTGCACACCTGGCATGGAGCCTGGGCTTCTGCCTTTCAGACCTGGCAGGGAGCAGGAGAGGCAGGCCACCTTCAGAAAGTGGCGAGCCTCCTGCTTGCAGCCCCCGCTGCCACTTTGCATGGAACTCAGGTCATTGCTTAGTGGCTGCGGTGACTCTGCTTCATTGGCGGGGAGATTCCCCGGAACTGTCTCATCGAGGCAGTGAGCTCCTTGCTCCAGTGGTAGGGAAGTAGAGTGGGGCACTGCGAACAATCAGTGCACTCTTAGCCTGTGTCTTCTGCCTCCACACCTTCATTTTCCTTTTGGGTCTCCTGATGTGGTGGCAACTATCCACAGCGTATCGGAGATGGAGCTAGTGGGTTGCTTGGAGCGTTTTGTGCCAGCTTAAATAGCCAGTGGGCTTTCCTGCCTCCCCACCTATATGTTTGTCTGTGAAACAGCCCGAGAGGTTTTACAATCTTTTCTTCGTTCCCTCTTCACTAATGTGGTGCTGGCTGGATTAGCCGACAGGGATTTTCTACCTTCTCTCCACATGAATTAGCAGTGGGTGGGGCGGCATTCCTTCCTCACTGCTCGGGCATTTATTGGGCAGGGGATTTAGGGCCTTTACTCTCCCTTCTCTGCCCAGTGTGTGTGTGACTGGGCTTCCCTTTGCTGGGCATTTTAAAGGCAGGCTGGTGGTGGGCTTGTCTCCCCCCCTCTTTTCTGCATATTAATATGGGCCTTGTTCTGCTAAGGGGCTACTGCCACCAGGGGGCCTGGCACCCGTCATTGGTAATTGGGTTGGAAGCCCAATGGCCATTTTGGGGGTGCCCACAATATAGGAAATATCCCAGCCCCTTCTGTCAAGGTCAGTAACTATTTTGGCTTTAATCGTAGCATGCTTGGCAGCCTCAGAATGGGCAAGGTGACTGGGAAGTTTTGCCTCATTGGGTCAAAGAGGAAGAGACTCCTTTTGAACATGATGTCTTGTCTTACCTTCCTGCCATTGACGGTCCATATGGTTCGGGTGGAGCATCTGGTACAAGCGGAGGTGAGGCAGCATCTGAGCAAGTTCATGGAGTTGCTGTCCAGGAAGGTGATATGGAGTTCACTGAGGGAGCTTGGCCCTATATGGTAAGATCCCCCCCTCTCTCTTATCCTTATTTTTCTTTAAAAATTCTCAAACTGCCACAGTTCTCCTTTTACATCCCATTTTTTTTCCAAAAATTGTTTCAATTTCCCCCAATCAGTAATATATTGCCCTAGGTCAAGATCTTTAAGTTTCCTTGTCATTTTGTCCATCTCTGCCATGTACAGCAATTTATAAATCCAATCTTCCACAGTTGGTATTTCTTGTGACTTCCATTTCTGCGCATACAAAAGTCTTGCCGCTGCAGTCATGTAAAATAACAATGTTCTATACTGCACTGGAACAGTCTCCATTCCAAGGTTCAGTAGCAACAGTTCTGGGTTCTTATTAATTTGGATTTGCAAAATCTCATTAATTGCTTCAATTATTTCTCCCCAGTACTGCTTAGCTACTTCACAAGTCCACCACATGTGATATAGTGATCCTTCATGCTTTCTGCATTTCCAGCATTTATCCGACATATTAGTGTTTCCTAGCGCAATTTTCTTTGGTGTTAAATACCATCTGTAGATCATTTTATACACATTCTCTTTAATGTTCGTACAAGTTGAAATCTTCAATGTGTTTTTCCATAGATGCTCCCACGCCTCCATCGTTATCTCTTTATGAAAGTTTATTGCCCACTTCACCATCTGGACTTTTACTGTTTCATCCTCTGTATGCCATTTCAGAAGTAATTTATAGATTTTAGATATTTCTTTCTTGGTTCTTGTAATAACACTTCCTCCAGCTCTGATTTTTCCAATCTTATACCTCCTCTCAGGCAGTCTGCATTATAAAGATCTCTGATCTGTCTGTACTGAAACCATCCATAACAAGGAGACAATTCTTCTTCTGTCTTTATTCTCAACTTTAAATGTTGTATTTGTGTAATCTCCTTGTACGTTAAACATTGCTGTTCATTATCAACAGTTCTCGGATCTATTACTTCATACGGAACCACCCATGAAGGAATTCCATCCTCCATATACGCCTTGTATTTCTTCCAGACCGTGAAGAGGCTTCTTCGAATATAATGATGCAAAAACATAGAGTCCGCTTTTACTTTATCATACGACATGTATGCATGCCATCCAATTTTTTTTATGTCCTTCCAAGGCCAGAAGCTTACGGTTTTTTAGCATTATCCAGTCTTTCAGCCATACCAGACATATTGCTTCGTGGTATAACCTTATGTTGGGCAGTTGCAGGCCACCTCTTTCCTTCGCATCTTGTAGTACCTTCATTTTCACTCGAGGTTTCTTGCCTGCCCACACAAAGTCTGAAATTTTCCTTTGCCATTTGTCAAATTGTTTGGAGTCTCGGATGATTGGAATAGTTTGCAACAAGAACATTACTCGTGGTAAAACATTCATTTTTACTGCTGCTATTCTTCCCAACCAAGATAGGTTCAGTTTGTTCCATTTTATTAAATCTCTCTCTATTTGTATCCACAGTTTCTCATAATTATTTTTGAACAGATCTATATTTTTCGCAGTCAGTTCAATGCCCAAATATTTTACTTTATTAGTTACCTCACAGTCTGTTATCTCCATTAACTCTTGCTGCTTCTGCTTAGTCATGTTCTTGCATAAAATCTTTGACTTCTTTTTATTCACATAAAATCCAGCCAGGTCTCCAAACTGTTTTATTTTCTCTATTACCTTTGGCATGTTTTCAATTGGGTCCTCTACTATTAACATTATATCATCCGCAAAGGCCCTAACCTTGTAGGAGAACTCTTTTATTTTCATACCTCGAATTGTATCATCCTCTCGTATTTGAATCATCAGTATTTCCAAAATCAAGATAAATAGCAATGGTGACAAAGGGCACCCCTGTCTCGTTCCTTTACTTATTTTCAATTTTTTAGTCAAGTCCTCATTCACTATGATTGCTGCACTTTGGTCTCTATAAATTTCCTTAACCGCTTGTATGAACTTTTCTCCCATTTGCAGCTTTTCCATAGTGGGAAACATAAAGTCCCAATTCAGATTGTCAAATGCTTTTTCTGCGTCCACGAAGAAAAAACCAACCTCTCTGTCACAGTGCTTGTCATAGTATTCAATAGCGTTTATCACTGTCCTCAGATTGTCTTTAATTTGTCTGTTGGGTAAAAAACCCGCCTGTTCCTCAGCAATGAATTCCGACATCCATCCTTTCAATCTCTCTGCCAACACCTTTGCAAATATTTTATAGTCATTGTTCAACAAGGAGATTGGTCTATAATTCTTAACATTTGTCAAATCTTGACCCTCCTTCGGAATCAGTGATATGTTGGCTTCATTCCATGAATTGGGAACTCTTTGGTCTTGCATTGCTCCATTCATTGCCTCTTTCAGGAAGGGCGCCAGTTCATTAACCATCACTTTGTAAAACTTTGCCGTTAGGCCATCTGTTCCTGGCGCCTTCCCTAATTTGGTTGATTGTATAGCATCCCTTATTTCTTCTTCTGTCACTTCCTTATTTAGTTTCTCTTTCCATTTTTCGGAGATTGTCGGAATTTTCATCTTCTCTAAATATTCCGCTATTGAACTCTTATTCACTTCTTTTTTTTGGTACAGTTTTGCATAAAATTTAAAGAAGGCTCTACTAATGGCAGCTTGATCCATCAACACCTTGCCGTCTTCCAAAATTTTACTTATAATTTTCTTCTCCTTCCTTTTTTTTAATTGCCACGCCAAATACTTCCCGGGCTTGTTAGCACCTTCAAACGACCTCTGGTTCATCCTCTTAAGATTCCATTCTAGTTCTTTATTATCCATTGCCGTCAATTGCTCATGCAAAATTTTAATGTCCTGATATATTTTCTTTTTCCCCGGTCTTTTCTTAAGCTGTATCTCTTTGGCTTTTATTTTATCCAGAATTTCAGATCTCTTTTCCTCCTTTTTCCTCCTACTCCTTGCATTCAAGTCCATTAGTACGCCTCTTATCACTGCTTTATAGGTGTCCCATACCTTATTAGTCGGCACTTCTTTATTCAAGTTGTATTGTATAAAAAATTTGGTCTCTCTTCGCAGCAACGCAATGTTTTCTTCTATTTGTAACAAATCTTCATTTATTCTCCATCCTTTCCTTTTGAAATGTTTCCCGAATCTCCACGTAATTGGATTGTGGTCTGAGCCTACCTTAGGCATTATCTCCACGTCTCTGGTCTATAGTGCCAAATCTTTGGAGGCCCAGATCATGTCGATTCTTGATAGTGTAAAATGTCTAGCAAAGTAAAATGTGTATTGTCTATTTTTAGGGTATTGTCTCCTCCATACATCCTCTAGGTTTTCTTGTTCCTTAAGCGCAAAAAAAGTCTTTGGCAATAGTCCTCTTTTTTTGTGAGCTGCTTTAGACTGCTTGTCCTCTTCCAAGTTTGTAACTCCATTGAAGTCACCTGCCAAAATTATGTGATCATAGGACAGGTCATCTAATTGTTTCTCTAAATCCTTGAAAAAATTCTCTTTTGCACCATTAGGTGCATAAATCCCAATCATCAATGTTTTCTTAGAATTCCATATAATTTCCACTGCTACATAACTGGCTTCTGCATCGTTTAACACTAGTCTGGGCTGCAATTCATCTTTTATATATAATACAACACCTCTCTTTTTCTTTTTAGAAGCGGCAACAAATTCTTTTCCCAATTTAGCAAATTTCAAGTATTTTATGTCTTGCTTTCTAATATGTGTCTCCTGCAGACAGACTATGTTACATTTTTGTTTTAACAGCCAGTGGAAAGTAGCTTTATGTTTACAAGGTGAATTTGGTCCATTAACATTCCAAGATATGATTTTACACTCCATGATCACTTTCTTGTGCTTTTTGGTAAGTCCTTTTCGTTTTCCCTAATAAAATTCTCCATCTCCTGACCAGATCTGATGCTCTTTCTTGCTCCACCGAACTCAAATGTCAGTCCTTCTGGTATTTCCCATCTGTATCTAATTTTCAGCTCCTTTAACATCTGAACCAGTTCTCTGTATTTTTTCCGCTCCAACAGCACCGATCTGGGCAGCTCTTTCATAATTCTCACCTCTTTTCCATCAACTTCTAATGGATCCTGAAATTGTTTGCTCATAATTGATTCTCTTGTATTTCTGGTCTTGAATTGCACAATCATGTCCCTTGGTAGTTTCCTCTGGGCTGCAAATCTGGAATTGATTCTGTACACCACGTCCAGAAGAGCTGCAATCTCTTCCTCCTCCTTTCCCAGGTAGTCTGCCAAAATCTCTGTAATCTGATCTTTGGGTGTTTTTCCCTCAACTTCTGGGATTGCACGAAATCTTAATTGCTTTTCCATCTGTTTACATTCCGCAGCGGCCATTCTCCCTCTCATTCCCCTCATCTTGGTCTTATGCACTTCTGCCAGCGTTTCTACCGTTTCCTCAACTACATTAACTCTCTGCTGTGTAACTTGTAGGTCGTTCTGTATTTTATCCATACCTTTCATCAATTCTGCCATTTCCGATTTAAGTGTCTCTTTATAGTCTTTTAGTTCTTTCGCCATCTCTAACATCATGTCTTTAAGCTCTTTATTCCCCTCTGAAACTTTTTTGTCCAAATTCTCCATCGTAGTTTGCCACTCTTTCTTCGACATCGTGGGGCTTGCTCTGCTTCGCTCCCACGAGTCTGCCCGTTTCCTTAACTCCGTGGTGCTAGTTTATTACTTTCTGATGTTTTTAAAAGTCCAAATCCAATTTATTTTTGTCAAACGCTGTTTTAAAGTGTTCAAAATGTCAGGCATTTTTTCTCTATGGTTTTATGCTGAAGTATTCACCCTTACCTTCTTCAAAGATGGCCTACTTCTGTTTTTATTGAAGTCTTCCCTTACCCTATTCCAAAATGGGGTCGCCCTACTTCCGGCATTCCGACAAAGACCCTTTCACCAGTCTCTTTATGGTTTTGACGTACTTCCTGTTCCCCTACGTTGCACAGCAGTTCTCGCGATTTTTAAACTTTCTCACAGTCCATTATCTCTTCCTCACCGCAGGTATGTAATCAATAGTCCAATTTCCGCACTAACTTCTCTTACAAAATTACTTTTTCAAAATTTTGCTTGCCAGAATCTTCCCCCTTATGTACCCAATCTGTAGCAGTTCTTTAATCCACTTTAACCACTTAATTCTTTTTAAAATCTGTCCCGTACTGAGAGATAGCGATCTTTACCTTCTTAGGCGTTTTCCTTGGGTTGTAATCACTGCTTCTTTTGTTCAATTAAATCCAAAACCCTTTGCTGTTTCACTGAAGCTTGGGCATGAAGGTCTTATGCCAGAAATTTGACTCCAGAGCCACTGCAGAGATCTAGGCAACCTTTCTTCGGGTGGAACCTCAAGGGTGGGTGGGAGTTCATTGCATGGAACCCCCCCTCACCCAAGATCAATGCGCCCTCAGGTGCACAAGCGTACTTGCCTGTTCTCCGCCTGAGAACAGGTGGCTGTGGGCTTTTTGCGCCCCTCCAGCCTTCCAAACAGTGGCACGGAGAGCTCAGCTCTTAGAGCTGCGTTAGACCTCCATGGATCCCAAACCAGAAGTCAATGGAAGATTAATTGAAGTGAAATCTAGGTAAATGTGTTAGATAGAAAGGAATAAGTAACAACAAAAAATAACTTAAAATATATAACTAAATTTAAATGCATTTAAGCTGATTTTATAATGACGTTAATTAGATCAGAAGTGGCAATGAATGAACCTATGAGATGAAACTTTAGTTTTAATTCTGCAGAATGATTTTGTAAAATGAGCTTTGTAATATACACAAGTCCCAAACGACTGTAAATTAAATCTCAAATATTATAAAACTAGTAGGTAGTAGGTAGTGTGATAGGACAATATAATGGCTGGATAATGTGAATTGAACAGACAAAAGTGCAAATTAAGCACAAGATAAGGGAAGCTATGTTCCAAAAACAATACTAGTTGATCCAGGGCCACAGAAATTAATGCAAAATAAGACTGGTATATTGAGAACAAATAAAATAAAAAAAATGTTGATAAATGAATCCAAGCAAAGAAAGAATAGACATGAAATGGGGTAGCTAAATACATAGCAATTGGTGTGGAATTAAATTATATGATAGATTACAAGGAGATAGAAAATGAAGTTGTAAAGATAGAAGTGGTGTCAAAGACAGTAAGGAACTATTTGGCAATATTATGAATTAAAATGATGAGTGCTGAGCTCGTACAAAGAGATCTGGAGTAAAATACATAAAGAAATAATAAGGTTGAGAGCTATATGTGAACAGATCCTACAAGGAAATAACTGAAGAGAAATGTCCTGAACAAATATTATAATCCTAAGGATTATATCCAAACAACTAAACCTTGATCTCAATACTGAAAGGTTTAATCGAATACAATGGTAATCATTATTAATAATATTCTGTTGATACCACAGGATAATGCATTTACTAACTGGAAGCTAAGAGGCATTCTTTTTTTTTCTTCCTGGAAAACAGGAGACTAAAGTGAACCTTGTAAATGTGCAAGTCAGCCTTGAAATTTTACATTCTGATTGAATGATGCCATGCTAATATGCAGAAGAAAGGATTAGTAAGGCTTAACTCACAGGTACATGATCTCCAGTTATTTTATTTCCTTCAGTATAATAACACATGACCATGTTATTGACACAGAAGTTATATGAGTATAGTGGTGCTTTCACCTTATAAATTACATCATTAGCCACAAAAGATATTTTTTTCCAAGATAGAAAGTGCAAATGTAAGCTCATGCAACTATTTGGGCTTGTTGGACTAGTTAGCCAGCAAGATATGCTATAGAGACTAGAAGAATAAAGGCAGAGATTACAGCTTTTTTTCCTCTTTGCCAGGCTGTGATACTATAAATCAGATGTTTAGCAGAAAAATGATAAATTCAGCACAGTAGATTACATTGAGGTGAGGCAGGTGGTTGTTGGCCCCCACTCTTCCATTCACTCACCATGTGCAAACACTGAGAAAGGAAAAAAGGATATCCACATCCTTACAAGTGAGAAGATCAATCCAAACCCTTCCATGGATGAGGACAATTTTTGCTCACCACTGTTTTCAAGGATGGAAAGAAAAGCCACTTGGCTCTGGGGACAAGACCCCAGCCAGTAGCCTCATGCATCATGGCCAATCAAGCATGTTCAGTCTCTTTAGGATAGACATTTGTTTGATGGAGCTGCCCACATATTAGTGACTGCTTTAGGGCAAACAGGAATATTTTGAGCCTTCAAATTGACTCAAAGAAGAAACTTTCTTTACCTGCTTTACATTGATTGGTGAGGAATCACTGTTATAAATAGGTCTGCTCATAAGCACCCTGAGATACCTAATTATGAATGAGGTTTCCTAGGCCAGCATGTACTGGCTGACTAGAACCATGGAAAGGGTCTCCCTCAGCACTGGGGATCCATCAGTTAGTTAACCCATAATGCTGTCCACCACAAGGGATGATTATAGAGATTCAGCTCCTTTCAGTGCACTATTTGCTGTGAAGTCAAGGAGAAGCAAGGTGCAGCATTTTGAGCCAAGATGTGACTAGTGGATGTTGGGCAACCCATTAGAAAAGGGGAAGGAGCATGTATAACAAGTTGTACAGGTCAAATGTTAAAATATATGTGCTAGTTTAATCCAGGTCATGTACATGCATACATGCATGCATGCATTTATATATCTCCCCATTAGGGATTCAAGCAGCTTAGAACATTATTCTTCCCTTCTCCATTCATTCACAACAACAATCCGGTGAGGTAGGTCAAACTGAGAGTTTATGATGGGCGCAAGATCATACAGTGAGTTCCCATGGTAAAAGTAGGGATTCAAACCCAGGCCCTCCCTGAATCCTAGTCCAACACTTTATCCATTACACCACATTGTACAGTTTGTAACAATTTAATAAAGTGTGACACTTTACTTCAAAGTAGTTGAGCAATGAATTGTCTCTTGCAAAATCCATTCAGAAATTTGAAAACAAAACAAAAAAGATGTAGATGGAAATGTGTACCTCGTGGGAAACAATAGAAACAAGAAATAGGATTGAGAATCTGCACAGGTGTAGTAATTGCAATATAGAAAATAAACAAGAAGCATCTTTCATGGTCAAATTTCATGGGTGGAGTGCTTTTGTCACCCATCCCCACCACAGTGATGAAAATAATTGAAAATTGAGTAGAAAGATTGTAAAATAACCAAGTTTAACCCATGCCTCATATCTGGTGTCTTCATTTCTGAGTATGGAGCCAAACATGAAAGAAGAAAATTCTTTCATGTGCACATCCCTTACTTTTGTTCCATTCTGGGTGACATGACCTGCTGATCTGTGGGAACGATTGTCAGAAAGGCATCATACATGGGCCTGGATATGCCAAGATACTTTCATTCTCATTAACTCTGGTCCATTAGTCAGATAAATCGAACAGAAAAGTCCTTTTCATTGAAATCTTCTCTGCTCTCTCAATGACACTGAAATATCACAATGTCTTTTTTTGGGAACATATTCTTCTTGGTGAGAATTTACACAGCCATCCATATCAGGAAAGTGCCATCCTCTTTTTGAGAACAGAAAGTAATCAAGTTGTATAACATCCTTATGCCACCTAAATTGTCAAGGGAAGATGACCACCAAATAAGATGTTAGTATGTGGTGTAATAGTCATACATGCTGTGAATGGTAAGGTTCAACAGAGCTCTTCAGATGTGATTTATTTATTTATTTATATTTCAATTTATATACCGCCCATCCTAAGGGGCTCTGGGCGGTGAACAAGTTAAAATCAATAAAAACAAGAAAACAATACTAAAATCAACATACAAAACAATAATGAAATAAATTAACCAAGTGCAATGATGAGGAGAACCCCCCCCCAAAGGTGGGAGGCCGACATGGCACTGCCCCCTTCAACCACCGAACGCCTGGCAGAACAGCTCTGTCTTACAGGCCTAGTGGAACGATAATATGTCCCGCTGGGCCCGTGTCTCCATTGACAGAGCGTTCCACCAGGCTGGGGCCAGGACTGAAAAGGTCCTGGCCTTGATTGAGGCGAGGTGGGCTTCCTTAGGGCTGGGGACCACCAGTAAACATTTATCTGCTTCGGGGAGCATACAGGGAGAGGCAGTCCCGAAGATATGCTGGTCCCAACCTGCTCAGGGCTTTAAAGGTAAGAACCAATACCTTGAACCTGATTCGGAATTCAACCGGAAGCCAGTGCAGCTGACGCAGGACAGGTGTGATATGTGACTGGTAGGATATACCAGTCAGGACTCATGCCGCCGCATTCTGAACCAGTTGTAGTTTCTGGATCAGGCCCAGGAGTAGCCCAACATAGAGTGAGTTACAGTAATCGAGCCTGGAGGTTGCATGGGTCACTGTAGCCAGGTCCTGGGGCATCAGGTAGGGGGCAAGTTGCCTGATCTGATGAAGATGGGAAAATGCAGACTTGGCAACCACCATGACCTGGGCCTCCATCGGCAGGGAGGAATCCAGGAGCACGCCCAGACTCTTCACCACTGGCAAAGTTGCCAGTGGTGTCCCATCCAAGGCAGGGAGCTGGATCCCAATATCTGGCAGCCCCCGTCCCAGCTGCAGGACCTCCATCTTCACCGGGTTCAGTTTCAGCCTGCTTTGTTTCAACCATGCCCTCACAGCCTCCAGAGCTCTGGCCAGATAGTCTGGGGCCGTGTCTGGCCGGCCATCCATCAATAGAAAAAGCTGGGTGTCATCCACATATTGATGACAACCCAGTCCAAACCTCCGCACCAACTGGGTGAGGGGGCGCGTGTAGATGTTAAATAACATCGGGGAGAGTATCGCCCCTTGCAGAACCCCACACACCAAAGGGTGATGGGGTGATAGATCTCCCCCGAGTGCCACCCTCTGTCCCCGATGCTGGAGAAAGGAGACGAGCCACTGTAAGGCTGTCCCCCTAATCCCCATGTCGGTGAGGCAGCTGGCCAACAAATCATAGTCAAGCATGTCAAACGCTGCTGTGAGATCGAGTAACACAAACAGCGCCGACCCACCTTGATCCAGATGCCTGCAAAGGTCATCTGTGAGGGCAACCAAGGCCGTCTCTGTCCCATGGCCAGGATGGAAGCCAGACTGGAATGGGTCCAGGACTACAGCATCATTCAGGAATTCCTGCAATTGTACCGCCACGGCCCGCTCAATCACCTTGCCCAGGAATGGGAGGTTTGACACTAGGCAGTAACTGGATGGGTCGGTGGGGTCCAAAGATAGTTTTTTCAGGAGGGGCCGCACCACCGCCTCCTTCAACACTCCTGGAAAAACCCCAGAGCTCAGGGAGATGTTAACAATGGCCTCCAAATGGTCCCGTAGCCCCTCCAAGCTGGCCTTCACCAGCCAGGATGGGCAGGGGTCCAGAGAACAGGTGGTTGGCCTCATCCCCTGCAGGATCCTGTCAACTTCGTCCCAGGAGAGCAGCCTGAAATGATCTAATACAGACTCAGAAGACGACCAAGGGGTCTCCAGTTCCCTTACTGTATTAACAGTGGGTGATAGGCCATGGCGAAGGGACAAGTTGTTGCCTGCAAAATAGCTTGTAAAAGCCTCACAGCCAATAGTCGAATTAAGAATTTGATGGTCTCCCTGAGAGAGGGAGACCAAAGACCGAACTGTTCGAAATAATTGAGCCAGGCGTGAGCTAGCCAACGCAATGGAAGCAGCAAAGAAATCCCTCTTTGCTGCTTTTGCTGCCACCTCATAGGCTTTCATAAACATCCTATAAGATGTTCTTGCCTCTTCATCGCGCCCCCGCCTCCACACTCGCTTTAGTCGTCTCAGAGACTGCTTCATCTGGCGAAGCTCCTCGGTGAACCAAGGAGCTACCTGTTTGCGGGCTCGGAGAGGACGGCAGGGGGCTAATCATCCACCAGCTCATCTAATGTACTGCCAGAGGGCATCGGATCCTGCAAAGCTGCCTGGAAACCAATTGGATCCATAAGTCTCTGTGGGCGAGCGTAAATCCACTCACCGCCCACCCGGGAAAGGAACAGCATGCTCAGACAAGCCTTCAGAACAAAGTGATCCGACCTACACTGTGATCCACTGTGATCTGACCTACACTGTGATCCACTGTGATCCAGTGTATGATCCACATACACTGTGAGGCTGGCAACATACAGTCATCACATTGTGTGAAAGGGGCAATGTGTGGATTTTGAGCTTTTGTAGATGCCAGTCAGAAGCCTGATAAATCAGGATTTGGCATGGTGTGTACAGAGCATGTACGGGCATTAAAAAAGCACGCGTTTCCCTTTTCAGACAACATGGTACCCATGCATATCTGGAGGACTTGGAGTAGTGCACGCCTGATGTGCATGGATGGCTGACTCCAGATATGTGTAATTGCAATGCCTGAAATGAACTATTATCTATTATAAGAGTCTCATAATGATTTTATTGGTATTAATTCTTTGAGAATTAAGATTTATCACTAGGGGTGTGCACTAAAAAAAATTCATTTCAGTTTTGGATCTGGGGGGTTCCGAACCAACTATGTCCTGTTACTGTTTTTTTTTTTTCTGACTGGGACATTGCCAGCTTGGATTTAATCTATTTGAGGTTTTTTGTTATCATGTGTTTCATTTTTTTTTGGTTATCATGCAAGCTTCCAGACTTTTTGGGGCAGCTAGTTTTACACTTAACAGTGCCGAAATTGTACAAAAATCAGTCCTCTCTCTAAACCAGTGACCCACTGAGTTTTTCCTCAGTTACAACACACATACACTCAATAACAGACCCTGACGAAGGCAAGTGTTGGTGGGTGCACACTATGGTGAGAAACTGGCTGGCAAAGGGGTAGTGGGGCAGAGGCAGCACCATTAAAAACATTCCTGCTTTATGTTCACTGATTTCTTTTTCTATTAGGACAATAAATTATTACTTTTTGTGCCTTGTTTTCTTGTGCTCAGTCCCAGGGAAGTGTCATTAGAATTGCATCCTATGATTGAAATCTTCCAAATTTTTTATTAAGTTTGTTTGATTGAATAAACCATTTGCACCCCCCCCCCCCACAGCAGCACCTTCCCTCACAGCAACCCACCTTACAAGTGCCTTCATGGGGGTGGACCAGTGCCTGAGTAGCACCACAAACCAAACCAAAATCCATCCCCCTAAACAAGCCCAATCAGATGTAAGTCCCATGTTGTTCAATAGCACTTACTCCCAGGGAAGTGTCTTTTAAATTGCAGCCTATGATTGAAGCCTGCACTTTCTACCTTCCAAACATTTTCAAAGCTGACAGGTGGGGAGGAGGTCCCCTCCTTGTTAGGATCCAATTGGCAGGGAGACAATGCCATTGATGGGGTAGTGACAGTGGAAAAAAGATGCACATTGCATTCATTTCCTCTTCCCACCAACAGAGTTAGTTAATAATATAAGGCCTCTCTCCAGTTGGGATCTGATTGGTGAACACTGTTCAGAAAACAAGATGCTCCTGTGCAAGTCCAATGCCTTGTGTTGCTGCTGTAAGGTATGAACAGAAAAACAACACACACACTTTTTGGTGGGAGTGCGCTGTTATAACTAGACATGGGAGTGAACAGAAAAAAACCCCAAACAAGCTGTTCTCTGTCTTTTGGTGCTACACCTCTGAAGATGCCAGCCACAGCTGCTGGCGAAACGTCAGGAACTACAATGCCAAGACCACGGCAAGACAGCCCGGAAAACCCCCAACAACCATCAAGCTGTTCGTTGTTCGTTGCCATCCATGAACAACAAACAGTAACAACCATGACCGTGTTCACAAACATGTTTGTAGTTCGTTGTTCGTGGCCCCTTAAAGATCCATTTAAACTATCAGCTGGCAGGGGGAAAGGCATGATCCATGGGTCCTTCCCTTTGTTGTCATTTTCTCTTCACAGTTGCAAAAATGGGACTATCTGGTGGAAGCTACTTTGAGGAGTTACAAACTGACCTTCCCAATGTCCAATACCCACCAAATTTGCAGGGGACATAGTCCTCACTGTCCTCTGAAGACCTCCAAATTTCAGAGAGATTGCACCCTGGGAAAGGCATGATGCATGGGTCTCCCTCTTTGTTGTCATTTTCTCTTCACAGTGGCAAAAATGGGACTTTCTGCTGGAAGTACTTTGAAGGGCTAAAGCCAGAAGGAAAGCCAGAAGGAGTTCAGACAGAGATCAGTCCCTGCTGTTTCCAGGGGAATTGATTGAAAGCCCCCAGACTGTCTGGCTTGACGAATGGCTGATGAAGGCAATGAATGAGGTTTGCAACAACCACTTGTTCGTTTAGAATGGAGCCTCACAAACAGATTGTTTGTGAACAGGCTGTTCATGAGTTTTTTCCGTTCGTCATGCTGTTTGTGCCCATTTCTAGTTATAACTTGGTTTCCCAGATTTGTTTCTCCAGTCCAAACATAATCATAATAAAACAGCAGTTTCCAGGTGTATTTCAGGCTCGTTTGTTTCATTTTGCACACCCCTATTCACCACCTCTTCCTAATATGGCTGTGCCTGCCAACAGCCTGAAAATTAAGATGACGGAGTTACAAAACTACTGTTCTTCTACTTCTTACTAGACTCTCTGTGCTTAAGTTATTTTAAAATGATATATGCCATCTGTAAGCTCAGAAAACCAGAAAATTGTGAGCATGCACTAGTAGAAACTACTTTGTATTAACACCCATGTCTTGCAACCCAAGATCCTTTGTTGGGATAGAGGCAACTCAGTATGCCTGGACATGGGTAACAGGGTATGTGTGTATTTTTCCATTTTTTATAGACCCAGACAATTTGTGTGTAAGGGCTTTCATTGTCTGAGCTAGAGGCTTCTATATGACTCCACTTTTTATGCCTTTGTTTACTTTCTCTTCTGCTGGTTTTGTAGGAAGCAAGACGGTTCTCCAGTAGGGGTGTGCAAAGGCACCCTGATTCGTGTTTTCCGAATCTGCTAAACCCGAATCGAGAGGACGATTCGGGTTTAGCAGAAACCTGAATCGCCCAGCCGATTCGGGTTTACCGATTCGGATTGATTCAGATTGATTCGGGTTGATTCGGGTTTTTTTTCAATGGGAAAAAACCTCCCCAGGTTTCTCTGAAGCCTGGGGGAGGTATTTTCCCACCGAATCACCCCAAATTTGGTGGGGGCCTTCCTCTAACTCCCCTCTAACAACCCCCCAAGGTTCAGAACGATTGGACTTTGGGGGGCCATGTTATGGCCCCCCAAACCAGGTCCCCCTATCCTCTCCTAAAAAAAGCCATAGCTTTAGGTTGCTGCTGCTCATCTTCATTCATTTTTTCCTATGGGGAAAAAATGAAGAGGAAGGCTTCCTTTGCCAGGGGTGGCATTTTGCATGCAAAATGCCCCCCAACCCTCAGGGACCCTTCTCCCACCTTTCCTCCCACCCCCCACCAAGGCTCAGCCTGCTCCCATTTGGGGGGGGTGCATTTCATGGCCTCCCCAAGTAGGTGCTCTTTTCTCTACTACAGCTGGGGGAGGCTTGTCTTGCTAGGGATGGCATTTTGCATGCAAAATTCCCCCTAACCTCAGGGGCCCTTCTCCCACCTTTCCTCCCACCCCCCTCCAAGGCTCAGCCTGCTCCCACTTGGGGGGGGGCATTTCATGGCCTCCCCAAATAGGTGCTCTCAGCCCCCAAAGTCCACCCCTTACAGCCCCACACAAACCCAATTCCCCCCCAGCTGCCACACACAGACCCAAATCCCCACATTAGCCCCTCACAGACCTAAATCCACCCCCAGCAGCCCCACACCCATAACCCCAGGAACAGGCTGGCAAAGGCCAGCCCTCTCCCTTTGTTCCCTATGCTGGAAACTTCTAAACTCTCTTTCCCTGGGCAATTCTGCACAGCACAGGGGTGCCACAATGGTGGGCACACTTCTGAGTGCCAGCTGGTCCCTGTGAAAGAGTGCCTGAACCACAGACACCCTCCCTCAAATTCCCCCCACCACCTACAGAGATGGCTGGCCAGCCAGCCCCATTGTTCCCTATGATGGGAACCAACTGCACAACAAAGAATAAAACACAAACAACACAAAATAAAGTTTTTTAAAAAATTATTTTCTCCCTTTCAAAGTACAAGTAGGCAAAGCATTATGACACATTACACCAGCAGTCCCCCACGCAGAAAAATCACACAACTCACTTAACATCAGAGAATCACAAAAGCACAATTCCTGTCAAAAACACTTTATTTCTTGAACTGCTTTAGGTTACACAGTAGGAGGACACAACAGGGCATGATAGCAGTGTACTACACAAAATAATTCAACCCACTTCACCGTTTTTGACAGCAATTGTGTTTGGGTGATTCTCTGATGTGAAGTGAGTTGTGTTATTTTTGTGTAGTACACTGCTTTCATGCCCTGTTGTGCCTTCCTACTGTGTAATCTAAAGCAGTTAAAGAAATAAAGTGCTTTTGACAGCATTTTTTTGGGGTGATTCTTCAATGTGAAGTGAGTTGTGTTATTTTTGTGTAAGATACTGCTGCTATGCCCTTTGGTGTGCCCCGCTGCTGTGTAACCTAAAGCTGTTCAAGAAAAAAAGTGCTTTTGACAGGAATTGTGTTTTTGTGATTCTCTGATGTTAAGTGAGTTGTGTTATTTTTGTGAGGTGGAATGCTGGAATGCCCTTTGGTGTGCCCCCCTGCTGTGTAACCTAAAGCTGTTCAAGAAATAAAGTGTTTTTGACAGGAATTGTGCTTTTGTGATTCTCTGATGTTAAGTGAGTTGTGTTATTTTTGTGAGGTGGAATGCTGGAATGTCCTTTGGTGTGCCCCCCCCCTCTGCTGTGTATCCTAAAGCTGTTCAAGAAATAAAGTGTTTTTGACAGGAATTTTGTTTTTGTGATTCTCTGATGTTAAGTGAGTTGTGTTATTTTTGTGTAAGATACTGCTGCCATGCCCTTTGGTGTGCCCCCCTGCTGTGTAACCTAAAGCTGTTCAAGAAAAAAAGTGTTTTTGACAGGAATTGTGCTTTTGTGATTCTCTGATGTTAAGTGAGTTGTGTGATTTTTCTGCGTGGGGGACTGCTGGTGTAATGTGTCATAATGCTTTGCCTACTTGTACTTTGAAAGGGAGAAAATAATTTTTAAAAAACTTTATTTTGTGTTGTTCATGTTTTATTCTTTGTTGTGCAGTTGGTTCCCATCATAGGGAACAATGGGGCTGGCTGGCCAGCCATCTCTGTAGGTGGTGGGGGAATTTGAGGGAGGGTGTCTGTGGTTCAGGTGCTCTTTCACAAAGACCAGCTGGCACTCAGAAGTGTGCCCACCATTGTGGCACCCCTGTGCTGTTCAGAATTGCCCAGGGAAAGAGAGTTTAGAAGTTCCCAGCATAGGAAACAAAGGGAGAGGGCTGGCCTTTGCCAGCCTGTTCCTGGGGTTATGGGTGTGGGGCTGCTGGGGATGGATTTGGGTCTGTGAGGGGCTAATGTGGGGATTTGGGTCTGTGTGTGGCAGCTGGGGGGGAATTGGGTTTGTGTGGGGCTGTAAGGGGTGGACTTTGGGGGCTGAGAGCACCTACTTGGGGAGGCCATGAAATGCCCCCCCAAGTGGGAGCAGGCTGAGCCTTGGTGGGGGGTGGGAGGAAAGGTGGGAGAAGGGCCCCTGAGGGTAGGGGGGCATTTTGCATGCAAAATGCCACCCCTGGCAAGACAAGCCTCCCACAGCTGTAAGTAGTAGAGAAAAGAGCACCTACTTGGGGAGGCCATGAAATGCCCCCCCCAAATGGGAGCAGGCTGTGCCTTGGTGGGGGGTGGGAGGAAAGGTGGGAGAAGGGTCCCTGAGGGTTGGGGGGCATTTTGCATGCAAAATGCCACCCCTGGCAAAGGAAGCCTTCCTCTTCATTTTTTCCCCTAGGAAATAATGAAGAAGAAGATGAGCAGCAGCAAGCTAACAATATGCTCACCCTGCCTTTTCTTATGCGAGGATAGGGGGATCTGGTTTGGGGGGCCATAACATGGCCCCCCAAAGTCCAATCGTTCTGAACCTTGGGGGGTTGTTAGAGGGGAGTTAGAGGAAGGCCCCCACCAAATTTGGGGTGATTCGGTGGGAAAATGCCTCCCCCAGGCTTCAGAGAAACCTGGGGAGGTTTTTTCCCATTGAAAAAAAACCCGAATCAACCCGAATCAATCTGAATCAATCCGAATCGGTAAACCCGAATCGGCTGGGCGATTCGGGTTTCTGCTAAACCCGAATTGTCCTCTCGATTCGGGTTTAGCAGATTTGGAAAACATGAATCAGGGTGCCTTTGCACACCCCTACTGGAGAACCGTCTTGCTTCCTACAAAACCAGCAGAAGAGAAAGTAAACAAAGGCATAAAAAGTGGAGTCATATAGAAGCCTCTAGCTCAGACAATGAAAGCCCTTACACACAAACTGTCTGGGTCTATAAAAAATGGAAAAATACACACATACCCTGTTACCCATGTCCAGGTATACTGAGTTGCCTCTATCCCAACAAAGGATCTTGGGTTGCAAGACATGGGTGTTAATACAAAGTAGTTTCTACTAGTGCATGCTCACAATTTTCTGGTTTTCTGAGCTTACAGATGGCATATATCATTTTAAAATAACTTAAGCACAGAGAGTCTAGTAAGAAGTAGAAGAACAGTAGTTTTGTAACTCTGTCATCTCAATTTTCAGGCTGTTGGCAGGCACAGCCATATTAGGAAGAGGTGGTGAATAGGGGTGTGCAAAATGAAACAAACGAGCCTGAAATACACCTGGAAACTGCGGGAAGACGGAGGCATTTTCCCATTGAAAAAACCCGAAAGAAACCCGAAACAACCCGAAACAAACCCGAAACGCTAAACCCGAAACAGCTAGCTGTTTCGGGTTTTGCTGTTTCTGAAACAGATTCTTGTTTCGGGTAAACCCGAAACAAGAAACACGAAACAGAGTGCCTTTGCACACCCCTAGTCTTTACCATATGAAGTGAAGTATTAGCTAATTGTTAGCCCAAATGTAAGTGGACTTAGAGTTAATAGATATTGTTAGAATTACTAGAGTAGATATTTTATCTGACTGCTAGTTAGTTTAAATTTAAATATATGTGGAGCTAATATAAAGTAATAGATAATAGATTTTAAGTTTATAACAAAGTTTTTGAAGTTAATAGATAGGGCTTAGTTGAATAAAAGAGTAAGTAAACATGAGATAAGGAGTTACAGAAAAAGGGGACAGATTGGGAATAGATTAGGCTATAGGGTTGGAAAGCTGTTGGAAGTCTTGGAAAAGGGGGGAGGGAAAGGGTGGGGGAAAGGATAATGAGATGCTATTTGGAAGTTGTATATTAATATTCTCACCTAATAAAAATTTTCTATAAAAAAAAAAGACAAGTAGAATATGCTTTCCTGAACTGACCTTCCCTGTCTCTCTATCCATTTTCCTTCTCTTAGTTTCCTCCTCCCCCGATCTCATTGGTTAGCCTCAAAGGTTTCCTCATAGCATCCTCACCTGGCTAAGAACTCCTGTCCTTCTCATTTGAAAAATCCATTCCCACTTATCCAGCCTTACCTTTTGATCCCTTTGCGGAACCCCCATGCTCTGTGTGAGGCTGCCCATTAAAACTGTCCAGTTGGTGTGGCCAGAATGCTGACTGGAGTATGTCATAGGGACCTTATCACTCCAGTCTTGTTCCATCTACACTGGCTCCCTACTTCTGGGACTAGTTCAAGGTGCTGGTATTGACCTTTAAAACCCTATACAGCTCAGGGCCAGCATACCATAAGGGCCATTTTCCTGTTCACTCCAGTCATCTTTTGAGGCCCTGCTTCTAAGACTAGATTGGTGGCAACCTGAAAAAGTTCTTCTCAGTTGTGGTGCCAAAACTTTGGAACTCAGTCCGTCCCCAGGGAGATTCGTCTGTCCACCTCCATTTCTGTCTTCTGCCTGTTCTTGGTGTCGTGTATGTGTTTATACTTTTTATTGAATAATTTAAATTTCAATTTAAAACAACATTTAAAAAAGCATAAAATGTTGTTTTAAATTGAAATGTAAATAGTTTTAAATGTTGCTTTAATTTTTTACTGTTATCTTGGAGACCCTATTTGGGTAGAATTGTGGCATACTAATATTTTAAATAAATAAATAAAACCCCATCACCTACCTCTTCTGTTAAGACAAGTTTATCTGGACTAAACTAGAACAATTTGGAATAAATGTAACTTGAAATGTACATTTAGCTTAAAGTAATACAACTGAACACTAGGCTAGTGCAAATGATTTTTATTAGTGTATCAAACATAAATTGCTGCTGTACTGTTGTAATTAAATAGCTCAGTTTCTCTGTCTTGTACTACTATTAGAGGTGGGCACGGTCTAGAAAATGGACCTAAATTAAACATGGTCTGGCCTGGTTTGTGGTTTGCGAATACACAGTTCGTGGGACACATCTTTTTCATGAATTTTGGTCCATTTGGGCCAGTCCATTGATCCATGGTCCGTGATTCCAGACATCTTGGTTCCAATCTATCAATTCCCTAGGCAATGGATGGGACGTCCACAGACATTTTGCAGTAATTAAAAACTTAATAGGCAGCTCTGCCTGCTGAGCAGAGAACTCCCATTCTGCAAGTGAGGGGTGGACATTCTGCCACTGAACACCACCCCTAGAAAGGTGAAGAGTATATACTTCCCTTACCTAATGGAATGCATCTGCATGCACAGCTTTCTGTTTAGTGGCTGAACCACAACCCATACATATCTGGTACTGCTTCCTCGTGCTTTCCAGTAAGGTCATACAACATCCTTCTTATTCAGTGGTACTCAGTGGTGGGAAAGGCAATCCTTCTTGCACCTTACCATATGAGCAGCTTTTGCTTCTGTGCATCATAGAAATGTATCAGTAATATTCACAGGAATAGAACATTTAATGTGTACAGAATAAATCTTCAGTAAGTGATGTTTCATTTTTTTTTATTTTAGAAGTTCATAATGTCTATTGATGGGCAACTAAGAAAACCTGTTCCACAATAAGTCTATAAGTTTTCCTGCTATGGATTATCTATTTGAATATTTATCAAAAATAATTCAGATAACATGATAACTGCCACATGGCAGGATGTGGTACAAAATCATCCATTTGATTGATGTCAATACGCTTGTGTCTTTCACTGTAATAGAAATCTTAGAGATGCCTGCTGTCACTGTAAGACAAATGTTCACTTCCAAATCGCAGTGTAGAATCTGATTCCCATTTCTTGCTTTCTGACATTGCAACATAATGGAACATACCACAGAATAACAGACTTTCTAGTACAATCTAAATCTGTTTTGTACCTAGTAAAAGAGGTATGATACGTTTGATACGTGGAAACCTTTACAGTGATAAAGTGTTAGGAAACAGATTAAATTTACTCTACTATTTAGATTACAATTAATCTACGAGAAAGAGAGACAGAGACAGAGAGAAACAGAGAGAGAGAGAGAGAGAGAGAGAGAGAGAGAGAATTACAAACACAGAGAGAGACACTAGAAAGGGTTTGTGACATGTAGAAATGACTGACTGTGACCACCATCAGGGAGTCCAATTGCAGCAGGTCAACACAATTTGTAACATTTATTTTTACTGAACATAGTCTACCTCAGAACTCTAACTTCTGGCTGAGATATATTTGGTGCAGTGCATGCACCAGTTTCTGGACTTTCTATTCTCCTTTTACTAAGGTAATTTAACTTTTTTAACATTGAAGCTCATAATTACTAGGAATGAAAATCAGTTATGATAACTCTTGAAAACACATTTATTTTATTTATAGTTCACCTTCCTCACTGAGACTTGAAGCAGATTACACAGTGTAAATCAATGCAATCAATAAGATGTTGCATGCATCAAATAAGCAATGTAATCAGACAAGGATTACAAAAATATGAAACAAAGCCAAAAAAAAACTAGACATGAAAAGTTAGAAATACAGAAAATGGTGTTATATAAGTAGAGAACAATGTGGTGTGAACAGGATAATACATGTACCAAACAGATAATACATACTATGTGCATGATGACTCTCATAAGAAAAACTGCAATTGACAGTATATTTGCACAATCTTCATTCATCATGATATCTACAGGGTTTGTGTGTTTACATTATATAGGAAAAATGTCATGAGTTGATCTGACAAAGTACAATCTTGTATGTAAAAGTTCCATAAATGTTAATCTTTCACATTTCAGTTCACATTGTAACACATGACCTTGTGAATAACAGTTGTAACTTTTAGCCATTTAATACCAAATATTGGTCAATAGACTTTAATTTCAAATATTTTCTCTAAAACTTTTAAATTAATTGATATTATAGGAGCTAGCCTCTAGTACTTTGATCCAATGTTAATATTAATGAAAAAATAGATATTAGGTTAATATTGTAGAGTTTCAATATATCTGGATATTTTCTGATACAATTGGGTCCTAGTGATTTATCTCAGTGCATTTTGGCTGCTTATTCTGAAAGCATTTCAACAGACCACTTCATTTTGGTGATTATTCTTTTTTTTTTTTTAAAGTTTTTTATTAGGTGAGTACATATTACAAATAACCCTTTTATTTAAAACCTAAATATCAATTTCCCCCCACTGATTCCCTCCCCCCTTTTTCTCAGACTTCCAACAGCTTTCCAACCCTTATCTTATTCTATTCCTTACTTATCTATTCCATTTATGTATTATTATCTCATATTTCCCTAATAAACTAAATTATATCCATTAAATTCATATCTATTCAAAACTTATACTTAACAATAATTAAAACTTCACTTTAAATGGTAAAAATCCCTATCTCCAATATTTTCCCCAATTAGTAACTATCAAATTGCCATAATTTCTCCTTCACATCCCATTTTTTCTCCACATACTCCTTCAGTCTACCCCAGTCCTTAAAAAATTCTTCAGAGTTCTGGTCTCTCAGCCTTCTTGTCATCTTGTCCATTTCTGCCATGTACAGCAACTTTTGTATCTATTCTTCAATAGATGGTATTTCTTGCACTTTCCATTTCTGCGCATATAGTATTCTTACCGCTGTTGTCATATAAAATAACAGTGTTCTGTGTTGCATAGGAACATCTTCCATATTTAAGTTCAGTAGCAGGAGTTCTGGGTTCTTTGTTATTGAAATCTGCAAAATCTCATTTATCATTTCTAAAATATCTCCCCAGTACTGCCTAGCTACCTCACAAGTCCACCACATATGATACAATGATCCTTCATGCCTTTTACATTTCCAACATTTATCAGACATTTTAGCATTTCCATAAGCTATTTTTTTGGCGTCAAATACCACCCATATATCATCTTAAAAATGTTTTCTTTAATGCTGGTACAAGTTGAGATCTTCATTGTATTTTTCCACAAATACTCCCATGACTCCATTGTTATGTCTCTTTGACAGTTTATAGCCCACTTCACCATCTGGACTTTAACAGTTTCATCCTCTGTATGCCACTTCAAAAGAATTTTATAAATTTTTGAAATTTTCTTCTTACTTTCTTGCAATATAGCTTCTTCCAATTCCAAATCTTTCCATTTAATTCCACCTTTTGAGCGATCCGAGTTATATAAGTCCTTTATCTGCCTATATTGAAACCACCCATAACATGAAACTAACTCTTCTTCTGTTTTAATTCTTATCATATTTTGTTCCTGAATGAGAATCTTTTTATAGGACAGACATTGATCTCTATTATAAATAACTCTCGGGTCGATGGATTCATATGGTACCACCCACGAGGGGATACCTTCGCCCAAATAACTTTTATATTTTTTCCAGATTGTGAAGAGACTCCTTCTCACATAGTGATGTAGAAACATAGAATCAGCTTTCACTTTATCGTGCCACAAGTAGGCATGCCATCCAAACAATTTTTTATAGCCTTCCAAAGTTAGTAGCTTACAGTTCTCCAATGACATCCAATCTTTAAGCCAAACCAAACAAACTGCTTCATAGTATAATCTGATATGTGGCAATTGCAGTCCACCTCTTTCTTTGGCATCACACAAAACTTCCATTTTTACTCGTGGTTTCTTGCCTGCCCATACAAAATCGGAAATCTTCCTCTGCCACTTTTTGAATTGCTTACTGTCTCTGATAATTGGAATTGTTTGTAATAAAAACATAATCCTTGGTAACACATTCATCTTGACTGCCGCTATTCATCCCAGCCATGACATATTTAATTTATTCAATTTAATCAAATCTCTGTCAATTTGCTGCCATAGCTTTTCATGTACCATACTTAATAACTCCGATAAAAAAGAGGAATCTAACTGGACTTTCAATAGGGCATTACTTATCAATGAAATTACAGCAAAGGAAATTGAAAATATATTAAAATCCACAATAGATGAAAATAATAAACCCAACACTAAACCACACATACTTTGGGATACGATCAAAATAGTTGCAAGAGGGCACATAATGGCATTATCTTCTAGGATTAATAAGCAAAAGAGAGAACAGAAAAGAGAAATTGAAAATAAAATCAAAATCTTAGAAGACAGACATAAGACTACAGGAAGCAAGAAAGTTTATCAAAATTTAATAAATCAGCGGAGATTATTGGAATCCCTAGAAACAGACAAAATACACAAAAACCTCATTTATGTAAAACAAAAATATTGGCTGAACACTCCCAAATCTTTAAAACTGCTCTCATATAAAATCAAAGAGAAAAATGCAAAAAGAAACATCTCACGCATAATAGATAGTAAACGAAGATCCCTTACAAAATCTAATGACATAATTAATTCTTTTGAAACTTACTACAAACAACTATACTTGACAAAGAAACCAGATCTACAGGATATAGGTGCATTTCTAGCCTCAATAGACAAACTTAAAAAATTATCAGAAGAACACCGAAATTATCTGGACAGTCCTATCACATGTCAAGAAATCTCAGTAATCATTAAAAACTTAAAAAATAATAAATCCCCGGGACCAGATGGATATCCACCCGAATTTTATAAAAGGTATTGTAATTTACTTGAGCAGCATCTTCAGAACGCATGCAATAACGTAAGAGATCATGGTTTGTTGCCCCCAACGTGGAATATGGCCTTAATAACAGTCATCCCTAAGCAAGGAAAGGACAGTACAAGAACCTCATCATATCGACCTATATCGCTCCTTAATCAGGATTATAATATTTTCATGGCAGTTATGGCACATAGAATAAACTCATTCATACATAATTATATCCATCCAAATCAGACAGGATTCATACCCAGAAGAGATATGACAGACAACATTCACAAGACATTAAATCTCATAAACCACTGCAAACATCACAAGAAACAGGCTCTCTTTCTATCATTAGATATTGAAAAGGCCTTCGATACTTTAGAAATAACATACTTGGACAAAGTACTGCAAGCTATGGGATTTGGTAAAAAATTTCTGAAAATTACTACATTCTATATATATACAACCAACAGCAAATCTGAAAATAAATGGGCAGACCTCCAGAAAAATTTCAATTGGTAGGGGCACTAGACAGGGATGCCCTCTATCACCAACTCTATTTGCCATTGCAATAGAACCACTGGCTATTACAATCAGAGAAAATAATAACATTAAAGGAATCCAAATTGGAAAAGAACATTATAAGATGAGCCTATTTGCGGACGGTATGATTATTTATGTGACTGATCCCCTTTGCACCTTAAACTATTTAGAACAACTACTCACAGAATTTGGTATGATTTCAGGTTTACTGATAGATCAAACAAAATCACAAATATTACCAATTAACATAAGGAAAGAAGATGCAGACAAAATAAAAAAACAACACAAGTTTCATTGGTTAGAAAAGGAACTGCTTTACTTAGGAATTGCAATTTCTACTAATAACAAAAATTTGATACAATCAAACCACTTTAAAATAATTACACAAATTAAAAATGACATGAATAAATGGAAAAAGATAAAAATCTCATGGTACGACAGACTTCATTTGATAAAAACATTTATTCTACCTAGAATAATATTTGTCATGAGAGCTATACCTATTAAAATTCATGAAAACATAATTAAGCAATGGCAGTCCATACTAAATTCTTTTTTGTGGGATCACAAGAAACCCCGGATTTCCTTTAAAATTCTGAGATTAAAAAATCATCACGGAGGACTTAATTTCCCTGATCTATCATTATACAACAAGGCAATCAGACTTTCCAATCTCCTCTTGCTTTGGCACTCAAACAAAACAACAGAGTGGACTTCGACTTGCAATAAGTTACCACCCCAATGGAAAGTACAAGAAATAATTTGGAACCCACCTACTAAATGACCTAAAGGAATAAAGAATAATACCTTCCTTGATGCGATCCTACATATTTGGGATAGCACCAGAACTAAATTAATACCAGACATGTCGAGGCACTCTCCTATTTCTGTACAAAACATATCAATAGACACTAAAACTCAAATAGCAAAAACACTGAAAACTACTGATATTATCACATTAAAAGATATAGCAACGAAGGGCGGTCTCATAAGCAAAACTGAGATAGAACAAAAATTTCAAAGCTCAATTCAATGGTTCTTATATCTGCAATTACAAGCTGTCACCCAACAAATAAACATAAGAAAGGTTATGAATGCAACTCAGACAAGATTTGAGCAATTCATGGATACTAAAAAAATATCAAAAAAGGGCATGATTTCAAAAATATATGGCCTGATATTGTCCTCTAACATCCCTAACAATTTTAATTATCAAACTAAATGGCATAAAGATCTTAATGAAGTACTGACAGTAGACAACTGGGAAAACGTATGGGCATCAAAATTAAATAAATCCTCAACTATATTAACTAAAATACAAAGCTATAAAATTATACATAGGTGGTACCTAACACCCCAAAAAATCTCCTTAATTTATTCTTCAGCATCGCCCTCTTGTTGGAAGAAATGCAATAATGAGGGTAATTTTGCTCACTATTGGTGGGAATGTCCCTTGATATTTCTATTTTGGTCAGAAATACTAAATATTACTAAGGAAATAACAGGGTACAGTGTCCCTATGTCACCAAAAGTAATCTTCTTGGGACTGTGGGATCAGACATCAATCCCAAATGTTAGAAGAGACCTTATCAACTCTCTCCTGGTGGCAGCTAGGAGTGCAATAGCAACCAAATGGAAAGACCAATCTCTACCTACTACAGAACACTGGTTTACAAAAATCTGGAACCATTTGATAATGGAAAAAATAACTGACAATCTACATCAGACGGAATATCAATCTTCGGGATCAAACTTCTGGGAAAAATGGATCCCATTTTACGAATTCATAGAAGCAAGAGATCTGCAACCTCCCTCTTCACACCACTCATTAAAGTTGAAGCACTGTGTTAATATTTGTAAATGCAATGTATTATATTGGTTTGTTGTTTGATTATTGTTACAGTTCTAAAATTGAATAAAAATATTTTTTTTAAAAAATAGCATCCAAATTTACTTCTTTCCTTTGATACAGTTTTGCATAAAATTTAAAGAATGCTCTACTAATCGCTGTTTGATCAGTCAATGTTGTTCCATTTTCTTGAATCTTAGTTATCACCTATTTTCTCTTTTCTTTTTCAGCTGCCACGCTAAGTATTTCCCAGGTTTATTCGCTCCTTCGAACGACTTTTGATTCAATCTCTTCAATTCCCATTCCAACTCTTTATTCTCCATTGCTTTCAATTGTTCTTGCAAAATTTTAATTTCTTGATATAATTTCTTTTTCCCTGGTCTTTTCTTCAGTTGTACCTCCTTAGTTCTTATATTCTCCACAATTTCTTTCTTTTTCTCCTCTTTTCTCTTTTTATCCCTTGCATTTAAGTCCATCAATACTCCTCTGATAACTGCCTTATAAGTATCCCAAACTTTGTGAGTTGGAACGGTATTATTCAAATTATACTGCATAAAGAAATTGGTCTCCTTTTGAAATAGTTCTAAATTGCCCTTTTGCTGCAGCAAATCCTCAGTTATTCTCAATCCTCGTCTTTTGGTGCATTTTCCGAACTTCCACATAATTGGATTATGATCTGAGCCTACTTTTGGCATTATCTCCACATCTTTTGTCCATACAACCAAATCCTTAGAAGCCCAGATCATATCAATTCTTGATAATGTCAAGTGTCTTGGCGAAAAATACGTATACTGCTTTGCTTTAGGATTATTCCTTCTCCAAATATCCTCCAAATTCTCCTGATCCTTCATTTCAAAGAAGGGTTTTGGCAACAATCCTCTTTTCTTTTGTGCACCCTTTGTTTTTTTGTCAACATCTAAAGCCGTAACTCCATTAAAATCACCTGCCAAAATTATTTGTGAGTAAGTTAGTCCATCCAGTTGTTTCTGTAAATCCTTAAAAAAATTGTCCTTAGCTCCATTTGGTGCGTAAATCCCAATCAGCAAAATCTTTTCCGTATTCCAAATAATTTCCACGGCTATGTATCTTCCTTCCACATAGTTAAATATCATTTTAGATTGCAGTTCATCTTTAATATACAGAACTACTCCTCTTTTTTTTTGCTTCGATGAAGCTGCAAATTCCCTTCCCAATTTAGCATTTTTAAAATATTTCACATCTTCTTTCTTAATATGGGTCTCTTGTAAACAAATTATATTACAATGCTGTTTGAATAGCCAATGGAAGATAGTTTTACGTTTAGAAGGTGAATTAAGTCCATTTACATTCCAAGATATGATTTTGCACTCCATGATCAAATTCTAGATCTTTTAGGTAAGTCTTTTTCATTGTCCATAAAGAACCTCTCCATCTCATGACTGGACCTAATTGTCTTTTTAGCTGTTTGAAATTCAAAACTCAGACCCTCTGGTATTTCCCATCTATATCTAATATTCAATTCCTTCAGCATTTGAACCAATTCTCTGTATTTCTTCCTCTCCAACAAAACTCCCCTAGGTAACTCTTTCATTATTCGCACTCTTTTTCCAGCAATTTCCAGAGGGTTTTGAAATTGCTTACTCCCAATATCTTCTCTTGTTCTTTTTGTTGTAAATTGCACTATCATATCTCTTGGTAGATTTCTTTGGGCTGCATATTTTGAATTAATTCTGTATGCCACACCCAGTAAAGCCGCAATTTCTTCCACTTCTTTATCCAAAAATTCTGCAAATATTTCTGATATCTGCTCTTGGGCTGACTTTCCCTCTGCTTCTGGGACTCCGTGAAATCTAAGTTGTCTTTCCACGTATTTACATTCCATCACGGCCATTCTTCCTTGCAAACCCTTAGTTTCTGTCTTAAAAGAGATAGACAGTTTGTCAACTTCATCCTCCATTACCTTCACTTTCAACTGCGTCATTTGTAACTCCTTCTTGACCTCATCAATACTCTTGGTTACTTCAGCCACCTCTGATTTAAGTGTCTCTTTAAAATCTTTCACCATATCCCTTATCATATCCTTGATCTCTTCATTTCCATCCGCCACTTTCTTGTCCAAACTCTCCAACGCCGACTGCCACTCCTTCTTCGACATCATGGGGCTGGCTTTACCTCGCTCCCACAAGTCCACTCTCTTCCGCAACTCTGTGGCGAAAGTAATTTATTGTTTTCAAAGTTAAGCCCTTTATTTAAAACAAATTCTTCTCGAATTAAACAATTCCGGTATCCAAAATGGCGGGCGTCTTTTCTCTATGGTTTTAACTCAAAGCTTCTGCCCTTATCCTTCTCCAAGATGTCCCACTTCCACTTAAGTTGAGGTCTTGCCCTTTCCCTTTTCCAAAATGGCGCTCTTCCTTTTCCGGGTTTCCTTTAGCCGCCGCTTCCAGCCTGTTACTCTATTGCTTTGATGCACTTCCTGCTCCGTCGCAGTCACACAGCAGTTCTCGCGTTTTTTTCAAGTTTCCCATAGTTCACTATCTCTCTTAGACTGCAGGTATGTAAACAATAATTACTTTTTCTGCTCTAATTCTTCTAAATAAATTCTTTTTAACTCAGTCACTTTACTGGAGCATAGCCAATCTGTCCTTATAACTTAGCAATCTTTATCTTCCAAATTAATTCAGTTCTTCTTACCAAATTTCTTCTTGGAAGGAGAGATAGCAATCTTTACCTTGATAGTTCTATTTGCGGGTTGCAATCGCTGTTTTGGTACTCAAAATAATCCAAATTAGTCCAAATTAGTTACTGAAGCTTGGGTACGGTGATCCTATGTTAATTCAATGACTCCAAAGCCGCTGCAGAGATCTTTGCCATCCTTCATCAAGTGGGACCTCAAGGCTGGGTGGGTGATCATTGCGCAGATCTCCCCCCACAGCCGAGATCAATGCACCCTCTGGATCCTGAGCGTTCATGCCTGTTCTCCGCCTGAGAACAGGGGGCCACGGGCGATCTAGCACCCCGCTAGCCCTCACAAACAGTGGCTTGGACAGCTCCGCTCTCAGAGCTGTGTCAGACCAACATGATCCCAAACCAGAAGTCTTTTTGGTGATTATTCAATAGATTTAAAGTCTACTTGAAAAAGCAAAGCAATGTCTCAACATCTCATGCAAATGATTTATTTGCAATGTGTCTCCTCTCCCCTCCCCTGCACTGCAGAGAAGCAAATATTTATATATGCAGTGTCCTGACTTGACTCATCATCACCCAAGCCCAAAGCCCTGGACCTAGAAACATAATATTTGGGGAGAACATTCCTTTCATGATGTAAACACCAACTGAGAAGGGATTTTTAGAAACCCCCCAAGGGAGTAAAAAGGGATAAAATATGTTTTTCCCATAGGGATAAACTTTCCCTGTGTGGCTGGCAGGCTACTGCCTGCTTCCCTCCCACCAACCGCCAACTCAACCACTCTTCCCTGATTGGGCCAGTCTTTCAAGGTCATTTGCATATGTGGCCTGATTGCTCATCACCCCAACATTCTAAACAGTATGCAGTTGTTGTTGGGAGTCATTAAATGTGTCCTGAGGTAAAATACACCTCCCAGTCTTCCCTCTAGAGTTCCCTGTGGGGCCAGGCAGGCTCCTGCCTGCCCACACTGCCCCCTCCCTGACAGGGGTTTTATGTAAAAGTCTGTATGACAACTGAGTTTTTAAATGTTCATGGGGAGATGGTGCATGACCTTGCTAGGGGCCATTTCAATGTGAACCTCTCACATGAACCTGCTGAAGTGCTCACTACACCACCGCTTCCTCAGTTCAACCCCACCTCACCCCTCTTGCAGCCATCACCTCTTACTGCCCCCAAGAAGCCTCCTGGCAGACATTGTGCAAGATACACTGATGCTAAAAGGAGGAAGCAATTTAGAGATGTGGCAAGGAAATATGCATGTCCAGCTCCTGCAGTGCACCAAGCAGCAGTGGCCAAGTTCCAGCAGGATCACCCCAAGGTGCACAGAGCAGCAGTCTCTCTATGAGCAAAGCAATCCTAGAAGATGACTAGACAGGCTCTCACTTCCATGGAAGGTCAAGGCTCACTCAGGCATGGCATATGATCCTTTGCTACCTTCAAGCTGCCTCTTAACCTTGTCCATGCAGAAACATCTCAAAACAAAGCAACATGGCCCAAGTGCTGTGGAGCTGTAAGCTCATTGTTTGGGATGAGAGCACCATGGTGCACAAGGGGTGTTTTGAGGCACTGAGCATAACCTTCAAAGATGTCAGGGGCAATGAGAGAGTGATGGGGGAGTCACTGTGTTGCTGGATGGAGACTTCTGGCAGACTCTGCCAGTAGTCCCAAGGGGAACTTAATGTGATGAAGTCACCATGTATGTCAAGGTGTCGTATTTGTGGCTCCTCATGAGGAAACTTTCACTAAGAAAGAACATGAGGGTCCACTTGAGAGGTGAGGTGTTTACTGGGGAATTCTCTGAACTCCTACTAAAAATAGGGGACAGAGAGTATCCCAAGTCCAAGGGAAAGTGACCATCCCTGCAGGCCTGAGCTCAGTAGTAATGACCCTAGCAGACCTAACAGCCACGATATACCCTGATATCGTCACTATCATGGAGAAGCCCATGGACTGGCTGTGCAAGCGTGCCATTCTGACCCCCAAGAATGACAAGGCTGCCATCATTAGTGAAACACTACTTAACTCCCTTGAAGGGGCAGAAATGGAATACAGATCTGTGAACTCAGTGTTGCAAATGGATAATGCGGTCCACTAACCCATGGAGTTCCTCAACACACTCAACCCTCCTGGCTTCCCAGCTCAAAAGCTTCTCCTCAAAGTGATGCTGCTCCAGAACCTCAGGCCACCCAAACTCTGCAATGGCATCAGACTGCGAGTGAAAGCCCACCATGGGAACGTCATCAAGGCCAAATTGTTCACCAGCAGTGCTCGGGGGGTCGATGTTCATACCACGCATACCATTCATACCATCAGATAACCTCTTCGAGTTCAAGAGACTGCAGTTCCCCTTCAAGGTCTGCCTTGCTATGACAATCAACAAGTCCCAAGGGCAGACACTGAAGGTGGCAGGAATTTACTTGAGAGAGGATTACTTCTCATATGAGCATTTCTACATGGCCTGCTCAAGAGTGAGCTCACCCAGCAGCCTGGTGATCCTAACACTGAAGGGGAAACCACTAATGTGGTCTACAATGAGGTCTTTTAGTAGGGAAAAAAACAATGGTACATATTTTTCACTTTTTTATTGCACTACAATCTTTTCCTTTTAAAATCTCTTCAATATATTTTACATTTCGAAATTCACTTCATCAGTTTTTGGCATCAACACGCTTCACTTTATTCAAACACCTTTGTGAAGTTTGGGTACTATGCTGTTATACTACAAAACCAATGCAAAAAAACTGCACAAACCAAAAAATGTTACATACCCATAAGTATTATAACTGGATTTAAAGTAGTTAAATACCATAGCGAAGCACAATTATCTAGCTACTTAATATATCTTGTTCTCAGCATGGTCTAATGTGTGGATACTTAAATGCAGAGACTAGAGCCACGAATAAACAAGACAGATTTTTCTACAAACCTAAACAATTGCCCAGGGTTGCAGAAAATGTGAGAATATGTTTATGCGCACGCACATGCGTGCATGTGTGTGTGAAAGGAGGGGGGTTAACCCCTCAAAAATAAGCAGTGCCTGTAGCTTTAAGACCCAAATTCCCTCAGTGGACATTGCTAGGCAACCATAACAGTATTGACAGACTTCAAAGCCTTTGTTTTTGTTGGTAAAGGGCAGGGGGAGGGGGCACAGCACTTTCCAGAGAAAAATGTAAGCTGGTTTGGATCCCCATTGTGGAGAATGGCAGGTTATAAATGAAGTAAATAAATTCTAAACATAACTGGAGATGGCAGGCAGATAAAAGGTGGATGAGTGGGCAAGAGAGAAGGAAGCAAGAAAAGGTGAGGATATGGGACATTGCCAGGAGGAGGGAAAGAAGAAACCGTGTGACAAAGGGATGTAGGGAAAATTGCCCCCCTCAAAGTCCTTGCCATTCAGCTGGGCTTGGCTGCACAACTGGTCCATCATTTACCCAAGCAGAGGATGGCAGAGGAAAGGAAGGAGGTAAAACAGAAGATGGCGGAATGGATATTTATTTATATACATCATTTGTAGTTATTTACAGATAATGATAGGTTTGCTGGTGGGTGGGGGAAAGAGAAGGAAGTAGGAAAAGGAAAGACACAATGGGGTTAGGGAAGGGAAAGAAGACATAGTGGGGGATGGGGGAAATGTGATGCCTCCTTTAAGGACTTGTTGTTTCCACCTATTTGTCCCTTGCTTCTAATAATTGTATTGTTAACATTGTGTATAACAAACTAAAATATAATGGATTGTATCCTGCCTAAAAATTTTCACACTCAGAAATGGAAGAATTTTTACCAATTATCTTCTCCTGCAAGAGACCTCCCAAGGTAATCTTGGGGTTACCTGTCCCCAAAAGCAGCATTTCAGGGGGCATTTGGGGCTGCAGCTGAAGTTGAAACATTGGAAAGTTGGATTTCTGTGGAGAAAAATCTTTCTATCCATGGAAATATAAAGCACCCATACTTAAAATTGTTTATTGATATTCTCGGTTTGCAGTTGATTTCTCTTTGAATATTTGGACTGGGAAGCTTATTTCATCAATTCAGATCAGCAAATGGCATTCATTCTCCAGTGAAGTAAAATAAGTTACATTATCGTGCTTACGTACTTGGGAGTAAATCCAGCTAAAATCAGTAGAACTTCTTGTCTGAGAGACTACTCAAGGTCTCAGTTTCCCTTTCCCATATCCTATTCACTTAATGAAAGACACATTTTAATGAACACAGAGAATAAAGCCAACAATTCTGTGCAAATCTCAGGAGCTCACTTATTTTTGCCTCTCTCCCACAAACTGGTCTAATGAAAGAGCTCAACTTAACCCACTCTATGTTTCATATTATATTTTGACATTTTACTTGCCAGTATTTATGCTCTCTTTGGTTTAATTTAACAGTATTTTATTCAAGGGACTTATATTAGTGATTGAACACCCCTAAGAGAGGAATGGAAACTTATTATCTCTTATATCTTCTTCTTTCTAATTATATAGGATAGAAACTTCCACATTCATGCATTTAGGGCATGATCCACATTCCCATTAATTTCACTGCATGAAAATGATTTCTCTTTAGCACTGATGGAGACAGCTGGGGCCCAAGAGATTCCAGAGAGCCATGAAGGTGGAATACAATTTGGCTGAGTAACCATAATGCTGCAGCAACTGCAGATGCTGCTGTAATTTGTACTACAAGTTAATACCTCCCCAAATTATTATAATGTGCTTGAATTAGCATCCAGTACCCCAACTACCAGTTATGATTCTTGGAAAATTCAGCATTCCACTTCCTGATGTCTGGTGGACATCAACAGCCTACTACTTAAAGAGGTGACCTGTTTCAGCATAATAGTTTGCCCAATGCTAATTGTTGCTGCTGAAGCAAATAGAATAGAAACATCCACCTCATTCTGCGACACAATAGTGTACACTATTGCAGCTAAGCTACATTACATGGTTTAGGATGTGTCACACAAGCCCAGCCAGTATCAGTTAGTGGCATGGGGTACTAAACATGAAATGACAGCAGCCATTAATGGTAACTAGAGATGAGCATGATCCGCATTACGATCGAAAAAAACCCGTGATCATGGCAGTCGTGGGATTGGGACCCGGCGGATCGTGCTCAGTCACGGCCAACGATCCAGTGATCGGGAGGGGGACTGGATCGGGGCTTGATCAGGATGATCATGCTCGGATCGGGAAGCCAGACACTCAGGCGCCAGCAATCTATTGCCCTGACAATGGAGCCAGGGGAATGCCTGAGCTGTGTTTGCCCTCCTTCTGTTGCCCTGGAAACCCGAATGGAAGCCCAGCTTTCCTTGATCAGCAGGGCTTCCTTCCAACCACGGAGCAGCAAAGCAGTCACCAGCTGGAAGAAGACACCCAAGGGAGGGAGGGGGAAGGGGGTGTTCTGTAGCCATGGGCACTCCAATCTCATCCCTGCAAACCCTGATAGGCAGCTCTGACGGCGAAACACAGACAGCCAAACACAAACACAGATGCCGCCGGCATCAGCCACCATTCCTGTATCGCTGGGAACAGCAGGGCGCGCCCTCCGCTTTTGCATCCACGATCCACGATCCATAATCCACGGATCAGAAACGGGAGATGATCAGTGTGGATCGTTAATTCGGGATCGTCACCGGCGCTGATCCATGATCAGCTTGATTGGTATTTTTTTTTTTGGGATCGTGCCCACCTCTAATGGTAACCAAGAGTAAATCTGTGACTTATATGCTGGAGGCACCTGAGGTAAAGGTTGATACAGCATCAGGTTGGCATGCCAATAGTGAGAGTGGCAGACCAGTGGTAGAGCATACACACCACATGAAGACTCAGTCTCTAGCACCTGTGGTTATAAGAAAATCAAGGCTAGTAATGTGCTAAGAGCTTGGAGTACTGCTGCCAGTAAGAATATGTTATAATGAGGTAGATGGAACAATGATCTAACTATTAAAAGACAGCCTCCTATGTTCTAATGACATGATTGAACCATACACAACACTGCTAGCCACTCACCAGTACGGCATCTGCCGGAATGCTGAGTCACAACTTAGTGGCAGCTGCTGTTTACTGCTTTCTACCTAATTCAGGTGTGAGAAACGGTAACATAAGAAGAAAAACCTAACATCATTGCTTAATGTAAGGGTGATATATGACAGCTGAGAGTAAGTAGTAAGCCCAGATTCCAGCTATTAGAATAACAGATTACTTGCAGGGCAGGTTGATAGATTTTGCCTTTGTAACTTATTCAAGCTTTGATGTGCATTTGTGTGGCTCAATAGCACAGACATGACAGATTAAAACATGTGGAGAGGAAGAAAAGAGTCACAATAAATTTCAAAACTGTCTAATTTATGCTAAAGTTGCATTTTGTGGCATAAACTGGATATACAAGAAGAAGTGGTTGCTTTGTATACGTGAACTGGAGTGCTCATTTAACTCAGTTTAAGCAGACGGTGTAACAAAGGGAAATAGAATAGGCACAACATAAGACAGCATGCCAATGAAGGAAAATGTATAGTCAAAGAATGCCTTGTTTACCTAGCTGCCTTCTGGAAGATCTTCAAAAATTAAAGTGACAACAGGATGTATCTGTAGATGTAACAGACATCCTCAGCTGTGGTTTTAAACGGGATAAAAGGCAAGGCCCATGTATCATTTCTTAGCACCTGTTACAGAGTTAGACCCATACTCCCATCACATACACACAAGATCAGAGGTCATGAAAGAAAAATGTGTATTCTGTTTCTGAAACAATAGAAATAGGAAATATCTGGATCCACTGAAGCATTTCCATAGAAAGATAGATTTCTGCCTGCACTGACTTTCTCATCTCTTCCCTTTTGCTGCAACTTAGAATACTACTATACCATATTGATCTTAGGGCATTTTGGGCTCCAGGAGAAGGGAGAATGTGAGGAAGCTTTGCTCTGCAGGTAGAAATCCTTCCATCAGTGGAAAAAACTTTGGTGGATCAACACCCATAATCATGATAATTTACCCATTCCTTTTACCCCATGCTCGGACCCTGGTGAAAGTATATGAAGTTATAAAACAGGCATCATTCAAATTACCATGCTAATTCTGATGGAAACTTTCACCTATTAGTGAATTATCTGGGCCTTTCAAAATCACCTCTGTAGTGAGGTTTAGAGATGTCACAAATTTGCAAACATTCCCAATTCCCAATTCTTTTTTGCAAATGTAGATTCAGAATGCTACGGAATTTTATCCCACCATTTTGACTCAAATGTTCTCACTTGGATTTTGTTCCTTCCTTGAATGACCTGAACCATTGAATGTTTGTGTCAATTCTGTTTCCTCATACCCAATTTTCTCATTAATTTTTAAAATAATTTTAACAGCATTTTGGTTTAAGGTTTAACACTTCCCACCACACCCAGCACGGAAGCATAACTGACCAAATGATCAGCACCTCAGGTCAGAACTTGCCTATCAACAGGAAGTCCTCCCAGGCCTGCAAAGACAGGGCCTTGCCCTTAACCAAGCCAAGGTCATTACCACCTAGATGAATTACCAAGATGTGAAGGGGTGGACTGATTCTTCCCTCAAAGAGAAGTGGCAGCAACCCAGGCCAACGAAGGCCTCTACGGCCCTGCCATTCGACTGTGGCCCACTCACTAAGGCCAAGCTGAGACCCAATCAGAGTCCTTCTGGCTTGGTGGGCTGCCCAAAAGACCATACTGTGCCTGCAGATGAGGATTCGAAGCCTCTCACAGTGAGACACAGCCCCTGAAGAAGAAAAGAACCAACAAATTACAACTGATACTTGGTCACAACTGATACTTGGTGAGAGAGGTGCCTTCCACATGACGGAAAAGTAAACCCTACCCTTCCCCTCTCAATGCCACATAGCGCTTAAGCACACTCACAGGACAGGCACTTAACTGAAATACAGTCCCCTTACCCATCTGGTCTGTTTTGGACCATCGGATCCTAAGGGTAACTGCATTGTCAATGAATTTGAGGTCTTTAGCCATAAGGGCATGACCAGACCGATCCCTAAGGGATTGGGTCACCAATTCAGTGACACACAAAGCCCCCCAAAATGCCATGAAAGCAGCCACACAAGCCTGAAAATTGATGCACTGCCTGGCTGTAAGATCGCCAGGTACTAGGGGCAATAGCCAATTGGATGGCCCTTTGCGCCTCTACCATCCAAGGCTCCACAGCTCCTGGGACATCTGAGCTGGCTGCAAGTTGGCCTCTGGGGCAAGCTGCCAAAACCATTCCATCTGCAAGCAAGACAGAGCATCTGCCACACCGTTATTTACATCCAGAATGTGTCTTTCCAAAAACAAAATATTTAGCCTCAAACACTGAAGTGTGAATGCCCTGACCAGGCTCATAACCTGAGGAGATTCAGATGAGAGGGAGCAAAGGACGCAAACCACTGCCTGGTTATCACACCAGAAATGGACAGTACGGTCCGCCAATTCAACCCCCACAAATAAACTGCCACTAATATGGGGAAAAGCTCCAAAAAAGGTCAGGTCTGAAGTGAGCCCAAGATGTATCCAGCATTCAGGCCACTGCTCAGCACACTAGTGCCCCCAGAAAAACACCCCAAAACCTGTGGACCCAGATGCGTCAGAGGACACCTGTAACTCTGCTTCCAACAGGAGACGCTCTCTCCAGAAAGTTACCCCATTATATTGAGTCAAAAACTCCTGCCAGACCACCAGGTCGGCCCTCATAGCTCGGCTAATCCGCAGCCTGTGATGAGGTAATCTAAGGCTGCCCATGGCACCACAAAGGCATTGTAAAAATGCCCGACCAGGTGCCACGACCCTACAAGCAAAGTTAAGGTGTCCAACTAGTTGCTGGAGCTCCTCCCCAAAAATAAGTCACTCGAGCCCGCAGCTCCTCTAGCTTCTGGGGTGGTAGACGTGAAGTCTGATGCACGGTATCTAATTCTATGGCCAAGAAGGTAAGTACAGATGATGAGCCCTCAGTTTTCTCATGCGCCAAAGGAACCCCAAGTTCCTCAGCCAGGCCCATGAAGCCAGCTAAAAGGCGGGCACACTAGGTGGTCCCACGAAAATAAAATCATCTAAATAATGGGTGGTGTCCTGGCACTCTAGCCAAGTCCTCAGTGCCCATTCCAGTAAGGTGCTAAAATGTTCAAAAGCTGCACATGAAATAGGGCATCCCATGGGGAGGGCCCTATCCATGTAATACTGGCCTTCAAAAGAAAATCCCAAGAGTTCAAAATCTCCGGGATGAATGGGCAAGAGGCAAAATGCAGACTTGATGTCGCATTTGGCCATTTCTGCCCCAACCCCACACCTCCTAACCACTTTGACTACTTCGTCAAAGGATGTGTATCACACTGAACACAAATAGTCAGGAATGCCAACATTCACTGACCCACCCCTGGGATAAGAAAGGTGATGGATGAGGTGGAACTCACCAACCGCCTTCTTTGGCACCACACCTAAAGGAGAGACTCTAAAATTTGGAATGGGTGGGGTACTAAACGGCCCTAAAACTCGTCCCTCCCTACACTCCTTGGCTATCTTAGAACATCTTCCTTGGCTGTCTTAGAACATCTTATCTTACAACATCCTCCATGCCCGCAAAAGAACGTAAATTGGCCAACATGAAGGAAGCCAGAGGGCCTTGAAATGGTTTTCTAAAACCTATGGTAAAACCTTCTAACAAATAACAAGCATCTTGATGCTTTGGATAACAAGATAAAAGACTCCTAAGTGCCCTCAGCCTTATGGGTCTGGGACCCTTTTCCAGAAGAATGGCCACTGCTGCTCCCTCCCCCTCTCTTTCCCCATTTTCTCAGCTGACATGGGCAGGCCGCAAAGGGGTGGGGGCCACCACAGATGAGGCACTGATGTTTGAAACCACAGGCCTTTCTGGAGCAAGATCCCTGGGAGTTGTACTCCCAACATAACAAGCAGGGTTGAACTGCCTGCCCAGCCTGAGGGCAGGGGTTATGAGTAGCTTGTTGCCACTGCACTAAGTGGACACTGTCTGCCCCATCTCCCATATTTGGCCTGGCAAGGGACATCACCTGCAGCCAAAGCTACTGGTGCACCTGATCCCGCGGGAGGTTGGGGTTTAGGGCAGCACCCATATGGAACTCCTCGTCATACTGCAATCATGCAGCACCCAAGAAGTCCATGTACCCTCTATAGATAATGTCAATATATTGAATTAAAGATGCAACCTGCCAAGGCTGCACCCTTGCAATCACTCCCACATAGATAAGCATGCCTGGTAACCAATTTGCCCAAGTGCTATCCACTTTCCTGCGCTTCAAGCGCTCCTTTTCCCTATAATCAAGGTCCTCATCCCTTTTCTCCAATTCTCTAAAAAGGAGGCCAAAAACATCAACATATTCCCCTTTTAGTATTTTCTCCCATGTATTAGGGGTTAACTGGTCACCCAAAGGCATGACTGTGTCCCCAAAAGGAAGGGCTCTAAATAGGACAGCCCCATAATAACAACAACAACAACAACAACAACAACAACAACAACAACAACAACAACAACAACAACAACAACAACAACATTTGATTTATATATCGCCCTTCAGGACACCTTACTACCCACTCAGAGCGGTTTACAAAGTATGTCATTATTATCCCCACAACAAACACCCTGTGAGGTGGGCGGGGCTGAGAGAGCTCCAGAGAACTGTGACTAGCCCAAGGTCACCTGGCTGGCTTCAAGTGGAGGAGTGGGGAATCAAACCCAGCTCTCCAGATTAGAGTCCCACACTCTTAACCACTACACCAAACTGGCTCTAAGGAGAGACATAAGGCATGGCAGCACACCAAGGATTCCCATACTGACACCAAGCATTGGAATGGCTAAAATGAGGCTGTGGAGCCTGATTCCAAGAGGACAATGGCTCCAATGCTCCCTGAAACTGCACCATAGCAGCAGGTGTGAGTGGTGCCTGCGGCGCAGAAGCAGCCATTTTATATTGCATGTGTGGTGTAGCTGAGGGCAATAGGCCAGGCGGCTGACTCCAAGGCCACCCAGGCCAAGGGCCAGCCTGAGTAGGCAATGCTGACTTACCATCTCCCTCCGTCAGGTCCACTGCTACCGCCATAGGCACAGGATCAGCACCACAGCCCTGCTCCTCCATACAATCCTGCCTGCCTGGTTCATCACTTGCTGCCTGGACATGAGAACCATCTCCTTCTGGCACTCCAGATGTCCCTTCCAAAGCAGACAAACGGTTAAGCACTTCCTGTAGCCATAGACACGGCGCCAGCAGGCCTAGCCTGTTTTGACTGACCCGCTGCCACCGTGGTGCCACTTTTTGCCTGCTCCAAGGCAGCAACAATAACTCCTGTTTCTCCAAATCTATCCCTTCATCCTCCGATGAGGACAACACAGGCACAGGCCTTTTTGGAAGCGGCCGCTTGGTGGGTTGCTTGCCCTTAGAGGTGCCTTTTCCCTTAGGCATGGCTAATAATTAACTCACTAAAACCCAGCAGTTGGGACTACTTCTGGGTAGGGATTTACCTTCATCATCATCATCAATAACAACAACAACAACATATGCAAACAGTCCCACTGCTTTGCAGACCCAGCAACAGCAGTAACAAAAAAGGAGGGGGAAGCGTTATCCTTGGATGTAGGCCCCACTCAAAATGATCAGTAATATACAGCCCTTATAGCAAGAGTCACTTAAAATGGCCACCAGCTGCCTAATATGGCTGCTGAACTGCCACCCAGTAACTCAGCAACCTAATATGGCTGCTAAACAGCCACCCATTAATACAGCAACCTAAAATGGCGGTTAACTGCCTATAATGGCTACCCAACTACCACCCTGAATAAAAAAGGGAGGGAGAGGGGAAGTATGGGGGCTAAACTGCTTTACACTGAAGTCTAAAACCCCCTTTTTTTTAAAAAAAAAAAATCATTCAAACACTGCAGCCACCCAAGGCTACTGAAGCCCACACATGGCAATCTAGCAAGAATCAGGCAAGCCCCCACAACTACCCACACTTGGGCGCCTGAAACAAAGCTGCTAAATTAAACATTGCAAGCCACTGCCGTGGCACCTCACAAACAGCGTGAAGAAGAAGAAGCGGCCAGATGTGATTAGCCAACTGCCTGGCCAGGATCAGCTGCCTCTTCTCAATGGCGATGCTGCCACTGCGGGAAAATCCCAGCAAGGATGCACGGAACCAAGCACTCTGTAGGCTGACAGGCTACTCGGGAGTCAGACAGAAGCTCAAGCAAACCAAGCCGAGACGTCTGACTCTTCCGAGCAACCCAGCACTTACTGCGATAGGGAGGGGGTGGAGCAGGCTTATATGCCTTCAGCTCCGCTCACCTCCAATACCTGTATGCCAGGAGAAGGGAAACTGCCTTCCCTTCTTCCATGGTGGCAAAAGCAGCCCCCAGCCCTAGCGCTGTGCTTTCGGGTAGGAAGGGGCCAACTTCTTATTAATTTTTAAAATAATTTTAACAGCATTTTGGTTTAAGGTTGTAGAAATGATGCCATGCTTGGAATCTTTTAGTAGGCATTGTAAGGCTATTTTAATCACCCATACTTTTAATGGATTGGCTTGTATAAAACCAAGCCCTCCTTAAGAGAGTAAGCCACCAATATCTTCAGGGGAAAAATGTTGGAAAGACAGCACAATCCTAACAGTGTACAGTGCTAAGACCTGTGTAAATCTACTGACTTGTAAACTTCTTGTTCAGTTATCTGTTAATCACTGTGAATTCACTTGGGATTTGTAATGTTCTGTTCACATAATCACGTCATGTCCCAGCTAATTGAGTAAACTGTCTTCTATGGAAGTTAATGTACATGTAGCGTTCACACATGCATGTCCATTCCATGATACTTTCAGGGACCAAGGTATGAAATACTGTGTTACAAAATACTTTTTCAAAATTAAATACAAGGTTACAGAAACACCACATTAAAACCAGCAACTACATTGTGCTATTGCCAACCTGGCTACTAACTGCCAATCCAAATGGAATGGTTTAATGGTGTTTGTTGAAGTTTCTTGAGCATGTGCTTTGCAGAATCAGAAACAAAGCAGTTGAGATCACACTTTCTTTTTGGTTACTTGGTTTGTGGATGATACATATGAACTGTATTTTATGTATCTTTCTTGTGTTAATTTCCCTTTTAAAAAATGTAATCATTCGCTCTTTCTTGTTGTTATGCCTTTGAGATATATGTAGGTTATTACACTTCATTATCGTTTACTGTTTAATCAAGTCATGCATATTTAAGTCTTTTATCTATTCTCATAAATAAATCTCTCCCTCAGAGCTGTTTTACAAACCACTCTTCTGCTTTTGAAGAAAGTGACAATACAACCTTTCCATAAACACAACTCTCTGCTCGTAAGAGGGCTTGGGAAGTCAGGAAATTCCCTACAAGGAAAAGGGGTTGGCAGATTATTGGATTCTGCCCTTCGGTATACTTATTCCTAACATTTGTTTCTTTTTCAGGCTGTACCACTTTAATTTATTGGATAAGTGCTTATATGTCAACAGTACAACCAAGAGATAAACTGGGTGTTCCCACATCACATTCATTAGTTTAAAGTCAATGGAATCTACAATTTGGAATTTTAAAATAAAACAATTTTTTTGCTTAAAAACGTAAATTTCTTTCTGTTATACAGTAACCTTTCCAATGGGCAACATAAAACACATTTTTAAAAAAAGAAAGAAATCTAACCATTAAAATTTATCATTCCCCCCCTCCAAAGTCCTGGGCGATTACATGTTGATCAAGCAAGACAGGATTGTATGCAGCAGTGAAATACACGTATTAGATATGATAATTTGAATACCAGATTTGATAACGGCTTTCATATTATTTCTGCAGAAAACTGCTTTCCATGTTTTAGCTTGGGGTTGTGGGTTGCTCTCGCTGCAATTTTCAAACAGAGACATCAGCATTTGGCCAGTTTTATTTGCTAGATAGAGCACAGTAGGGCTTGGAGGAGGCTATTTATAGCTCTCCTAAACTGCTGAGGCAGATCTTTGCTGGTTATGACTGACCTACCCTCTTTCCCTTCATAAAGCTTTGAGGGATTAGCTGGTTACTTCAGGGCTGACTCAGATTTGGGGCAGGGGGTTCTTCTCAAATTGGCTGAGGAAATTCCTTTTTTCACCTGTTCTATACTGCTTATTTAAGGAGGTTGTTAGGATAAATGTCCTTGTCTCACTGACTTTGGTTAGGCCCTAGTTAAGGAGCAGACAGGATTAGTAAGGGCTTGATGCTTCAACTTAATTAGATCAGCCAGCACCCTGAGGTATCTGTGGATTGGTGTCACTAACCAAACCAACCATCTTAGTATTGAACATAATAATCTGAATCCAGGTACTGACCAGTATAGGGGAATGGTGTTGATGAAAAGTATCTCTTGGTACATTTGGGCGTGCAGGCAAAAAAATGAGGTCCTGTTCTATTACAGTTTCAAGCTTAGAGCTCCAATGGGTCTGCCCAGCACTGGTGAACCTATTGGATAGACTTTGTTACACAAATTAATCCTTGTGTCAGACCTGTCACATGTTATGTGTCCTATATGTGTAGAACGACAATAAGAGTTCCAGGGCAAACAGGACCTCTGCCCCTCTACCCCTTTGCCAGGCAGTTTCTTACTTTGCACTTGCTGACACTTTTTCAGGGTCTCTTGTGGGTGTGCATTTAACTGAGAAAAACTTGTAAGATCGATGGTTTAGAGGGAGGACTGCATTATGTGTGATTTTGGCACCAGTAAGTGCAATACCAACAGCCTCCCCAAACCTTGGAAATCCTCACTGCAAAGAAGAGGGACGAAACTCATGATTGCCACCCCAGGCAGAATAAAGAGGCAGAAGCAATTGTTGGGTACTAAAGGTCATTTATTTGACAACAGCATGAACAGAACATAATAACGGCAAGGGCCTAACTAAGTGGTACAGGTCAGGCCCTGGGGTCACTCATGGACCTCCACCCTGACCTGTCTGGGTGAGCCCCTCTGTCCCGAGGGTGAGCCATCCAAGGTATGGCTGGCACCCGGCCAGCCAGGCATATGGAACCTCCGCCAAGCCTAATGACCCCCCTGCCGTCAAACATGAGGGGCCGTACTTGTACAGGAGGCCCCACGCGGCAGTCTGCCCTCTCTGCTGGCAGCCGACAAACAATACCAGAGATCCTGACAGACCCAGCTTCCCCTTAAATGTGGACATGCCAAGGGTGCTCACCGTCCCGCTGATTTTTTCCAAACCCTATCCTGCCAGGGCCAACCTATAATACAGCTCCACCAAGTCCAAAAACCACAACCCACACAAGCAGTACAAGGTAGGCAAAAAACTACCCTTCTGTCAGCCAGTTGGAAAGGGAGAAAAAATTCCTACCTGGCCCTGGTAATCAGCGACCGGCTAACCTGTACTACTGCAGGGCAGGCAGGTGGGCTGAGCAAAAGGCAACTGCTGGAGGGAGCGAGGCGGAGCCACCTTAAGAAACCTTGGCTGCGCCTCTCCCCACATACCCGGATGCCCAGGAAAGCCGGCGTTGCTTTTTCCTCCTCCGCCAGCGCAGCAAAACACAGCCCCCAGCTTAATGCAGCAAGCTGCAAACTTGCTGCAAGCCCTCCAGGCTCTAAGGCAGGCCTCCACCCGGGGGAGATCCCGGTGGATGGGAAGGGGCCACAGAGCACCCGGGAGCAGCCCTTCGCCACCACTCCTTGGCTCTTCCCTCCCAGCCTGGACAACACAGGAGCCCAACTCACCTAGCAAATGTCTGGTCCTGCCAAAGAATCTCCAGAATGGCGCTGACCACATTGCTGGTCAGGAGGAGGACTGGCCACTCCTCCTCTTCTGATTTGGCCACACCTCCACTTCATCCTTGTCCTCAGTGCCAACTCAGCCCATTGAAGTCTGTGAGTTTCTTTTATTCAACAGCTTATAAATGTCCTAATCAATGATAACAGAAGCAGAAATAAGAAAAAAGAAAAGCTGAATCAAAGTCACCCAAGCAAACTTCATGATGAAGTAGAAATCTGAACACTGATCTTCCAGATCATAGTCTGACACATTATCCTCTACAGCCACTTGTGCACTTGCACACAAACACACACACTTACTGAACATGAACATTTTCTCAGGTGTATCAGGAAGAATGAGAGTGCATTTCTCTCTTCTTCCTGGAGTCCAGAGACTACAGCAGTGTTAAAATGATGTAGTTTTTGAGTTTACATTTGCTGATTGCTTTAGAGTCTTTCTCTGCAATCATTGCATCAGCTAGTTCATGACCATCCCAATTGTTCACGGTATCTTGACATCTTCTAACTCCTACATCTGAACTTTTACAGTCTCAAGAACAAACAATTATCTGTGACACCTTTGGAAAGGTTTTATTTTGTGTGGATAAAATAGCATGAATACACTCTAATCTGGATATCAGCTCTAATATAGACAAAATGGAAGATATACTTCCATCTGATTTGCACTTTGAATCAGATACAATGAAGATTTAGGATTCCAGCATCGTGAAAGCTGCTACTTGTGCACTGGATCCTTGTCCATCTTGGCTGTTAAAAACAAGTAAGAAATCACATAAATGAGCCATTGAGGTTTCTTATAAACCAATCACTAACTCAGGGCTCCTTTCCCCAGCAACTCAAACAGGCTGTTATCCACCTGCTATTTTAAAAAAAAGTCCCTAGAAAAAAATGATATGGCCAATTATTGCCAAGTCTCTAATCTGTCCTTTCTGGGCAAAGTGATTGAGAGAGCAGGAGCTGACTAGCAACAGGTCTCCTTGCAGAACTCTAGGATTGGGACCCTTTTCAGTCTCCGTTCAGCAAGATCAAGGAAAGAAAAAGGCTCTAGTAGTTTTATTGGATGATCTGAATATAGACAAAGGCCATGCTTCATTATTGTTCCTCCCGGATCTATCTGCAGCCTTTGATACAGTAGACCATGCAATCTTGTTGAGGAATCTGGAGGCAGAAGTGGGTATCAAAGGTTGTGCTGTTCTTATGGAATGACTCAAAGGAGTCATTAGCTATCTTCAGAGTGAGAATTATCTTAAGAGGTCTCACAGGGTGAAATATCACCGCCATGTTATTCAATCTCTGTGTAAAGCCTTTAGAAGAACTCAGTTGTCGCTATGGAATTGAATGCCACTGATATGCAGATGACACTTCATATCTCACTATCCAAATCACCATGAGATACAGTAGAAGACTTGGGTTGCTGCTTCACATCTGTAGTCAAAGGGCTGAAAGTGAACACATTGAAATTGAATCCAGATAAGATGGAAGTTGGGAAGGTAAACATCTTGAAGGACATTGTACTCCCCACTTTTGATGGAGTCCATCTGACCATGGCTGACTCAGATAGGGTTATAGTGCTTGGGGTTATACTGCCTTGGGGTTATACTGCTAGAAAAGCAAGTTAAGGTGACTGAAAAAATGCTTTTGACCACCTCAGTCTATCTTGGAAGATGGCCCCCTAGCTTGACATGGCCGATCTGGCCACATGGATCCATGCCATGCTAACATCAAAACTTGACTACTATAATGCACTGTACATAAGTCTCCTCTCTAAGTTAACTTGAAGATTCCAGCTGGAGCTGGTGCAGAACATTGTAGCTCTATTATTATTGGGAGCTAGGAGGAGCATGACTATTACCCCCATTCTGCAGTCATGTCACTGGCTACCTATCATCTTCCAGGCTCAATTTAAAGTACTGGCTACAACATATAAAGTTCTCCATGGCCTTAGTCAGGCATATATATGGGACTGCCTCTTCCCTTGTGTTCCACCACAGTGGCTTTGCTTATCTGAACAGGGCCTTCTGCAGGTGCCACTTTGCACGTGGGGAAAATTAATAGCTGCTCATACACATGCATTCTCTGTGGTAGCACCCACCTTATGGAATGGCCTCTCTTGAAGAGAGCAGGAAAGCTCCCACTCTCCTGGTTTTCCACACATGATGCAAAACTGAATTATTCGGCCCTCAGATAAGAGGGTTGTTCTGTAAGGTAATGGTATCAAAGAGATGCATCAGTAATGAGATAGTACTATGTGCCACTATGTACTATCTGTTGTAGTTCTATATTGTTTAATATTTTAGTCTTAGAACTGCTAATGCTCTGGCAAGCATTTCTTCAACTTGTATTTCTATTGGTTTAAATCTTTGCAAATTTGCATTTATATACCCATTACATTGTTTGTTGAAATATCCTTGAAATTGACTGTACGACCTCACACTGTATCATCTGCCTGGAATCTCAGTGAGGAAGGTGAGCTATAAATGATGCAAATAAATAAATAGAGTGTAGGGCAGATGATTTATCCATGAAGACCTGGAGATGCTCTGCAACTGTTTTTTCTACCATTTTCCCCAGGAAGAGCATATTAGAGACCAGGGGATAGTTGGCCATATATTTTCTCTAGTGATGCTTTTCTTTAAAGTGATGGATAGATGACTGCCTGTTTTGGGACACAATGAAAGCAGCCCAGAGTCAGTTTATAATGGACATTAGGGACTCATTGATACCCCAAATTAAAAAATCCTAGGGGGGGGCCTATTTTCAAGGCTTACTTCTTTCTCTCTGGAACAGAGATGCTGGTCCAGGTTGCTTTGTAGTCATGGGAACTCTTCCTCAAAAACATTCCATGATTTGTTCAATTTTGAGTGCTTTCTACCACCACAAAAGCTTTGGGCTGTATACAAATTAGGGGGAAGCTGATGGGGGCAATGAAAACAGGACATTTTACCAAAGAAAGAAAACATCTAGGGCTGACAGGGAAGGCAGGGGTTTGTATCACCAAGAGCCAGTCAATACCACATGCCCATCAGGTACACTTAATTGGATCCATAGTAATTGCTGAGGTGTAGTCCTGAGATGACTGCTTCCGTGAAGCAGCTCCTTGGTTACTGTTTCTTCTTCATTGGGAGACAAATATGCCACTGTAGCAGATTGGCGTTCCATGTGGGGAACTAATCTAGTACACCATGGTTTTCTGTAACTGCACAAACTGCAAACATCTTCAGTGGTTTAACACAGGGTTAACGTAGTCAGTCTTGGTAAAAATAGCTTTAAAAATCTAACTTTATTCCCTCCTTCTCACTTCACACTTCTTACTTTGCCTGCCAACTTTCCCAACCAGAAAAGTTTTGGGTTGATTGTTAGCCAATTACTTCCTCAACTGTAGATGTAAACTGACTGTAGTGCATTGTTGGAGGAAACAGTTAATGCAGGGTGTAACTGTGTGGACCCTTTCCCCACACCTTTGTGCATTCTTTCAGTCTGTTACACAAGAGTAAAAGGAACACTGCACAATGGAACAAGTGGTCACATTATTGGACAATGCCATGGGGGTTTGCCGCATGATTAACTTGATGTGGAGGGAGAGTCGTTTCTGCCTCCTTGCATTGTAGGTAGGAAAATCAGGCAAAGATTGGTACAAATCTGGTCTAAGAGGGTGCAAAGAAAGTAAATTCAGGGGGAAATTTCATCCATCCCATCTTGCCTGATAACAGGTGGTGAGGCAGCCTGTGCCAACAATAACAGTAGAAGTATTTCTCTGAAGGGGATGGAAATCTATCTGAAACAAAGCATAACTAATTTCTCTGGCATGTTTAGCAGCATGGAAACTCCCTAGCAGGTGCATATCTATATGAACAGACAGTACCCAATAGCACAGCATTTAGTCCTAAGCCCTACCAAGGCTTCTCTTTGAGCGATTTAAACAGTCCTGTAATTTCGGTAGAAACCCTTCTCAAACAATTCAGTTTTGCATAGTTTGCAGAAAGTCAGGAGAGTGGGAGATTTCCTAGCATCCTCAGGCAGGTCATTTCATAAGTGGGGGCTACCACAGAGAAAGCACATTTGTAGGCAGCTGTTCATTTTGCAGGGTGGTATCTGCAGAAGGCCCCGTCCAGTTGAGTGAAGCTGCTGTGGTCAAACATAGGGTGAGAAGTGGTCACACAGATATGAGGGGCTGATGTCATGATGGGCTTTGAACGTAATAGTCATGACCTTGAATTGAGTCCAGTAACTAATGGGCAGCCAATGGAGTGACTGCAGAATTGGAGTGATATACATGTTCTGTCTAGCTCCTGAGAGTAAATGAGCTACAGTGGTCTGCATCTGCTGGAGTCTCTGAGAGTCTTTCTCTACACAAGGCATCTTACAAAGGGACACACAAGTGTGGGGAGATGCAATGTTAGCCAGGAAGCATAGTTTTAAAAGACAGAGCCAGAGGAGATCGCTCCTTAGAGGGTTTGTTAATTTCATCTTCACCTCCCCGAAGGCTCTGTCAATTTCACTTCTCTACACTTTTGCGATAATTACAGGGCTTAGCATAACAGAAGAAAATCACCCATACCTTAGTTTTCTTTTCAATGGGAGGAATCATCCCATGATGCCTATGTAAATACAGTAAGTTTTTAAGAAAAGGTGATAGTATTATGCTTTTCCTACGTTGCTGTACCAACCCCTCCCCCAAATAAAATTTAAAAACCAGGTTAGTGGAGAATCCTTACTGTTGTGCAAGAACACAGCAGTGAGAGGGAGAGAAAGCTACAGTGCATATCAAGTGTGAAAGGGAAACTGTGGCTAACAATGCAGATAGATCAAGATGGGTAGCCATGTTAGTCTGTCTGTAGCAGTAATAAAGAGCAAGAGTCCAGTAGCACCTATAAGACTAAGAACATTTGTGATAGGGTATGAGCTTTTATGAGTCACAGCTGAAGAAGTGAACTGTGACCCTAACACAAATTTTGATAGTCTTATAGGTGCTACTGGACTCTTGCTCTTTTCTAACAATGGAGATAAAATGGATTACTGTCTGCCATCTGGAATCACTGTTGCAAGTAAGGTGCCAGGCCTCCCCCTGTGGCAGGAGGTGTCCCTCTAGCAGCCCTGTTTGCCTGTCATGGCTCTGGGAGAATAATAATGAAAAAGCTACATGAGCTATATTATAATGTCACTTCTGGTAAAACCTGAAAGCGACATAGGGTAGCTCTAGTTAAAACCATAGAGGTTCCAGCAATTCCTATTGTTACCCTATGTCACTTCCAGATTTTACAAGTAACATCCCTATATAGTTGATGTCACTCCTCCGCATTTCTCTACCCTCAATCCTTCGGCAGGTTGCTCAGCCTGACAGCCCTGGTTGTAAGGTTCATTTCACACCCAATTGCACCAGCAACATGACCATCATGGAAAACCACCCTGCTGTGGAAAAGAACCCTGACCAAATTAGGCTTGACTAGGGCTTTCAGATATGTATTTTTAATTAAATTATTTGCCTATTTTGTGTACAAATTTAAAATCTCCATGTATTTATGTTATGGTATTTTATATAATGTACCTTTTTATTTTTATACTGTTGCATGCCATTTATACACAATTTGTACACAACTAATGGGAGACACATTATGCTTGTGCTGCTTATCGTAATTGATGATGCAGAAGACACATGCATTGTTTCAACTCAGGATGACAATTCCACTTAACTAAAACATCAATTGTGATGGTGAATTTTGAGACAATTATCATTGTAACAGAAGTCGGCTCTGACCAAATACTTCTTTTGCATAATAGGGGCTTTGTCTGTGTCTCTTGTTTAAAAAATTAGATCAAATGTTTACATACTTTCTAGCCTAAAGAGATGTATATAAACTCTAAACACATTGTCACCCAAATTAAAATTTTGTTTCCACAGATTTAAGTAACCCCATCTGGGAAGCTTCAGGCAAGTTTTATGATGGAGCTTCTAATGCCACCAGCTGCTGCAAGTTGTAATTTTTCCAAAAGGCATGGCCCAAGCAGATTTCTTCTATAAGTATTCTTTGTCGCGGTTTTCTTATGTTGCACTGGCCTCAGTGGCAGGTTCAAGAGAAGACACGACACACCAAGCTTTAGTACAAATGGTGTATTAAACAATATTTACAGGTGGATACATTTACAAGCTTATTATGCTGGCTGACAAAGTGCTTCGCCAGACAACCCGCAGAGCTGGAGCCCCCAAAATAAAGAACTCTGTTCTTTTATGTATATATTACTAGCCTATCACAGCACAGTGCTGACTCACTGTGCCAGTCCAAATGTCCTTGACATTTACAGAGAAATACATCACCTGGCTGATATCATGTGATAGCTAACTGTCATCATTCTGTAACTCCTGATGACTTTGATCAGTCACTGCTAGCTGCCTCTTTCTGTATATGTTTACCTCAACACTCCTCCTAGGCAGCTCTGAGTGACTCCAAGCTTATTTCTTAACTGTACAAATTGCTCAGTGTACAAACATTTAGTGAACATATCAGCAATGTTACATTCAGTAGAACATCTTTGCAGCTTTACAAATCCTAGGCTCACACTGTCCTTTACATTCTGATAACGGATCAGAATGTGTTTACTCGGTGACTTCGCTCCCAAGTAGGGGTGTGCAAAGGCACACCGTTTCGGGTTTCTCCGTTTCGGAAACAGGTTTTGCATTTCGAATATCGATTCGGGTTGTTTCGGGTTTTCGGGTATGCTTTTCAATGGGAAAATGCCACCGGGTTCCCGGAAGCCTGGGGGAGGCATTTTCCCACTGAAGCAAGCCAAACTTTGTGGGGACCTTCCTCTAACTCCTCTCTAACATCCCCCCAAGTTTCAGACCGATTGGACTTTGGGGGGCCATGTTATGACCCCCCAAACCAGGTCCCCCTATCCTCGCCTAAGAAAGGGAAAAGTGAACGTCTTTTTAGCTTGCTGCTGCTAATCTCTTATTTTGTGCTTGCTGCTGCTGATCTTTATTATTTCCTATGGGGAAAAAATGAAGATGCAGCCATGCAGGCTTGTCTTGCCAACCCTCAAGGGCCCTTCTCCTACCTTTCCTCCCACCCCCAACCAAGGCTCAGCCTGCTCCCACTTGGGGGGGCATTTTATGGCCTCCCCAAGTAGGTGCTCTTCCCCCCCCCTTTCTCCACTATTTCCAGCTGGGAAATAACAGAGGCTTGTCTTGCCAGGGGTGGCATTTTGCATGCAAAATGCCCCCCAACCCTCTGGGGCCCTTCTCCCACCTTTCCTCCCACCCCCCACCAAGGCTCAGCCTGCTCCCACTTGGGGGGGCATTTCATGGCCTCCCCAAGTAGGTGCTGTCAGCCCCCAAAATCCACCACCTACAGCCCCACACAAACCCAATTCCCCCCCAGCAGCCACACACAGACCCAAATCCCCACATTAGCCCCTCACAGACCCAAATCCACCCCCAGCTGCCCCACACCCATAACCCCAGGAACAGGCTGGCCAGCCCTCCCCCTTTGAGAACTTCTAAACTCTCTTTCCCAGGGCAATTCCACACAGCCCAGGGTGCCACAATGGTGGGCAAACTTCTGAGTGCCAACTTGTCCCTGGGAAAAAGCACCTGACACCCAGACAACCACCCCCTGACACCTCCACCCACCCACCCACAGAGAAGGCTGGCCAGCCTGCCCCATTGTTCCCAATGCTGGGAACCATCCTCACATCAAAGAAGGGAACACACACACAATGATTCAAGTTTAAAAAAACTCTATTTTCTCACTTTCAAAGTACAATCGGTCAACAAATCACGTCAAATCACACTAATTGTCCACTACACAAAAGGACTACACAATTCACTACACATCAGAGAATCTTTAAAACATATCTTTTTTAACAAACTCTAAAATTTTTGAACAGAATTAGGTTACACATTAGGAGGGGACAACAGGGCATGAAAAAAGAGGTCCCCTAGACAAAATTAACACAACCAACTTCAAATCAGAGATTCAACAAAACCAAGACCTTTCAAAAACACTTTATTTCATGAACAGCTTAAATTTACACAGCAGTAGGGCACAAAAGGGCATGATAACAGCATGCTTGTGGTGAGTCACACTACAGAAACATAACACAACTCAATTAATATCAGACAATCAGCAAAACTTGAAAACAGCAGTACAAGAGGTGGGTCGCACAGCGGGAGGGTAAAATGGGTCAAAAACACTTTCTTTCTTGGACAGATTTACGTAACACAGTAGCAGGGCACACCCACAGGCAGGACAGCATTGTCTTAGTCAGAAAATAACACAACTATCCTGAAATAAAATATTCATTTGCTCCTCCATAACAACAAAAAACCACACAAAGACTTCTTCTCTTTCACAATTTCTTTATTTCTAGGCCCGTGAGCGCATCTGTCAACCACACCTCCACCACCAAACTTAATGGGGGGAAACTACTGCAACAAGGTCCAGCAGAACCAATGTCATTTCCTATGGCTATGCTTTCAGTTCAGCCACACAAAGCTGGACCTGGCACTGCCCAGGCACTGGCCAGTGGTATTTGTGGAGCAGTGTTGCAGAGGTTTCCCACCCCATCCCCCACACACCAGCCTCAGCATGTAACTGGAAACATCTGCGAGACATCATCATTGGCTGGTGCCCATCCCCAACTCTTCCCGCATCCCCCCCCCCAAAGCAAACCAAACAGTAATATTTCAACATTTTGTTTTGGTTTTTTTAATATATAAATAAACATTTCAACTTTGAGAAAACAGTATTACAATTTTTTTTTGGTTTTTTTTTTAAAGAAAATTTCAACTCTTAACAAACATTTCAAATTTTGGGTTTTTTTTTTTTTAAAGATTTCAACGCTGAAAAACATTTTAAACATTCCAAACAGCAGGATCTGACATTTTCCCATTCCCTAATCAATGTCAGACTGTGGCTAAATAAGGCACTCACTACAGGGTTCCCTTTAGAAGCAAACACAAGTCCATTGTTTGGAAAAGGAAACTTTACTGCAGAAAAGGTCCATTATAGTCCACTGTCCTGAATAGGAGAATCAGGATGGTACATGATCATTGTTACCAATGAAGAGCAAGCATAAGATACAGAGTAACAATACCCATCTGGATCAGCCTCCCCCCACAGTTCTCAAAACAACATCTCTCAGTCCTGGGAAGCTGCTCTCCTTCAAGGCCAAAGCTTGGTGGAACGGTGTTAGACAAAACAGTCTCCTCCGGTGGGAATGCTGCCTGGGAACTGGTGCACCTGGGAAGAGAATACTCAAACACTAGAAGCATTAGAAAATGGAGTCAGTACAGTTTAGATATACACTGGACCTGACATTCTGCCCCCCTTAAAACAAATCCCCCCCTGGCTTATATGGATAGCGAGTATGAAAAGCTTTGGTTAATCTAGGAGCATGAACATGTGCAGAGTTCACCCACTCATCGTAACCAGAATTAAAGTCCTTCCACCTAATGAGGTAAAAAAGCTGATTTCGTTTAAGTTTAGAGTCCAAGATTTGTTGTACTTCATAGTGTGTTTGGTCGTCAATCAACGTTGGAATGGGTGGAGCTCTGACGTGCCATTTGTTGTCGGTGGGAGCTCTTTTTAGAAGACTGACATGGAACGTATCATGCACATGGCGCAGGTTCTTGGGCAGAGTTACAGCAACAGTCACTTTATTTATTATCTTGCGCACAGGAAAAGGTCCTAGGAATTTCAGAGCGAGTTTGCGGCTGGTCTGAGCAAGTCTTAGATTTTTTGTGGAAATATACACATGATCTCCGGGTTGTAATTCCCATTCGGCCGCACGATGGCGGTCTGCGTATTTTTTGTAATCCAGTTTGGCTTTGTCAAGGTGCTTCTTAATAAGATCCCATTGCTGCGCCGCCTCCCCCCACCACGAAGATACATCTGGCGATTTAGAGGAATGGAGAGGGGGGGCATCCAACGGGAAGGGATTGAAGTGAGTCCCGTAGACAATTTTGAAGGGGGCCTCCCCCGTTGACGCGTGTACACTGTTGTTATAAGAGAACTCGGCCAGAGGGAGAAGGTCCACCCAATTATCTTGTTGAAAATTAATGTAGCAACGAAGAAACTGTTCCAAAATTTGGTTTGTTTTTTCGGATTGCCCGTCGGTTTGTGGGTGGTGGCTTGAACTGATGCCTTGTTCAATATTCAACATTTTCAAAAGCTCCCGCCAGAAGTTGGCAACGAACTGTCCGCCGCGATCCGAAATCACCTTGGACGGAAAAGAATGTAATTTTACGATGTGTTTTAGAAACAAATCTGCTAGTTTTCGAGCGGAGGGTATAGCAGTACAGGGGATAAAATGAGCTTGTTTGGAGAACAGATCTACCACCACTAAAATGCAATTATGTCCTTTTGAGATAGGTAGATCAGTGATAAAGTCCATAGATATTATTTCCCAGGGTCTGTTTGGCGTTTCCAATGGTTGCATTGGAAATTAATGTAGCAACGAAGAAACTGTTCCAAAATTTGGTTTGTTTTTTCGGATTGCCCGTCGGTTTGTGGGTGGTGGCTTGAACTGATGCCTTGTTCAATATTCAACATTTTCAAAAGCTCCCGCCAGAAGTTGGCAACGAACTGTCCGCCGCGATCGGATCGCGGCGGACAGTTCGTTGCCAACTTCTGGCGGGAGCTTTTGAAAATGTTGAATATTGAACAAGGCATCAGTTCAAGCCACCACCCACAAACCGACGGGCAATCCGAAAAAACAAACCAAATTTTGGAACAGTTTCTTCGTTGCTACATTAATTTCCAATGCAACCATTGGAAACGCCAAACAGACCCTGGGAAATAATATCTATGGACTTTATCACTGATCTACCTATCTCAAAAGGACATAATTGCATTGCATTGCATAATTGCATTGGCGTTTCCAATGGTTGCAGGTTCAGTCTGCGTGGGCTTCGGAGGGCCTCCAGATTTTTATGATCCGTCCAGACCTCGAAAGGGTATCGCGCCCCCTCCAGCCAATGTCTCCAGTTCGTAAGGGCCGCTTTTACGGCAAAGGCCTCCTTCTCCCACACATTCCAATTCCTTTCCGCCTCCGAAAATTTTCTAGACAAGAAAGCACACGGCCGCAGCCTGCCATCCTCCCCCTTCTGCAGTAAAACCCCCCCTATCGCCGTATCGCTGGCGTCAACCTGTACTATGAAAGGGGAATGTTCGTTTGGGTGGGAGAGGATGGGTTCCGTTACAAATTGCTTTTTTAGACAATCGAAGGCCGTTTGGCAATCGGGGGTCCATTGCAGTTTGGCAGAGGGTTTTTTAGCTTGGTCCCCTTTATCTTTGGTTTTCAGCAAGTCTGTTAAAGGGAGCGTGATTTGGGCGAAATTTGCTATGAAGTCTCTATAGAAGTTGGCAAAACCCAGGAAGGATTGCAGTTCTTTACGGGTGGTGGGGTTCTGCCAGTCCTGGATCGCCTGTATTTTGGCTGGATCCATTTTCAGGCCTTCTTGGGAGATACAATATCCGAGGTAAGTGAGTTCGGTTTTATGGAATTCACATTTGGACAGTTTGATGGGCAGCTTATTCTTCATCAGGGTGGCTAAAACTTTTTGTACCGTTTGAACATGTTCTTCCTCGGTGTCTGAGTAAATTAACACATCATCAAGGTACACTACCACCCCTTTGTACAGAAATTCGTGTAGAACTTCGTTTATCATGGACATGAATACGGACGGGGCTCCCGTCAAACCAAAAGGCATAACTAAGTATTCATATTGTCCGAGGGGCGTATTGAAAGCGGTTTTCCACTCATCCCCTGCCTTGATACGAACGTGGAAGTAAGCATCTTTTAGATCTAATTTCGTAAAGATCTTACCTTGGGCCACGACGTTGAGAAGGTCTCGGATGAGCGGTATAGGATAGGCGTTGTTGGTGGACACTGCATTCAAGCCTCGGAAATCTGTGCACAGTCGAAGTCCCCCATCCTTCTTTTTCACGAAGAGGACTGGCGCGGCGTGGGGGCTAGCGGCTGGGCGGATGAACCCTCGTTGGAGGTTGGTGTCGATGAATTTCCGGAGCTCTTCGCGTTCATGGAGACTCATGGGATAAAGTCGTCCTTTGGGCAGTGAGGCTCCGGGTAAAATTTCTACCGCACAGTCCGTTCGTCGGTGCGGGGGTAGAGTATCTGCTTCCTCTTCAGAGAAAGCATTTAGAAAAGGCCAGTACGGTTCGGGTATTTGGTTGACTTCTTCTTGGGTGAGAAGGGCCTTTTCTTTATGAGTCGGATCTTCGCCCCAGTTTTGATTCCAACGGTGATTTTTGCAGTTGGTATGACTGAAGGTAATACATCCTTGTGCCCAGTCTATGTAGGGATTGTGATCACACAGCCATTTGCTGCCTAAAATTAACGGGTACTTGGCAGTCGAGCTGATGACAAAGGACCTCTTCTCCCAATGTTGTCCCATGCCTGTGATCACTGGGATGGTTTCAGTTGTTACAGGATTCATGTTGGTACCATCCATTTGCTCAAAGATTACTGGGTTTTGTAGATCCCGAGTAGGTAGGACTAGTCCATTGACTAGAGCAGGGGCAATGATGTCCCTTGAGCAGCCCGAGTCAATAAGAGCTTGCACCCGAATATGCATCTTCCTCTCTGGGTTGATTAGAGTCACTGGCATGAATAAGATGGACCCAGGCGGCCGGTTCCGTGCAGGGACGGGCTTAGGACGGATCTGTCGTTTGGGTCCTTTCACGACAGATCCATTTCGTTTCCCGACTGGGGACTTTCTGGATTAGCTTCTGCGGTTGGGGAAGCGGGATCGTATTCCATGACTTCTTCCGCTTCCAGCCCTCTCTCCGAGGCTGGCCTTTGGGAAGCGCCACGGCCTCTATTTGCTCGGGGTGCTGGAGTCGGGCGTTGGAGCGTAGGAAACGGAGCAAGGGTTGGACGCCGTAATTGGAGCGGAGGTCTTTGCACAGGCCGGTAAGGGCATTGTGCTGCAAAGTGACCAGCTTGTCCGCATTGCAAACACAGCCCTTGTTGCCATCTAGCATCTCTCGCTCCACGGGTGGCGTAGCTAGCTCCCCGTGTTCCCCTTTGTAAGGTCAATGGCCTTCTTTGTCCCGTTTGTTGTTGTTGTTCAACCAAACGGACTTCCAACATGCGATTTTCTACTTCGCAAACAAGTTGGATCCACCCTAACAACGTGGGGGGATTGTCTTGCATGAGGGCTCTGTCCAAAAGTCTCGGGTTAAGGCCTTGTTTGAACAGAATAATTTTGGTGGACTCCTCACACCTAGGGCACTTGGCTGCTAATTGCCGGAATTTTGTGACATAGTCTCTTGCTGACATGCTGCCTTGTTTGATGGCTTGCAACTCTGTTCGGGCCCGGGTTTCTTCTAAGGGGTCTTCATACTGCGCTCGGATAGCATCCACTAACCCCTGAAGAGTATCGAGTTCTGGGGCCCCAACATTGTATAGTCCTACATACCAGTCTGCTGCTTTGCCCTGTAAACGAGATCCAAGATGTTCGATTTGACTGGCCTCACTGCCGAAGAGGTGCCCCCACCGGTTGAAAAACTGTACCACTTGGACTAGGAAAAATCCCAATTTGGATGGATCCCCATCGAAGGTGGCTTCCAGCTTCACCCAACCCATCGGGAGTTCCTGTCTCGGAGCAGGCGCTGGGTAAAAGTCCATCGGCAGTCTTAGTTGCGCCTGAGGAACAGGAGGAGGTAACTGGAGTCTCGGTCGGGGCAACGGTGCCTGCTGTACGGGTGGCGGTTGAACTTGCGGTGCCGGCTGGGGTTGGGCTGGTTGTGCGGGCGGAGGTTGCCGTGGTTGCTGTGTCGGGGTTGGTCTTGGTTGGGCCGGAGGCTGTAGTGGCAGGCGAGCAGGAGGCGGCAGTCTCGGTCTGGCCGGTAACACGGGAGGTGTTAGTGGCAGCTGTCGAGGTGGAGGAGGTTGGTGTGGGAGAGTGGAAATCGGCCGCTGAGGAGGGGGTTGAAGGTGTCGTAGTGGTGCAGGCCGTCCCGGTTGGTTCGGGGGTGGTAAAACGGGCTGGTCCTGGGGCTGCTGCAGTAATATGAGCTGCGGTCGAGGTGAGAGAGGCCGCAGCGGCGAGGGTTGAACCGGTGGAAGGCCGCGCGGGCTTGCCCCTCCGGGTGTTGTTAATCTGGGGAGTAGCGGCTGGCCTCTTGGCGCTGTTAGACCGTCCCCCGTAGGTTGCCCGGCGGGGACAATGTCTCGCGGTTGACGAGGGGCTCCCTCCTCAGAGGGAGCCGCGTGTGCTCCCTCTTGGTCCGGCCGGACCGTTATAGAAGAAGTAAGAGGGGGTCTCACCGGTGTATCACTGGGCTTTTCTTCCCCTTCCGTAGGCCTCTCAGCGGGAGTCCCGTCTGGCGGCACATCTCCTGCCTGGTTAGGAAGTTCGGTGGGGGTCTCTCCGGGTGGCTCAACCGGGTCTCCCTTGCTCGGTGGAATTTCCTGCTGTGCTGGAAGTTCCTTGGGTTGCTCTCCCGTCTCGCCCGGATGGGTGTCCCCTTCGCCGGTAGGTAACGGCCGCTGCTGGACATTCTCCATCGGGTAGGAGATAACACTTTGAAGGGTAGCTATCTGTACCGCCATCTCTTCAGCGGACAGTCTTTCCCCTGCTCCCATTGCCGAAATTAAATGGATGGCATGGGCCAAACTTTCTTCCATATCCATCAGTTTAGCTTCTAGTTGTTGCATTCGACTTGCCCCCGGTTGCTCGCTTATGGAAGCTTCATTCGTTGCACTCACCGGGGACAAGGGGCCCCAAGGAGGAGGGTCCCCTTGGACGACTCTCGATCTCGCAGCTAGGATTCCCTTGGCCATACCCGTCACGGCCGAGATGCTGGTATCCACCGCATAGGTGCGACCTTGTATCTGCTCCCAACTTTGTTCAGGGACCTCCGTTGGCTCTTTCCACGAAACAAGTTCGGAGTAATCCCAACTCAGGGCGCCGCGGCGAGACGGGTCCCCCTCCGCCTGTTCGGACGTCCTGTTCCAATATCGCCATGGTTGGCTACTGTCTAGCTCCGGGACGGTTCCTAGGCTTCGGCGCCCTTCCATCGAAACTAGTGGATGAAGTCCACCTGCCCGACGCTCTCTGGTTTCTCGGGGTCTGGCTCCCCACTCCGACGGGGTGGGTACCGAAATCAAAGGGAGAGCAGTCGCTTTCGGCCTTGCCCCGAGGTTGGCTTCGGTCTCGGCCCGAGTACTGAGGTCGATGAGAGGCGGGGTGGAAGTGGAGGCTCCGGTTCCGTTCCCGGCTGCTCCCAGCTCATGGGAGTCTTGGGCTTGCACGGGTTGCTCAGGTTGATTGTCGGGAGACGCATACGGATCAAACAAAGGATCCCTGTCCGGGACAACCTTGGATTCCGCTGGGCCCGACTCAGACATGATTGGTAACAAAATGTCAGACTGTGGCTAAATAAGGCACTCACTACAGGGTTCCCTTTAGAAGCAAACACAAGTCCATTGTTTGGAAAAGGAAACTTTACTGCAGAAAAGGTCCATTATAGTCCACTGTCCTGAATAGGAGAATCAGGATGGTACATGATCATTGTTACCAATGAAGAGCAAGCATAAGATACAGAGTAACAATACCCATCTGGATCAGCCTCCCCCCACAGTTCTCAAAACAACATCTCTCAGTCCTGGGAAGCTGCTCTCCTTCAAGGCCAAAGCTTGGTGGAACGGTGTTAGACAAAACAGTCTCCTCCGGTGGGAATGCTGCCTGGGAACTGGTGCACCTGGGAAGAGAATACTCAAACACTAGAAGCATTAGAAAATGGAGTCAGTACAGTTTAGATATACACTGGACCTGACAATCCCCACCTAAGCAATCCCTATCTAACCTATTTCTCCCTTCAGTGGCAATCCATGTTTCTGGGGCATTATTTTTCAGAATAAATTTGGTCCCACAGGGTCTGTCTCAGTGCTGGGAGATGTTTTGTATTCCCTTGGGGGGGGGGCTTTCAAATTGCTGGGTGGATTCCCTTTGCCACTGGTTCCTAACCACCCTCCCTCTACTGGCTGGTTTTAACTGTGTCTACAGGGTTTTATGCAGGGGAGAGCATGATTCCAAAGGATTGGACTCGCAGAGGATGCAGGCCACAAGTTGGGCTCACCTCAGTCACTCTGGAAGTCCAGTCCTGAGAAATCGAAGAGGTGAGAGTTGACCTTCAGGAAGGTCAACTGCTCGACTCTCCATGGGAGAAGGCAAGTGCGATGTGGGCTGACAATGTCGCCCGCATGAGAAAACACGCGCTCGCTCTCCACTCTCGTCGGAGGGCATGAGAGCAGCCGCTGCACCTCGATGGAGAGGTCTGGCCAGACCGACTCCTTCTTGGCCCAGTAGCTGAGTGGATCGGTGGAGAGCGACTCGCAGGGCTCCGCGAGGTAATCCCTGACCATTGCCTCCGCCGGATCCTCTCTCACGGTCCTCACGACCCCAGAGGGGATGAGGGCCCACCGGAGCATCTCCATCTCCATTGGTACTGCGGTGGTGGCCGCAGGGGGGGGCTGCGCAGAGGGGGCATCAGAGGGACCCGCACGGCAGGGCCCCTCTCGCGTCCCCCCTGTTGACAGGTGTCCCCTCTCGGCCTGCCTGCACCTCACCCAAGAGCAGAGGGCGTCTCTGGCTTGGGTGAGGTTCCCGTCCCGCTCGACGAAAGTGCCCTTAATGCGCGGGTCACACATGGTCGCCAACATGTATGACTCGTTCTGAGTGAGAGGAGTTAGCCTGGCAACTATGCCATGCTGCAGCCTTATCACCAGTGTGCGCACCACTGAAACGAGGTCAGCACGAGGCGTGACCCGGTCTGCAAGTGTGGCCAGATTCCTCTGGAGCGTGTGCACCAGGGGAATGACCAGACCAAGGGTCGCCGTGTCTGATGAGACTGCCACAGTAAAGTCCTTGAAGGGCTTCAGGACCTCCACTGTCTGGGTGATGGTGAGCCAATCCTCCTGGCTGAACTCACCCACCTGACTCGCACTGCAGCTCTCAGAGAGCCACGCATGGAGTGCGGCCTGCTGCTCCACCAAGTGCTCAAGCATGGCACAGGTGGAGTTCCAGCGAGTGCTTACATCAGTGATCAGAGCGTGCTCCGGCACACCTGTCCTGACCTGCTTCTGGCGCAGTTCGTGCGTGGCTGTCACGCTGCACGAGAAGTGACTTGTGAGCCTCCGACATTTCTGGATCAGTAACTGGAGTTCACGAGTCCGGGTATCAAGGGGTTCCTTCAAGGAGCCCAACCCCAGCGCATCTCTCACCACTAGGTGAAGTTTGTGAGCCGCACAGTAAATGCGCTCTTGGCTAACTAGATGCACCGCTGCCCTCATGTTCTTGCCACCATCCATCACCATGCATCCCATGGTGGCGGGTCCCTGGCCTATCCACTCCTCCACCTGTCTCTTCAGGGTGGCAGCGAAGTTCTCCGCCGTGTGGGACACGTCGAGCACCTCAGCGTGAAGCAAGGCCTTGCAGTAGCCGGCCCAGCGGTCTCCCATCCTTCCCTGGCTAGCTGTACTAGGCACCTCCCCCTGGGCCCCACCCACAACTGCCTCAGGTTCCCACCAGTGAGCAGTAAGCGAGAGGTACGCTTGCTGCACACTTGGGCAGGTCCAGATGTCGGATGTGAAGTGCACAGTTCTCCCGGCAACCCGGGACAGCTGTGCCTTCACATGGTCCCTGGCAGCCCTGTAAAACGAGGGAACCACAAAACTGCTCAACATCATGCAAGCAGTGATGGCGTTCCAGGGAAAGAAATCATGGAGCAGCCCTGAGAAGCCAAAGTCTTCTACTATGGAAAACGGTCTCCCATCCACCGCTACCATGTTGACGATGTGGCGCGTGAGGCGCCAGCTTGCCCTCTGGATCCCCTCTCTGGGCACACTAGGGCCCTGCATACCAAGCATCTCCGGGAGAGAGGCTTGGCGTCCCTTCCCTACAGGTACCCTTGGGGGGAGAGCACCAGAGGAGCCTGCCTCCTTCTGGATAGCTGGTGGCCGTGCGGCACCACTTGAACTCTCCCCCCAAAGAAGCACTGCCTGGTGGTGCCTCTTCATGTGGGACCTCATCCCAAACGTGGAGAGATGCAGCACATCTCTGCCATGGCTGATGCGCTGCCTACAATGCAGGCACTGGACTGCTCGGGGATCCTCCGTTGTCTGGAAGTGCTTCCAGATTTTGGAGTATCAGAATGGCCCATGCTTCACAGGAGAAGCGCTTTTGGGCCCACCCTAAGGCACCTCCTGTGAGGTGCTCTGACCGGACACACCGTGTCCCACTCTCGGCCGGGCAGTTGAGGATGGACGAGGCTGAAGGGGCAGAGATGTGGGCTCTTCCACCACAGTCTCTGCCTCTTCCTCCTGCATCCTCTCCTCCTGCACAGCCATGAGAGGCCTGCTGCTGGCCTCAGAGGAAACTGGGGTGGACCGCCCCGGGGGGGGGTCTCACAGGCAGTTCCTCCAACATCGTCCGGGTTCCTGGGGTGATCGTGAGGGATGGAAAAGTCACATGCCCCACGTCCATCCCAGGAGACACCACATGCTGCCCCTCCTCCAGCAGCTGGCTCACAACCACTGGAGGAGGAGGAGCCTCAGCAGCAGGCCCCTGCCCAGTGCCAGCCCCTGCCTCATGCACCCGGGTTGGGGGTGGCCCTCCAGCAGCTGCCTCAGGAAAGAGAACCTTGCGAACCCTCTTCCTGTCACCAGAAGCCAGGCTAGTGAACAGCAGCAGCGCAGGGGAGGGCCTCCTCCGCTCAGATGCGGGGGCTGCCGCAGCAGTCCCCCTCTCCCTCCCCTCCTCCCGTCTGGATTTCTCCCTAACCTTTTCCCCGGGGCCCCTCTCTGCTTTCATCTCTGCCATCCTTTCCCCTCATGGAAGCTACACTAACTACTCAGAAACCAAGGGAAACAAAGGTGCACTTTGTTTTCAAGCCCTATCTACCTGCTTCTAAATCTGTTCTTCTTGTGGATCTGTAACTTGTCTTGGAGATGGTCACTCAAATCTCTTTTTAAACAACCCTATTTATGTTGGGGGACCTGAGCCTGCCAAACAGCTGAATTCCTCCGGAATTGAGCTGGCCCTAAACCCCAATAACAGGTGAAAGCCTTAGACACTCACACACTAGTATGCCCAGGCTGGCCTGGCTCCACCACAGGTGCCAGAGATGGGCAGTGGAACCCTAGTTATGGGGACACTAAAGGGAAGCCTATTAACAGCTATTCCAAATTTGTTTGTGTATATATATATATAGAAATCAAACCTAACTCTCATTCAATAATGCTTTTCCTGCTGAATCCCTATTTAATGTTTTTAAAAAAACTATGCTTGGTTTCCCTATCGATTACGTTGAGGGCAATTAGCCACTGAATGCCTACAAACTGGCCTACCTACCTAAGACACTATTTAGCGGGAACAATGTTTCTGTGGTGTGTCTGTGTGGGGTGTGGATGTGGTGTTCTGAAAATGTGCCTCCCCCCTCCCAAGCTAGCAAAAACCCACCCCTAAGCCCATCCAGATGTAAACCCACAGACTCACTCACCAGTCCTGCAGTCCAGCGATGTTCAGGCGGTCGTGCAGCTGGTCCTCCTCTCCTCCGTGATGCTGTCAAGAAAGGTGGAATGTTACCAGAGTAATTAACACACGCTGCACACACAACCCCTAAAAGTCAAGGCCCAGATCTGCTTTGGTCCTAGACAGTCATGAAGCCCCTATGGGGAAGCTGTGCCAGAGTTAAAAGTCAGGTGGCATCATGCAAGAATCCCCCCCAGAAAGGCTAGGGCCAGCCAGTGGAAAAACACAACACACCCACCCTGCAGAGCAGGCCTGTGTAGGCCAGAAACTGGCACACTCGTTTTTAGGCCTGGGAAGCATTAAATCAAGCCCACAGTCAAGCATAACACAGGAAACATTAAATAAAGCAAGCAAAACAACCAGTACTGAACCCCCCTCCCACCCCTAAACATTGTCCTCTTGCCCAACCAGAAAATGTCCCCCGTAGCCCAAGCCATAAAGACCAAACTAAAACATCTGCTAGCAGATTGCCCCAGCAGCAGCGATAAATTAAAAAAAAAAAACCCTACCAGTCCTCCTCTCTGGATGTCCAGCAGCAAAGCTGATCCTCCACATGCAGAGGTCTCCAGGCCAATGTCCTCCAGGTGCAGTCCAATCCAGAAGAGGTCCGCGAACAGTCAGGAACCTGTTTATCAAGCATAATTGTGAGTGCCAGCCAGCAGAAAGGCACCCAGCAGAGCAGCAGGCCTGTGTGTAGTCCATAAGCTGGCACACTTGTTTAAGAGCCGGGGAAGCATTGGATCAAGGGGACCAGAAACAGCAAGCTACCAATCCTGTTTGTGAAGCATAATTGTGAGAGCCAGCCAGCAGAAAGGCACTGGAGCCACCCAGCACAGCTGCAGGCCTGTGTGTAGTCCAGAAGCTGGCACACTTGTTTAAGAGTCTGGGAAGCATTAGATCAAGGGCACCAGAAACAGCAAAGCAAGCTACCAATCCTGTCTGTGAAGCATAATTGTGACTGCCAGCCAGCAGAAAGGCACCAAAGCCACCTAGCAGAGCTTCTGGCCTGTGAAGGCCCGAAGCTGGCACACTGGTTTTTTAGGCCTGAGAAACATTGGATCAAGCCCACACTCAAGCATAACAAAGGAAACATTAAATCTAGCAAGCACAACAAGCATCATTGAAACCCCCCCACCCCCAAACATTGTCCTCTTGCCCAACCTGAAAATGCCCCCCCCCCCAGGCCAAGCCATCAGAAACAGGCACACTGGTTTTTTAGGCCTGGGAAACATTGGATCAAGCCCACACTCAAGCATAACAAAGGAAACATTAAATCTAGCAAGCACAGCAAGCATCATTGAACCCCCCCCCCCACCTCCAAACATTGTCCTCTTGCCCAATCTGAAAATGTCCCCCCAGGACATGCCAAGACTAAACTGAAACATCTTTTTGCAGAGGCAGGCCACAGCAGCACATTTGCCCAGCATCAATAAATTTACAAAATTAAAAAAAAAAATCCTACCAGGCCTCCTCTCTGGATGTCCAGCACAGTTGATCCTCTAGGCAGATGTCCTCCAGGTGCAGTCTCTCTCCTCTCTCAGTCCTCTCTCAGTCAGCAACAGAGCTGTCCCAGTCTTGCCCCAAATTTAAATCCCCTGCTGCAGCCTCAGCCAAAGATTTGAATCTATTGGCTGGCAGAAGGATGCAGCAGTGGGATTGGTGACTCCTAAAGTCCCCCCTCCCTTGCATGACTTCCCACACACTCCTACAGTCACCCTCCCTCCTGCTCCCCCTCCCCTACCTGATCATTTTGGCGGGAATCTCTGCTGGCTGTCATTGCTTTGCAAATGCAAAGTGCAATGCTATCAATGCACCTTGCATTTGCAAAGCAAAGGATTCCCTCCTATGCAAGAGGGGTGAGGGGTGAAAGAAGGAGTGAGTCACTCACTCCTTCTCCCCCCTCCCCTCTTCTAAGAGCCTGCAGGAAGCCTTAGCTTCTAGCAGGATTTTGCTAGACGCTTGCAAAGGCAAACGCCTAGCAAAATCAAAATGGCGATTCTCGGTATCGGAAAAAAACCCGAAACAACCTGAAATGTTTCCGGTATCGTTGTTTTGGGTTACCCGAAACATTTCGGATAACCCGAAATGTTTCAGATAACCCGAAACAACCCGAAACAGGTTTTGGGGGGGGGGGGTTCGGGTATCTGAAACCCGAATTGCACACCTCTACTCCCAAGTCCTCGGCTAAGTGTTGAGCAGCTATGTTGTCACATAAAATGGAAATGGGAACTTGACATCCAATCTTCATATCCTGTAAAAGCTGAAAAACCCACTCCAAATGTATGACACATTCGCTTATTGCAGCATATTCAGACTCACAGGTACTTGTAGCAACAAGAGATTGCTTGACTGACTTGTGCATTATTAGTGCATTGTTTAAGAAAATTACCAGACCTGTCGTTGATTTCCCATCTGGGCGGTTTGCCCAGCTTGCATCACAATATGCCTGCACTTGTAACTCTCCAGACTCTCTGAGTACAAGTTTGAAGTTTATCGTTCCCTTAAGATAACGAAGGATATGCTTGGCCGCTGTCCAATCTCTCTTGTAAGGACAGGCTCCTCTCTGACATAACAAATGAACCGCATAGCTTATGTCAGGCCTTGACCAAAAGGACAAATATAACAAAGAACCTATTAGGGATTGATACTTCTGCACATCTTCCCATAATTCATCATTTGGCTCTTTTATGTACCCTGTAACCATGGGTGTAGCCACACTTTTGGCTTCTGACAACCCATACTCATTTAGCAGCTTAGCAATTTTATTTTGTTGGCTCAATTCAAAATACCCTTCAGGGGTATGTGTAATCTCAACCCCTAGGTAATTACTTACAGGCCCTAGGTGTTTGATCCTGGACAACCTCTCAGCCATTTGTAGAAACCATTGCAGTTGTGTGTCACAATCGTACAGAAATAACATATCATCTACAAATACTAGTACTTGAGTTTCAGTTGCACCCACCACCTTGGAGAAAACACAAGGATCAGCTATACCTTGGGTGAACCCTGCCTTTTTCAAGGCTAGTGTTAAATGTAGGAACCACACACGTGCACTTTGACGTAAGCCATAAAGTGCCTTGTTTACCTTTAAGACCAGACTCTTGTTTAAGTGTTCAAAACCTGGAACTTGATGCATATAAAGCTCCTCCTCAAGAGGTGCATGTAAATATGCAGTTGTGAAGTCAAAATGGTCAACTTTTTTACCTTGAACCCCTGCCTTGCACAAAGCAACCTTTAGAGATTCAGACTTTACAGTGGGTGAAAACACTTGATCATAATCACTGCCATGGACTTGTGAGAAACCTCTCGCAACCAGTCGAGCTTTTCTGTGCACCTCACCAGTTTGCAGAGTTTTTAGCTTGAAAAGCCATCTGCATCCTATTATGTTGGTGTTGGCAGGCACCTTTGACAGTGTGAAAACCGCGTTATGAATCAATGAATCATACTCTGTTTGCATGGCTTGCAGCCACAATTGTTTCTCTTCACCCTCTAGAGCAAGCACGTCCTGATAAGTACTTGGTTCTTTAACACACATGGTTAACGGTTTGCTCAAAACCATACCTTACTGGTGGAATCCCTTTTGTACTCCTGCTGGATACACGTATCTCTTGCCCAGAACCTTGTGCATCCCCTAAGGCTTGCCTACTTGGTGTAGAAGCCTCCTGTTTGAGTATCTCAGACCCTCGGTCTGCACTTTCATCACTATCTGTTAAAGGTAACAGTACTTGTTGCTTATTTTCATAACCATGCAATCTTTGCCACTTCGTATTTTCACAAATACTGGCTGACCGACTGAAACTTAGCTTCTTGTTTTCATTTGAGAAGCGATAAGACTTCATGTTGTTTTGGTATCCCAAGAACGTTAGTTCAGTTTTTTTGGCACCTCCCTTCCTCCTGCGTTTCAGAGGAATATGTACCCAAGCTTGCATGCCAAAAACTCTTAAGAAGCTTAAACTAGGATCCTGTTTGTAGAGCATCCTGTATGGGATATCATTTATAGCACTAGACCACAATCGGTTAGTAACAAAACATGCTACTGACAGGGCTTCAGCCCAATAGGACATTGGCAAACCTGCATCTGCCAGCATAGCATACATCCTTGTCTGCAGAACTCCCCCTTTTCTTTCTGCTAGACCATGCTCTTGTGGTACACAGGTATTTGTTAACCTTTGGACAACACCATTACTTTTCAGCCACTGACTGAACCTAGTTGACACAAATACTTTTTATTTTATGTATGCTTTTAGCATTTAAAATGCTTGTTGAATGTATTAATTTGCCAAGTGATAGTAATGGCTGATCAACTGTCACTCATGAAGAGAGAAATGAAAAGATAATACAGTAGAGGTAAATAGGGGGAGTTGTCCTTGTTTTCATTGACTTCTGCAGTTTGGAGAGCCAAAAATGAATACATGTCATTCACATAGTGTTAACCTAGAAATCAAAAATATATAACATGGATTTGTTGCTGGAAGATAGAAATGTCAATCTTGTGATTTTACCAAAATAGCTATTACTGTTTCTTCCACTACTCCTACATCCACAAACTTATTCCTGCACAGTAGTATTCAATTGTAATTAACAACTTTAAACCAATGTTCTGAGGCAAGCTTTATTATGTTTAGTTTAATGCCATGAGAATTTACAAGTTGTAAGTCATTTTTCAACAGGAAAATACATATTCTTCAGTGCTTTTAAAACTGCTGGTCCTCCACTTCTTAACACTTGCCATCCACATAGAAATAATCCCTCCCTCTGTCCCTTCCACAACTGTTTTCAATTGAATGGACAGAGAAGACCAGTGGATATCTATGACTGTGAGTGTCATCTTAAACTGCCTCTAAACAGCTTAGGATACTAACTAAACCCAACATTAATTTAATTCCAAGACATATCAGTGTATCTTGAAGAGATACAGGCAGATCTGGAAATATATCAGTGCCAAGCTATACCACATCATGTCAGTACTAGGCTTCTGTAGAAATGGCAAGCAACAGATTTGTGTTGGGTTATCCCATGTAGCAAGTTACATTTGGCAGATAGAGTTCTCATAGCAGATACTTACCATAACCTTCTAAAGATGCTAGTGAAAGGGTCATCACAAAAGAGAGGGGCTATATGCCTGGCTGCCACGAAGCTGAACATTGAGACAGTGGCTGAGTAATAGACAAGATGTTTTGCATGCAGACAGTCCTAGATTGAATTCCCAGTATCTCCAGCTAAAACATCTCAGGCAGCAGGTGTTCAGAAAGACCTCTCTCTGTGTCTGAACCCTGGAGAATTGCTTCCAGTCAGGGGATATACAAAAGCTAGATAGACTAAGGGCATGATTCCATATCAGAGTTTCACAAGTCTACTGGGCACTGCACTACATATTTTTCTGGGAAATGTAGTCAGTTTAACATCATATTCTAATGACATAATTGTATATTTACTGGAACTATTGCAAAAACAACTACCACTACAGCAACAACCCACAAATCATAGTCCCATTTCTACATCTGTAAAGAGTTCATTTGAAGTTTGATAGACTGCATCCAAGTATCCACTGAGATGAGACACACGTCAGTGAAAAGAATGCTTTGATTACTAAATGATAAATTCCTACCTGTAGGATGGGCTCCCAAGGTCTGGAGGTTTTTGACTTATTTAAAGTTAGCTTTTTCTTGTACGCTTGTGGTTTCACCACTATTTTGAGGCAGTCTTTCATCATCTTTGTAGAAACCTTGCTATATGGCCTCAGGATATGACAATATCAATAGGCAGGAAGGGGTCATATACTTCAGCCAATTATTTGTGGCAATAAAAACTCTTGTTCAACAATATTCTCTTTGAATAGCTGGCACATTGTTTGCCATGTTGGGACTCTGGAGTAAACTATGAAAAAGCTAATCACTTACTATGTTTATTTTAGTAACTAATTATGAAGCCATTCTCATTTAATTTGATTTCAATCAAGAGTTTATAGGGAGTTTCTTGGGCAACCTGGGGCTGCATACTTTCTAAATTAATAATTTTTACTTATGCTTGCTAAGATAAGAATAGATAATTAAATCATATGTTTTAGGGTACAGTGAATTTTAAAGAAAGTTTGACCCAGAAAAATCTGTTGGTTCTTCAATATGCATTTCACCTTCTATTGAAATTCAGCAAGTCTGTGGTATATATCTAACAATGCAGTTCCTCAAATGTAACACCATTTTCAATTGTGGAAGAGTGGGTTTCTGCCAATTCCATCTCACACTGCAGGCCTCCACTTTCTGTATACTGTTTCTGATGGTCAATTAATGGGACAAAATTCAAGTGAGAGTCTCATCAGAGTATATCAAGTGGGAAATCCTGATAAATTTTGCTCTGTGAAGTTAACAGATGGTTGGATACGTGACAGCATAATAGAGTCTTCTGAAAGGACCTCATCTTAAATATTACTTACATTCTTGCAGGACAGCGGCAGTAAAAAGAAAGCCAGTTGGGTACAAGTCTGTGTCATGTGTTTTTCATGCATTAAATCAGTTCCTGGGATTTCCAGTTAAAGATTCTTAGACAGCAGGTAATGTCAGAAACCTTTCTCTGCCTAACATTAGAGAGCTTCTGCCAGTCAAAACAAACCTGAGATAGCTGGGTCAATGGTATGCTGAAGAAAGGTATATTTAGCATGGACTGTACCAAAAAAATAACAACCAAAATGGAAACTAGAACATTCTGTGTTGCAGAACCATGCATTTTCAAAGCACACATCTGTCAGGATATGGCAAACACAAGGAGATGAACTTGATGGACTAGGAACACTATAATTCTCTAATTAAGATTTTGTTTTAGGAAAAAAAGATTGCTTACCTCCCTTTGATACAGATGTATTATAGTGAGTCTATATCAGCATTATGATTATCAGTATTATGATGCCAGTTTCAGTGCTATGATACAATTATGCTTTGAAAATTCCCCAGGGACAACTATATAACATAAAGAGGCCCTCAGTCTAAGCTGTAGTTTTATGTTCTTAACTGCTTTTGTTGCCTCAAGAATGAAAGAGCAGTTTCCAGCAATAGTATTATGCACTTTCAGCTTCCAAAGTCACTCACTACACTAACAAATAGTGTTTCTTTGCTGCTCTCATTGTCACATTATAGGTTTCAGGCCAGGCTCTGGGACAGAGACAGTGCTGGTGGCCCTAGAAGATGACATCTGTCTAAATATAGACAAAGACTGCTTTTACTAGACTTATTAGCAACCTTTAGCACAATGGATCATGCTGTCTTACTGAGTTGCTTGGAAACAGAAGTAGCATGTGGCCAGGTTGGGCAACTCCCAGGTGGCCTGAAAACCTGGGGCCTGTAACATGTGAAGATAATTTCTATGCTTCATGGGCCCATTCCTTCAGGAACCCACCAGACTCATAAGTCAGTTTGATAACAGACATTTATTCAAAGCTTCATATAGTCAAAGTGAGGAAGTGGTTGACAGCACACTTCCTGCTGCATGACTCATAAATGTCCCCATTGCCCACCCCCAAAGAGCTTCTGACAGCTGATTTTAAAGCTTACCTCAATGAGCAGCATGGCTGGGGTGCCTCACAGCTCTACCCTCTCCCAGCTGCTGATCTATGCCAGCCCTGCTTAGGCCCTGGTCATCAGCCAAAAACTGATCAACCTGAGGCAAGCTGTAGCCTCCTACAGCTGGCTTCTCGATGCTGTGTGGACACCCTTTCCTTTCCACCAGTGTCTCTTGGCTCCCCACAGGCTGCAGTTCTCCTGGCCCGAGGGTAGTGTCGTCCTCCAGCTGCCTCACCCTGCCACATAAATTAAGGGATGTGGTTTGGGTTGGTTTCAGCCATTCCTTATGGGCAGAATGCAGACGGTTGATTTAGAAGACAAGTGGATGATCTGCCTTGTGGTTCAATCTTGTTTAAAGTTCAATATTGTTCCCCATGCGATTCAATCTCTATGCAAAGCCCTTGGGAAAAATTATTCATAGTTTTTGAATAGGGTGCAATCGATTTGCAGAGAACACCCAATTCCATATTTCTTTATCCACATCACCTAGTGATGCTATAGGGTCTCTGAACCAATGCCTAGCTGCTGTAGTTGAAGGGCTAAAGGTAAGCAAGTTGAATTGAATCCTGACAAAATGGGGTAATGTTGATGGGGTGGCCAAGGATATGAAGCCTATGGGGCTCCCCTCTTTTGTTAAGGTCCAATTATCTTTCACTGACTCAGTTAAGAGCTGAAGGGTGATTCTGAATACAGGTTTATCACTCAAGAAGTAAACTGATGCAGTTGCAAAAAGGTATTCTACCAAATCCACTTAACTAATAATAGCCAAGCTGCCTTGACTCAGCTGACATGGCCATGTGGATCCATGAGATGGTTACTTGAAGGCTAGATTACTGTAATACACTCTACATGGGTCTGCCCTTAAAGCTGGGTTGCCAGGAAGATTTTTATTGATTCTCCCATTATGCGGCAGATTTGCAACTCCACCTTCAGATAGTTCTTGGGATTCCTTGATCCCCAGAAGCAACACTTCAGGATCATTTTGGGCTGCAATGGAAGGGGGAAGCAAGAATATCTCTTTCTGTTCATTGAAATTCCTCTCAGTAGAGGAGATTTATTGCTAGATCCAAGCCTATGATTCTTTTGAACATATCAAAATTTCCCCATAAATTATATTTATTTTTTTCAACAATTTCTGGGTCAGTTTTTGGCATAGGGAGCTGCAACAGGATGAAGGTGGTGGCAAAGCTAGGGAACCCAAAATGGATGTGTAAGAACCTACAGAAGGAATTTTGAATGTTGTATATTGATGAGAATTTTTGCCAGTCAACTTTTGCCTGCAAACTTCTAGTATGTTTTGCTTTTCAGCACAGCAGAAACCATAATGCTCAGCATCAGGTTCCCTGAATGTTTTATTTCAGGGCAAAGGTTATTATTTTCATGTCTTGTTCATAGCTTGTTCTGATGGGTTCCAAAGCTGGGGCAGTTCAAATATGTCAAAGAAAAAAGAAAACAGGGAATAGCTTTGAGTACGTGTGCATACACTTTGTTGATGACCTACTGCTGGTTGCCTGTTAAATAGATAAAAGTAACAGATTCCTAACAAAATACAGTGAGGCATACCCATGTTCTTCTTTGAATGCTCTGCTTGACATATCCAATACATAATCTAAGCCACAGTGACAAGGGAAAGAATAACTGTCTACTTTATTTTCCTCCTAAATTTCTTTTTGGGAACAGGAGACAAACAGATGTGTTGAGTTTTATTTTTTGATCTAACATCTGACTACCTTCAGAATTCACTGACACTCCATCATTTAGCACCTTCAAACTAAGAGTGTTTCTGCAGCAGATGCAAAGAAAGTATTTTTTAATTTAACAGCTTTAAAAAAAATCATACTGAATGTACAGGGAAGTGAAGCTGGATGATAATAATTAATCAAGATCCTACCTGAGTTGCATCCATTCTTTAATTAGTTCTTGGGCTGGAGTCAGGTTGCTGTGAATAGACCTATCCTATGTGGTTAGCCCAGGATTGCCAGGTCCCCTGGGGTCCAAACTGGGGGTGGTGGGTGGCAAGTACTTACCCTACTCTTGCACAAAGTATGCAAATGCTGCCACACTCACTCATTACACCAAAAATGACATCATTTCCAGTGCGATGTGGAAGCAATGGGTTGTGATTGGGTTGATTCTCTAAACATTGGCCCAAACCTTAGTGTTTGGGGCTGATTTTTAGGGGATCAGCCCCAGTATGACCTGTTGCTTCCACGTCATGCCAGAAATGATATCATTTTATGACATGACAGGTGAGCATGTGCACACTTTGCATGTGTGTCTCAGGCTTGCCCCAGCTTTTCCTGATGCCTTTTCCTCTTGCCAGCAAGGTGAGCAGTGATGGGGGCTGAGGCTGGGCAGGGGACCTCCCCCCCCCCATGGCGGAGAATCTGGGAAGCCTGGATTAGAGACATATCTGGGGCAATTGTCCAGAACACACAACAAAAGAATGGCAATGTTTCTTAACATCTGCAGATGTTTCATCAAAGTCTCCAGTTATTTCTCCATGAAAAGGAATCAGTTCTTGTAGGCACTGCCACTGGAACTTCTCATTACTTGGACAAGTGGGAGCACATACCAGTATAGGAAAATGTTAAAACAAACATTAAACAAACATTAAAACAAATGTTAAAACAAACATTAAACAAATGTTAAAACATAATTCACATAGGAATGATGAGGCAAAATGATGCAACACAAGAGATTTTAGATGTCACACAGAACCTTAGACCAAAGACCTGAGATCTCTCTGTACTGTTGAATTTTAAAGTCATGATTAAGTTTTATTTAAAAATAGATGTGGAGAGGGGAATGAAATCTGGGGAAAGAAATGTATTCACTTTTCAATTTTAGGGGGAAATGGATGATCCTTCCGTTTCTGACTCTGTTTACATGTGCAGTGGGTGGTGTGCTGGGTTTGTTTTTAGACAAACTTGAGTGCATGATCAAAGGTGTAATAATCAAGTTTAATAACTACAATAAACAAAACACATATTAAAGAACATAAGATTAGATCCTAGGACTTCCATGCATGGAAATGTGACTACCCTGCCTTACCCCTCCAGCTGCAACCCCAAATGCTCCCTCAGATTCTGCTCCTAGAGCACAGGGAACTCCCTGGTACAATATGAGGGAGGAGTTAAGAGCCTCCTGTAGGAAGTGAGTACTGGTAAAAACTGTCCCCCTTTTGTGTGCATGTAGCTTTCTCACAAGATGAAGCCAATATGTAACAAGAAAATAAACAAAAATTCTGTGGACATGAAGGACTCTTTCTCTACATGAACCACCCATCCCTAAGATCAAATAAGCAACAATAAGAATTATGGTGAAAAGATCAAATATTTTTATTAATGGGGCTTCTCTTGAAACTTATTCCCTGTACTCTGATTTTTTGAGAAATTGCAAAGACTTTCCCTTTAAACTGATTTAATGTACCATATTTACCCCAAAGGAAGATGACCCAGAATGTATCATGACCCTCCCCCTTAAAAGGGGTTATACACAAAAGTAGATGACTCAGAATTTTAAACAACTCCTAAAAAAAAGAAGGTAGCATAAACAAAGATTTTAATTTCATAGTAATCAATATATAATCTTACTATATAAAAGGCTCAGTGTATTCAAGACAACTCACTTCCTACCCTGGTGCGCCTCCAGAGGGTGCTGCTGTGGAGGGAAACCCAGATGATGCAGCCAGACCTCTAAAGAGCACGCCACGGCAGAAAGTCCAGGCTGGGATCAGGCGTGGAGAAGGCAGCAATGCTCGCCCCCTGTCTTCACCCAGCTGGGAACAGGTGGCACTGACCGCCCCCCCTTCACCCAGTGGGGATCAGGAGCGGAGCAGATGGCAATGCCCACCCACACCTTCACCCATCTGGAATCAGGAGCGAAGCAGGTGGTGATGCCCATCTGTCCTTCACCCAGCCGGGATCAGGAGCAGAGCAGGTGGCAATGCCTGACCCCTGCCTTCACCCTGCTGGGATCACATGCAGAGCAGGAGGCAATGCCTGCCCACCCTTTACCCAGCTGGAATCAAGCATGGAGCATGGGGGCAATACCTGCTCTCCACCTTCATCCAGTTTGGATCAGGAGCAGAGTAGGTGGAAATGACCATCCCCTCTTCACCCAGCTCAGATCAGGAACAAAGTAGGTGGTAAAGCTCACTCTCGCCTTCACTCAGCTGGGATCAGGAGCGGAGCACGTGGCAATGCCCACCCCCTGACTTCACCCAGTTGATATCAGGAGCGGAGAAGGTGGCAATGCTCATCTCTCCTTCACCTAGCCAGGATCTGGAGCAGAGCATAAGGCAAAGCCCATCCCCCTTCACCTAGCCTTGATCAGGCACAGAGCAGGAGGTAATGCCCACCCCCGACTTCACCTGGCAAGAATCAGCAATGGAGCAGGTGACAATGCCTGCCCCCCTTCACCTGGCCGAGATCAGGTGAAGAGAAGGTGACAATGCCCGCCCTCTTCACCCATTCAGGATTGGGAACGGAGCAGGAGGCAATGCCCACCCTCCATTCAACCTGCCAGAATCAGGTGCTGAGCACGCGGCATTCCCCCCCCCCCCCACTTCACCCAGCCAGAATCAAGCACAGAGTAGGAGGCAATGCCAGTACCTTCTTCACCCAGCTGGGATCAGGAGCAGAGAAGGTGGCAATGCCCACCCCTGATTCACCTGGCCAGAATCAGGCGTGGAACAGGTGGCAAGGTCTGCCCCTTCAGCCAGCCGGGATCAGGAGTGGAGCAAGTGGCAATGCCTGCCCCCCATTCACCCAGCCAGGATCAGGTGCAGAAGAGGTGGCTATGCCCACCCCCCACCTTCATCCAGCTGGAATCAGAGATGGAAGGGGAGGGAATGCCTGCCTGCCCACCCTCCCCTTTCTAGAGCTAATTGTATTTTTCCTCATGATGGCCTTTGTTGCTAGTAAGCATACAAATTGGAGAAGAAAATGATTTTCCCTGTTTACTCTGTGATTGTTTACAAGTAGTATTTTTCCACCCTACCCTTAAATAATACATAGAGAAATATCAACTAATATCCACTAAACATTTGATCCTACACTATGATGCTTGTAAAATTAGCCTTAAGTAAGAAACCAGAATGACAAACGTAAATAACAAAAGGCACATCAATTTATGCAACACGACAAAATAAGTCTTATTTCCTGTGTCAAAACAGAACCTGTCACAAATTCATTTTTACTCAGTTGTTCTGATAGCACAAAATAGTAGCATTGTTTCAGATGAAGGGAAAAAAGAGAGGGTATTAGATGGGCAAGAACACTGAAAATGTCAGATACAGGATTACTACAGCAAATGATGGCTATCAGCAATACCCATGCCCTGGGGAGAGAATAAAATCTACAAAAAGGAGCTTACCTAGATTGTCAGATCTTTTATAATGTTCACTGAAAATTAAAGTATGTGTACCCTCTCAGTTCCCCACAGCATCTCTTGCTTAAGTCACAATATAGATTGAAACATTAAATGGCCAATGAGCCTGATACGAATTTTCACACCAACATAAACAATTATGGGAGGTTTAAAGTTTGAATCATCATTTCATGAATATATTTTCAATCTTTCTGTTGTACTGGGTTATTCAAAATAATGATATACTCTGAGTCTGTAATCCTAAAAATACATGTATGGAACATAGCCAGCCCCATACACAGCAAAGAAATTGATTTTTCTTTCAAAAAAACATTTAAAAAATTGAAAATGCCACATTAATTACAATCTATCAACACAATGAATTTAAGAAGAAACTAAAAAATATCTGCTTCAAAATGGAAATGTTAACACTGTATACTAAGGACCATTTCGTATGTTGACCATTCAATGGACAGAGTGCCATTTCTGGGCATGGCATGTACTCAGATTACAAACAGGCAAACTCGCCTTGCTCAAGCTCCCTTGATTACAAGTAAGATGAGCTCTTGATTGAATCATCTTGAAAGCTGTCATCAAAGTTCATCTCAAAAAGATTTGCACATTTGCAATACCCAATTTTGTTAAAGGGCCAAGTTGCTACCACTTGCAACTGCATTGATCCAGTCTGTGAGACACATGTACCCCTAGGGTCAGAGTTAGATAATTGTAGGGACTGACTTGTAAAGACAGGAACTGTTTACTTTTATCCATCTTTGCATTAACTGCTTTTTGTGCCTGTGTAATCAGTTCCATATATTTAAGAAGTTATTGCAAGAACAGATCACAAGATTAGCTGAGTGCATGGTCAGACAGTGAAGACACTCAAACATGCCTAAGTAGTAAGTCTCAGTTTTTAAAATCTCAGGGTTTTTGTTTGTTTGTTTGTTTTTAGTTTTTAACGATGTGCTTGATTTCTAAAAAAATTGAGGTGGCAGAAACAGCAGATGGGAGGGGGTAGAAACTGTGAGAAAGCAGTGTAATCGTACAAAACAGAACATCAAAATCAAATGAGACATATCAAAACAATTCACCAAACAATCAGCTCTCTGCTAACAACCAGCAAGTGAGATGTGAGCCAAACTGTTTGGTGTTCAAGAGTGCCTAATAACCTGCAATTCATTGCTCATGTTGTCTATGTTCTATTTGGACATGTGTGCATGATCACAAACCAAAATGGAATAATAAAAATCAGGCATATACCACTCTTCTAGACAGATGAGTGCCCCACTCAGAGCAGTGAATATTATTATCCCCATAATACAGCTGGGGAGTTGAGGCTGAGAGGAATGGCTTACCCAAGGCCACCTACTGAGCTCATGGCAGTATCTCATCTATTGAGACCAGACAAAGGGACACCCCAAAAGTCATCCACAACAGAATGATGGAGGATATTGTTAAAGCCAGCTGAGAGTGGGAGCAGTAATGAGTGTGAAAAAACTTTGTGAAAAGTAACACACTTTGTACACTGAGGAAAAAGGACAAGTTAGCTCTGTGTCAAGCAAAAGAAAAGCCGAGCGAATCTGTGTTACAGCACTGGTCCCTCTGGTTCCCAGGCGGAAGGCGTTGGCCAGCTGTGCAACAAAAAGAACTTACGTTTAGCAAAACTTAGTCATGACTTACTTTGGACTTTCCCCCAATTAATAACTGTAAACCTGGAACACTGTGCACTTTAAGAAATGTATACTGATAATGTTATTTTTTGATGTACCACCTACTTATATGTCTGTGTTAAGATTCTTTGATAGTAGATTTTATACTTACCTGCTTGATGTTTGATGATTTTCTGATGGTATATATTTCAAATATTGAATTATAAGTTTATATACAAAATAAGTCTTAGGACTCAATCAGTGTAGTTAGATAATCACGGTGTAACTTGTTTTCTAGTTAGGATTGTGTTACGTGATTCTCCTTAGTACTTGCTACTTTCTACTAACTGAATTATTCATGAGGCTTTTTTCTCAGGTAATAGACCTGTGCTGTAAGAAATGGCTCTGAAATATGTATGTAAAGAGACAGGGACTGTAGACTCTACTACTAGGAACTATCTGTTGGTGTAGATATACCCCTATCGGGAGTTTCTGTATCATTTAATATCTTCCGTAAAATTTCTTATGTTTTTTTTTGCAGTGTTTCATAACTGTATTTGAATCTCTGCTAGTTTTCAAATTTCTACAGTCTGTACCCTAGTGCACTATATATTGAGTGTCTCAGCCATTGGTCATATTGACTTGCACTGTGTAATCCAGTTTGCGTCTCAGTGAGAGAGGTGGACTATAAATAACATAAAATAATATTAAAATGCATACAGGGCCCAAGCATTATATTTGCAGGCCCAGTACAATCTTGTAATACACCCACACACATACTAATACCACAATCCCTCATCACAAACATACAATCTGATGAGCCATGAAAAGGGTAGTTTTAATTCTGAAATTACTGTTATGTAGTCCATACATTTCTGAAAAACAAAAGCCTTGACTGTAAGAATAACACTCATCCAGAGAGTCCTACAAGTTTGCTTGCTATTTTGTAACTTTTTGGTCATTATCCTGTCAATTTCTTTCTTTTTAAATTCTCATGGCTGCAGTCATTAGGCCAGCTAACTTTAAAGCTTTATTTTTCTGGTCTTTTTCACTGAAAAATCATCAACTAGTGCCCCAATTTCTCTTGCAAGTTCACATTCAATGGACAACATGGCAAGGTGGTTTAATCATTTTTGGCTCATTGTAGTGTGTCTGCAGTTTTTGATGAGAGTTAGCTTGCTGAAACTTTTTTCAGCTTCTGCCACAGTCACTGGCAGTGTTCAAAAAGTCCACAGGGCCATGCACACTGAAAATTAGTTGCAGTTGCTTCTTGTAAATCTCATTTAATAATGTAAGTCAGGGTAGCTCATATTACTTTCCAAAAGTGGACTTAAATATTTTTTTCAAGGGCAACATAGCACAAGGAAATTTTTCAGAATGATCTGTGGGATACTTGTGAAGTAGGCATTTATAAATGTCTTCTAGTTCCCCAGTTCTAGTGTTACATATTTTAGGACTGGACAGAATGTAAAACAGGTGTTCCTTGTTTCTTTGAATCCTTGCTGTATAGGACAGATAACATTGTACAAAGTAGCATCAAAAACTTTCTCCTGAATAAAGATTGATTCACCAGATATTTTAGAACAAGAATGCTCAGGCTCAGATTTCTCATCATGAAATAATTTCCATTCCATCCTCCTCTTCTCTGGCAATTGTGGCAGAATTCCCATGCCTTCTGCTACAAGATGAGGTTCCTGCAGAATTTTGGGCCAATGATCTCTAAGTTGTTTTAATTCTCAAATGATATCAGGAACAAGAGCTACGTCTAATTAAAGAGAGATTCCTCTGGCTTGTAAAATCTTGTCTCGGTCCTCAGTTTGTGAAATAACTGTTGGGGGAAAAAAGGTTAAAAATAGCTTTAAATCATAGGTGCAATGGATCTTGAATCAATAGAGAGTCAGCACACGAGTTTAGCTTTTAAAAAACATTTACTTCTAAAGGGAAAAGGGTCACAGGTTGCCTACAAAACAACAAACACCAGGAGCTACATTTTCCTTACTGTTTACAACAAAGAGCTGGGATAATGGAATGGAGAATCTTCTTCTTCCTCCTTCTTCTTGACCCTGAAAGGACAGTCACCTGACCTGTTGACCAATAACAGTTTACAAACACTCTCAAGTTTCCCGGGCTTGCAGATTATTGGCTTTGAGCCAGGTTCCCTTTCCAGGTCAATCTAAACAATAGCATGGTAGGTAAACACATTAACCCCATAATGACTGAATCTCAGACCTTGCAACACACATATATTCCAACACCCCTTCTCAAGGTCTAGCATGGAAGTCATTATGCATTCATATTTAACAAACATCATTCAACTTTTCTTTCAGCATTAGGATCAAACATATTCAACATTTCACGAAGATACTCAAACTTAGTTTTAGACAATGGTTTAGTCAGAATATCAGTCACCATTTCTTCAGTACGACAATGTTCAATTTCTATTAGTCCCTTCTGGTACATATCTTTCACAAGTTCACATTTAAGTCCAATAGATCTGCTTCTTGCTTTAGTACTTTCTCCTTGGCATATAGTAATACACGCTTGATTGTCCTCAAACATAACTACAGGTATAGGTTCGTTTATTCCAAAGTCTTTTAGCAGGTTGAAGATCCACTCTAGTTCACTGCAGGCACTCGCCGCTGACACACATTCAGCTTCTGCTGTAGATTGTGCTACAATGGTTTGTTTTCTACTAGTCCAGTCTATCAGTCAATTTCCATAAAAGAATAGATATCCGCTGGTTGATCTGTAGTCACTTGATTCTTCTCCCCAATTGGCGTCCATATATCCAACCAGTCTTGGTTTCTCAGATGGCGAGATTCTCAGCTTTAGGTCTGCTGTTCCTTTCAGGTATCTTGCTATTTTCTTTATCGCGTTCCAGTCATGATGAGTAGGAGAACTTACTTTTCTGCATAAGATGCTAACAGCTACTGCTATATCAGGTCTTGTGGTTTTGCTCAAGTACAGAAGTTTTCCAATTGCTTCTCTGTATTCACCAATATTCCTAAGTGGTTTTCCATCTCTTTCTCTCAAGTAATCAGGTTCAAGTGGTATACTTGTCGCATTGCAGTTTTTCATGCCAATAGATTCTATAAAGTCCAATGTTTTTCTTTTCTGACTTAGAAGAAAGGTTCCATCTTCAAGTCTTTCTAGCTGTATTCCGAGGTAATGTTGTGCATCTCCAAGTTGCTTCACCTCTACCTCTTTGTTCAGTCCATCAACTATTTCTTTGATGTCTTGTCTGTCTTGGCAAGATATTATCAAGTCATCAACATAAATAAGAATGTACTGGTATTGTCCATTTTTAACTCTGGTGTACAGACATGGTTCAGCTTTTCCTTGCTTGAATCCTTGCTTTTGTAGTAATCCTGATATTTTGTCATACCAGGCTTTTGCTGCTTGCTTTAAACCATATAGACCTTTTGTTGAGCTTGTACACATGATCTTCCATTCCCTTGATCTGGAATCCTTCAGGTTACTCCATATAGATTTCTTCAGATAATTCTCCGTTGAGAAAGGCTGTCTTTATATCCAGATGCTCTACTATCATGTTTCTTGATGCTGCAACACTGAGTAGTGTCCTGAACGTTGCATGGTTGATAACTGGTGCAAAAGTCTCAAAGTAGTCAGTTCCATATTCCTGGGAGAATCCTTTAGCTACTAAACGTGCTTTGTATTTCTCAACAGTTCCATCAGCATTGTGCTTGATTTTGAACACCCATTTGCATCCAACAGGTCTTCTGTCTGGGGGTAAATTTGTGAGAGTCCATACTTGTTTTGTATTTATGGATTGCAGTTCTTCTTCCATTACTTCACTCCATTTGTCTCTTTCATCTGCAGGTAGTTTGCATATATCTTTCCAGTTCTTAGGTTCTTGGATAAGTTGCACAGTTTCACAGAATCCATACTTCTTTGGTGGGTTTCCTTTGTTGCTTCTTTCCAATCGTCTCACAGTGGTTGCTGCTTCTGTCTCCTCTGGTCCAGTCCCTGCTTCCCCTTCTGTTTGGGTAATCTCTTGAGAAGGTGGACTTGCCGGTTTCCCAGGTGTCACTGCAGGTAACCAATTGACCAATTCTACAGGAGCAGTTTCTGTATCACTTGGATCAGTTGTCACTGTGGATTCAGTTGCATTAGAAGCATGTAATAAATGGCTCTCATCCACATACACCACGTTCTGTTCTTTGACTCTGTGCTCTTGAGGATTGTAAATTCTGTATCCTCTTCCACCAGTGGCATACCCTACAATTAGTCCAACTTCAGCTCGAGGATCAAGCTTTCCTCTCCTTTCCTTTGGTATAAAAGCATAGGCCTTGGAACCAAATGCTTTGATGTGCTTCAGAGCTGGCTTCTTGCCAAACCAGGCTTCAAATGGAGTAATGCCTGTCACCTTTGAAGGTACTCTGTTGTGTAGATAAACTGCTGTGTTCACAGCTTCGGCCCATAATGCATTGGGTAATCCAGAATGTATTAGCATAGATCTGCACATTTCCTGTATAGTCCTATTCAGTCTCTCAGAACATCCATTTTGTTGCGGAGAGTGATGTATAGTGACTTTATGTTCAATGCCTTCAAATTGCAAAAATTTTCTTAAATTCTGCATTGCAATATTCTCCACCACCATCAGTACATAGGCTTTGAGGAGCTTTTCCAAACTTATTCTCAACTGTGGCAACAAAAGATTTAAATTTCTCAAGCGTTTCATCTTTGCTCTTCATCAGATATACAATGCTATACCTCATTTTGCTTTCAGTAAAAGTTGCAAAATATCTGTTGCCGCCAAGAGATGGCGCTAGTGGACCAACAAGATCAGAGTATACAGTCTCTAGAAGTTCCTCATTATGAGTGGTGGACTTTCCTGTGTAGCTTGGGCTAGTTCCCTTTGCTTTAAGACAGGTTTCACATTTCTCTCTTGCTTTGTCACAAACAGGAACAAAAATTCCACAGTCCTTTAACAACTTTTCAACACTTTGTATGCCTCTATGGCCTGTTTTTACATGCCATGAATACAAGCATTTCCTGTGATCACAAGCACCTTGGCTAGTTTGATAAATCTGTCCTTCACCAGCATCAGCAACTTCTGGTCTTTCACTAACATCCACAAAATAATGCAGTCCATTTCTCTCTTCAACAGCAAACTTAACTCCAGATTTCCTTTCAACAATTACACTTCTACTACCCATTCTCTTCTGAAGAACCACCACACAGTCCTTTTCCACAAGTTTCTTAGTAGAGATTAAATTCTCTGCTGCTTCAGGAACAAGTGCCACATCTCGAAGGGTAACATTTACTATTTCCCCTCTTGTTGTGCATAGCTTAATTGGCACCTTTCCAGTTCCTAGCACATTAAGTGGTTGTTTATTCCTGAATCGATGAGGAATAATTTCTTATCCTGAATATCTTCATCATCAAAAACTCTTTGTGCACAATCACTCCTGCCATTTCTCTGAAATCTGCCTCTAGACACACTCCCTCTGCTTCTGGCTCTGAAATTCCCTTTTTGGCTATAATCTCTTCTGCCACGAGAAGGCGCTCTTTCAACATGAGTCTCTGTACTAGGGTAACGTGCATTTGATTGGCTAGCAATGGCCGCTCCATTATTCATTCGGTTTAATGCACAGTCTCTGGCCATGTGGCTCCTTCCACCACAAGAAAAGCAGTTAGTCTGTCTGCCTCTATATCCATTTCCCAAATTCAAAACAGTCATTCCATCAGACACAGCCTGCAAATTCCTTCCCTATCTTGAATCCAGTTCCTCTCTTAAACTTGTCAACAATTGCTCCAGTGTTAAATTCTCTTTATGTCTCAAGAGAAGTGCTAAATTTTCATAGCTACTTGGTAAACTTTTCAGCAAGGCAACGATAACATCCCACTCTTTTGGGGCCTCTCCGAGTTCTTCCAACTCTCTATACAGTTTCATAAACCTTTGCAATTGGGCAGGTATAGAATCCCCTTCTTTAATTTTAAAATCAAACAATTCTGTTTTAAGGTAGATTATTTTGGTGCATGTCTGTTTTTCAAAACGCTTCTTTAAAGCTTCAAGCATCTCTTTTGCAGTATCAAAGGTATGCAAGTCCTGGACTTCATAATGAGATACTGAGGTCATAATTAATGTTTTGGCTAAAGCATTTTTCCTGGTAAATTCAAGCTTTATTTGAGGGTCATCTGGTATGTTTGCAGTTAGAATGTCCTCAGCATTGTGCATTTCAAGTTGGCTTTTTAATAATGCCAGCCACCAAGTAAAGTTGTTTTTATTTAAATGAGGCATATTAAAACTTCCTTGGCTGACTTGAAAGGGCTTTGGATTACTCACGACTCCCTGGTCAGATGAACTCATTTTTCAGCTGTGAGGATTCAGGCACACATGGAGTTAACGATCTCCTTTGTTCTCTGCTGCCATCTGCCGGCTCGGTTTCAGGCTTTGCTCCGAGGGTAAAAGGGAAAAAAAAAAACTTCAAATAGTTCTCAGCTGCAGTTTTCTCAGTGCAGACCAGTTTTAAGAAACTTTTAAAGACAACAAGATCTTTAAAATAATCTCCTTTTCCCAGTTACAACTGAATGCAGCAAAAAGGTTTGGTAGAGAAAAAAATCTGAGCCTTTGTGCCTATCTAGCTTAGTCTCTCTTTAAAGATCCATTTCAAAAACTATTTGCTTGTTTGGCAAAACAAACCACCATAACAAAATCACCAACCAAAACCAACCATCCTCTGCTACCACTTTGTTGGGGAAAAAAAGGTTAAAAATAGCTTTAAATCATAGGTGCAATGGATCTTGAATCAATAGAGAGTCAGCACACGAGTTTAGCTTTTAAAAACATTTACTTCTAAAGGGAAAAGGGTCACAGGTTGCCTACAAAACAACAAACACCTGGAGCTACATTTTCCTTACTGTTTACAACAAAGAGCTGGGATAATGGAATGGAGAATCTTCTTCTTCCTCCTTCTTCTTGACCCTGAAAGGACAGTCACCTGACCTGTTGACCAATAACAGTTTACAAACACTCTCAAGTTTCCCGGGCTTGCAGATTATTGGCTTTGAGCCAGGTTCCCTTTCCAGGTCAATCTAAACAATAGCATGGTAGGTAAACACATTAACCCCATAATGACTGAATCTCAGACCCTGCAACACACATATATTCCAACAATAACTTCGTACCAGAAGCTAGCCATCAAAAGGCATAAAAATGAGTTGTAGTACCTTTTCTATGATGCTACTTGTGATTGCACTTCTTCTGTCAAGTTTAATTATAGATCACTTTCTAAGAGGGAGCAGGAGCATGAATATCACTCCCATCCCGCAGTCATTCCATTCGCTACTTATCAGTTACCATGCTCAGTTCAAGGTATTGGTTATTACATACAAAGCTCTTCATGGCCTTCATCCAGCATACCTACGGGACCGCCTCTCTGTTCCTCCATGGCAGCTTCGCTAATCTGAACAGGGTCTCCTGCAGGTGCCACCCTGCACATGGGTGAAATCAACAGCTACCTGTACACAGGCTTTCTCCGTGGTAGCCCCCACCTTAAGGAACAACCTGCCTAAGGAGGAAAGGAGAGCCTCCACTCTCATGGCTTTCTGCGAATGATGCAAAATTGAATTATTCAAGAGGGCTTTTTTACTCAGATAGGAAGGCTGTACTATACGGAGGTGATCCCAAAGAGATGCTTCACTAACTAGATCCCTGCCCACCCACCTCTTTTCTGCAAGTTTATAGTCATTGGTTATTGTTGGGCAATTATTCGATGTTAGCACTGGGGTTTGGTTTTGTTAGCAATCATGCACCTTGCTGCATACTTTGAAGGTTGTTTGTTCTCTGTTTTGTAACAGATGGAGTTACATGGAGCCAGTTTGGTGTAGTGGTTAAGAGCAGCGGGACTCTAATCTGGAGAAGCGGGTTTGATTCCTCACTCCTCCACTTGAAGCCAGCTGGGTGACCTTGGGTCAGTCACAGCTTCTAGGAGCTCTCTGAGCCCCACCCAACTCACAGGGTGTTTTGTTATGGGGATAATAATGACATACTTTGTAAACCACTCTGAGTGGGCATTAAGTTGTCCTGAAGGGCGGTATATAAATTGAATGATGTTATTATTATTATTATTACTATTATGGAGTATAAGTTACTTGTCACAACTTTGGATTGGCAGTTTGGGCACTGGGCACGGAACCCTTGGGGGTAAACAGGGCCTGCGTGCACAGTTTCCTCATCAATGGGGATCCCCATAAGGGATCTTGGATCAGGCATGGCAGTGGCAAGCCCAGCTCAGGGGCTGCCAGAGCATGCCTGCATCCAGGTGTTGGGGAAACCACTGAGGGCCAAGCTACAAGTGACGAATGACACTTGAACGGCAAGTGGATTGAGTGGAGCACAAGTGAACAGGGAGAAATACACTTGCCGTTCAAGTGTCATTCATCACTCATAGCTTCGCCCTTAGAGCCAAGCTACAAGTGACGAATTATACTTGCCTGGCAAGTGAACAGACTCACGTGTATTCCTCCCTGTTCACTTGCCATTCACTTGCTCTGTGCCCCTACACTTGGAGAGCAAGTGAATGGCAAGTGAACAGGAAGGAATACACGTGAGTCTGTTCACTTGCCGGGCAAGTGTAATTCGTCACTTGTAGCTTGGCTCTCAGGGCCAAGCTACAAGTGACGAATTACACTTGAACGGCAAGTGTATTTCTCCCTGTTCACTTGCCCTCCACTCAATCCACTTGCTGTTCAAGTGTCATTCGTCACTTGTAGCTTGGCCCTCAGAGGCCACCACCCATTGTGGTTCCCATTAACTGTCATTCCACTGTTTCCCCTTTCAGCAGGCGAGCTGAAGGGGTGAAGTGTCATCGGCTGGCAGGTGGGTCAGCCGATGCTGGGATCTGTGCCCTACACAGAGTCAATGCTGCTACTACTGTAACCAATGAAGTTGTGGCCTGTTTTTTCCATGCACTGTTTCATGCGTATTTTGTTCCCTGCCCAAGCACTCTTAGCCTTTAAGCTGGCTCCGCAAACCACATAAAGAGTACACAGCAAGTTCATTTCTAAACATAATGCAAGCCTGAACAGTTTTTATTTTCTCTAACAGGTTACAGCCAAATCCTTGACATCTACAATCATCCTGAGGAATATTATGATGCTTCAAACTGCTCAGTAGTATTTCAGCTCTCTGTTTTCCTTTTTTAAAAGTTCAAAGTTGATAAACTCAAGAAAATCTTGATAAACTCTGAAAATCTTGTTGGTCTCTAAGATGCCATTGGACTCAAACTCAAGAAATGTTAAATATACTACTGTCTTTCATGCAAATGACAATTTGCAGTATTAACGTGTTGTTCAGGCTTAGAAGCAATCAGGCATCACATGTTCAGGCTTAGAGGCATCACATGTGATTGAATAATGAATAACTTTTTTCTTTCTGAAAGTATGGCATGCTGCACACTCTTAACACACAATTCAATAAACCCATTCTGACTTTCCCTTTTATCGTTCAGACCTCCATTTGCTTCTGTTTTATTTTAGTCAAATGGTCATCATAAGTGATGCTGTCATAATGAGTTATAATCTCAAGAGTTCCAAGAAAGTTACCATCATGTGGGTCTTCTATCAGATTATTTCTTCCTTGGAATGCTAAGTCATTGGCCCCGACTCAATGGAGTTCACGGGCCATGGGTGAAGGGAGGGCAGTTTGGCTCCTTCCTTTTCCCAGCCGCTTCCCCTACACAGCTCAGAGCTGCATGGGGAACAGTTTTATTTAAAGAATCCAGCTGGCCAATCAGAATGGCTGGCAGGGTAAGGGAGGGTGGGGATTCAGTCCCTGACCTGAGAGAAGAGGTTTTCTCTCAGGTCCTCCCCCCATTTCTTAAAGAGGAGCCAGCCGGGGAAACGGCAGTTGGGCTCTAAACAGTGATCCCTCCCACCTACCCCATTTTGTTAGGTTTTAGATACTGTTCCTATTGTATTTTAGGGTTCTGGCTATTACCGCTAACCAGGGCTCATTTGGAGGTGGAATGCACAGGAACGGTGTTCTGGTAGATCTGAAAAGAGGTCACGTGGGTTTTGGCCCCACCCACGTGATTCCTTTTCCTCCAAGTGCAGGCCGAGTGGTGCTGGGCTCCAAAGGAACATAAACTGCTTGGATTCATTCGGCTCTGCTGCTTTACTTTCATTTGTGATTTGTGAGGGGTGGGGGAGAGAGAGAGAGAGAGAGAGAAAATGAGTGAATGAGTGCAAGCCGAGTGGGGCTGGGCTCCAAAGGAATGTAAGCTGCTTGGATTCATTCTGCTCTGCTGCTTTACTTTCATTTGTGACTCATGGAGGGGGGGAGAGAAACTGAGTGAATGAGTGCAAGGCGAATGGTGCTGGGCTCCAAAGGAATGTAAGCTGCTTAGATTCATTCTGCTCTGCTGCTTTACTTATGAGAGAGAGTGAGTGAGTGAGTGAGTGTGTGGGTGCAAGCAGGGCTGGCTCTCCAGAGGAGGGTAAGCTGCTTTGAGTTCATTCTGCTTTAAGGAAATACCTGGAGATTTTTGCAGAAAGGGGCCTGAGGGGTGGATGTTGCCTTCTGACACACTTGCGGTGATGTCAGGGGGTGTGCCATATACTAATGAGATAAGCTAATGAGTTCCTGCAGTTCTTTTTCTAGGAAATGACCCCTGCCACTAACTATTGGTTAGCTGTATTCATATCACAACTTCGGGGTGATAATGGGTTTTCACCTTGTTGGAGCACAGTGTTATACTGGGGTTAGTTACTGTAATGATCCTTTTCACAACCTTGTTTTGGTGGTTTGGGCATTGGGCATGGATTCCCTTTGGGGAAACAGGGCCTGTGCGCACAGTTTCTCCATCGATGGTGATCCCCATAAGGGATCTTGGATCAGGCATGGCAGTGGCAAGCCCAGCTTGGGGGGCTGCCAGAGCATGCCTGCCTCCAGGTGATAGGGGAACCACACAGAGGCTGCTGCCCTTTGTGGGTCCCAATAACTAGCATTCTGTGGTTTCCCTTTCGGCAGGTGGGTTGAAGGGTGAGGGTCTTTGGCTGGCAGGTGGGTCAGCCAATACTGGGCTCCACACCCCATGCTGGGCCAATGCTTATATCACAGTAACCAATAAAGTTGCAGCCTTTTTCTTCCAGACAATGTGTTGTGCATATTTGTTAACTGCCCAAACCCTTAAGCCCTTAAAGCTGGCCCCACAAACTGTTTGAAGCAAATAATAAGGTATGATTAGGGATGTACGTTTCGGGTTTCTGGAACCCGAAAGAAACCTGAAATAAACTGTTTCGGGTTTCTTTCGGGTTATCCGAAATGTTTCAGGAAACCCGAAACATTTCGGGTTATCCGAAAGAAAAAAACCCGAAACGTTTCGGGTTGTTTCGGGTTTCTTTCGGGTTTCAAGAATCGCCGTTTTGTTTTTGCTAGGCGCTTGCCTTTGCAAGGAGAAGGAGTGAATCACTCACTCCTTCTGTCACCCCCCCACCCCTCTTGCAAAGGAGGGAAGGGAATCCTGTGCTTTGCCCTGCAGTGGAAGCAGAGATTCCCGCCAAAATTAACAGGTATGGGAGGGGGAGCAGGAGGAGGGTGGCTCTTGGAATGTGGGTGGGGAAAGGCAGGGGAGGGGGGACTTTAGGAGTCACCAATTCTACTGCTGCATTCTTATGCCAGCCAATAGATTTAAATCTTTGGCTGAGGCTGCAGCAGGGGATTTAAATTTGGAGCAAGACTGGTCTGGAACACTTCTGTTGCTGCTGCTGACCGAGAGAGGAGAAGAGAGACTGCACCTGGAGGACATCTGCCTGGAGGATCAACTGTGCTGGACATCCTGAGAGGACACCTGCTAGGCCTTCTTTAAATTTTTGTAAGTTTTTTGATGCTGGGCAATGTGCTGCTGTGGCCTGCCTCTGCAAAAAGGTGTTTCAGTTAAGTCTTGGCATGGCCTGGGGGGACAGGTTGAGCAGACAATGTTTGGGGGGGGGGGTTCAGCATTGGTTGTTGTGCTTGCCTTCTTTAATGTTTACTTTCTCATGCTTGAGTGTGGGGTGGGCTTGATCTACTGTTTCACAGGAATTTAAAATGAGTGTGCCAGCTTTGGGCCTACACAGGCCAGAAGCTCTGCTGGGTGGCTTTGGTGCCTGTCTTCTGGCTGGCTCTCACAGTTATGCTTCACAAATTGGATTGGTGTGGGGTTGCTTAGCTGTGTCTGGTCCCCTTCTTACAAGGCTTCCCACCAGGCTCTCAAACAGTGGGCCAGCCTCTGGCCCACACACAGGCCTGCTGCTCTGGCTTTGGTGCCTCTCTCTGCTAGCTGGCCTGGCACTCACAGTTATGCTCCACAAACAGGTTGCTGACCGTTCGTGGACCTCTTCTGGACTGGACTGCACTTGGAGGACATCTGCCTGGAGACCTCTCCGTGTGGAGGATCAACTTTGCTGCTGGGCATCTGGAGAGGAGGACTGGTAGGGTTGTTAAAAAAATTGTTTTTTGAACTTATTGCTGCTGCTGTGGCAATCTGCTAGCATATGCTTTAGTTTGGTCTTTATAGCTTGGGCTAGGGGGGGACATTTTATAGTTGGGCAAGAGGACATTGTTTGGGGGTTGGGGGGTTCAATATTGATTGCTGTGCTTGCTTTCTTTGATGTTTCCTTTGTTATGCTTGAGTGTGGGGTGGGCTTGATCTACTGTTTCCCAGGCCTAAAAAATGAGTGTGCCGGCTTTGGGCCTACACAGGCCAGAAGCTCTGCTGGGTGGATGTGTTGTGTTTTACCACTGGTTGGCCCTAGCCTTTGGGGGGGGGTGCCTTGACTTGACTTGTAGATCGGGGCCTTGACTTTGGGGGGTTGCATGTGCGGCGTGTGTTATTGAATCTGTTAACATTCCAACTTTCTTGACAGCATCGCGGAGGAGAGGAGGACCAGCTGCAAGACCGCCTGAACATCACTGGACTGCAGGAGTGGTGGTGGTGAGCGAGTCCGGGTTCATATTTGGGTGGGCTTAGGGGTGGGTTCTTGCTAGGTTGGGAGGGGGGAGGCTCATCTTCAGACCACCACATCCACACCCCACACCGACACACCAGAGATACATTGTTCCCGCTACATAGTGTCTTAGGTAGGTAGGCCAGTTGGTAGGTATTCAGTGGCTAATTGCCCTCAACGTAATCGTCAGGGAAACCAAGCCTAGTTTTTTTAAAAAAACTAAATAGGGACTCAGCAGGAAAAGCATTAGTGAGTGAGCGTTAGGTTTGAATTCTATCTCTATATATAAATTTGGAATAGCTGTCAATAGGCTTCCCATTAGTGCCCCCATAACTAGGGTTCCACTGCCCATCTCTGATACCCGTGGTGGTGCCAGGCCGGCCCGGGCATACTAGTGTGTGAGTGTCTAAGGCTGTCTGTCACCTACTGGGGTTTAGGGCCAGCTCAATTCCGGAGGAATTCAGCTGTTTGGCAGGTTCAGGTTCCCCGACATAAATAGGGTCGCTTAAAAGGGCACTTGATTGTTCATCTCCAAGTCACAGAGCCACTAGAAGCACAGATTTAGAGCAGGTAAGTTAGGTCTCGAAAACAAAGTTGACCTTTGTTTTCCCAAGGTTTTCTGATTAGTTAGGGTAGTTTTAGGGAGGGAAAAGCATGTCAGAGAGGAAAGAAGAGAGGGGCCCTGGGGGAAAGGCTAGGGAGAAATCTAGACGGGAGGAGGGGAGGGAGAGGGGGACTGCTGCGGCAGTCCCCCCATCTGAGTGGAGGAGGCCCTCCCCTGCGCTGCTGCCGTTCACCAGCCTGGCTTCTGGTGACAGGAAGAGGGTTCGCAAGACTCTCTTTCCTGAGGCAGCTGCTGGAGGGCCACCCCCAACCCGGGTGCATGAGGCAGGGGCTGGCACTGAGCAGGGGCCTGCTGCTGAGGCTCCTCCTCCTCCAGTGGTTGCGAGCCAGCTGCTGGAGGAGGGGCAGCATGTGGTGTCTCCTGGGATGGATGTGGGGCATGTGACTTTTCCATCCCTCACGATCACCCCAGGAACCCAGAGGATGTTGGAGGAACTGCCCGTGAGACCCCCCCTAAGGCGGTCCACCCCAGTTTCCTCTGAGGCCAGCAGCAGGCCTCTCGTGGCTGTGCAGGAGGGGAGGATGCAGGAGGAAGAGGCAGAGACTGTGGTGGAAGAGCCCACATCTCTGCCCCTTCAGCCTCGTCCATCCCCACCTGCCCGGCCGAGAGTGGGACACGGTGTGTCCGGCCAGAGCACCTCACAGGAGGTGCCTCAGGGTGATCCAGAAAGCGCTTCTCCTGGGAAGCGTGGGATGCCCTTTTCCTCCGAAATCTGGAAGCACTTCCAGACAACGGAGAATCCCCGAGCAGCCCTGTGCCTGCATTGTAGGCGGCGCGTCAGCCGTGGCAAAGATGTGCGGCATCTTACCACGTCTGGGTTGAGGTACCATATGAAGAGGCACCACCAGGCGGTGCTTCTTTGGGAGGAGGGTTCGAGTGGTGCCGCATGGCCGCCAGCTAGCCAGAAGGAGGCAGGCTCCTCTGGTGCTCTCCCCCTAAGTGTACCTGCAGGAAAGGGATGCCAAGCCTCTCTCCCGGAGATGCTTGGTATGCAGGGCGCTAGTGTGCCCAGAGAGGGGATCCGGAGGGCGAGCCGGCGCATCACGCGCCACATCGTCAATATGATAGCGGTGGATGGACAACCGTATTCCGTAGTTGAAGACTTCGGCTTCTCAGGGCTGCTCCGAGATTGCTTTCCCTGGTACGCCGTCCCTGCTCGCACGACGTTGAGCAGATCGGTGGTGCCCTCGTTTTACAGGGCTGCCAGGGATCATGTGAAGGCACAGCTGTCCCGGGTTGCCGGGAGAACTGTGCACTTCACATCGGACATCTTGACCTGCCCAAGTGTGCAGCAAGCGTACCTCTCGCTTACTGCTCACTGGTGGGAACCCGAGTCGGTTCTGGGTGGGGGCCGGGGGGAGGTGCCTAGCACAGCTAGACAGGGAAGGATGGGAGACCGCCAGGCCGGCTACTGCAAGGCCTTGCTTCACGCCGAGGTGCTCGACGTGTCCCACACAGCGGAGAACATCGCTGCCACCTTGCGAAGACAGTTGGACGAGTGGATAGGCCAGGGACCCGCCACCGTGGGATGCATGGTGACGGACGGTGGCAAGAACATGAGGGCAGCGGCGCATCTAGTGAGCCGAGAGTGCGTCTACTGTGCGGCTCACAAGCTTCACCTAGTGGTGAGAGATGCACTGGGGTTGGGCTCCTCGAAGGAACACTTGGATACCCGGACCCGTGAACTCCAGTTACTTATCCAGAAATGTCGGAGGCTCACGGGTCACTTCTTGCGCAGCGTGAAGTCCACGCACGAACTGCGCCAGACACAGGTCAGGACAGGTGTGCCAGAGCATGCTCTGATCACTGACGTTAGCACTCGCTGGAACTCCACCTGCGCCATGCTTGAGCGCTTGGTGGAGCAGCAGGCCGCAATCCACGCGTGGATCTCCGAGAACCGTGGTGCGAGTCAGGTGGGTGAGTTCAGCTGGGAGGATTGGCTCACCGTCACCCAGACAGTGGAGGTCCTGAAGCCCTTCAAGGACTTCACTGTGGCGGTCTCGTCAGACACGGCGACCCTCGGTCTGGTCATTCCCCTGGTGCACACGCTCCAGAGGAATCTGGCCACCCTTGCAGACCGGGTCGCGCCCTGTGCTGACCTTGTTCCAGCGGTGCGCGTACTAGTGAGAAGGCTGCAGCAGGGCATAGCTGCCAGGCTAACTCCTCTCACTAAGGACGAGTCATACATGTTGGCAACCATGTGTGACCCGCGCATAAAGGGCAGTTTCGCAGAGCGGGACGGGAACTTCACCCAAGCCAGAGACGGGCTCTGTTCTTGGGTGAGGCACAGGCACGCCGAGAGGGGACGCCTGTCGACAGGGGGGACGCAAGAGGGGCACTGCCGTGCGGGTCCCTCTGATACCCCCTCTGCGCAGCCCCCCCCCCCCGCGGCCACCACCGGAGTACCGATGGAGATGGAGCTGCTCCGGTGGGCCCTCTTCCCCTCTGGGGTCGTGAGGACCATGAGAGAGGATCCGGCGGAGGCAATGGTCAGGGACTACCTTGCGGAGCCCTGCGAGTCGCTCTCCACCGATCTGCTCAGCTACTGGGCCAAGAAGGAGTCGGTCTGGCTGGACCTCTCCCTCGAGGCGCAGCGGCTGCTCTCATGCCCTCCAACAAGCATGGAGAGCGAGCGCGTCTTTTCACATGCAGGCGACATTGTCGGCCCACATCGCACTCGCCTTCTCCCATGGAGAGTCGAGCAGTTGACCTTCCTGAAGGTCAACTCTCGCCTCTTCGATTTCTCAGGACTGGACTTCCAGAGTGACTGAGGTGAGCCCAACTTGTGGCCTGCATCCTCTGTGAGTCCAATCCTTTGGAATCGCGCTCTCCCCTGCATAATGTCAGAACTGTGGCTAGATAATGTCCTTACTCCAGACTACCTTCTGCAATCAGACAAAAGCCCGTTCTTTTTAAAGAGTTTACTGAAGAAAGAGTTCATTATAGTCCACGAGCCTGAACACAATATTCAGGATGGTACATGTGAATTGTTACCAATGACAGGCAAAGCATGAGGTACAAAGTAACAGATCCCAGCAGGCCCAACCTCCCCCCATAGTTCTCAAAACAATCCCTTTGAAGCTAGGAAAGCGAAAGTCCTTCAAGGCTGGTTCTTGGTGGAACAGCAGTAGCCAAAACAATCCTTCTCTGTGAGATAGCTGCTTGGGAACCTTGGCACCTGTGAAGAAAGCACTTAAACACTGAAAGGATTAAAAATGGAGTCGGTTAGGCAATAACATACATGAGAGCATTCTGAACGTGACATTCTGCCCCCTCTAAGATGCTCCCCCCCCAGGTTTATGTGGGTAGCGGGAATGGAACGCTTTGACTTATCTAGGAGCATGAACATGTACAGAATTCACCCACTCATCAAACCCAGAGTCAAAGTCCTTCCATCTGATAAGGTAAAACAGCTGATTTCTTTTTAATTTCGAGTCCAAAATTTGCTGAACTTCGTAATGAGTCTGATCATCTATCAAAGTTGGTATAGGAGGGGCACGGATGTGCCACTGGTCTGCAGGAGGAGTCTTTTTCAACAGACTGATATGAAAAGTATCGCGTACGTGGCGCAATTTTTTTGGTAAATCCAAGGCAACAGTCACTTTGTTGATCACTTTACGAACAGGAAAGGGTCCAAGAAATTTCAACGCGAGCTTACGGCTGGTTTGAGTCACTTTTAGATTCTTTGTGGAAAGGTAGACAAGATCGCCGGGTTGTAAATCCCAATCAGCCGCACGGTGGTGGTCGGCGTATCATTTGTAATCCTCTTTGGCTTTGTCGAGATGTTTTTTAATTTGAATCCATTGTTGAGCAGCTTCCCCCCACCATTCTGTTATGTCTCTGGATGCCGCCGTAGGAGGGGGGAGCGCTTCAAACGGGAAGGGTTTGAAGTGGAAGCCATAAACGACTTTAAAGGGAGTTTCTCCTGTGGAGGCGTGCACGCTGTTATTGTAAGAGAATTCTGCCAGGGGGAGCAAATCGACCCAATTATCTTGTTGGAAGTTAATATAACAGCGGAGAAATTGTTCTAGGATTTGATTAGTTTTTTCTGACTGTCCGTCGGTTTGAGGATGATGGCTTGAACTTAAACCTTGTTCAATATCTAGCATTTGTAAAAGCTCCCGCCAGAAGTTGGCAACGAACTGTCCGCCGCGATCCGAAATCACCTTAGACGGAAAAGAATGTAATTTTACAATGTGTTTCAGAAAAATATCCGCCAGTTTTCTAGCTGAAGGTATAGTGGTGCAAGGTATAAAGTGTGCTTGCTTGGAGAATAAATCCACTACGACCAGAATACAGTTGTGACCTTTGGAGGGGGGTAAATCAGTGATAAAGTCAATGGATATTACTTCCCACGGTCTGCTTGGTGTTTCTAAAGGTTGTAATAATCCGGGAGGCTTGCCTTTGCGGGATTTAGCACTGAGGCAAATGGGGCAGGATGCTACATATTGAGAAATGTCCTTGCGCATACCTGGCCACCAAAATTGACGTTGTACTAAATGAAGCGTCTTTAGGTACCCATAGTGTCCTGCTGTAGGGGCATCGTGACAGCGCTGCAAGACTTCTTTTCTTAAACTGTCGGGTACATAAAAGCGGTCCCCCCACAGCCATTCCCCTTGTTTCGATTGTTGCAGTTTGTCTTTGGGCACTTTCCCCCCCTCCTTTTCCACTTCAGCTTTCAGCTTCAACCTCCACTCCTGATCGGGCTGAGGGAGTTGGGCAGTGCGACTGCACGTTGTTACCACACCCCCTAATTGCGTAGGTGAAAAGACTGTGTCTATAGTCTCCTCCCTTTTGCTTTTGTGTTGGGGCATGCGCGAGAGGGCATCAGCAAGTAAGTTAGTTTTGCCCGGCAAAAAGTTTAAAGTGAAATTGAATTTGGAAAAGTATTCTGCCCAGCGCAGCTGTTTAGCATTTAGTCTCCGAGGGCTGCGTAGGGCTTCTAAATTCTTATGGTCCGTCCAGACCTCGAATGGATGATGGGTTCCCTCTAACCAATGTCTCCAGGTAGTTAGAGCTGCTTTTACAGCAAATGCCTCCTTTTCCCACACGTTCCAATTCCTCTCTGCTTCAGAAAATTTTTGGGACAGGAAGGCACAGGGCTTGAGTTTCCCGTCCTCCCCCTTTTGCAAAAGTACACCCCCAATTGCGGCGTCGCTGGCGTCGACCTGTACTACAAAGGGGCGATTCTCATCGGGGTGTTGGAGGGCGGGTTCGGAAACAAACTGCATTTTGAGAAGGTCAAATGCCTCTTGGCATTCCCGTGTCCAAGGCAATTTGGCACTCGGCTTTTTGGCATTGTCCCCCTTGTCTTTAGTTTTTAACAGTTCGGTGAGGGGGAGTGTAAGTTGAGCAAAGTTTGCAATGAACTCCCTGTAAAAGTTGGCGAAGCCTAAAAAGGATTGTAGTTCCTTGCGGGTAGCGGGAGTTTGCCAATTTTGGATTGCTTGTACTTTGTTCGGATCCATTTTTAAGCCATCTTTGGAGATGCAGTAGCCCAAATAAGTGAGTTCTGTTTTGTGAAATTCACATTTGGAAAGTTTGATGGGCAGTTTGTTACACATTAGTGTGGTCAGAACTCTTTTTACAAGATCCACGTGTTCCTCCTCAGATTGTGAATAGATTAAGACATCATCTAGGTAAACCACAACTCCTTTGTACAAAAATTCATGTAATACTTCATTGATCATGGACATGAAAACCGACGGGGCCCCAGCTAGACCAAACGGCATAACTAAATATTTATACTGGCCGAGGGGCGTGTTAAAAGCGGTTTTCCATTCATCTCCTGCTCTGATACGAACGTGGAAGTAGGCATCTTTTAAATCTAATTTTGTAAAGATCTTACCTTGAGCTACGACGTTGAGGAGGTCTCTGATGAGCGGGATGGGGTATGCGTTGCTGGATGACACAGCGTTAAGTCCCCGAAAATCCGTGCACAGTCTTAAGCCCCCATCCTTCTTTTTGACGAAGAGCACTGGTGCAGCGTGCGGGCTGTTAGCAGGTCGTATAAATCCTCTTTGTTGATTAGTGTCAATGAATTTGCGGAGTTCTTCTCTTTCGTTGGGGCTCATGGGATATAGGTGGCCCTTAGGCAGCGAGGCGCCCGGTAAAATCTCTACAGCACAGTCTGTCCTCCTATGGGGAGGTAAGGTATTGGCCTCTTCTTCTGTGAAGGCTTGGATGTAGGCTCTATATTGCTTGGGTATTTGATTAATTTCTTCATGGGTGAGGAGGGCTGATTCTTTGTGGGTAGGATCGTTACCCCAATTTTTATCCCAACGGTGACTTTTGCAGGCATCATGGCTGAACGTGATGCTTCCTTCTGCCCAGTTTATATAGGGGTTGTGGTCGCACAACCACCGGCTTCCCAGGATCAAGGGGTATTTGGCAGTGGCACTAATGACGAACGATCTTACTTCCCAATGATGCCCCATGCCGGTTACGACTGGAGTGGTTTCAGTAGTGACTGGGTTCATATTAGTGCCGTCCATTTGCTCAAAAATGACAGGCGTTTCCAATTCTTGTATAGGAAGCACTAATCCATTCACCAAGGCTGGTGCAATAATGTCTCTTGAACAGCCCGAATCTATCAGGGCTTGCACGCGGATGTGCATTTTTCTATCTGGATTTACTAATATTACAGGTATGAAAAGTATGGACCCTGGAGGTCTGTTCAAAGCAGGAACGGACTGAGGTTTGATCTGCCGTTTGGGTCCTTTTACGACAGATCCATTTCGTTTCCCGAAGTGGGACTCTCTGGATCCTCCTCCCCGGTTAGAGCTGTTGAATCATATTCCATAACTTCCTCCAACTCTAACCCTCTCTCGGGGAGGTTCTTCCGAGGAGCTCCTCTGCCTCTCGCTGACCTGGGAGCTGGTGTTGGGCGCGATGGCGCCGAGTAGGTTGCGGGAGCTGGATGTCTTAGTTGGAGCGGAGGTCTTTGCACAGGCCGGTACGGACATTGCGCTGCAAAGTGACCACTTTGGCCACACTGCAAGCACAAACCTTGTTGCCATCTAGCATCTCTCGCTCCATGAGTAGCGTATCCAGCCCCTCGGCCTCCTCGAATGAGAACTGAGGAGCCCCTTTGGCCCACGGGTTGTTGATGTTGTTCCACTAAACGAACTTCTAGCATGCAATTTTCTACTTCGCAAGTTAACTGGATCCATCCTAACAGCGTAGGAGGGTTATCTTGCATGAGAGCTCTATCCAACAATTTAGGATTTAATCCCTGTTTGAATAAAATTATTTTGGTGGATTCCTCACACCTTGGGCATTTGGCAGCGAGCTGTCGGAATTTTGTAACATAGTCTCTAGCCGACATGCTGCCTTGCCTAATAGACTGCAATTCAGTCTGGGCCCTAGTTTCTTCTAGGGGATCTTCATATTGGGCTTGGAGCGTGTCCACTAGCCCTTGAAGTGTATTCAACTTGGGGGCACCAATATCATAAAGTCCTACATACCAGTCTGCCGCTTTGCCTTGAAGTCTCGATCCCAGGTGTTCGATTTGACTGGCCTCACTTCCAAATAAATGTCCCCATTGATTGAAAAACTGTACTGCTTGTACAAGGAAGAACCCCAGTTTGGAAGGATCTCCATCAAAAGTAGCTTCTAGCTTAACCCAGCCCATGGGAAGTTCTTGCCTGGGGGCTGGTGCAGGTAGCGGGTAGTATTCGAGCGGGGGCTGTTGCGGTGCGGGCGGTGGTGGTAACGGAGGTTGTTGGGGCAGTGGTTGAGGACGAGGTTGACGAGGAAGGGCCCCAGGAATCGGCCACGGTGGGTGTCCTCTTGGAGCCGGTAATCTACGCGAGGGCTGTCCTGGCGGCGGCCGGAATGGCGCGGGTAGGACCGGCGTACCGCGAGGCCCCATCCCACCGGGCGCTGGCAACCAAGGGAGGGGTGTCAGTCCTTGGGGCACCGGCCGTAATGGAGGTGGATGCGGAGATGCTGGTTGGAGAGGAATAGCGGTGCCTGTAGGGATTGGTTGACTCGGAGTTGGTGTCCCGCTCGGTTGAAGGGGAATAGAGGTGCCTCCAGGGATTGGCTGACTCGGAGTTGGTGTCCCGCTCGGCCCCGGTGTCTGGAGTGGTTGAAGAGTGGTGCCCACTCCAATGGTACTTGTTATCGGGATGAGAAGAGGAGTAACCCCACTCGGTATTACTGGTACCTCCTCTTGAGAAGTTGGCGGTGGTACCACGGGGGAAGCCGCTCCTGTCGGATGCTCCGGTTCTTCCCCTGCTCCTGCCCCTCCTGTAGCGCCTAGCTCGTCTGGGCGAGGATCTGTGGGACAGGGGTCCTCTGGGCAGGGATCTTCAGGTCCCGGCCCAGCTCCTGTTTCTGAATTGGTATCCCCGGTTTCGTCGGGTTGCTGTGGCCATGGTTGAATCAGTCCCTCGGGCCATGGGATGATACTTTGTAGTGTAGACAGACTTTGAGCGATATCCGGGTAGCCTGTCGGCGGTTCTCGTCCATCTCCCACTACGAGTACTGACAGCAGGTGGACAGCATGAGCCAGACTCTCTTCCATGTTCGCTAGTCTGGACTCTAAAACTTGAACTCTGTCTGAGCTCCCTACCTCTTGTTCCGTATATTCCGTAGTCTGCGAGGTCGGCACATACTCAGCATGTGGTCTCGTGGCTGTTGCCCTTGGCCCAGGTAGGGGGTCTTCCAAGACTTGCTCTTCTTGGGATCTTGCGGCTAGAATCCCTTTCGCTAAGCCGGTGACCGCAGAAATCCCGGAGTCAATCGCAATAGTCCTGCTTTGCAGTTGCACCCAATGGTGCTCACTTACATCCGCTTGCCCCGCTCCCGGGGTGACTTCGGTGTAATCCCAACTTAGAACGCCATGGTGGGACACCCCCCACTCCATTTGCTCGGCCGTTCTATTCCAGTAAAGCCACGGCTGGCTACCGGTATGTTCCGGAATCACTTCTAGACTCCGTCGGCCATCCATCGATGATTGTGTGTGAACGTTATGCTGGCCCTTCGTTCTCTCGTCTCCCGAGGTCTTGCGCCCCACTGCAAAGGAGTGGGCATAGAAAACTGGTTCGGCTGTAGCTCTGGGCCGATTATTCTCACTGCTGGGAGCGATAGTGTAAATAGTAGTAACAGAGGAGCTGTTCCCTCTTGGTACAGGTCCTTGAGGTTCCAATCCTTGAGAGCCGGGAGAGGCATACGGGTCAAATAAAGGGTCCCTGATAGGGGCTGCTTTGGAGTCCGTTTGATCCGGCTTAGGCATTGGAAAAAGGATTGGTAACAAAATGTCAGAACTGTGGCTAGATAATGTCCTTACTCCAGACTACCTTCTGCAATCAGACAAAAGCCCGTTGTTTTTAAAGAGTTTACTGAAGAAAGAGTTCATTATAGTCCACGAGCCTGAACACAATATTCAGGATGGTACATGTGAATTGTTACCAATGACAGGCAAAGCATGAGGTACAAAGTAACAGATCCCAGCAGGCCCAACCTCCCCCCATAGTTCTCAAAACAATCCCTTTGAAGCTAGGAAAGCGAAAGTCCTTCAAGGCTGGTTCTTGGTGGAACAGCAGTAGCCAAAACAATCCTTCTCTGTGAGATAGCTGCTTGGGAACCTTGGCACCTGTGAAGAAAGCACTTAAACACTGAAAGGATTAAAAATGGAGTCGGTTAGGCAATAACATACATGAGAGCATTCTGAACCTGACACATAAAACCCTGTATATGCAGTTAAAACCGGCCAGTAGAGGGAGGGTGGTTAGGAACCAGTGGCAAATGGAATCTACCCAGCAATTTGAAAGCCGCCCCCCCAAGGGAATTCAAAACCTCTCCCAGCACTGAGACAGACCCTGTGGGACCAAATTTATTCAGAAAAATAATGCCCCAGAAACATGGATTGCCACTGGAGAAATAGGTTAGATAGGGATTGCTTAGGTGGGGATTAGGGAATTGTAAAATATCAGATCCTGCTGTGAATGTTTAAAATGTTTTTCACCGTTGAAATCTTTGTAAAAAAAAAAGTTGTGATTATGTTTTTTCAAAGTTGATGTAATGTTCATGTTTAAAAAAAAACAAAAAAAATATTGTGATTATGTTTTTTCAAAGTTGATGGACTGTTCATGTTTAAAAAAAAACCAAAAAAAAAAAATTGTTGTAATGTTAATGTTTGGTTTGCTGGGGCGGGGGATGCGGGAAGAGTTGTGGATGGGCACCAGCCAATGATGATCTCTCGCAGATGTTTCCAGGTAAATGCTGAGGCTAGTGTGGGGGTGGGGGGAAACCTCTGCAACACTGCTCCAGAAATACCAGTGTCCAGTGCCTTGGCAGTGCCCAGTCCAGCTTTTTGTGCCTGAACTGAAAGCATAACCGCAGGAAATGACATAGGTTCTGCTGGACCCTGTTGCAGTGGTTTCCCCCCATCAAGTTGGGTTATGGAGGGAGAGTTGTATTAAGCTGGTAGTTATGATAATCTTGTCTAGTGTGGGCTTCTTTTTCCATGCTCTGTTGTGTCCTCCTACTATGTAACCTGAATATGTTCTAAAATTTAGAGTTTGTCCTTTTCAAAAAAAATTTTTTTTTAAGATTCTCTGATGTGTAGTTAATTGTGTAGTGCTTTTGAGTGGGGGAGAATTAGTGTGATATGTTTTGATTTGTTGACCTATTGTAATTTGAAAGTGATAAAATAAAGTTTTTTTAAGCTTGAATCATTGTGTGTGTGTTCCCTTCTTTGATGTGAGGTTGGTTCCCATCATTGGGAACAATGGGGCAGGCTGGCCAGCCTTCTCTGTAGGTGGTAGTGGGGGGTCAGGGGGTGGTTGTCTGTGTGCCAGGTCAGGTGCTCTTTCCCAGGGACGAGTTGGCACTCAGGACAGGAGTGTTCCCATTGTGGCACCCCTGGGCTGTGCGGAATTGCCCTGGGAAAGAGAGTTTAAAAGTTCCCAGCATAGGGAACAAAGGGGGAGGGCTGGCCAGCCTGTTCCTGGGGTTATGGGTTTGGGGCAGCTGGGGGTGGATTTGGGTCTGTGAGGGATAATGGGGGGATTTGGGTCTGTGTGTGGCAGCTGGGGATGTGGAATTGGGTTTGTGTGGGGCTGTAAGGAGTGGACTTTGGGGGATGAGAGCACCTACTTGGGGACTTTATTCCCTGGTAGCCCTTTGTTCCCAATTAGGCCCTGGCTAATGTCTTGGTGAGGGCTTCCATGCCTCTGTCAGTTGCTGGCCCTCCTTTGCCATCTTTATCAGAAATTGGCCTAGGGCTGCCAAACTCCAGATAGGGCCTGGAGTTCAGGTTACAGAGAGTAGTTCCCTGGAGAAAATGGCAGCTTCCAAGGGCAAACTCTTTAGAGGGCAAAAGTTGCCCATGGATTCTAGGGGAAATCCCTACTCAGATTTCCCTTTCCACAAGTCCCACCCCCAAATTGCCAGGAACTTCCAAGGCCAGAGTTTGCAACCCTACAGAGATCCCATTTCCACACTCATAGCCTTGGCATGGTAGGTGTAGCCCCCATGGAACATTTTCAGGTTCCTGATTCCAAGTTCAATGATGCCAATGTAAGACAATCCAGACCATCATCAAAAATGGGTTTTAAACAGCAGTGGCATTGGGCTGTATTTTACTCGTTCACTTGTCTAGTTGTACCCAAACATTTTGCTTATGTTTTTAAAATCAAAGAATTTTAAGTGTGGCACTAAAGACATTTTTAAATGGTTTTTAAAACATATTTTTATTTTGTAGTAATTAATGTGGCATTGCTCAAGGCCTTTTGGCCAAATGAGCATTTTCATTAAAGTAAAAGTTGGACAAAGCTGACAGGAAGAAAATGCATTCAAACTGTAGTGTAGGAAGAAAGTTTTAGTTTACATATAACATGGACTCCCAAAAAGACATGTAAGTGTCTTCTAGACCAAACCAAGCCTGAATTCTCTCTTGAAGATAAAATGATTGTGCTTTGGTCACATCATGAGAAGACAAGCCTCACTATAGAAGACAATAATGCTAGGGAATAAGGCAGTAGGGAAAAGAAGAAGACCCAAAATGAGGTGAATTGACTTCAGTTTGCAATACATGAGCAAGGTTCTTAGGATATTTTGGAGCTCATTAATTCTTAAGTTCACCATAAGTCAGAAGTGATTTGACTGCATAAAACATACACACATACACATAAAATATATATCTTAGTGCATATATTCCCAAGGAGCCAGTGGTGGGGCGGCACTGATTCTGGGGCCCCGTCCTGAACATTTGTCCAGGTCCCCAAAATCACTAAGACTGCCTCTGAAAAAAACAACTCTATGCGTTACATTGGCTGAGCCAAGAACATCCATCAAGCCTCCAAGGCACAGGATCAGAGTCTCCCAGATTCTAGTCCAACACTCTAGCCATTGCACTACACTGGATATCTTAAAATGGGTATACCCCGCCGCCATCCTTAACCATTCTTCTCCAAAAGGCACACAACTTGGTTGTGGCTCAAAGATGAGTATGATGCATAGGCCAGTCACTGCAAACTGGTACTAAGGCTCAGGTCTCGGGGGGGGGGGGGAAGGGGCATTGTTCCAATGCTACCCTGGCTTTGGAAGGGGACAGTAAAATAGATGAAATAAACTAGGTTCAGTGCCTCCCTCCTTCTCTGTCTCTCTCTATATATAATGTGTGTGAAAACATTGTTAACATTACTACACCATCACTGAAGCCTAGAGGATACTTAGGGTCTGTTCACACATGCATGATCATTTCATGGTACTGCACTGGCATGATGATGTCTCTTCTAGGAAGTGATGTCATCATCACACAAGGCTGGGGAGCACACATACTTCACAGCAGGCTGATTTGGGCTACAAATGATCCTGCATCGGCCTGTTTAGGGCCCAAATCAGCCCGCTGCAAAGCACAGGAATACTCTCAGGGGAGCCAGATGACATCAGTGACATTACTGCATCAGCCCCAGGAGCATACCCCGAAGGCTCATTCCCTGACTTTCCCCCTTCCAACCAGGTAAGCAGTGGCAGGGGGCGAAAGGTGGGAGTGGGGGATCCCCCACCAGGGGAAACGGATCCCTAATTGTGTCTGAGGATCTAGAAATCAAATGGTTCATTAACTCCATAGTGCTTCAGTCTTTGAGGGACTGACATGCACATTATAGTTAACTCCAGATTTCTTGTTAAGGAATGCATGAGGTGGGGGGTGGGAGTAGAGGTGGGAGAAGGGCCCCAGAGGGTTGGGGGGCATTTTGCATGCAAAATGCCGCCCCTGGCAAGACAAGCCTCTCCCAGCTGTAAGTAGTAGAGAAAAGAGCACCTACTTAGGGAGGCCATGCAAGCCCCCCCCCCAAGTGGGAGCAGGCTGAGCCTTGGTGGGGGGTGGGAGGAAGGGTGGGAGAAGGGCCCCAGAGGGTTGGGGGGCATTTTGCATGCAAAATGCCGCCCCTGGCAAGACAAGCCTCCCCCAGCTGTCAGTGGTAGAGAAAAGAGCACCTACTTGGGGAGGCCATGCAAGCCCCCCCCCCAAATGGGAGCAGGCTGTGCCTTGGTGGGGGGTGGGAGCAGAGGTGGGAGAAGGGCCCCAGAGGGTTGGGGGGCATTTTGTAGCATTGGTTTCCCCCCATCAAGTTGGGTTATGGAGGGAGAGTTGTATTAAGCTGGTAGTTATGATAATCTTGTCTAGTGTGGGCTTCTTTTTCCATGCCCAGTTGTGTCCTCCTACTATGTAACCTGAATATGTTCTAAAATTTAGAGTTTGTCCTTTTCAAAATTTTTTTTTTTTAAGATTCTCTGATGTGTAGTTAATTGTGTAGTGCTTTTGAGTGGGGGAGAATTAGTGTGATATGTTGTGATTTGTTGACCTATTGTAATTTGAAAGTGATAAAATAAAGTTTTTTTTAAGCTTGAATCATTGTGTGTGTGTTCCCTTCTTTGATGTGAGGTTGGTTCCCATCATTGGGAACAATGGGGCAGGCTGGCCAGCCTTCTCTGTAGGTGGTGGTGGAGGGTCAGGGGGTGGTTGTCTGTGTGCCAGGTCAGGTGCTCTTTCCCAGGGACGAGTTGGCACTCAGGACAGGAGTGTTCCCATTGTGGCACCCCTGGGCTGTGCGGAATTGCCCTGGGAAAGAGAGTTAGGAACTTCCCAAAGGGCTGGCCAGCCTGTTCCTGGGGTTATGGTGGGTGTGGGGCTGCTGGGGGTGGATTTGGGTCTGTGTGGGGCTAATGTTGGGATTTGGGCCTGTGTGTGGCAGCTGGGGGGGAATTGGGTTTGTATGGGGCAGTAGGGGGTGGACTTTGGGGGCTGAGAGCACCTACTTGGGGAGGCCATGAAATGCCCCCCAAGTGGGAGCAGGCTGAGCCTTGGTGGGGGGTGGGAGGAAGGGTGGGAGAAGGGCCCCAGAGGGTTGGGGGGCATTTTGCATGCAAAATGCCACCCCTGGCAAGACAAGCCTCCCCCAGCTGTCAATGGTAGAGAAAAGAGCACCTACTTGGGTAGGCCATGAAATGCCCCCCCAAGTGGGAGCAGGCTGAGCCTTGGTGGGGGGTGGGAGGAAGCGTGGGAGAAGGGCCCCAGAGGGTTGGGGGGCATTTTGCATGCAAAATGCCACCCCTGGCAAGACAAGCCTCCCCCAGCTGTCAGTGGTAGAGATAAGAGCACCTACTTGGGGAGGCCATGAAATGCCCCCCCCAAGTGGGAGCAGGCTGAGCCTTGGTGGGGGGTGGGAGGAAGGGTGGGAGAAGGGCCCCAGAGGGTTGGGGGGCATTTTGCATGCAAAATGCCATCCCTGGCAAAGGAAGCCTGCCTCTTCATTTTTTCCCCAAAGGAAATAATGAAGAAGAAGATGAGCAGCAGCAGGCTAACAATATGCTGCTCACTTTCCTTTTCTTAATGAGAGGATAGGGGGACCTGGTTTGGGGGGCCATAACATGGCCCCCCAAAGTCCAATCGGTCTGAAAATTGGGGGTCGTTAGAGAGGAGTTAGAGGAAGGTCCCCACCAATTTTGTGTTGATTCGGTGGAAAAATGCCTCCCCCAGGCGTCCTAGAAGACGGAGGCATTTTCCCATTGAAAAAACCCGAAAGAAACCCGAAACAACCCGAAACAAACTCGAAACGCAAAACCCGAAACGGCTAGCCGTTTCGGGTTTTGCCTGTATACGAAAGAGATTATTGTTTCGGGTAAACCCGAAACAAGAAACACAAAACAGTGTGTCTTTGCACACCCCTAGGTATGATCCAACAATCTTTCCAGTAGTTTCCCTATTGTAGCTTCTGTTAACATTTGTTTTTGAATCTCACTGTTTATTCCATGTCCACCTGACCAGTGACTGCTGTAATTGCTTCCACTGGCGATAGCAAGTTTTATGTTCTATGCTGTTTTCATCTCCAGAAAGTTTAGTACGTAGTTTGCACCATTTTTTTCACAATTGGTGAATATCTTTCCTTTTTTGCCAGCATACTGTGTTGTTTATGCTTCCCTTCAGAAAATAGCCAATATGAAAAGCAATACAGTGCTTGGTTGGTTGCTCTCCAAACAAGCCAGTCTCTTGGTATCTTTTCTTTTCTGTTAGAAGTCTTACAGTTCAGAAGAAATTCTGGAAATTATACCCATCAACATCTTTTGTCATTGACCTTGCTTGTTTCTGCAGTTCTTCAAAAGTCAGAACATCAGCTAGAATGATTTTTGTTGGATAGAGTCTGTAAAGTTTTCAGGCCACAAGCCTGCATCTTTGAATCAAATAGTATACAGCTACTCTCTCTTGCTTTTGTAAACCTTCTGAATGTGGTGATGCTAACTGACTATCTTCAAGCATTACACTGGAGTCTAATGTTGCATGTTCTGGCAGCTTTTCTTTGTCATCAGTTGCCAGTACCAGAGGTTCAGTCTCTATACTGAGATAATTTTTTTTCTTTATTTTATTTTATTTTATTTTATTTTATTTTATTTTATTTATTCATTAAATTTCTTAGTCACCACTTATCCTAAGTTAAAAGGGGCAAGTCAGAGATTTTTTTTCTGAAGTTTGCAGGAAGAATCCTGTCTGGCATTTTACACTTTCAAATCTCTGCCCCCCCCCCATCCCCAACATGGAAAATTCTCTACATTCTTCTTCTACTGGGCAAAAGAACATACGAGGAACATATGAGGTCAACCAATTACCCTAGATGGCAAACAAATGGGACATTTGGGACATAGATGAAAGTGGAGAAAGATCCACTCCACCAATTCTTTCAGCTTGTTTCTGCTGGATACAACTCTATGAATGTACATAGGACCCACACATAGGGGAGGAGGAGTACATTTTACTGGAGCCCAGAGGTCCAGAGGGGCCAAGCCCAGGCTGCAGTCTCTATTACCATAAGATAAAAACCGAGGACAAGTTGTACATCATGCCTGAGAATATCTATGGAAACTCATTCCCTTGTTTCTACAGCAACCAGGAGCTAGATAGCAGGAGATTGGGCACAAGGTAGGGCTTCAGAGCAGCAAGCCTACACAAAGGAGGGGGGAATCCTTGGCCCTCCCCAGCGAGCAATTCCTACAAAGGGTGAGTGGTGGCAGTGGGTACCAGGGAGAAGGAGCGAAAACCCCTCTGAAAGTTGGAAGGAACCAGGTGGTGATTTGGACTGCCGCTGGTTAATCCCCAGATGCTTCAGGGGGGAAGACGGGACGTTTCACACAGATCAGTAGGGCTGCTCCACCACAAGGGGGGAAAAGGAATTTTACATGATTCTCTCATGTTATTGCTGCACTCTGTACAATATGTATATGTTTATGTTATTTGTTTACTTTTTCTTTCAGGACTTTCCCAACCGTCAGAGAAAATTTTCAGGACAAACACCAAATTGCCTTGGGAAAGAGAATGTAGGGGAAAATCCACTCCTCTAACTCCTTCCACAAGTTTTGGCATGAGATCCAACCCTTTCCTTAGTACAATGGTTATGTTTATAAACCTAGCTAATGTCGAACATAATTTTAGAACAGCTAATAAATCTCATTGAAGGTAAAGTGTGCATGTAATGACTGTGATTTTTTTTAAAACTATGTAGTTTATTTCTTTCCATCACTGTATATGACACTGGGTGTTTTTGATTTGTCAGGCATGCTTAAAATGATAGGGGAGGAACATTCCATTTTCAATAATCTATAAACTAGAATTTGATTGCATTTTTAAAAATCTATTTTACATAGGAGAAGAGAGAGAATGAGATTTAAATTGTTTGTCTTTTTTCTTCAATTCCCAATTTAATTTCTTGAAGAAATGCCATTTGCTTTTGTTTTTCTTACAGAAAATAAATTCCTTGTATTAATGAAAATCATTATACTAGCAATATGCTGCAATATTTGTTTGTCTCCTTGAAAACAAAAGAAGGGCTGTCCTTTACTCTTCAAGCAAGGAAGAAAATGACTTCCTCGCCATCTCTGAAGAATTTGAAAAATATGATGAATGTTTAATATTTGCCCAATGCACAGTTCTAATATTGACTGATTCTTTAGAAAGATGGATCTACATGCCAATCTGGAATAGGTGTGCTCATCACCAAGTCCTACGTATCATATTTTACTACTGTGAGAGACATTCAACTGTGATCCTGATGTCTCTACAAAGCACCAAAAACCTTTATATAAGGGTTAAGGCATGAAGCTGGGAGATGATATAGTGGAAGAAAGGCAGAGCTGCAAGTAGAGCTAACTGGATGCTGGAAGTATATAGATTAATTGGAAAAGGACCAATAAAGCTATCATTTCCCTCTAACTTGTTTCCTTGAAGGAACACATCTATGAAGCCCTCATTTTCTTAATCTTTAATTCTTCAACTTCATGGTAAAATTGAAGTGAATAGCCAGCTCTTGGAGAAAATTGGGATTGCAGCAGTTGTAGCCATAATAAAGAGACTGCTTCTTTCACTAACTAGTCTCACTGGACAGCCAGGACCTACTCCCCACTAAAAAAGCCATATAATCTCTTTTAAGATCAACCATACTATTGGATGTCTTTTATTTCTGGCTTTTGCTATGGACCTATGCAGTCACCTACTTTGGGGGCATTCATTTATTTATTTATACATTATGCTGCCTCTCCAGAGACCTGTTCAAGGTTGCTCAAAAGCACTACATAAAAGCATTTTTAAAAACTGAAGCAGATAAAAAAAAAACAGCTGTGGGCATAAAAAGCATAAACCACTGAACAGCCCCCCAAATTATAAAACAATCTGCAAGGAACAACAATAACAACTTCTATTTTTTTAAAAAAAAATTATAACCTGGGTAAGAACAATCTTTGGGCTTGAATTTGGTATGTGAGGTTTTGCCATGTCTGCAGTTAGACAGAGAACAGCTGAAAAAGTTGCACGTTGTCAAAATTTGCCAGATGATATACTTTTTGGTAAGACTATTGCCTGGGTAAAGAGGCAAAAAAGATTTTTTAAAAACAGCTGCATCACCAGATTTTGCTGCTGTTTTTGACATCTGGCAGGGAAGCAAATTCTAGATCACCAACACTGGGGGAGACAAGTTGTGTACAGCTCACTTTCTAACTCTTCCTGTGCTAAGGGCTGGATCGTCCTAGTGGTTTTGCTTGAGATTTTCATCTTTAGATACTGGTGGAGAGGATGCGTTTCTTATAATGAAACAAATTCCACCTGAACACTGTTGATAAGGTAGGATAATCCCAAATAAATAAGTAAACAAATAGGAACAAACATATACAGTATGTTCCCCATCCAACAAATATTGCTGGTTTCTGAGGGGGGAACGTGGGAATTCTTGAAGAAAGCAAGTGTTCACATTTTATTTGCAACTGTAAGAAGTTTTATTTAGTTTCTCTTCCAACTCCATATTGTATTTCATTGCCAAAAGGTAAATGCCTACAGAAAAGCAGCAGATGGACAGCAAGGTCCAAAGTGCCTTATTTTTAAGCTCAAAAGAATGAACTCAAACCTATGAGACATCTGTTATATAAAAAAGTGAATCACAATAGCCTATAAAAGAATCCACTATTGCTTCATTTGGAATTATGCTGTTCTGGATTCTTCCTCACTGTTGGAGGAATTCAGATTCTACTTCAATGTATAAAACATATTTGACAAGTGTTCTTGGCAGCAAGGGATATAATGCAGGCAGTGGACGCACTTCAAGCATGCTGATGACGTATGCGATGTTCTTGCATCTTTGGGTATTTTTAATTGAAAAGCAAAACAAATTGCATCATCTAATAAAAGGAAAGCAATAGTATGTTGCTGGTGATGTTGACAGTGAGAAACAGAAGCATCTGTGTGGAAGTGCACACAGCTATTTCCAGCTGCCATCACCAAGCAGAAACTAAAAAGGGAGTGAGGTTCATCCATTTATTGACTTCCATTGCTGATGAGAATGGGGTAGGGGGCAGGGAAGATTTCAGATGGCAAAGTAAAGCAGCATTACAAAAGTCTGTCTGCTGAACAGAAATGTCACTTGACATTGGAAATGCCGCAAGACTCATGAACAATACTCTTGTAATGCTAATTTCTTCTTGCCCATAATATCCAAGGTGAGTTCCCACACTCTAAAATGAATGTGTTCACAATTGCAAACAAGATGTGTTTTTGAGTTTATTTGATACTTTTACACCTGCACAGTCAATGACAGTCATTATTCATCACACTATGCAGCCCGCCAGTAGCCACTGTTCACATATCTTCCAAATGTATATCTTTAACCCATTAGTGACCTAAAAAACTGCCTAACTATGAGTGATTCCCACCTGGATTTCCAAGCTTCTGATTAATGGAAGATGTAGCTTATAGAGTTTCTTGTTTTGTAGGAACCCCATGTACCTTTTCCTTTAGAAGTAAATGTTTTTAAAAGAAAACAGGCATCTGACTCTCTATTGATTCAAGACCCATTGCAAATCTGAATTTAATCTATTTTAACCCATTCTTCCCAACAATTCCCCATGTAAAAATGTCCCACAAAGCTTTGTTTGCTTGTGGTTGTCATGGAAGGCTGTATCTCTCCAGAGCACTTAAAAATAGTTGGATCACTGTTTTCTTAATAAACTCCTGGAGTGAAAAAAAATACTCCAATGGCAAAACTGCATAGATAAAATTGTAAGTGGTGTCCATGGTCCACAGCCCAGCCCCTGGACTTACCTGGAGGAGAGGCCGGGAGAACACCGGGAGGCGATGGCCTGGCTGCCTCAACAGGCAGTTGCCCGGGGTGGAGCAGCCCTGGCATCCCAGCAGGGGATTCAGGGCACCCAGAGGAGCCAGGAACAGCAGCACAGCTAGCGACATGCATGGGAGGGGGAGAGCCAGAAGGGGAAACCAACTAGGGAAGGACAGCCACGCCCAGCCCCAATGGGCCAGCAGCTCAGAAGCTGACTGGGGTGGCTCCTTGCGAGCAAGGACAGGGAAGCCCAGCAGCTCAGAAGCCTGCTGGGACGGCTCCTCGCAAGCAAGGACAGGGAAGCCCAGCCACGCCCCACCCCAATGGGCCAGCAGCTCAGAAGCCTACTGGGGCAGCTCCTTGTGAGCAAGGACAGGGAAGCCCAGCCCCAATGGGCCAGCAGCTCAGACACGAACTGGGGTGGCTCCTCGTGAGCAGAGGCAGAGACGGCCAAGGCACGCCACATGGAAAAGCCCTGCCAGCCCAGTCCTGCAGGGAGGACTCAGAAGGCAGGGCGAGGAAAGGAAAGGAGGCACACCTGGAGGAAGCCTCAGCTGGGCTGCATTCTCATTTAACCCTGCCCTGCTCGAGAGGCTAGGGAGTGTCAGGGAAAGGGAAGGACACACTGGGCAGCATCAGGAGAGGGATGGAGCTTAGAAGGAAGGGTGGGGGCGGATAAAGGAAGCCCTATAAAAGATGGCTCAGGAGAGCATTCAGGGTGGGTTGAGTGGGAGTGATGGAGCAGAGTGAGAGAAGGTGAGGAGGGAAGTTGATGGAGGTGGAGATCAAAGGTGGTGAGTGGATCAGGTTGAGCAGGCCAGCAAGTGGACTGAGAGGGAGTCTGAGTGAGGTATACCGCCCCTCCTTCCACAGAGCAGGGTCCTGCAGCATCCCTGAACCCCCTTTGATGTCAGAGCTGGACAGACCAGTGCCCCGCCCAGTGGTGGTGGCCACAAGCCCTGACAAGTGGCTGTACTTGGGGAACATTATTACTGTACAAATGGAAATGACCTAAGAGGAAAAGTTTCTAAAGCCACTTTTCTCAGAATTCTCCCCCCCCCAAAAAAAAAAATTACAAGTGGGGTAGGTGAATGACGCTTAATCCTGACAAAACAGAGAATCTCTGGGTTAGTAGAAAGACAGATTAGGAACTTGAGATCTCACCTGTCTTAGATGGGGTTATATGTCCCTTGAAAAACCATGATAACAGCTTTGGAGTTCTGCTTAACAAACCAGTTACCTTAGAAAATCAGATGGTTGTGCTGGCTTGGAATTCTTTTGCCTTTCAGCTGGTGCATCATCTGCACTGTTCCAGTCTAATCAAGCCATAGTGATCCATGCCTGAGGGCCAAGCTACACATGACGAATGACACTTGTCAAGTGTATTCTCCCTGTTCACTTGCCCTCCACTCCCTGTTCACTTGCCCTACACTCCAATGGCAAGTGTATTTCTCCCTGTTCACTTGCCCTCCACTCAATCCACTTGCCGTTCAAGTGTCATTCGTCATGTGTAGCTTGGCCCTGAGTTACATCTCAACTGGGCCATTGCAATGCTCTCTATTTGGGGCTATCCTTGAAGACTGTTCAGAAACTGCAGCTTGTGCAGAATGCTGTGGCTAGACTGCTGGTGGGAGCCAACTACCAGGAACATGGGACTTTGATATTACAGCAATTACACTGGCTGCCAATCTGCTCCTGAGCCCAGTTAGAGACGTTGGTTCTCATCTTTAAAGCCCTACATGCCTTGAGACCATGGTATCTGAGTACCATCTTCTCCCATACATTCCTGCCTGGGAATTAAGATCACAAAGAGAGGCCCTTTTCCTATCCCATCAATCAAAGAAGCCCAGTTGGTGAGTACACAAGAGAGGACCTTTTTGATGACAGGCTCATAATTGTGGAACAACCTCTGCAGGAGGTGCACCTGACTCCCTGACTCTTGATATTTAGGAGGCAGCTGAAGACCGTTTTATTTAGAACTGCATTCAATTAATTTTACTATTTATTGATAGTTTTATATATATGTAAGCTACCTTGAGTTTCATAACGTAGAAAGACAGCTAACAAATGTTTTAGATAAAATAAAAATAAATAAAATAAATAGGGATAGATCGAGTCCTTTACTTGGTATTGCACCAATATCTTCAAATAGGATTGTTGTCCTCCTGGAATTACAACTGATCTCCAGACTACAGAGATCAGTTCCATTAGAGAAAATGACTGTTTTGGAGGGAGGAGTCTATGGCACTATGTCCCACTGAGATCCGTCCCTTCTCCAAACCCTGTCTTCCTGACTCCATCCCCAAAACTTCCAGCAATTTCCCAACCCAAAGTTGGCAACCCTACCCCTTCAGTTGTTGCACAACACTGCAGATCATTTATTCTCTGGAGCTAGATGGAGCATGCATATCACTCCCATTCTTCAGTCACTCCAATCAATTACCAGATTCAATTCAAGGTCATGATTATTAAATTCAAAACCCTTCCTAGCTTTGCTCCCTCCTATCAGTGCCACAGCAGCTTCAGTCATCTGGTCAGGGTCTTCTGCAGATACCACCCTGCAGTTGGACAAAACCATCAACTGTTCATGCACATGCTTTCTCTGTGGCAGCCCCCACCTTATGGAATGGCGTGCCTGAGGTAGTCAGGAAAACCCCCACTCTCCTGGCTTTCTGCAAGCTATGCAAAACTAAATTATTCAGGAGGGCTTTCTACACAGGTTACATGATTGTGTCCTAACAAAAAACACACTATTTTGTGTGTTTAGGATTGTGTCCTAAGAAAATTCTACACTATTGTGTACTGTCTGCTGATGTAGATATGCATCTACTAGGGAGTATCCATGCTGCTAAACATGCCATGGAAATTAGTTATTCTTCATTGATATTTCACATCTGTGCTTGGCTTTATGCATATTTAAAAATATTCTGTACCATTTCCTACTGTATGTGTTTCTCTGAATGTCCTGCCATTCATTATTATATTTTGGTCAGTGAATGTCCTAGCTGTCGATTTTCACTCAAGTTGTGTAATCTGCCTTGGATTTCAGTAAGAAAAGCAGACAATAAACAAACAAACAAACAAATAATGTGAGTTAACTAGTTTATTAATGACTGACTTAAGTCAATTAAATATCTGAATTAGTGCAATTTAGTAGGGATGTGCAAAATGAAACCCCCAAGCCAAATATTTACATGGAAATTGCTGTTTCAAATCATTACTTTGATTTTCTGGAGTGGTAAAACAAATCCAAGATGCTTGGGAATAGCAAAATACCCTCGCTGAAAAAAAGCTTTTAAAAAAATTCAATGCTTACCAACCATGGAGCATGAGTACATTTTTCTTTGATTGTATTGATTTCCTGGAAATGGCATCTCTCCTTTCCAATCAGACCCTTGCAAGGGAGGAGCAAGAGCCAGCCAATCACAAGCTGCAGACAGCTGCCATCTCCTTTCCCCCTCCTTTGTGAGTTGGAGAGAGTTTTCTTTCCCTCTGAAAGTGGACAGCCTGGGCTTGTTTATGGGCCTATTGAATTTAACCCCTTTGTCGTATTTGCTTCAGACTTGGAGATTATTTGAAGGACAGGCAGAAGACATTCTGCTGCAATTTTGGTGACATTTAATTGAAAAACAACTTCTCCAGACTGTCTCCCAAGTCTCTCATAGGGAATAATGGACATACAATTACAATGGTGTGTGTGTGTGGGCAGGGGGCTTGTTCAGGGGCCTGTAGAATTCAAACACTTTGTCCAACTTTTTGAGCTTTACAGAGCTCTCTCAGCCTCACCCACCTTACAGGATGATTGATGTGAGGATAACATACTTCGTAAACCACTCTGAGTGGGTGTCCTGAAGGGTGATATATAAATCGAATGGTGTTGTTGTTAGATTAGCAAGAATTCCAGGGGAGACAAGAGAGGTTAGCCTAGAGTATGCAGTTAGTTATACTCATTGGCATAATAAAATTTGGTTCTAATTTCTGATGCTGGCAAGTGTTGGTGTCACTTAAGTAAATGTGTCTAATTGCTAAGTATTTGGCATTAGGGAAGATTTTGGTGACAACCACTACCCTAATGGAAAGCGCCATGGCTTCCTTCCATTTGCTTGGCTTGTATATAATATCTGGTAAGAGGATGGAGTGGTCAGATAAATGTGATCCATTGGAAATCACTTGAATACCTAAAGAAAAATGGAAATGATCCTGAAACAATTTTGCCAGAAATTCTTCTTTAGACTATGTTTTATTCATAGAAAGCTTATAAACATCTTCTTTCTCTGCTATACACACGGCGGACTTTCCAGTATAACATTCAGTCTGATACAAAACAAATGCATATTTGGAAATTATAATTCTCGTTAAAGAGCTCAGAATCATGGAAAGCCATCAATACATTTCTCTGGAGTAACAGTCACATTTAATTTAAAATGACAGGCCAAATATTAAGCTACTATCACTAAATAAAATGCAGTGTTAATAGTGCTGCTGCCCTTATAACTTTTTAGTGCTGAAAAGTAAGCACCTTGGATAAGAAATAAAATCTTACTTCTTCACCCCAACAAATAATTAATTGGTTTAAAAGAAACCTGCATGATAATGGAAATAAATCAGTGAAAGTAAGTATACCGAGAACAGAAAATGCAAATTTAAATGACACTGCAATTTTATATGTACTCATTTTTTTGAACTTAGAAAAAATATTGCAGTGATCCTTGCAATTACAGATACTGTGCTAAGTACAAGTAGTCCTCTCCCACTATTCCTATTTATCAGAAACTGTCTTTATTGTTTGCTTCATCTCCTTGTTAAATTACTTTCCCTACTTTGTCCTTATTTTTGTCAGAGTGAACAGCTAGATTTGTCATTTTTCAAAAATCCAGAATGATTTAAACTAAGTTGGGTTATATCCAGGGGCACTTTGTATGGTGGACTACTGGGATGACTATATCTGAGTGCTGCTGTAGGTAGAAGAGAAATTGGTGATTTTACTAGACAGTGTCAAGAGGTAGTAATAGAGTGACTGGGGGTGCTATAGCACCACTGTGCAAGGATGGGGACAATAATACTGTATCAGATACAGGTGATGGCACTGGCCATTTCCACAGGGGTTATTAGCATCAGGTTCAGGGTGGGACACAGGTTTCTTTCCTGCTGTCCCACAACATTGTGGCATATTTATATGCCTCCCAGGGTTCTGCAGCCTTCCCTCTCCAAGTGGTTCTCAACTTCTGAATGTTTTCAACAAAATGGCTGCCATTTCCCTCAACATTGCCACATGACTGACATTTCCTCCTCTGCCACTGGTAGACTTTTTTTTACTTTGTTTTGCTTTTAAATGACAGTTTAATATTGTTATATCAATATAATGACATAACAATATATGAAACATTCCTAGTTTTCATGTATACATCTTATAAAGGTTGTTAGTTTATTCTTGCTACTCTTTATCTTAAAGTCTATGTAAAATGAATGACTATAAGTTTCTCATACGTACAAATATCGTTTGGCCCTCAACCAGTACATCTATCCTTGAATCATATCTTAAGTTTTGAGAGGTTGTGAAGTTCAGGCTGCAATTCTGGGGACGCTTTCCTAGGAGTAGACACTATTGCATAACATTGGACTTGTTTTCAGTAGTATCTGCTTAGGATTGCTTTCTTAGAGAGTTTAACTTAGCTTTCTAGTAGACAGGCTCGAGGTGATTAGTAAATTAGGTTAGTAAAAATTTTATGGGTTAGTAAAATTTTTATTGATTAATTTTATTGTTATGGATTCATTGGTTACTGATCTATATAATTCCTTTTTACAGTCCATATCTATTTTTTACTTGCTTTGCCTGAAATGCATTGCATTTTCTTTCTGATCACGTGTTTTTTAAAAAATCTCTTCTATCTTTGAAAGGTGTTTGCTGGATTATGTGTGTTATGTGCCATCAAGTTGCTTCTGACTTATGTCAAATTGGCAACTTTATGAATTAATGACCTCCAAAATGTCCTTTCATTGACAGCCTTGATCAGGTCTTGCAGACTGAAGGCTGTCAATGAAAGGCTTCCATGCAGGCCTTCCTCTTTTCCTACTACTTTCAACTTTTCCTAGTATTTCAGTCTTTTCTAGTCTTCCAGTGAGTCTTTTTTCCTAATGACATTATTCTTACTGAAATAAGAATAGCAATTAATTTTTTTTAGCTTCTAGGGAGAATTCAAGCTTAATTTGACCTAGAACCCATTTATTTGTCTCAGTCATCGGTTGTTGAGTTGTACATCGTGCTTAATAAATCATTTCTGTTTATTTTGATCAAATAACAAGTCTCTATGTGTCCCTCCTTCACATCCACCAGACAACCTACATTTATCTGTCCTCTGTCTTCAACTTGCCCTCCTTCCCTCTCTCGAGCAGCCTGTCCTTGGGAAAAGTCTGGCTTGAGTTCCACACTGACTGCCAACTGGTCTGAGTCGCATAGTAGCCACCAGTTCTGGTCTGGGCCGAGGTTGTGCTGAGATTTCTCTTATATGGCACAATAAGCCACTTTTTGCTTTGCAAACGAGTTTCAAATATTAACCATTATGTTTTCTTATCCCAGTTTTAATTTCCTGAATGAGATGGGGTGGGGTGGAGGTGTAGGAGTTTTCAAATTTAATTTGGTACAGAATTTAATCCCTGACTTGGATTGTAGAACACTTTCTCCTAAAATTATATATATGAGAATGATCTTAATGAAGATCTTGACAAAATCGTGAACTCATTTCTACAATTTCAGGAAATTCAATGGCTGTTATTTGGGGCTAGCCACTAGAAATTTAATTAGTAAATGAACTTCACTATTTGCTAGGGAGCCTCCAGGATCAATTCAAAGTAAATGTTAAAAAGAAGTGGGAGACAAGATGAATCCCTCTGGTACCTTTAAAATAAATTCCCTGGGTCAGAACAACAGTTTTCAATCTTCTTAATTAATAATAATCTTTAACATTAAAGAGTATATAATATATTATTTACATGTACAATTTATTCTTCATATATTTCATAAACACTATTCTAATTCTTATAACAACACTATAAATAATACTGATCTATTATTACCCCAGTTTTGCAGATAGAGTAGGCTACAGTTAAAAGAGCGTGCCATGACTAAGTGAGCAGGTAGATTTACAGAAAAGGCAAGATTTTAACCAGGGATGCCTCAAGTAATAGTCACTTCCTATGCTGTCCTGACCTAGATAGCCTAGATGAGCAGGATTTCATCAGTCTTCAGAAGCTAAATAGGGCTGTCCTTGGTTAGCAATTGGATGGGAGACCTCCAATGAAGACCAGGGTTGCAGAGTAAGGCAATAGCAAACTGCTTCTGTTAGTCTCTTGCCATGAAAACCCCACCAGGTGTTTCCATAAGTCAGCTATGACTTGACAGCACCATCAGTTCCCATGCGATTACACCAGCTGTCAACATCTTATGACACATTTTACACAGATAAGAATGGAATCACTACAAAATATTTTCCTCACCCCCCAAACTGGATAGTTAAGTCAGAAGATTACTGTGGATAATGCTGGTGAACTGGATCAGTTTCCTTGAGCAGATTGTACATCATGATGACAAAAGTAGTTTGAACCCTGAACCAAAGTCTTGATTAAAATTAGAATAGATATTGCTTTATCTAGAAGCACCTGGTGGTGGACTGCCACCATCTGCTCAATTGTTTTGCTCACAAATGGTAGTCTGGACATCAGTCTATAAATACCTGTATTTAATGGATTTATAGAGGTTTTTTTTTTTCCTGGCAGCAGTCTCATATCACTACAGCTTCTTCTAAAAGTAAAGTCTACACCTCATCTCCAGCTTAATATCACTTACTCTCCCCACTCTAAACTTATCTGATTGGTCAGAGATTCTGTGAAGAGTGCCATGATTGTGAATGTATGTCTACTGGGAGGGATGGGCTTTCTTCCTGTCGTGTAGCTTCCATCACTATGCCTATGCTTTGCTAAGAGACCTTACCAGTGCAGCTGTGTGGGAACCAGGCATGAGAACTTTGGCTAGGCATCTCTTGCAGAACTTTCGCTGACTTCAACTGACTTGTTTGGACTGGGGGAGGGGAATTGGAGTATAACATCTTGGGAAAGAATGTACTTCAGCATTCTGGGCAATCTCTATGTATCAGTGAACTTCTAGGGAGTTTTATCTGAATAAAGACCATTTTAACTCATACCATTGTGTTGGATGAAGTGGAGAGTCTGAGAGAATCCCCTAGCCAGGCCTGACATTTTGCCAAGAATCCCATAGTTGCCTCGGAACCTGGGAACCGGAGAGATCCCCCTCCCTGTGCCATGACAGAAGGAGTAGGCAATGGAACACCAGTGATACCCAAGGATTTATGGAAAGTCCCCACAATCTTGCATAGGCCCAGCAGGTATGTGTTGGTAAAAGAGGGAGTATCCATCCCCCTATGCTTCCCAGATGGGATGTCAGTTTCCTCGACTTGTTGGAGATGACGATGATGGACTGGACATCTCCAGAGGGCTCATCAGCGAAGGCAAGAGCACTGAGGAATTGGTGGTGGAGGAGCCTAAGCAGACAGAGTCTGTTCCTGGAGAAAAGAGTCTGCAAAATTGAGGAGGAGAGCAGAGAGGCCATGCGTGTGGAAAAAAACACAGTGGCTGCACTCCGGGAAGAGCTGCAGCTGCTGAGGTGTGACCTTCTCGTCCTCACAGGACTGGCCCATGGACTGGCGTGGGCAGCAAGCCAACAAGAGTCACCCGAGGAGTTATCATGACTATTACCTGCCATTCTCCGAGGAGGGTCACTGCCAGGAGGGGCTCCAGGGTGACTGGAAGAAGGAGGGCCACCTCCACAGCCATTGGAGCTTTGAAGACTGGAGGCTCACTTTGAAGGGAGTTCTGATGAATTGGGATATTTCCTCATATAAGTCGTGGAATTCTTGAGGGAATGGGGGCACACCTTCCCAAATGAAGCCAGCCAAGTGAGTTACATAGGCTCACAGCTTGGTGTCCTGCAGCTAAATGGTATGTGACTCTGTATGCAACCCAAGCCCTAGAACTGAGGAATGTGGAGGCATTCATTCAGGATCTTAAGGAGCAGTACAAGGATCCTCTCGAGGAGGAGAGAGCAAGAACCTGCCTGAAGAGGATAAGACAGAGCAACTGTCCAGTCCAGGAATACACTGTGGAGTTCCGGGCATGTGCAGCCAAGCTGAAAGACTGTATGGAAAGGGTGAAGATTGAGTTTTTCAGAGTGGGCCTGAACCCTGACCTTGTGGCTAAAGCAATGGTTCAGGATGACCCCCAAACTATCCAAGGCTGGATTCAACTGGCTTGCAAAATTGAGAACCGAGAGCAAACAGTAGAGTTGCTGAAGTTGCAGCATCATGCTGGCCAGCAGAGAATCCTAATGAATGCATGGGCCTAGGAGCAAGGGAAGTCATGGCCTGGTATTGCCCCAGCCAAAAAGGACCGGAGGAGGAAGTGGGGGCTGTATTTGAGATGTGGGGGATCTGGCTACTTTGCTGCCGAGTGTCTGGGTGAATTTAAGAGCCGCCCAGAGTTGGAGCTAAAGCTGAGGAGCTCGATGGGGTGCTTGATGGGGAACCCTGACCTACTTCCAGGAAGGAAGCCACTGCAGCATCTGTGGTGCCAGAGGAAGAAAGGGGCACCATGAGTGAAAAGCCCTCGTCAGACAACGAAGAGGAGCCAAAATCACTGACAGGAAACGGCGGAGACCTCCTGTGAAGGGCACCAGCCAGCAGGTCATGGAAGTCCTGGTGCTGCAAAGGGTGAGACCTAAGAGAGCGTTGTTTTTCATAGTATTCACCCTATTAAACCCACAGAGGGGGATGAGCATCAGGGTAAGGGCCTTAATTGGCTCGGGGTGCAGCAGAGACTTAATTGCCCCTGCACTTGTGACAGGGTTGGGCCTGGAGGTGTAAAAGCTACCTGAGCCCCTAGTCTTCAAACAGATGGACAGTATGGTGATGAAGGGGGACATTACGAAACAGACACCACCCCAGTGGGAATGGGGGACATTGGGAGGAAAGGACTTTTGTGGTCAGCCCTGCCACCAAATTTCTCCTAGTGTTGGAAGTAAGGTGGCTATGGGACCATGACCACTACGTGAGATGGAAGGCTGGGGAGCTGTTTTTTCCTTCTGAAGCTTGCCAAAAATATGTATGGGATGTCAAATGGAGCTGGAATCCTCCCCCCTCCCAGAGACTCTTTAACTATGGTGGAGAGGAAGAGCATTCCTCCAGAATACCAGGACGTAATTCAAGTGTTTGAAGAGGAGGAGATGGATAAATTACCTTCCCACAGAGCCACAGACTGTGTAATTGAGCTGATCCCAGGAACTAAATGATTGAAGGGGAAAATTTACTTGATGAGCCCGGGAGAAAGAGCGGAGTTGTTTAAGTTCATTGATAAAAACCTGGCCCAAGGTTTCATCTGGCCAGCTAGCTCCATCCACGCTGCCCCTGTGCTGTTCAGAAAGAAAAAGGATGGGGGCTTGTGATAGTGCACAGACTATAAAGGAATCAATGTGGTCTCAATGCTGAATGCTTACCCCATCCCATTGATCAGAAACTTATTAGGGGTAGCGGCTCAAGGGAAAATATTCACAAAGCTGGACCTCCGAAATGTCTATTTCCGCATAAGAATAAAGGAGAGGGATGAGTGGGAAACTATTTTTAATACCCCCTTGGGACAATTTAAATATTGAGTCATGCCTTTCAGGTTGCAAGGAGCCCCTGGGGTATTTATGAATTTAATTAATGAAGTTCTCCACACATACTTTTATAAAGGAGTGGTTGTTTACCTTAATGACGTGATGGTGTATTCAGAGGATTATGAATCCCATGTGAAATTGGTGCAGGAGGTACTAAAAAACCCTGTACCAACACAAGCTGTATGTAAAACTGTCCAAGTGTGAGTTTCATAAAGAGGAGATGGACTTCCTGGGGTATCGAGTATCAGGGAGAGGATTAGGGATGGATCCGACCAAAGTGAAATCTGTACTCGAATGGGAAGCCCCTCAAACGAGGCGGCAGCTACAGTCATTTCTGGGGTTTACCAACTTCTACTGACACTTCATAAATTTTTTTTCTCAAGTAGCCTAGTCACTTACACTCTTACTAAAAACTAAGGGGAAGGGCACTGGGAAGGTGAAACTGAGTGCTAAACTAGCCTGGTCTAAGGAATGCCAAGTGGCCTTTGAGGAATTAAAAGCTCATTTCACCTCTGAACTTGTGTTGCACCGTCTTGATGAGAGCTGCCCGTTCATGATACAGGTGGACATGAGCGATGTTGCCATGGGAGGAGTCCTCCTGCAGGAGGGGGAGGATAGGAAAACGCACCCCTGTGCTGAGGCCAAACGGAACTGGGTGGTATTTTCTGAGGCCGAACGGAACTGGGCGGTGTGGGATAAGGAAGCAACAGCAGTCAAACTGGCCTTAAGTACATGGAGGCACTGGCTGGAGGGGGCTAAAGTTCTGTTGGAGGTATGGTCTGATCACAGAAATCTAGTGGTGTTGTGAGAGCTTCGCAGACTGGAAGCCAAGCAACTGCAGTGGGCAGAATTTTTCTCATGATTCAACTTTGTGATTAAACTTTTCCCTGGGAAGTCAAATTTCCTAGCAGATGCGCTGTCCCGCCTTCCCCAACACAACAGCCAGAGGGAGGAAGTGGTAGATATGATGTTTTCCCCCACCCAGTTGGAAGAGGCCATTACTATGATATACCAAGCGGCCAAGGCAATCCACCTTCCCCCTTTTTCCCCCTGGAGTAGGAAGAGAAAATTAAGGCGGAACTGGAAAAGGACTGGGAGGATAATCGGGCAGAGAAGGGGGGAATTGTTGGTATACAAACAACAAACTGTATGTCCCGCAGGGTCTATGGGGAGAGATATTAAAACACTGTCATGATGCTAAGTTGGCCAGGCATCTGGGTTATTTAAAAACACTGCAGTTAATACAGAGACAGTTTTGGTGGCCAGGAATACAGAAGGATGTGTCACAATATGTATCCACATGTCAGACCTGTTTAATGGGCAAAACTTCCTGGACTACTACAACCTCTGGAAACCCCACCCCGATCCTGGTCTGTAGTATCCATGGACTTCATCACTGACTTCCTGCTGAGTAAGGGGAAAACAGTTATTTGGGTGGTGGTGGATTTGTTTTCCAAACAAGCCCATTTCGTTCCATGCTCTAAGATGCCAACAGCCAAAAAATTGGCCACATTGTTCATGCAGCACGTAGTAAGACTCCATTCATTCCCGGACAAGATAATACCGGATCACGGCCCACAATTCGTTGCCACGTTTTGGCAGGAGCTGATGGAAGTAACAGGCATGACTCAAGGGTTGAGTTCAGCATATCATCCCAAGACTGATGGGCAATCTGAAAGGGTTAATCAAATCCTGGAGCAATTTTTAAGGTGTTACATTAATGATCAATAAGATAATTGGACTGATTTCCTAGCGTTCGCAGGATGTAGTTACAACAATAGCATTCATAGCTCTACGAGAGCATCACCATTCAAGATCACACAGGGCTTTGAAGGCAAACCCTTGCTGTTTGTGAAAGACCCCTGCCTGGGAATGGGAGAGATCTCAGTACTTGGTAGAATTCTATTGTAAATCAGTGGGATCTAATAACAAAAACCCTGTAAAGAGCCAAACAGGATTACAAAAAGCATGCAGACCGTAAACACTCCTCCCTCTGGAATCTGAAATCTGGAGATGAGATTTATGTGTCCACAAGAAATCTCAAGGGTAAACAACAGAGCAAAAAATTAGGATGGAAGTATATTGGATCTTATAAAATCCTTGACATCATAAATGGAGTAGCTGTGAAACTAGATCTGCCCCCAAATTTAAGACATATTCATCCAGTATTCCACTGCAGCTTGTGGAAGAAAGCCTCAGAATCAAACACCTGGGACACGAAATCTGGAGTTCCCCTCCCACTTATGGTGGATGGACAACCTCATCATGAAGTGGAAGAGGTGTTGGACTCAAAATGGAGAAGAAGAAAATTATTTTACTTAATAAAATCGAAGTTCTTTACCCAAGGTCAAAATGAGTGAGTTCAAGCTAAAGATGTGAAGCACAAAGACTTATCAAAGCTTTTCACAAATGTTACCTGGAGAAACTGAGGGAGGGGTGATCCTGTTATAGATGTAGTTTTGGAGGGGGGATAATGTCAGGCAGGCAAGCCAGCCTGCCTGCCATGACTGTGAATGCATGTCTACAGGGGCGGGCAGGAAATGGGCTTTCTTCCTGTAGTGTAGCTTCCTTCACTATGCCTATGCTTTGCTAAGAGACCTTACCAGTGCAGCTGTGTGGGAACCAGGCATGAGAACTTTGGCTAGGCATCTCTTGCAGAACTTTCGCTGACTTCAACTGACTTGTTTGGACTGGGGGAGGGGAATTGGAGTATAACATCTTGGGAAAGACTGTACTTCAGCATTCTGGGCAATCTCTATGTATCAGTGCACTTCTGGGGAGTTTTATCTGAATAAAGACCATTTTAACTCATACCACTGTGTTGGATGATGTGGAGAGTCTGAGAGAGGCCTGACAAAGAGTCTGTAGCTGAACTTCTTCAAGGATCCTGTTCTAACAACAACTGAAACCAAGTAAATGCAATTGATACAAGTATTGGACTATTCCAATACATGACACAAACTGGAGTCCCAGTCAGAGATGATCTGGGTGCCTTTACCTACAAAGTGACTAGTAGATACATCTCAGTGGTCTACCGAGGATTCTTTTTGATCAATATTGGAAGATGACTCTGGACCACTGAAAAAGCTCCATTGGAATACATTGTGCCATTTTCACTATGTTCACTACCACATATAAGGTTTTAATTAGTTTAATTTAAACAAGTGTATCCTGTTTACAAGCAAATGTTTTTCACAAAATATATACCTCTGAGATGGGGGAAATATTTATTTGGATTTTCTTCCATAAATTAATTTGCAATAGTTTTTTTTAAAAAATAGCCATCCTTTCTCAAGAGAACTGAACACATTTCATACACATTTATAGGAAGGTCACTCACCTTGAATGTCTCAATGTCATTGTAAGAAACATAAGGGTGAAAACAATAGCAAAGCACTTCATTTATGGCATATTAATATTCTATTCAAGCAGAAACATTATTTGGTTTAATTTAATTTAATCTATAGCCTCTTTAAACTGAATACAGGGATCTGTAAAAAAGAGAGAACAGGAAAGTAAGGTCATTAGCTCATGAAAGGGGAAAACAATAACTAATTATTATTTAAATTGCAGAAGCACAAATTCCAAATGGAATTCGGTTGTACATGACACTGGATAAAATAAAAAAATGTAATTGGATGGAACAACTTCTAAGTTAATTAAGAGAACAATAAAAATGTGGCAGGACATGAGCAACTCTGAAAAATACAAACAAAGTATGTACCATTTGTCTCAGGTATTAATTTGTGCATTGGATTCTTGCTCATCTTAGCAGCTAAAATCATGTAAGGACCACATACATGAACCCTTGATGTCTATCATAAATCAGTCATTAATGTCAGGACACCTTCCCTTGACCACTCAAAGAGGTGGTCGTCCACCTACTACTTAAAAAAACATCACTAGTTAAAAATGATGCAGCCAATTATCACCCAGTCTCTAATCTGCCCTTTCTGGGCATAGTAATTCAGAGAGCAGTAACAGACCAACTCTAGGCCTTTTTTAGATAAGTCTTGTGCTCTAGACCGTTTTCAGTCTAGTTTCAGGTCAGGCTATAGGATGGAGACAGCTCTGGTGGTAGTGTGTGCAGTGACTAGAGTATCAGGCAAAAATTTGAAACATCAAATTCCCACTCTGCCATGAAATTCATTGGGTGCCCTTGGATCAGTCAGACTTTCAGCCTATCCTACCTCAGAGTTGTGAGCATAACATGGAAGAGGGCAATATAATGTATGTTGGGTCATAAATTGTAATGGCCTTAGTACAGTCAAAGATGGCAATGAGACAAAATGGCAAACTTTATACACTTTTGCATGTACTTTTGAATGGGGGCTATTTTGGCTAATTCACTATCAACATACATTTTGATTTTCCATTATTCTCCTATAAAAGCCAAATTGTAGTAATTCAGGACAGACTGTGAATTTGCAAAGAAGATTTGCTGTTCCTTTTTCATGTTTTGTTGAAAACCATCTGCAGATTAAAAGTCAATCTTTCTTTTACTTTTTATATTGGTCCAAAGAGAAGCTTTCTGATTGCAACTAAAATGCCATCTCATTTAAACCTTTATTACTATGGCAATTTTAGGTGAGAAAAGGAAGATCTTTATCTTGTGAAATATCCATGGATTTCTGCCAGATGATATTTCAGATAAATTTATGTGGTGTTCTTTCAACTGGGCATTATTTAAGAAGCTTTTGAAAAATATTGTGAAATTTGTTGTTTCAGTGGTAAACAATGATGTCACAACAATGGTCACAACAATGATGACAGGATGAGGTACGTTTAGCACCTTGAAAGATTGAAACAGAGTGAAGTTGCTTCCCAATCCCTTTGTCTTGAGCTTGAGCTTGAGTGTGTCTATTTCTCTGTCATTTAGCCATTTTGTTTGCATCAGTTAGTACAAAAAGATGCAGTTTAGAATGCTTCTTGTCAAGACAAGCCCTCCATAAGTGAGACGGGGTTTTACAAGGAATTTTCCAATTGAAGCTGAACCAAGTAACTGTTTTGAAAATGATTGTGTATTGATAATGGAAATCGAACAGCGTGCAACAAAGCATGATTTAGGCCTGGGGCAACTGATAACTACTAGATGCAGTCGAATGAAAAACTCCTGATTTTGTTCTAGCAAAGGCAAGGGGGGAAATGATGTTGGGCAAGTTTGTAGAATTAGTCATGCTTTTTTATCACACAGCAGACAAAACAGCTTCTGACCATTAAGAGCAACTGTGAATATTTTTAGCAAGAGGGTTTAATAGTTTGTGAACCAACATCCTTAAAGTACAGGAAGAAATATGATTGTTGCAGCACCGTTCCCAAATAAAGACTCTGGAAGAACATACTCTAGGTTCAGCTAATAAATGCCTCTCTGTGGGAAGGTCTCATTCTGATTCCTAGACCCAAATGATCTAAACAGCTACCATTCAGTGGCTAATACAGTTGCCATCCAGTGACACTGTTTCATTCTTTGACAAGGTGCTGCAGTGGGTGGCAGCTACACAGCTTCAAGCAGTCTTGGAAGAGATGGATTACCCATTTCAATTTGGATTCAATCCTGGCTTTGGGATGGAAACAGCCTTGGTTGTGCTGACTGATGACCTTCACCAGGAAAGTGACAGGAATGCATCCCTAGTGATTTTTCTGGAACTTTCATAGGCTTTCTCTACTAACCATGGCAAACCTTCTGGAGAGGTTGGCTGGACTGGGAGTAGTAGCCTGTGGTTCTGCTCTTATTTGACCAACTGCTTCAGAGGTTCTGTTCTTACTTGACCAACTGATTCCAGAAAGTGGTGCTGGGAACTGCAGCCTGGCCCTGTGGAATTTAGCTGTAGGCTCCATCAGGGTTCCATCTTATTCCCTCATGCCATTTAACATATACATGAAACTGGTGGAAGAGCTGTTCTGGGGATCTGGAGTGAGGTGCCACTAATATACAGATGACACCCAGTTCTATTTCTCCTTAATGGCTAAGCCAGATGGGTGTTTGGAAGTGCTGAACAGGTGCTTTAAGAAGGTGATGGGACGAGTGAAGGCCAATAAACTGAAGTTCAATCCAGTCAAGGCTGAGGTGCTGTTGGTCAATGGAGAAGCTGCTCTGGGATTGCAGAGCCAACCTGTCCTGGAGGGGGCTGCACTCCCCCCTGAAGGTGCAAGTTCATAGCTTGGTGATGCTACTAGATTCTGGCCAATGGTTGGAAGTTCAGGTCTTTGTGGCATGTAGCAGCTTTTATCAGCTCAAGCTGGTTTGCCAACTGCAGCCATTCTCCAAAAAGGTTGATCTGGCCATAGTGATCCATGCTCTAATCACATCTAAATTAGAAAACTGTAAAGTGATACATTTGAGGATGCCCTTTAAAAAGTTCAGAAACTTCAACTGATCTAAAATATGGCATCCAGGCCGCTATAAAGGGTTGGTTACAGGGCATTACCCCTGTGCTGAAAGATCTGCATTGGTTACACATCTGCTTCCAGGCATCATTCAAAATGATGGTTCTGACCTTTAAGGGTCTAAATGGCTTGGAGTGGGGTACCTGAAGAACCATCAGTTAGGATCTGTTTTCTATGCCCTCTCCCTTAATGGCGAGGCAAGTGGTGGGTGACTAAAGACAGGGCATTTCCTGTGGTGGCACCTCACCTTTGGAACACCCCCCCCCTTGAGGCTCACCTGGAATCTACTTTACTTTCTTTTAGGCATAAGGCTAAAATGCATCTTTTAACTCAGGCTTTTAATTAGGGGGCTTTATATTATCAGCTTTTTGAACGTTTGCTTCTGCTTTGTGGGTAGTTTTTATGCAGCTTAAATCTAATGGCTTGCTTTAAAAATATATTGTGTTTTTAACTGTAAGGTACTTCAAGCAGGAGTCTGAAAAGGAGTCATAGATTGGTGGTGGTAGAGAGCACTGTCAAGTCATAGCTGACTTATGAATATTATAAATAAATATTGTATACATTTAAATTTTTATAAATGAAAAGTTAAAGCACATATCCAAAAATATTTTACCAACTGTAACATACATGATTTCCAAAGGGTATAAAAAATTCAAACTCATGAAAAATAACAGATGTATGGATAAATTAATGTTTTGGGGCACCTAGAACCCAATACCAATGGATAAAATATGTTGGCAATAAAAACAATTAACCTAAAAAATAATAAAACTAAATAAGGTTACTACTGCAACAGCTAAGGCTGTAGCTCATTGAAGAAAATAATCTACTGCTTTAAAAATTGCCATGAAATTTCTGGTGAGAAAACTACTCAAAAAGCACTTAAACCTCATTATGTAAGTGCCCAAAATCCGACTTCAAAAACAAATGTACTAATTCTGACCTTGTAAGGTCCCTGAAGTATTACAAAAAACAAAGAGAAAACTTCTGATATTTATAGTATGCCAGAAGGTCAAGATCTCAGCAACTCCTTTAGATACACTTGTAAAGAATGCATGAGAGCTAGAAGCCTATCCTTAAAAGTATCTCACCTTAAAGGTATACATTCCTAAAAAAAAAGAGATGTTATAGTATAAATAGTTCTTCTAGTCATAACAACATACAATAATTTGTAAGGACATCATATTGCATTTTTGATCCCATTAATATTACAGTTCACAAATAGTTGATGTAATTTTTTTTGTCTTGTGCAGAATTTTTAAAAGATTGTACCTTCAATTATTATTACAAACAGTAATGTCCCCAAAGGTACCATTACTCCTGCTACAGATAGCAGAATAGAGAAGGATGTTCTAACTCGGTTGTAAATCAGCATGTTTTTCATATTCTTAGATCAATTAAAGGCCTATATTTGACCTACATTTAGGGATATCTGGCAATAAATTCCAATACTGACTGATATGAAGCTGAGGCAACTCAAAACAAAGAAACAATTGTGGTTTGTAGGGCATGATAGCCGCACCATCCCTCATTGTCTCATGGACGATGCGTGATATTAGGAGTAACAAAAAGCTAGAGTATCTTATTTGCTTTTTATAGATGGTACACTGCTTTAATAATGTTTTTATTTAATTTTTAGCATTGGGAAAAAATTGAGAAATCATTAAAGTAACTGGAATATTAGATTAATCAGAAACCTCAATTCCCCATGGATGCTGGATAACAGAGCTTTTACTATAAATAAATAGATTAAAACCTTTTATGTGGAAGACCCATGACTGGGCTTCACAACATTTTTTTTGATATTTAAAAACAGCAGTTGGAAGTGGGGGTTGGATCAAATTGAGGATGTGGGGGATTTAATTATTTATTCTGCATTATTTTTCAATTGGAAATCACCTCTTCTACTACAGAAAAAATATACAATACTGGTGCTTGTTCCCCCAGTTCTAGATTGAAAAGTTTGTCAAGGGAGCTGATTTCTATTAGAGAAAGGGCACAGATGAAAAAAGTAACACCTATATCTCTTGTACCATGGTAAATCTCCTCCTCTCTGATGCTGCTTTTCAACATTTACAAATACCAAGAGATAGGATTACAGATCTCCCACATTCAGCCCTAAGTATATGTCTTTTTATATGTATGGGCTGGGCAGTAGGGATGACTTATTTTAAGAAGTAATGTTATAAATTTTGATATACAAGTTATTATTATGATTTTTTTAAAGGCCATTTCTGTCTGTAGATGACTGGGGAAGGCAATGACAAACCACCCCATAAAAAGTCTGCCAAGAAAACATTGTGATGCGAGTGCGACATCCCCCCATGAGTCAGTAACGACTCAGTGCTTGCACAGGGGACTACCTTTACCTTTACCTTTTTTTTCTGTCTTATTATATCAAGGTAGGGTTGAAATTTGATTCTGATCCCAACATATGAGGCCATCACAAAAGGTTATGGAAGGTGACCTATAAATGACGTTTCCTTCTTTTTCATGCAAATAGAAACTCTCAATGTATTGTCGAAGGCTTTCACGGCCGGAGAACGATGGTTGTTGGGGGTTTTCCGGGCTGTATTGCCGTGGTCTTGGCATTGTAGTTCCTGACGTTTCGCCAGCAGCTGTGGCTGGCATCTTCAGAGGTGTAGCACCAAAAGACAGAGATCTCTCAGTGTCCGTTGGAATGTTTCCCCCCCGTAGAGGTGTTCGATGTATTGTCGAAGGCTTTCACGGCCGGAGAACGATGGTTGTTGGGGGTTTTCCGGGCTGTATTGCCATGGTCTTGGCATTGTAGTTCCTGACGTTTCGCCAGCAGCTGTGGCTGGCATCTTCAGAGGTGTAGCACCAAAAGACAGAGATCTCTCAGTGTCACTGAGAGATCTCTGTCTTTTGGTGCTACACCTCTGAAGATGCCAGCCACAGCTGCTGGCGAAACGTCAGGAACTACAATGCCAAGACCACGGCAATACAGCCCGGAAAACCCCCAACAACCATAGAAACTCTCAACTTTTTTTTTTTGCCATCTTAGTTGCCTCTTGGTGCTTCTTGGCTTGAAAGAGTTACTACAATAAGTTTTACAGCAAACATTCAGATATGTAACATTCCTGGAAAATCGAGACAAAGTATTTGCTGAGAATATAATCCAGAATATAATAAAAAAACCTGATTAAAATCTGTAAATCCAGAGGCTTAATTTCCCTCTCCTTCGTCTTCAGTTAGGGATGGTGCCAACACAGATCAGTTTGGTATAGTGGTTAAGAGCGAGGGACTCTAATCTGGAGAACTGGGTTTGATTCCTCACTCCTCCACTTGAAGACAGCTGGGTGACCACAGCTCCTAGCTCTCTCAGCCCCACCCACCTCACAGGGTGTTTGGTTGTGGGGATAATAATAGCATACTTTGTAAACCACTCTGAGTGGGTGTTAAGTCATCCTGAAGGGCGGTATAAAAATCGAATGTTGTTGTTGTTGTCGATGTCATTTTTAGTCAATTTTAGTTTCTCTGTTGGAAAATGTCAGATAAACAAGGCCCAGGCATTTTGGAGTGGGCCCATTAAGTCCTGTTCATTCTTAAATTTTCAATAAACCTACTAGTACAAATTTAATCCCTATATATATTAACTGAATGCCCGCTGACTTTTGAAGACCAACGAAGACTCAATAGCTTATAATGATTACAGGACCCACTGCAATCTGTCCTAAACTTCCATTTTTCAATTTGTATCTGTACTGGTTCCTTATCCCCTATGCTGCACATATTCTGGAGGCAGGAATGGAAGGAGAAAATAAACTTGCAAATCCATCCACATTCAGCAAAGCTGATGAATATGTAATACAGTATGTAATAATACCTAAGTAATTCTTCCATTATGAACTCAATCCAATTCCATTATTTGATTTGGGAAATGGATTTTGAACATAGGCCTGTTTGACTAATCGGATCATCATTTTTCCTATTCTTTTCTATTTAAATTGTTGAGCGACATCGTTGTCGTTAAGAAAGGCAGTGATTTTGTTACACCAACAGAGAGAACTGTCATTCCAGCAAAGTGATAGAAGCCAAATTGGCCAGGATAAAATGCTTCCTCATAGTCTGAGGAGAACCACAAGAGAAATGCAGGCAAAAATGTCACCTCTCAAACACAATGACAACAGGATTACAAAAATCTAATTAGCTGTTTCATTAGCCGAATCCTATCTGTGAGGACAGCAAACAATGGGCATTCGGAAGCTGTCCATCCATTTTAAATGCAGGAGCTGTCATGGAGATACTCTGGCTAATTTATTCTCTGCATTCCTTCTTATTGCTGAGTGACTTCAAGGAGATTTTGTCTGCTTTTTAAAAAGAAAGAAAGAAAAACATTTTAAAGGGCCATTGCCACCTGCATAATAACATACTGCAGGACTCCTAAAGAGCTCTTTGTATCCCTTTTCTCCAGGAATAGCTAATTGAATGAACTCATTGTACAGTTATTGTGAATCCAGGCATACGAATAGTCAAGCACAGACTTCCTAGGCTTTGGTTTGATATACACAAAAAAGTTTTAGTGACCAAAAAAAAAGAAATTTAAAAAAGCCAATGGAGACATTGAACAAGTAATATAAAGAGCTTTCTTTTGCATACACATAAAGCTTCCTTATACTGAATCAGACCATTGGTCCATCAAAGTCAGTTTTGTCTACTCAGACTGGCAGTGGCTCTCCAGTGTCTTAGGCAGAGATCGTTCATATTACCCATGGCATGACCCTTAACTGGAGATGCCAGGCATTGGACCTGGGATCTTCTACATGCTAAGCCAGTGCATTGGCGCTGAGCCATTGCCCCTCCCCTACAAATGCCCTCTCTGTTCTTAGCCAGAATAAAATGGTGAGCCAAAGATAACTTTTTGGTGTGTAACTTTTCGCCTACAGAATGGAAACTCATGGTGTTTATAAGTAGTTAGTTTTATAAGATTATTATCTACCAAGCTGTAAATAGGGTTGCCAATATACATGTGGAGTTCCTAGAGATATCCCAAAATTACAACTGATCTCCAGACAATGGAGATCAGTTTCCAAGGAGAAAATCAGAATTTGAGTCCAGTGGCATCTTGGCAACCAACAAGATTTTCAGAGTGTAAGCTTTCAAGAGTCAGAGCTACCTTCTTCAGACATGAGCAGGAATGGAGATCCTTGAGCCTTATATACCAGCCACCTAGCCATTCTGAAAATCTTGTCAGTCTCTAAGGTCTTTTGGGCTCAAATCCTGCTGTTCTACTGCAGACCAACACGGCTACCCACCTAAAATGTCCCAGGAGAAAATGGCTACTCTGGAATTATACCCCACTGAGGTCTCTCCCCTCCTCAAAACTTGCCAAGCTCCACCCCGATTTTCCAACTGGGAGTTGGCATCCCTAGCAGTAAGTAATGAGATTGACAAGTCGTTCCTTTCCCACAGACTTCTTTAGCCTCTGGATGGAATTAAAAAAGGCACACTTGTTGAACTTGTTTCTTGTCTTACCATGCTGAAAATAATCCTGGGAAGTGATGCTCCCTGCTTCTGCATAGCACTAGCATATTTTCTTAACCCCATTCCCCCAGCACTGCTTGAGATGCAGGAGGTACCTCATCTTTAATATAAAACCCAAGATTCTATCAATGTGCAGTTAAGAGACTAATGTGTGAGGGAGTAGCCAGTTTCCCATGGGAATTGTGTTACATCCCATTCAAAGTTATTTTCTGTGACTCTCTGAGTCAATGCACTACCATTATTAATGATCAAAGTTTGCATGACAATAAACAAACTTCTCAGGCCTCTCAAGAATATCCCTTACAATTAAGACTCCTCAGGAAACCTAACCAAGTACAGAGTCAGGAAGAATAACATCTTCTGTCCCATTGATGTCAGGCATGAATCAGAATGGTGACACCAGTAATTCAGTCAAGCCTTCTCCCTGCTCTGTCTGTATTTCCCTAAAGAAACAATTTCCCAATAGCAGAATGAATCCAAATAACCAGACAAATCATTACCATTCTATGAAAAGTCACAGGCAATGGCTCCTGCGCTAATAGACAAAGCCCAGGTAAAAAAAGATATAAAAGTCCCACCCCTGTTTTTTGTACAATGCTTTTTTGCTTTAAAAAAGTTCCAATAGTCATATGTAAGATTATGTCACTCAGGATTTGGGAAAGCCTCCTCCCCACAAAAGTGCCAGTACTCAGTATTAGACATGGGCACAAACCGGGAAAAAAAGCAACAAACGCATGATTCAGGGCTGTCACTATCACACATCCCAAGCCCATTGGCTGAAGCCAGTGCAGAGTGTGTGAAGCTGACAGCCCCATCAGCAGGAGAACAGGGCTGTCAGCTTCACTCACCCCCCACCGGGTTCAGCCCATGAGCTGAAGCCCATGAGCTGTCAGGCTATGGATGACAGGATATGGCAGGTAGATCTTCCTTTTACCAGGTCTTCCTTTTCCTATCTTCGACAAGCCAGGCAACTTGCCCACTATCTATCGTCCCATGACTTGACTACAGTGGTCCAAGCAATAGTCACCTCTAGGCTGGACTACTGCAACACACTCTATGCTGGGCTTCCCTTGAATCTGATCCAGCAGTTACAGCTGGTACAGAATGCAGTGGTGCGGGTCATCACCAGAACACCGATATGGGGGCATATAACACCGGTAATGAGCCAGCTGCATTGGTTACCGGTGGAGTACCAAATCAGGTTCAAGGTTTTGGTACTAACCTATAAAGCCCTGTGTGGACTGGGACTGACATATCTGCGGAACCGCCTCTCCCCATATGAGCCCCAGAGGACTCTTTGCTCAAGCGATAGACATCTATTAAAGAGCTCTGGCCCTAGGGAGGCCTGCCTGGTGTCAACCAGGGCCAGGGCTATTTCGGTCCTGGCCCCAGCCTGGTGGAATGCTCTGTCTTATGAGACCAGGGCCCAGTAAGATTTGTTAGCATTTCGCTGGGCCTGCAAGGTGGAGCTGTTCCACCAGGCATATGGTTGATGCTAGGCAGAGCGTCCCTCCACCCCAGTTGGGGGGAATAAACTATATGCCCTCCCGTCCAATGTCACCTTCCATCTCCCACATATTTTTCTGATAAAAATGCTTTGGAGACGGTGAAAAGGTAATCATCTAAATTATGTGCTGATATGCTTCTTGTTTCTATATTTATATAGATGTGGTATTTTAAATTGTGGTATGTAGTATTTTATGTTTTTAATGTTAATAATGGTTTGAATTGTGTAATGTGTTTTAAGCCTTGTTGTGATCCACCCTGAGCCCACTGGTGTGGGGAGGGCTGAGTATAAATTGAATACATTAAATAAAATTAAATTAGATTCCTGGATCATTTCAGCAAGACACAGGTCCTTCGTTAAATGACTTTTATTCAGAAAATCAGCCTTTTTCCACATGCACAGGTCTATAGGTTTACATGGAAGCAAAAATGTATCTGAGCAGTACAACTTCTCTTTGAAAGGAATAAGGCTTAAAGCAAGTACAGGTCTAAATACTCAAACATCCCCCTCCCTCCTAAACCACAACTTCAGCAGCAGTCTGAGAAACCTTTCCAGAGTTTATACATTCATTATACAAGACATAGGGAACTGTAACATTTCAGACATGCAAGGTCATTTCCAGGAACATCAAAGGAGAAGATTGTCTGCAGCTCTGCCAGCTGCATTGCCAGGCCATGAGAAGGAGAAAACTAAAGTGATACACACAGTCTATGAAATCAACCAGAAATGTACTCAGCAGTTACAATATTAGATCAGCTACAATAGTGAGTTACATCAGAATGATGTTAACAATAAACATCAGAATAAACATTGACATGGATGAATGGGTACAGTCATACATGACACCAGCACAGGGTGAGTAAAGTTGTCAGGCCCCATTCTCCTGCCATCCAGGGTGGAAGAAGAAAAGGGGCTGTCAGTTTGACAGACCCCGCGCCAGCTACAGTGGGAGCTGATAGCTTCACTCACCCCACATGGGCTTCAGCCCATGGGCTGAAGCCGGTGTGGGGGTCTGTTAAACTGACAGTCCCCTTTCTGTCGGCCAGGGCAGCTGGAAAGGGAGAGATTTAGAAGAGAAGGAGGTTCCCCGCACCGCTTGCAAGCACTGTGGGAAACCTTCCCTTTAAACTCACCGTCCCTTCCTCCAACCAGCTGGAAAGGGGGCGAGTTTGAAGAGAAGGAGGTTCCCCATGCCACAAGCAGTGTGGGGAAACTTCTTCCCTTTAAACTCACCCCTCCTTCCTCCAGCCAGCTGGAAAGGGGGTGAGTTTGAAGAGAAGGAGTTTCCCCATGCCACAAGCAGCACGGGGAAACTTCTTCCTTTTGAACTACCCCCCTTCCTCCAGCCAGCTGGAAAGGGGGCGAGTTTGAAGGGAAGGAGGTTCACCATGCCACACACAGCACAGGGAACCTTCTTCCCTTTAAACTAACTCTCCCTTTCTCCAGCCAGCTGGAAAGGGGGCGAGTTTGAAGGGAAGGAAGTACACCATGCCACAAGTAGCGCAGGAAAGTTTCTTCCCTTTAAACTCGCCCCCCTTCCTCCAGCCATCTGGAAAGGGGGAGAAAGTGGGAGACCTCGGCATAGGGTCTGTCAAACTGACAGCCCCCATTCTCCTTCCACTCAGAGCAGCAGAAAAATGGGAGCTGTCAGCTTCACTCACCCTGCACCAGCTTCAGCCCATTAGCTGAACCCAGCATGGAATCTGTGAAACTGACAGCTCCCTTCTTCTGCTGCCCGAGTGGCAGAAGAACAGGGCTGTCAATTTCACACACAATCAGTGGCACCAGCTTGTTCGGCTTTACAAACTTCTGACAACTTGGATGAACCAGGCAGAAAAAGTTGTGGAGTTCATGGAGAACGCAGTCCCACGAAACACATTTTCACGAACCACAAATTGCCCTGGTTTGTGTGGGGTTTTTTGCTTCATGTTGTGATTCGTGCCCACCTCTACTCAGTATCAGTGAGTAGCATCACAAATGTCCCAGCACCACTGGAGTTTCATGACAGATAAATTTCCACCTGTACTGCTTCTTCCATTTTTGAGACTATGTTTATGCATTGTTGGACAGTTGTGTAGGTCTGCTGTGGGACAACAGAATTTGAGTCCAATGGCACCTTAGGGACTAACAATATTTTCAGGATATAAACTTTTGAGAGTCAGAGCTCTTTTCTTCAGACATTGCAGGTTTAGACAATGTATGAACTTTTCCACCTTACTCCTTCAATCTGATCCTTCTCCTCTCCCTCATATACACTTTTTCTACCTAAACCCAGCCTCATTTCTCTAACTTCTGGCTTCCTTCTCCCTTTTCTGAGTTCTGTTTGGAGAAGAACCCATCCTATTCTATAATCCTTCCTCTGACCACCATCTCCTGCCTTCCTTGACTTGCTCCACACTTCACTTTTTCTTAGAGACACTGTACATGCATTGTGCAGAGTTCAGAGGTTTCCGATTATCTCAGGATTGGAGTCTGCTATGTCCTACAAATATTTTCAGCTTTCTAAGCAGTGGGAGGACACAACTAGTAATCATTAGATTATTTACTTATTGATTGCTTATTTTCCAAATGCTTAGTGATTTTGCTTTTATCTATTTATTCTTAGACTATTATACTCCTCAGATCTGGGTCACTGTGTTGTGTTTCCTTTTGTTTTGCCTATTTTTTCTCACTTTTTCCTTTATTTTACATGTGTAATAAAGAATAAAACCAGTTCAATTCAAGCTACTAGCTCTCTCATCCCACCTGGTTCTTCCCACAAATCTATATACTTCTTGGACTATGTTTACTTATTTTATTTTAACACAATTTTGAAGGATGTGTAAATAAATGAGTAAACATAGTATGAACCATAAACCAGACAGCAACATTTACCACAATATCCATCAATAGTTCAGATTGTACTATTTTAATGGTTTCTGCCTTGATTGACTGTTTTAATTTATAGCTATTTATGTATTTAACTATGCAATTTAATTATGCTATTGGAAATAAATTAGAATATTGTACACCACCCTGAGCCCAGTTATGGGGGATGGATGTTTAGAAAATCCAATTAAATAAATAAATAAGCAGACCTTTCATTCTATTGTCGTCCAGTGGCTCAACTGCTTCCCTCCCTATTTTCCCATTCCTAACATATTTGAAGAACCCAGAAACAGCCCATCAATTAATCACCACTAGTGAGTAGGAAGAGAGCCGAAGTAGCAGGATTTTGAGCATCCTTAATATATGGTAGGTGTATAAAATGATCAAACTAATAATGGGATGTCTTTTCTGCTTTGCACTATACTCACACTCTCCCTCACAATAAGTCATCCCAGTATATTTACCATAGGGAAGAGACTTACTGTTGTAATTGTAACAACTGTGGGCCATTGTTTTGTTAATTGAAAAGGTGAAGTTAGAGAACATGTTTACCATTGCTAGCAAAAACTAAATGACTTCTAATAAATTCTGCAAATGATTATCTGTGAAGTATAGTCATATGTATATGATATAGATTCTTCATGCATAATTCCCTTCCTCAATTGTTTCCATTGATATAATCATAATGAAATTAGTTCAGGGTATGGGACCTAAGAGAATTCAAGTGCTATGCTCAGCCTGGACATCTGAACAGATTTCATAATTTTTTATTCCTTCCTTTTATTTAGTAGATAATAATTAAATTTGATTTGCAATTGAATTTAATGCAATATGACTTAGCAGTGTTTCAGGACAAAAATAATTAGATCCTCTGACATTATTTGAAGCCACACTGTTCTATCCCTTTATTAAACAAAAAGAAGAAAGAAAAGAGTGAGAATCAGATGAATTTGTCAGCTTTATTGGAATCCAGAATGAAACCCAATCTTTAAAGAGATACATGAGATTTTTATTGCTTCAACTATCTAGGGATATACTCAATTTCTAGTTCAGATTTTTCTTTTGCTGCTCCTTAATAACCTCACATCCCCCATACTCTGCAGAGGGTTTTGTAATATTTTGTGTTTGATCAAGAAAATGCAAAGTGAAGTTAATATAGGAAACAAGAGAAGACTGACAGCATCCAGAAGAAATATGCAATGGAAATTAAAAGTTAACTGGTATAATGACAGGGACTTTTATGCTCTGCACTTTGCAGAATAATTAATTAAAATTCCTGGCATCAGAATAATAATTTTTTATCAGTTCCTGGTTAGACACTTAGGAGCTTGTCATATTTAATGCAGAGATGCCCCCTTTTTGTCCATTTGACCATATCTCTGGTAACTTTCTAGCAAATATAAATGCATTCCTTCCATGTGGTCAAATCCCAGGGCAACTCAATAGTTAGCCCTCAAGTCTTGAGCAGCATACATGGGACTTTTAGAATGCCATCAAAAGCTTCCAAAGGATATATGAGAATATGTTTCTCTTACAGCGCTACTTACTTCTAAGTCCCTGTTGCGTATTCTCTTTACACCCTGAGGCTATTCCTCCTCTGTTTTTCTCATAGTGAATTCTTATCTTAAACTAGCCTTGTGGATATTTGCCCTCAGGAAACCAGCAAATATTATTTTCTTACAGAATTTTCTTACATATCACAATCCTGGTTCACTGAAAGGAAACACACATGCATTAGGGTTACAAGGTCCCTATACGCTCCCAGTGGGAGGAGGGACCTGGCACTTACCTTGCACTCCCAAGTCTTCTCTTTGTGCACCCACTTTGCGCATGTGTACTCCTGGTGTTTTCATGGTGACATCACAATGATGTCATTGTGCAGGTCCTAGGACTGCTTCCAGGATTCGTTCCAGAGCTATTTGGGCCCCTAAAGAGGCTGAACTGACTGGCGCAAAGCCCAGGAACACTCCTAGGGCCTGCATAAGGACATCACTCTCAAGAATGATGTCATCATGTCAAGCTGGGGGTGCACCCTGGGACGTCCATTCCCATACCTTTCTCCCCACCGTCCAGGTGAGTGGTAGTAAGGAGAGGAGGCTGGAAGCAGGGGATCCCCTGCCTCTATCAGAAGAATGGCAATCCTACTGTGCATACATCTCTGCCATCTTCAGTGCAATTACTCATTTGTGTCGTGGAAGAAAGGAGAGCTTCACCTGATGTGTTTTTCCTTTAATATCATCTTCTGTTTGTAGTATTGCAGCGAGGAATTTAGTTGTTAAATTTGTTCATTGATAGCCATAAGAATAGCCATGAGAAAAAACATTTAATTTTTTTTTCATCTCAGCTTGTTTTGGCAAATAACATATAAATGGATCACTAGATCTGTGAGATTAAGTAATACAGGTGCGCTAAAGAAAATTTCCTTTTCAGTTTTGGTTCCAGGGGGGTTCCAGAATTCTCCTATTCCATTATTGTTTGTTCCGACTGGGCTGGTGTCAACTCGGAACAGCTCCATTCTGGTCCCCATTTTCATAAATGTGCAGAAGCATGCTGTTCTTTTCAAGGGGGTAGGGAAACAATGCTCTGGAGCATCTGTTTTTGCAGTTAACGGCACCAAAGTGGCTCAGAACACAGTCCTCTCTCTAAATTATTGACTCATCAAGTTTGAGAGAATACGACAATTGTTGCCAGGGATCCCCCTCCTCCTGTTATGGGGTCTGCCATGAACTGTGTCAGTTTCCTGCATTGCTGTTTTAAGGCTCCACCAGAAACTCTGTTTAAGGGCAGCATTGCCCATGTCTGTTTCCTGATCTCTCAGCTATAATGGACTGTGCCACCTATGCCTGTTTACTGCCTCCTTGGACACCTACCTCACCTGGGCCCAGAGCCATGCCTCTAGCAGCAAAGTGCCAGCTGGAGGGAATCTCCATGAGCCTGGCCAGGCACCCCCTGGTCAGTTCCCATGGAGAGCCCCTTGCAGGACGGTCACTGGGTCTGCCCTCACTACTAGGCAGCCTGCTAGCCAGCCCATGAAGAGTGCCAGGAGAGAAGCCATGGTCCCAGGCAGCAAAGACAGTTTGCTCTGAGGCTGCCATCACAAGACCAGGCTCCTGTCACATCCACAGAGCCCAGCCTCACCCTGCTCTGCATATCTCTGGAAGCTGCCCCGAGATGGACGTTAAGTGCCAAAGGTCCAGAATAGAGGTGGGCATGGTCCCAAAAAAATTACCGATCGAGCTGATCATGGATCCGCACCGGCGACGAACCCAAATCACTGACCCACACCGATCAACTCCCATTTCCGATCTGTGGTTCGGATCGGGGAGGCCAAAGTGGAGGGGCGCCCTGCTGTTCCCAGCTATGTGGGAAGGTGGGTGGTGGCGGCGACCGCCGGGCCCGGTGGGCACAGGGAGGGGACATTCACACACACACACACACACACTTGGAGCAGGGGGGGAGTTTTTAACCCAGCAACGAGCCGCCTCCCCTCAGGGAGGTGATGCTTACACACACACACACACACTTAGAGCAGGGGGGAAAGTTTTTAACCCAGCAACGAGCCGCCTCTCCTCAGGGAGGGGATATTCACTCACACACACACTTAGAGCAGAAGGGGGAAAAGTTTTTAACCCGTCCCTGCCTCTCCAAATAGAGAGAGACACACCCCGTCAACATGTTTCAGCCAGCTTTTTAAAAAAAGCAGGGACAGAATCCTCCATTCCCCCCACCCAATTTTAAAAGCAAGCAGCCAGTCTTCCAAAAGCATATTTTAAACACACACACAGAGCTGTGAATGAGGTTTTCCCACAAAATACAGTGTTTTAAAAGCAGGTTAAAAACAGAGAGTGACAGACAGAAAAACAGCCATTCCTCCTACAAAGCCCCATTTTTTTAAAAAGCAAAAAACGTTTGGAGTGCCCATGGCTACAGAACACCCCCTTCCCCCTCCCTCCCCTGGGTCTCTTCTCCCAACTGGTGGTGAGTGTGTTGCTGCTCCGTGGTTGGAAGGAAGCCCTGCTGATCAAGGAAAGATGGGCTTCCATTCGGGTTTCCAGGGCGACAGAAGGAGGGCAAACACAACTCAGGCATTCCCCTGGCTCCGTTGCCCTGGGATTAGATTACTGGCGCCTGATTGTCTGCATCCCCAATCAGATCCCAATGGCCTGAATCAAGCCCCGATGAATCCCCCCCCCCCACGAATGCTGGATCTGTTGCCATGGACACCACCGATCCGCTGGGTCCCGATCGAGCGAACGCCATTATCGTGGGTATTTTTCTACCATAATGCTGATCATGCCCATCTCTAGTCCAGAATACCTAATGGATGCATGTCAATGCAGCCACCGCATTCCAGAGCAGATCCAATCAAGACAGTTCCTGCTTCCTGACAAGATCTGATCAACTCAGCCGGCACTCTCTCCCCTCCTTTGTCCCCTTTCCAAAGTGTCACAATCATACATTCAGACCCTAAAGTGGCCCATTAGTTAGAGCAATAAAGCAATCAAGCCTTTTGTTTCCCTCCTGAGAACCACCAGGAATGCTCCCACCTTAGGCTACTTTTGGGGGTATTTAAGCAGGCTCTGCCTGCCATGAGGCACACAAGCCATTCCTCTCCAGACCCCAGTCCATCACCCTCTGCACGCCATTCCTATCTTGAACCCTGACTGTCTCTCTGCATAACTAGTGCAGGCATTAGATATCGCCACACTTCGCTGCTACATCTCTATTCCACACCGTGACCAGGTGCATATTACCCCTCTTCTTCGATCTCAAGTGGGCAACCTGCTAAAGCAAACGGCTTTATTTTTCCTACTCTTTATTTCCTAGTTCTTGTATGTACCTTGCTTGTGTGTGTTATCGTAGGCATACACAACACTATTAGTAAAACATGTTTTATCTTTATTAGTCTTGCCTCTTTATTGCACAAATAATCTGGAAGATGGACTCTGGTATAGCTGGTTAAGATCCACAATAATTAAATCCAGACTGCAGCTAATTTCCCCATAAATAGCAGTTTTGGTAACACAATAGGGTCCCATGTTTATGGACCCCAAAGAATGCTTTGGGAAGGCACATAGCAAGGCAAGTGCTGGGCAGCTGTGCACTATGCACATATGCACACACTGCTTTTTTCAAGGAGGGGGTTGGGGAAACGAGGTTCTATTCATGGTTTAAAAACCCACATCATCCCCAAACCCATCAATCCAATGAGTTTTGTTTCAAGCACATTAAAACTCACACAAAAATGGACCTCAGAAAAGGCAAATGTTGGAGGGTGTACACAATGGTGGGAAACTTACTGGCAAAGCAGCAACCATGGTGTGCCAGCATAAGCAGGAGAGCACTCCAGCGCCAAATGGTACAGCACAGAGAAATTTAAGAAAGAAAAAAAATCCTGCTTCAGTGAAAAAGCCAATACATTTTTAACTTTGTGCCCTGCTGTTATGCCATGTTTCCAGATTGGTCCTTCCACATTGAATACTGATCTGGAATGTCTTGGGGATGCATGCATGTGTAAGTGTGCAATGAACATACCTTCTACTTCCCCATCATTTAATGCTGGGTTAACAGTTTTAATCCTAATGGGTGTTCGAATCGGGGGAGAGAAAGTGAGTTTCTAGACTGTCTCAATGACTGTGCTATGGAACAGATGGTTACAGAACCTACTAGGGGAGAGGTGATCCTGGATTTGGTCCTCAGTAATGCTGAAGACCTGGTGAGAGATGTAAATGTGATTGCACCACTTGGGAACAGTGACCATAATGTTATTGAGTACAACATATGTATAAATAGGAAATTGCCAAATAAGACCAACACAGCCATGTTTAACTTCAAAAGGGGTAACTTTTCTGAGATGAGGGGGTACATGAAGAAGAAACTGAAAGGGAAAGTAAAAAAGGTCAAAACACTTGGGGAATCTTGGAGACTATTTAAAACTACAATCCTGGAAGCTCAAATTAAATATATACCGCTGGTTAGGAAAGGCACAAATAGGTTTAGGAAAAGGCCAGCATGGTTAACAAGCAATGTAATAGAAGCTGTAAAAGGTAAAAAGGATTCTTTTAGGCAGTGGAAAACTAGTCGGAGTGAGGTTGATAAAAAGGAGCATAAGCTGTGGCAAAAAAAGTGCAAGTCTGTGATCAGACAGGCAAAAAGGGAATATGAGGAGCATATTGCAAAGAACATAAAGAGAAACAATAAACAATTCTTTAAATATATTAGAAGTAGGAAACCAGCTAGGGAGGCAGTGGGGCCCTTGGATGACCAAGGCGTAAAAGGATTACTAAAGGGTGATAGGGAAATGGCCGAGAAGCTGAATGCATTCTTTGCTTCTGTCTTCACTGTGGAAGATAAGAAGTGCATGCCCACTCCGGAAGCACTGACTTTGGGAGGGGTTTTGAAAGACCTGAGTCACATTGAGGTGACGAGAGAGGAGGTTATGCGACTGCTAGATAATTTAAAAACTGATAAATCACCGGGCCCAGATGGCATACATCCAAGAGTTCTGAAAGAACTCAAGTGTGAACTTGTAGATCTCCTCACAAAAATATGTAATCTGTCATTAAACTCTGCATCTGTTCCTGAGGACTGGAAGGTAGCTAATGTTGTCCCCATCTTTAAAAAAGGTTCCAGGGGAGATCCGGGAAATTACAGGCCAGTCAGCCTGACGTCAATACCGGGTAAGTTGGTGGAAACTATTATCAAAAATAAAATTAGTGGGCACATTGATGACCAAAAGCTGATGAGGAAAACTCAGCATGGGTTCTGTAAGGGAAGATCTTGTCTCACCAATCTGTTAGAGTTCTTTGAGGGAGTGAACAAACAAGTGGACAAGGGAGACCCGATAGATATTGTTTATCTTGACTTCCAGAAAGCTTTTGACAAAGTTCCTCATCAAAGGCTCCTAAGTAAGCTCAGTAGCTATGGGATAAAGGGCCAAGTCCTCTTGTGGATCGAAAACTGGCTAATTAATAGGAAACAGAGAGTGAGTATAAACGGGCACTTCTCACAGTGGAGGGTGGTGAGCAGTGGGGTGCCACAGGGGTCGGTATTGGGTCCAATGCTTTTTAACTTGTTTATTAATGATTTGGAATTGGGATTAAGCAGCGAAGTGGCTAAATTTGCAGATGACACGAAATTGTTCAGGGTGGTGGAAGCCAGAGAGGATTGTGAGGCACTCCAAAGGGATCTGTCGAGGCTAGAAGAGTGGGCATCCATGTGGCAAATGAGGTTCAATGTAGCCAAGTGCAAAGTAATGCACATTGGAACCAAAAATCCAAAATATAAATACAAGTTGATGGGGTCTGAACTGGCGGAGACTGACCAAGAGAGAGATCTTGGAGTCATGATAGAAAACTCACTAAAAACGTCGGCACAGTGTGCGACTGCCATAAAAAAAGCTAATGCTATGCTAGGGGTTATTAGGAAAGGGATTGAAAACAAATCAGCCGGTATCATAATGCCTCTGTATAAATCGAAGGTGAGGCCTCATTTGGAGTACTGTGTACAGTTCTGGTCGCCACACCTTAAAAAAGATATCATAGCACTGGAAAAAGTACAGAGAAGGGCAACTAAAATGATTAAAGGGTTGGAACACTTTCCCTATGAGGAAAGATTGAGGTGCTTGGGGCTCTTTAGCCTGGAGAAAAGACGACTGAGGGGAGACATGATAGAGGTTTACAAGATAATGCACGGGTTAGAGAAGGTAGAGAAAGATGTGTTTTTCTCCCTTTCTCACAATACAAGAACTCGTGGGCACTCTATGAAATTATTGAGCAGTCGGGTTAGAACAGATAGAAGAAAATACTACTTTACACAAAGGGTGATAAACACATGGAATTCGTTGCCACGGGAGGTGGTGGCAGCTACAAGCATTGCCAGCTTCAAGAGGGGACTGGACAAATATATGGAGCAGAGGTCCATCAGTGGCTATTAGCTGTCAGGTTCAGGGTGTATATGAGCTGTACTGACTCCATTTTCTAATGCTTCTAGTGTCTAAGTGCTTTCTCCACAGGTGCACAAGTTCCCAAGCAGACTTCTCACCAAAAGAGATTGTTTTGTCTAACAACGTTCCACCCAAGATTGGCCTTGAGAGAGTCCAGCTTCCCAAGTCTGAAAGATGTTGTTTTGAGAACTGTGGGGGGAGGCTGGTTCAGCTGGGAACTGTTACTTTGTACCTCATGCTTTGCCCTTCATTGGTAACAATGCTCTTGTACCATCCTGAATCTCCTATTCAGGACAGTGGACTATAATGAACCATTTCTGCAGTAAAGTTTCCTTATTCAAACAATGGACTCTTGTTTGCTTGTAAAGGAGAACCTGTAGGAAGGACATTATCTAGCCACAGTCTGACATTAGCCACAGGAGATAGATGGTATTCTTTTTGTGGGGAGGTGGTGCTCTGTTGTCTTGGTGCTGGAAGGAAGGCAGTGGGAGGGCTTCTGGTGTCCTGGCCTCACTGACAGTCCTTTAGATGGCACTGGATTTCTAGCCACTGTGTGTGACAGAATGTTGGACTGGATGGGCCACTGGCCTGATCCAACATGGCTTTGCTTATGTTCTTATGTTCTTAATCAGAGAAGCCCCCAAAGCCAGAAGGATTTCTGGGCAGGACAAAATTCCTTCTGGTGCTCCTAACCTGCTGTCTTTGGAGGATTTCTTTATTCACAGTGCTGTCCCTGGCACTATGGCACCTAAGCGAAGGACAGCAGCAGCAGAAGGCCACTGAATGGGTATGAACCAGCTCCACATGCCTGGGACTTCCTCAGTATGGCTCTCCCTTAATAATTGGGGGTTTTCCCAATATTCACCCTAATTTGTATAACATGAACATTTGTGTCAGCTGGGGATTTAGAGGCTGAAGGAGACTCTTCTGTCCTCAAACCCACATGTGCAGACCTGTGTGGATGTTGCCAGACTTTCCTTGCACTCTGCTTAGAAATGCATAGAAAGGGATGGTGATGGTGAAGCTGGTGCTGATTGCACTGCACTGTCTGCTGCTCTCCTCCCTGGCACAAAGCAAATCTTTTGTGATTTAATCTCTATGAGCCACTTAATGCCAATGCCATTGCTCAGGAAGCACTGAAGAAAAAAATGCACTCATGCACACCGTGTACATCCCCTTCCTTCCCATGGAGTTAATGCTAAAGGCTCAGTCTCTCCCCTTTGGATCCATTGATAAGTACAATCAGACTTCCCATTAAAGAAAAGAAAATGCTGTTGGATGCCCCCCCCCCCCCCACTGCCTGGCCTGCCTGCACGGCCTCCATGCAGTAAGAACCAAAACAAAGTACACTAACTTTGTTTGGGGGGCGGGAGGAGGGAGTCATTATAGCCTAGTTTCCCAAACCTTTTCCACTTTAATGAGCCAACCCAGAAATCTGTGTGTATTTTCGGCTCTTTTTTTCATTATGCATCATATCCCTAGTAATTACTTGAAAGGTTAAAGGGTGATCACAGATAGAAGCTACTATCCTACTTTATCATCTTGATTCTTAATGAAGTATCAAGTAGGAAGAGACCTATCAAGAACTGCATTGGTCAATGGCCTCCAAAGCTGCCGCCATTTACCATGCTTTTGAATTTTCCTTCTGTCTCATGCAAAGACAGCTGTTAATCCTTGGTTATTTAGTTCAGCACTTGCTGAACTGAAAAAGGAAAGGAAATCAAACGGAGACATCAGTGCCCTTAATCCCTCACATAGAGAAAGGGATCTTTATGATATAGGCCTTATTTGAATTTCTTAATTTAATCCAGAGACCTACATTGTTTTTGTTTGCAGAACATCACTAGATATCCATCACCTTCCATATTGTATTTACTGACCACTGCAGATCCATAGGTTGCTGCATCTGTCAGTTCTTTCAATCCACTCACATCTATTTTTTTCTTTTCAGCCCATTGATATACACACAGCTTTTTTTAAAAAAGTCAACATGATGGTGCACAATCAGATCTACATTCCTTTTGACACTGTGCTTGATCAACATGCACAAACAAACTGTCCTACATGAGCAAACCTCTTTAACTTGTGGAAAGGGGCAAAAATATGAATGAATCAAAGGAAGTGAAAGCTGAAGAAAACTGCAATCACCAATTCTAAAATTAATTTTTAAAAGTCAGGATATTCGCTTGAAAGGAAAACAGTGGGATGCAGGGCAGGGGAAAAAAAACTACCATAGAACAGAATGGAGGAAATCTGTTCTTCCTTAGTAAACAACACTAGTGATAACCAAACATTTAATAATTTTTTGCATGTGTCCCTGTCAAACAGTGGAAAATACTCAGATGTTCAAGAATATTTGATAGAACACTGATGAAATGCACATTTGCATGTATCATATCTTCTGCCCTAGTCTTCTCTTTTTCCAACTGGTAAACCTTTACCAAAGAGCAAAGAGTAACTCTGCCAAGGAGGAGTAGCTCTTTAAACATAAAATAGACTCTAATCAGAGCTCTCTTGCCTGTAAATTATTCTTTCCAACCTTTCCCAGCATGTCATCCTGCCAGAGATTAGGTGAATGCTAGTTTTCAACAGCTTCCTGAATTGAACTGAAGTGGAAGTTCAAGAATAGTATCCAGCCCCTATGCACATGTGCCAATAGTGGCTACTGGTGTGCTGTTTATATGAGATGCCAATAACTGCTCAGATACAAACATGCTCGAAATATTACCACTTCCTTGAAGATCTAGGGATTTTTCCTGGAAACAAGCCCCACTGAATAGCACAAGTATTCCTTTTGTGTAGGTCTACTTAGTATTACTCCCCTAATCCTTTGTGTTTAGGTTGCTCTGGGAGCCCAGGAAACCAGGCATCCAACTGCCTCATTTTTTTTCTGCTGTAATTTCACCTGGCACAAGTAATGTTATTTTGGTGCTTCTTCACAACTAGAAATCTCTCTGAGAATCCAAATTGTTCATTTTAACCCTTGACTTGACTTGAAATCATAGCAACTGCTCTTCTGTAGCAAGTTAAGCAAAGCTGAAGTGAGTGCTTTTAAATTCCTCAAGAAGCTTTATCAAAATCTGTTCTGTTAATAATTGGTAGTTTATTACACACACACACACACACACACACACACACACACACACACACACACGATGTTATGACATTCCCTTCTCATCTTTTCCTCTTCTCTGTCCTTAAACTGCAGATTCAAAAGTAACTAACTATTTTATTTATTTTAGAGGGGAAAGGTCAGGTGAAATCGGGGTTGAAAATTTCTGAGGTAAGTCAACATAGAAATCTCTGAGGTGAAATCAGTTCATGCACAGACTTTATTATTTATTTATTTATTTATTTTATTTGACTTATATCCCATCCTCCACATAAATGGGCTCAGGGCAGCTCACATCATCAATAAAATACAATAAGTTAATAATCAACTTTAAAATCACACTTAAAAATTACACTAAAATACTCCAGGCACCATTATACATAGGCTACTTTAGATATTGATCAAAAACCTTCATAGGTCATAGCTGTGGGCAGAATGTAAAGCAGAGGGCAGTCATAGAAGAGGTGGTGATCTTAGATGGAATAAAAGGGGACACCCGCTGGTCCTCAACCAAAGGAACATCTCCGTTTTACCGGCCCTGTGGAACTGTAATAGGTCCTGCAGGGCCCAGATCTCCAGCGGGAGAGCGTTCCACTAGACTGGGGCCAAAGCAAAAAAAACCCTGGATGGATGTCCCTTGGGCCGGGAGCCACCAGGAGTTGTTTGTCTGCCGAGCTCTTCACAGATACTTACAATTCTTATGTTTAGAGGTTTTTGTTTTCCCCAAACACCCTAGCACACTTTCTTTTAGGATCCTCTTTCTCTTTTGAGTTTAAGAATGCTGGTACCCACTTTCTACTACCCCAAACCCCTTCTCTTCAAACACCAGTGATTTCCTTCAGTCTTTTTAAAACTGAATCTTAAGGACTCCAAAGGCAGTTTCCACCTTTATCCAACCAGAGATCTCTTCACTCTCCAGAGCTACCTCCCTGTTTGACTGGATAGGAAATTCTCCTCTCCTTAGAAGATCTATCCCCTTACTTTGGCCCAAATGGGAGTCTACACCTACTTCCCAAACTTCCTTGCCAACTTTTCCCCAGTTCTCCTGTCAGTGTTAAACTGCTCTCAGGGTTCTGTCTCTCAACTCTTCACACTCCATTCTTCTCAGCTAGGCTGAAAACCCTCCCAGCTCATGCTACCCATCAGGTTCCTTGGAGTAGCCTGTCACTCAAAGCTGTGAGGGATTAACCCTTAACAGTCTTTCAGTTGTTTATGCAGCACTTCCAGGCTTTTAAAAAGTGCAGTCCATCACAGACATATATGAGAGGGAAGAGGAAGGAATCTTTCCCAGGGTATTAAGGTTGTTCTTAGTATCCTGTTAAGAATGCCACTTGGGATCTAGGATAAGTACTTGTATGATTTTATCTTGTATAAGAAGTATTTGTCAGTAGAGTGGGTCTTTTTCTTGAAAATGTGTCTAAAAATGTATTCTAAAATTGTAGAAGTTAGTATTAATAAAAGACAGGGTGGGCAAAATGCAGAAATACAGGAATAAATCCAACAAATGTCATCATGATGAATGATTCTGGGGACTCAATAGGTCTCCAAGTTAAGTAAGCCTGTTATAAACTACACCCGCTGCTTCTTTTATAATCCTGATTTTGTCTTCACAGAGAGCTTTGAACAGAGCTCCTTTTCCCCTTTTAATTGATATGAGGTTTAGTTTCTTTGATCACTGTAACTGAAACTTCAGGCTCTATTTCAGGTTTATTCATTTTGCTAAAGGATAAGCCTTTATCTCCCCCTCCTCCAACCCCTGGTATCATGTAACCGAGAAATTGGTGGTATTAGAATCTTTAAAATGACCAGTAAAAACTGCTGACCTAACAACAATAAAAACATCATGCTGTGAAACTGATGCTCTTTCTGTTTCTTTATTGCTGGAAAGAGGGTTTTTCCCCTTAGCCATTAGACTTTATGCACTTTAGCACCAGCATAGATACAGAAGATATTTTTAATTAAAAGAAAAGCTGTCTGACATGAGACTATTTCAAACCATTATTAAAAGGAAGATAACTACTTAGAAAGAAAAGTAGTTAAATGGATGAGCAGGAAGTCAATAGCATATTCAGAGTTAACAGTAAACCATGTTGAGTTGCTATATGAATGACTCTCAGAGCATTATGCTATAGGGGTGTACAAAACAGAACAAAACAAATCAGCTGGAAATCCCCAGAAATCACTGTTTCATTGGTTAAACATCTTCCAGAATGGTGAACAAATCCAGGAAACAAAGTTATAACAATGTATTGTCGAAGGCTTTCACGGCCGGAGAACGATGGTTGTTGGGGGTTTTCCGGGCTGTATTGCCGTGGTCTTGGCATTGTAGTTCCTGACGTTTCGCCAGCTGCTGTGGCTGGCATCTTCAGAGGTGTAGCACCAAAAGACTTTTTGGTGCTACACCTCTGAAGATGCCAGCCACAGCAGCTGGCGAAACGTCAGGAACTACAATGCCAAGACCACGGCAATACAGCCCGGAAAACCCCCAACAACCAAAGTTATAACAGCCTACTCCCACCAAAAAGTTTCCATTTTTCATTTTAGCTTATACCTCACAGCAGCAGTGCTAGGCACTGGACTCACATGATTGCATCTTGTTTTCTTGAACAGCACATCAATCAGATTCCAATGAGAAAGAGTCCTTGTTAGTGCAAATGGGGAATAAGCACAGTGCACATGGGTACATCTTTTTTCCCATTGGCATTGTCTTTTCCCCTGCCAATTGGGTCTTTGTAAGGGGAGACCCCTTCCTGCCTATCAGTTTTGGAAATGTTTGGAAGGGAAAATGAGCAGTTCAAAAGACACTTCCCTGGGAGTAAGTACTATTGAATAACATGGAACTTACATCTGAGTAGACCTATTGAGGTGCATTTTGATTTGTTTTGCAGCACTATCTGGGCATTGGTCAGTTTCCCCTGCTCCCTTCAGGGCACTTGAACAGTTGGTCGCTGTGAGGAAAAGTGCTGCAGGGCAGGAGAAATGTTCTGTTCAATCAATCAAACTTGATAAAAGCCTCAAAACATTTCAATCATAGGCTACAATTCTAAAGACACTTTCTTGGGAGTAAGCACTATTGAATAACATGGGACTTACATCTGAGAAAACCTGTTTAGGATTGCTTCCCCTCCCCCATCTTGTGAGCCATTTGTCTACTCTGCCCTTTTAAAATCAATCCTGCCAGCCCACAGCAAAAGGAAAACTTTAGGGAAAAAACACAGGTCTTTTTAGGTGGTCGGGAGTGTGGTTCAGACAATCATGGTTTGCCTGCCTTCACTTGGGTGATGGAGAATGGTGGCAATTGATGTGAGAACACCACCTCATTATGAGAACAAAACTGCATAGCACAAGGAAATATGGCACCAACAGGCAACAGCAGGATTCAAAGGTAATAATTTATTAGCACTATAGGAAAAGAAAAAAAGTAAACATACAGCAGGATTTTTTTTTATTCTGCAACCTCTGCCCTGCTTTTCTTCAGGTAGCCATTCTCTTGCAATAGTATCTACTGACACTTGCCTTTTTTAGGTCCGATGTTATAATGAAACTGAGGAAAAAACTCAGGGGGTTGATTGCTTAGAGGGAGGACTGTGTTCTGTGTGATTTTGGTGCTTTTAAGTGCTTTAAGTAACCCAAAGATCCTGGAAGCCCTTATTGCAAAGAATGGGGATGAAACTCGTGGTAATGAAAAGAAAAACAAATGGGTTACATTTGAGCTGGCAATGCCCCCACCATCAAACAACAGTAATGATGCATAGTTGGTTTGGGACTCCTGGACGCAAAACTGAAACAGATTTTTTTTCAGTGCAGATTCCTAATATGCTCCTCTTCTCTCCCCCTCTTGTGTGTTGCCAGCTAATGAAAGACTATCACTTTTGTAGCAAACCATAGTTTGCTATTCTGTCTAGTTCATGAAATATGTTTCTCACTCATCTCTAAAAATGAGGTCACAGATCCAGGATTAATCCACAGATTGGAATCCTAATTTTCAGAAAGGAAAGGAATGTGTGTGTCTGAGGGCCAAGCTACAAGTGACGAATGACACTTGAACAGCAAGTGGATTGAGTGGAGGGCAAGTGAACAGGGAGAAATACGCGTGCTGTTCAAGTGTCATTCGTCACTTGTAGCTTGGCCCTCAGATGTAATTTTCTTAGCAAGTTATGCTAGAGTGGAGGAAACAAGGCAGATTGAGTGCAACAGCCTGCCCCCCTTTTTTTGGTTTTTTCCTCCCACCTGCATTCACTTTAGAAGTATATAAACCAATGGTCCCTAAATCATACATGGTTGTTGTTCCCCAGTGACCAAAGTTGCAAAGAATGCTTTTTTGTGACTTTGCAGTTCTGTGTTCCCAATCCCGAGCTGCCATCCCGGTATTTGTTTTACCTTCGGGAGACAAAAGGCAGGTGCACTTGACTCCCCTCCCCGCCCCCCCCCCCAAAAATCCTGAACCTATCCGGAGAGGGAGAAATCTTAAGTGTGGCCTCAGCTAATATTACTAGTTTACTCAAATAGAAGATATCCATTTAGAATCACAGAAGCCAGTGAGTGATCAGTCCACTGTTGGTTACACAAGGAACCCCCAGAGATTTCAACACTTTGCCAATTTAATAATTTATTTTAAATCTACCAGGTGATCTTAAATGTCAGCTAAATTTCTGTTCACATTTATAGCAAAGCACTCATTTAGATGGCCAGTCTAATTGATAGCTAGTTATCTTTATAAGGTGGGAATCCTGATGGTATACCATTGCCTGCTTTCTTATCCTATTACTCTCCATTGAAGCAGAGGCTTGGCACTACTTCTCTCTTTGAACGCTGGTCCTGGTTTCTTCAGAACTCACATTGGGCAGGGAGGGCTAAATCTCAAAAAGAAGGTGGGAGCACTTCCCAAGAAGACTAGAAATGATATAAATTTCACCCTCAAACTTTTTATAAATGTACATTTTTGCTTCACATTTATGTAGCTTTCTTTAATGTCTTTGACATTTAGGTGAACTAAATGATATTTTTAAGACAAATTACATCACATTATTTTAGCAGCTATAATTAAAAAAGAGATTTTGAGTGTTGACTTTTCTTGCCTTAATTATGTGCTACATATTTTAGAGAAAATGATGTCAGGTGTGTTTCTCATGACTTAGCTTTATGTTCCCTGTTTTTGCACCCATCTAGCTCAAATCTTGAATATTCAGACCCTTCAAGGTAAATCAAGAATGCTTCTCCAACTGCCAATTTTAAAGTAAAGTCAGCATCTATAGTTTGCCATAACCAAATTTCAGAGGCAGTCCTTGGGTTTCTCTTTAGGCTGATGGATGACTCTACTAACTACCTTGTAGACATCACACTGTCTTTCCATGTTATCTAACATCTGTAAAAATATGAGGATAAAAATATGAGGATTGCCCTGGGTGAAATACATGATGTATGAAAACAGCTACTTATCAGGAGTCAAGCAATTGTTCCTAAAATAAATATGGACCAAATCCTCAGGGCCGAGTGCTTAAAGATGCATGTGCAAGGCTTTTACAAAGACTTGTTTTGTTTTAAATGTAATACAAGTTTACATATGGTGTTGCTGATGAGAATTTACTTTGGATAACTCTTCCTCTCTGAGATGTTTGTGGTGCATCAGACACTGTGGAAACCATAAACAAATACAGATTTATCCGCATCCACAGGAGACAGATTGCCTGTAACACACAATTGGAAAGTATGAAAAGAATAAACATACAATGCCATTCCATGACATGAAAAAGATGGGAATGATATATTCTGTAGGAATTATATATTCTGTAGAGAGTTCTTTTTGAGGAGAATTTAGAAGAATCCTTAGTGTAGGATTAAATTAGGGATCAATGCAAAGCATGCCCCAGAAAGGAATGATCTACTTAATCCTTCCATTAAATAAGGTTCTTTGCCCATGCTAGGATACTGTATTTCTGTGTATGTATGTAATCAAGGAAAGAAGGATCTCCTATAGAAGCAGTAGAACATGTACAAAGAAAAGGGATGAGTACACCACAAAACTGGATCTTGCCAATACATTTTCAACAACATTACTTTTCAGTTTGTAATGTGTGAACCAATATTTATGAACAACCTGGAGCTAAAAACAAAGTTTTATTATGGCTGTGCATAATGAAAAAATAGCCAGAAATACACGCAGAAATCACTGGTTGGGCTAGTTAAAGTGACTTCTGGAACTGCAGAACAAATTTGGGGAAAGAGGCTGTAATGACCCTTCCCCCTGTCGAAAAGTTTGTGTATTTCATTTTCATTCTGATCATGTAGAGGCCATATAGGCAGGCCAGGCAGTGAGGAGACTGTCTAAAAGCATTTTCTTTTCCTTAACAGCTAGTCTGTCTGCACCAACTGGATCCAAGGGGGAGAGACTGATCTCCTAGTGTTGACTGTGTTGGAGGGAACGGGATGTGTGCAGTAAACATCAGTGCATTTTTTTTTCACTGTTCCTGGGCAATGGCATTGGCATCGAGTGGCATTGAGCAAAAAAGTTTACTTTGTGCCAGAGAGGGAAGCAGCAGATGGCACAGTGCCCAATGCAAGGAAAGACCAGCAATATCCATGTGGGTGTGCACACGTGGGTTTGAAGAGGTCTCCAGTTTCCAAGGCCCTGGTTGCCACAAAGGCTCATGTTATGCAGAATAGGGTGAAAATTGGAAAGAAAAAGCAATTAAAGGACAGTCGTGCTGAAGAGATCCCAGATATATGGAGCTGGTTCATGCCCATTCAGTGGGCTTCTGCTATTGCTGCTGTCCTTTGATTAGAGTCACCACTGTGAATAAACAAATTCTCCAAAGATAGCAGGTTGAGGAGCACTAGGGGGTATTTCATCTAAGCCAAAAAGCCTTCTGGCTTTTGTGGCTTTTCTGATTAAAACTTTTAACCCAGAATTAAATGACAGGGAAGTAGCAGACATGTGCATTGCACACTTGCACATGCATGCACTCCCAAACCTTTCCAGATCAGTATTCCATGTGGAAGGACCAATCTGGTCAGATTTTTTTATTTTCTGACACATGAACAGGACATTCTTGTCTTCCTATGATTTTTGCTTTTCCTTTTCATTCAATTATGGATGTGCGCTTCGGGTTCAGGATCCGTTTTTTTAACCTGGATCAGGCCTGATTCAGGATGTTTTGGCATTCTCGAATTGCCTCAGCATTTTTGAAGCAATTTGGGAATGTCAAAGCAAAGCTTACTGAAGTGCTTTGGAGTGCTTTGGTAAGCTTCAGATAGCATGGCAACACTTTTCCCCTTGCCATTCCTTAAGGAATGTTCCTTACCATTCCTTAAGGTACGGCAAGAGAAAAAAGTGCTGCTGGTGTTAGCGCCTTGTTTTGACTAATGAGAGGGAAGATGAGGGGGTTGGACTGACAGGCAGGAGGAGGAGGAGGGAGGGGTTGAGGGAAGGGAGGGGGCTGTGAGAGATTGGCCAGTCCTTGCAGCAGCAGCTCTCCTTCTCTGGGGATTCTCTGTAAAGAGGATGTGTTTTTTTAAATGCTGCAGGGGAAAACTAGGGGGTCTTTCTAGGTGGCTGGGGGTGGCATTTTGCAAGCAATTTGTAGGGGATCTACTCCTATCTGTCCTCTCAAGACCCCCCCCCCCAAGTTTCATGAAGATTGGAAGGTGCCCCTATCCACCTCCAATCTCCATTATTCCCTATGGGGAAAACTATGGGGACTTTCTAGGTGGCTGGGGGTGGCATTTTGTAAACAAAATGGACCTGGATCTGACTGAACCTGATGACTGCTGAACCTGACTAACTGCACCTGTATGTTTGAGAGTCACTAGACTCAAAGGGTTTTTTCTCTTTGGGGGGAGGAGGTTGTCTTGGTGAGTTGAGAGAAGAGAAAATTGTTATAAGTTTGCATTTTAAATTTTAAATGTTCTGTTTGATTTTTGATGCTTGCTTGCTGAATAGTTTTGCTATGTGTGGGTGCATTGTTTGGCTTTGTTTGGATTGGTTTGGGGATGTTGTGTGGGGTGTGTGTTTTACTTGGCTTTCACTTATTGTTAGTTTTCTGAGAGTCCTGAGAGTGTTTCTGAGCCTGAAGCCAGCGGGGTACCTCTTTTACAAATCTGCTCGGCAAATGTCACTCACGGCTGGGTGCTGTTAGTGTTAGGTTCTGTTCTGTGGTGTCTCCCCACTGGCAGAACTCAGTGCCTGACTGCAGTGAATGACACTGGTTCTTCTGGGCTAAGTCGCAAGAGTGTCCCTTGGTTCAGTTTGGTTTGGGTGGAATGGATGTGATTCTCTGGTTGTTCCCCTTGCATCAGTTTAGTTATGGGGGTGGGGCTTCAGTTTACTTCTAGTTGCAAGAGTTCCCTTGCTTCATATGGTGTTGTATATTTTGTATTGCTCTTTATTCCATGTTTGACTGTATGTTGTATTTTAATATTAATGTAATTGTAACATTAATATTGTTACCCACCCTGAGCCCACTTGTGGGGAGGGCATACAAGAAATAAAAATTGTTTAAATAAATTTTTTGTTGATGTGATTCTCTGATGTGAAGATTGGTCCTCATAGGGAACAATGGAGAGTGGCTGGCTATCCTGTTCTGGGGGTTTGGTGTGTGTTTGGTTCTGTTAGGCTTTCCCAGAGATGATCTTGCATTCAGAGATGTCTCAGCTGTAGCATCCTTGCCCTGTGCATAAGTGCCCCTGAGAAAGACAGTTTAAAAGTTCTCATCATAGAGAACAATAGGTTGTGGCTGGCCAGCCTGCTCTGGGAGTTCTGGGCTTTTGAGGGGGCTTCAGTTTGGCTTTGTTGGGCTGTATGGGATGTAGATGGTAAGTAGGAGTGTGCCTGTGGCCATGTCACAATCCATGTGTTTCTGCTGTGGGAGTCTGGTTTTCCACACAACAGAAACAAATGGGATGGCTCAAGTTACCTTCTTAGGAGGGGCATAAAATGGCCCCCAGAGTCCAATATCCCTGATACTTGGAGGTTCTTGAGAGGATAGGTAAGAGTAGGTCCCCAGCCAAGTTGGTGCATTTTTCTTGCAAAATGCCTACCCCAGCCTCCTAGAAAGCCCCACAAGTTTTTCCCATAGGGAATAATGGAGATTGGAGGTGGAGAGAGGCACCTTCTTTGGAGGGGCATAACATGGCCTGCCGAAGTCCAATCTTTCTTAAACTTGGGTGGTCATGATTGGAGCATGAGGAGAAGGTCCTCAGTAACTTTGGTATTATTAGGAAAGAAAATGCCCCCCAGGCCCCCGGGTAACTGGGAGCGGCATTTCCCATTGGAAACAATGGCCAATTCTTTCCTAATAATCCCAAAGCAGTTTAAATACCCAAAGCTGAAGCGGCTTGTCACTTCGGGTTTTGGGTTTTCCCGAATTTTTTCCCTGCTTCAGTAAACCCAAAGTGGGAAACCCAAATATGTGTCATGGTGCACACCCCTACATTCAACTCTAGTTTAATGGTTTTAGTCGGAAAGATAAACTGGCAGCCAGCAACCTGTCCAGTCTCCCAATTTGTTCTAGGAAAAAATAGAGGGAAAAGAGAACCATTCTCCCTCTACTTTCCTTCCTGTGAAAGAAAAAACAATATCTAACCCCACCTTTCTGTGCACGTTTGTGCACAATGCAAGTACAGGCTGGCAGCTGGTGGATCTGGGCAGCTGCAAAACAGATTAAGGTGAGGAGGATTTGCTACTCATCATGATAATGAGACTAGAAGACACGGGAACATGGCATAACAGCAGGACTCAAAATAATAGTTGATTGGCTTTGCCAGTAAAGCATGTATATATATATTCTCTGTGTTGCACCAGTTGGCAATGGAGCACTCTCCTGCTTGCATGCCATGCCAGCACATTGTTCTGGGATCAGTTTGCCAGTAAGTTTTTCCCCATTGTGTGTGCCCACCAAAACACACCTTTCTTTTGGATCCATGGTTCTGTGAATTTTCATGTGCTTAGGGAGAAACTCATTGGAGTGACGGATTTTTGGACAATGAGGTTTTTGGTTAAGTGTAAATAGAACCTTGCTTCCCACCCATCACCCACCCTGAAAAAAACAGTGCTCATGTAAAATGCACAGCTGTCCAATACTTGCCTTGATACGAGCCTTTCCCAAGCATTCCTCGGGGTACATAAAGACATAACCACACTGTTGCACACTCTCAAACATGGTGAGTCAATTAACAACCTTATAAACTTATCAACAATAGATTGTATTGCAGATAGAAGGCTATTGTGTATGGACTTATTTTTAGATATTTGGAAATCTTTTATAGATATCAATGTATTGATTTGCCAGTAGTGTTTTTGTAGCCAGTACTGTTTTCTCCCCCCGCTTTTCTTCAGCTTGCTTTTCTTTTCTTTTCTTTTTTTTTTGGACTAGTAAAAAGTTTTAAAAATGGGTTAAGGGAGGACAGTGGATGAGGGAGAGTGAGACGATTGCCTTAAAAGAGCTCCCCCGCCCAGGTTTCACAGTCCTTCACTAGTCCCAGATGAGTGGCTGGGGGTGGTGGTGGTGTTGCGATGCTCATTCGGGGGTCTTTCTCCTTCAGGCCACTCCTCACCCCAACAATCTCTGCCATTGATTGTGTGGGCCTGATATTGAATGCTGAAGAGTGTTTGGCTATCTGTCTGGTGCACTGGCCACCTAGCACACCAGCAGCTATCCTGCTGAGCCTGCTGGAGGTGGTGGCGGGCTGGACCTTGGAGTATCCCAAGCTTCTGGTTCTGGGGGATTTTAGTGTCCATGCTGACAATGCTACCTCCTCACAGGTTGTGGACCAAGTGTCTTCCATGGCAACACTAGGACTCTGTTTGTATCAGCTCCCAAGCATCAAGCAGGACACACGCTAGATTTGATCTTTGGAATGGGGATACAGGTGGATCTGGATATAATTAAAGCATCATAGGCTTTCATAAGCATCTTATAAGATAGTCAGATCACTTCATCCTGAAAGTTTTTCTAGGCACCATCAGCCCCCCACCCTTGCATAGCCAGCAAGTGGATTTACACTCACCCCAGAGTTTGATGGATCCAATTGGTTTCCAGACTGCTCTGCAGGATCCAATGCCCCTTGGTGGTTCATTAGATGCGGTAGTGGAGGACTGGCATGCCCACCTCTCTGCAGCCATCAACAAAATCACTCCCTGTCACCATCTCCGCCCCTACACCAAGCTGGCCACTTGGTACACTGAGGAGTTGTGTCAGATGAAGCAGGAGCTGAGATGGTTTGAGCGAGTGTGGAGGCAGGATCGAGATGAAGAGGCAAGAACATCTTATAAGATGCTTATGAAAGCCTATGAGGTGATAGTGAAGGCAATGAAGAAGGAATTCTACACTGTCTCCATTGCATCTGCGAGCTCACACCCAGCACAATTGTTTAAAATAGTTTGGTCATTAGTCTCCCTGTCAAATTGTTAATTCAGGAATCAGCTGTGAGGCTTTTGGGAGTTATTTCACAGGCAAAATCTTGTCTCTCCACCATGCCCTGCCAGCCATGGCTGATACAGTGAGGCAACTGGATGCCCCTTGGCTGTCTTCTGGATCTGTATTAGATCATTTTAGTCTTCTCTCTCAGGATGAGGTTGACATGATTCTGTGGGGATTGAGGCCTACCACCTGTCCCTTCAGCCCCTGCCAGTCATGGCTGGTGTAGGCTAGTACTGATGGGCTGTAGAGTTGCATGGAGGCCCTTGTTAATCTCTCCTTAAACTCTGGGATTTTTCCTAGAGTGTTGAAGGAGGCGGTGGTGCAGCCTCTCTAAAAGAAACCATCTTTGGACCCCACCAACCCATCCAGTTACTGCCCAGTTTCAAATCTCCCATTTCTGGGTAAGGTGATTGAGAGGGCAGTGGTGAAACAACTGCAGGAGTTCCTGGACAACACTTCTGTCCTGGATCCATTCCAGTCCAGCTTCTGTCTTGGCCATGAGGCGGAGATGGCATTGGTCATCTTCACAGACAATCTCCACAGATAGCTGGATCAAGGTGAGTCAGTGCTGCTAGTGCTGTTAGATCTCATGGCAGTATTCAATATAGTTGACTACAATCTGTTGACCCTCTGCCTTGCTGATGTGGAGATCCATGGGACTGTCTTACAATGGCTGATCTCCTTCCTCCATGGTTGGGGACAGAGGATGGCACTTAGGGAGGAGATGTTGCCTCACCACCCTTTGGTGTGTGGCATACTTCAAGGGGCAATACTCTTCCCAATGTTGTTTAACACCTATATGACCCCCTCTCCCAGTTGGTGTGGCGTTTCGGGTTGGGTTGTCATCAGTATGCTGATGGCACCCATCTTTATTTGTTGATAGATGGCTGACCACCCCAGATAATTTAGCCAGGGTCTTGGAGGCTGTTACTGGATGTTTAAGGCAGAGTTGAGTGAAACTGAATCCTACTAAGATGGAGGTCCTGCACCTGGGCCACAGGTTATCATGTTCTGGAATCCAGCTCCCAGCCCTTGATGCAGCATCGCTTGCACCTGTCCCTGTGGTGAAAAGCTTGGGTGTTGTCCTGGATGCCTCCTTATCTATGGAGGCCCAGGTCACAGTGGTTGCCAGATCAGCATTTTTCCATCTCCACCAAGTTTGGCAATTTCCCCTTCCTCTCAACCCATTACCTAGCTACAGTGATCCATGCAACAGCTGTCTCCAGGTTGGAAGACAGAAATATATTTCTTCAAACAATCTTTTTTAGAGATACTTTATAAAATGGTGGCAGTATATTGATATCTTTGTGTTATGGAAATAAACTTTAGACCAATTGCATACTTTTCACAATTGTCTTTATAATAGAGATACAAATCTAAAATTTGAAATATGTGTAAGTAACAAACAGATAATTTTTTTGGATATCATGGTTCTAAGGGGAACAACCAAATATTCACAAATCTGGACAAAAAGGCCTACTAACAAATATTCTTTCCTCAGATATGACAGTCACCACCCACCACATGTGAGAAATAATTTACTGTTTGGTCAATTTCTCAGAACCAGGAGGAATTGTATTAGGATACAGGATTTTCAAAATGAGGCTTCAGTTTTACAGCAAAACCTGACAAACAAAGGATACTCACAGCATGTTTTGCAAACATCTCCCACCAAGGCCATTGCCAAAGATAGAAGTGAGATATTAAAGAGCAAGAAAAAACATGATGTCGGAAGTCTTTTATGTAGCCTAACCTATAATTCTGTAAGCTTTAAAAAAGAGCATCTACAAAAATTGGAACATATTAGATGACATACCTATGTGTCATAAAAAAACAATTGTTGCTTACAAGAAAACAGCTAGCTTGAAAGATCTCTTAGTACATAGCAACACCCATCAGAGAAAGAGTTTACAATCTGTGTTACCACGATCTATCCCTTGAATTGGTGATTTCCCCTTTGGGCATTGTATGTTTACTTGACAGTCTTCACTCTTTCACACTGAGTCAGCTGGATCAAGTGTGTGGTAGATACTTTAGGAAATATATTACAATACCATCAATTGTACTCACTACTCTTTTAAACAGCTCCTCATTCTCTGTAAAAGATTAAGAAAATGTAAATCATGGATGAATTTTGTTTACAAACTGCCATGACTATTTTTTCATAGATTCAACCATGACTTTCCAAGCTTCTGTTAAACAAGCTAACATTTGTCTTGCTTTCACTCATTCAGGCCTTCACAGCTCATTCACTCTTAATGCAAATATGGAACATAAAGTTGGACATTGCTGCTGAGTCAGTGTTGACAAAGGTCCATCAATTGTTCATATCTGCAAATCGAAATGGCAGGTGATTTTTTACTGTTGCAGTAGGGACAGTAAACACATTGAGTAAGTGCTGTGACCTCTATACTTGTATGAAAGTCAGCATTTAATTTTTCCTATTCAGCTGTTCTAAGAACGTATTAGTCAACAAATGTGTAAAGAAAAATCAAGTGTGCACAGATTGTACATAACTTGTGTCAATGAGGTGGAATTGTTATATCTCAGCTCTTATACTATTTTCTATTTTTCCCCTTTTGAATAGAATAGTAAGCCTACCAGAAAATATATAATACAGGCAAAGATGCCATCCTCCCAGTTGGGGTGGGGCATCCTCCACACTGAGCTCCTCTTGCCTGCCACTATTCCAAGCAGCAATGTTTTTTTTTTTTTTAATGGCAGCATCATGAGTGCTATTACATCATTTTCAGGGCAAATCTGGAAGTGATGGCCAGTAGCTCTGGGAATCACTGGAATTTCTATGGTAAATCCATAGATCTTCTGGTAATTCCTAAAGCTACCTGACATAACTTCTGGGTTTTCCCTGCAAGTGATGTCATCATGCCAGCAACACTGCCCCAAACCATGTCTCCTCCCCCAAACTGCCCACCAGCTGTCAGGCTCAACCTGGTAACCCTAAAAACAGAGGTATTTCCAAATTTTACCTAAGTAAAATAAATTACTTGTTTCTTCATTGTTTCTCATGCCTTGAGTTTTTCTTCAGGTAAACTCTCACATAGTACAGTCCATCTATCTGGTATGAATAAATTAAGACTTTTGATTTTTCATATGTTCTTGGAAGCTTCAGTAGGCCAATGTGGTGGTGGTAGTTAACTATTATCTAAATTGCATTTATGCTGGAGTATGGTGAGCCTTTAACAAACATTTTTATTCCACTCTAGTTAGTTTGCAAAGTCATAGCTTAGATCCTATGGAACAATTCCACTGAGAAAAGGATTTTTATCAGAATTTCCTTGCCTTCTCCCTCCTGTTACAGACCATAATGATGCTCCAATACTTCTCCTGGGGAACAGGTGACCCTCAGGAATAGCATGATTTAAAAATCTCCTTTCCATTCACCAAAATCCAACTCCATGTTTCTCTGTCTAAGTATATAGATGCCTATATTGTTTGAGGGTGAGCTGGTTTGAATGCCTGTGTAACTAACATGAGCTACCCACTTGACTCTTATATATAGTAACTAGATGGAGTCCCATAAGGAATCAAAAGAGGATGAAATGATTTGGATATCTTTGCTGTCTGTTACATCTTGCTTTTCAGATAACAGTTCCTTAAAGTAGGTCTCAGAAATGAAAATTCTGCTCTCAGGCTTAAAAAGACAGAATTCTCAATGGAAGCTGAAAGAAGAAAAGGGAGTTTAATTGAACAATATCAATATAAAATTAGAATCAAATAAGGATTTATGCATATTTGGTGTGATCTTTTGCGGGGACAGCCTGATACGGCCAGGGTCTCTGCACAGGAAATAACACACTTACACTTTGTTGGTGGAAAAACAGGTCACAACTTTATTGGTTACAGAAAACAAGAGCTATGGCTGTGTAAGGCTTGGATCCCAGCATCGGCTGACCCGCCTGCCAGACGATGACCCCTCACCCCTTCAGCCCGCCTGCCGAAAGGGGAAATCGCAGGATGACAGTTGATGGAGCCACACTGGGTGGTAGCCTCTGCGTGGTTCCCCTGTCACCTGGATGCAGACCTGCACTGTCAGCCCCCAAGCTGTGCTTGCCAGTGCCATGCCTGTTCCAAGATCCCCTATGGGGATCCCCGTCTATGTGGAAACAGTGCACACAGGCCCTGTTTCCCCTTTAGGGATCGGTGCACAACACCCAAACCACCAACTTAAAGTTGTGACAGAGCAACTCAGCCCAAAACTGCAGTATTAAACTTTCAGACAACTTTCCATAATGTAAATGTAAATATACATACAAAAAGTTAACAGACCCTAACCTAACAGTTCACAATTAACATGAGATCAAAAGTGTAACCCCCCCCCCCAAAACGCTAGCCCAATAACATGAACAAACGGGGAAGGTGGGCGGGGATAGCTGTTCCAGAGCTGACTTCCAGGAGTCGGGCCGTCCCAGCCCTATATAGAGGGAGAGCGGGCCTGAGAGAAAACCTCTCCCTTCAGGTCGGGCAACAGCTGTCCCTCTCTCCTCTCCAGCCAGCCGCCCTTGATTGGCCGTCTTGGGTGTTTAAACTGTGCAGCGTGGCTTGAAGCCCTGCACGCCCTGTTGGGCTGTGCCAGCTGGGAGACGCTGTCCTGCTCCGCTCCCCTGCCTCACGAGCCCGCAAATGCTGGCCCCAGTAAGTTCAGGGCCAGGGGCTTCCTGTTATGTTGTTTTGTGGTTTGATAGTTATTCTGCAACATAGTGTGACAAATTCATTGTGGTAACAAAATACACAGCCCCTCCCCCCCTTCATGTTTTCTGTTTCAGGTCATTTCTATAATGCTTGCTTAGTTTCAGTACTAGCTTTTAGCTTTAAGATGGGACCTATATTTTAACGTGGATTTATATTTATTTTTATTATAGACTGATCAGTCTTGTGACTTCAGAATGGGCAATGTCAGCTTCAATTTGTCTCGCGTCGCCAATCAGTTGCTCCACTATGTTTCCCTGGTCACCCCAGGGGGGGACTCCCCTACAAGATTCCCTCAGCCTCAAACACTGACGAGAGCATGGTTGCCTGCCCTTGGGCCTGCTGGGCTCTCTGGCACCATCTTGGCCCCATCCTGCATCATGGCTGCCCTCCACGCCAGTGCCAGCATTGTCCCTGGAGTGTTCCAGGGCTGTGGCAGCCACCACAGTGTCTTCAGGCCATCCACTGGACTCTCCAATGAGCACCAGACTGGCATCTGCTTTGCTGGGCCATGCTTCAATGCTCCCTGTGCCCACTCATCGTCCCACTGTGGGGTCGCCGCCGCCACCTGCTTCGTTGGTGACTCTGGCTGCCTCATGTCTGCTGCTGCTGCCTAGAGTCAGGCGCTCTCTTCCCAGCTCAGCTCTGCTCCAGATGAGGTGGAGGGGAGGCCCAGGAGGGAAGTTGGCAGCTAGGGAAGTCCGACACAAGCCATCGTGTTGGACAGGCAGGAAAAATGAATACATATTAAACAGTAATTCTTGCTTTTGTGAATTTTCTGCTAAGTTTCACATCACTATGGTATATTACATAAAAGTAGTAGTATTGGTGTTTTTCAAATCTTCTGAAAATATAAGAGTTGAAATAATACCATCAGGTATTGGCATGTATAACCTATTTGGTTCAATGTGAGGCTTTCAGTTTGCTCATATTCTTTCAAAAAGGAGAGGAGATAAGTGGAAAACAACAAAGATACAGTACCACCTATTGTTTTCTCTTTCTAATCCCTGGAGGGGTGGGGAATGTGATTTTAATTATCTGTTTTTACTAGAAGTGCAGTTCTACCAACGGTTAGATGGGTTATAAGTCTTCTTTTAAGAAGAGGTAGGTGTCCTATGCATTTAAAGGATTTTTACCACTTCCTTCCCTTAGGACTTAGATTTAATTATGTAGGAGTTCGATAATAAATTTGAGAGAAATATTTATACTGGCCAAAGCTTTAAGTTCCCCAGATTTTCATATAACTCTCTGTGTCTGGCATTCCTCCTCAGTGAATACCAATTTCTAATTAAATGTTAAGGGATCTCAAGATAGCCAGAGAGATTTTGTTCTTCAGCTGCATGGAATTTAAGAGGAACAAACCTATCACACACAGCAATAAACTTTGTATTATAATGCTGTGTTTATTTCCACTGGGATATTCTTGATTCCTGTACAGAGCAGTGAATGTGTCTCAGGGTAGGCCATATGTCTTGCTGAACTTCCTTTAAGGAAGCCTCAAGAGCAGTAATAACACTCAACTGTTATGCTTCACTTGCCATAAATATTATTGCAGCTTAATCAGGATCCAATTGCAAATTGAATTAAAGAAGACCTGCTGCTTCCAAAGAGGTCAACTGATAGTGATTTAAAAATCTACAAACTGTCTGAAAAATATGTTGGTAGTAGTAATTATAATGCTCATATATAAACTTATTGGGCAACCATACAGCGACAGCATGAAAGTGTGCCTTATGCTGTTAGGGGTATCAGGTTACAACCTCCCATTCCAGTGTTCTGGGCTTCCACAGCTGTTTGATGGAGTAGTGAGAGCATAAATCAGGGGGAAACCGAGCAGAGGACAAGTACGAATACAGCTGTTCTTACAGTGAAATCCTAATCAGAATTACTCCAGTCTAAGCCCATTGATTTCAATGGACTTAGACTGGCATAACTCGGTTTAGGATGACTCAACTGGATTAAAGCCAAAGGAATATTCAGTTGTTTATATGAACAGATGCAAGAGGAAAGTCCAAAGCTGTATGACACTTATAATAGGAACATAGTTCTGAATCCAGACAAGACAGAAATGATGCTGGTTGGAAAAGCAGAGAATTTGAAGGACATTGTGCTTCTTCTGACCTTTGATGGGGTTCAGCTGATCTTGGCTTACTCAGTTAAGACCCTTGGGGTTATACTAGATCCAGCACTTCTGCTAGAGAAGCAAGAAAATTCTGCTACAAAAAAGGCCTTCTCCCAACAGACTTGCCTGGAAGATGTTCCCCTACCTTTACATGGCTGATCTGGAAACATGGGTTTGTGCTACAGTAACATCAAGACTAGACAACTGTAACACACTCTACATAGGTCTCCCTTCAACTGCAGCTCATTTACTTTCAGGAGCTAGATGGAGCATGTGTATCACTCCCATTATGCAGTCACTCCATTGGTTACTTATCAGTTACTGGGCTCACTTCAAGGTCATGACTATCACATGCCGATGGCCCTTCATAGCTGCAGGATTGACTCTCTTCTTACGTTCTGCCATGGTAGCTTCACTCATCTGAACAGGGCCTTCTGCAGATATTACCCTGCAGTTTGGCAAAATCAACAGCTACCAGTACATGTACTTTCTCTGTGGTAGCCCCCACCTTATAGAATGGCCTACCTATGGAGGCCAGGAAAGCTCCTACTCCTGGCCATCTGCAAGCTATGAAAAACTGAATTATTCAGGAAGGCTTTCTACTCAGATTACAGGGCTCGACAACTACCGGAAAGCCCGATTACACTAAGGGAAGCTCAAGATGCAATCCAAAGATTAAATAATAACAAAAGCAGCAGGTCCAGACGGTTTCCCATCAGAATTCTACAAGACATTTAAAGCAACCATTATTCAACTATTAACAAATGCATGCAACAAGAGAAGCTCGTCAACTCATCGGCAGGCTGTTTTGTTGCTGAGGTGCAGGATCTTTTGGAGGTGTGGTTAAACCATGTATGGGAGGAGCACCCATCCTACTCCATTCCAGGCTGTGTGGTCAGCACCATTCCTCCTTGGAGCACTGGCAGGAGCAGCACGTTCCCCTCCCACCCTCCACTTCATGGACAGCAAGGGGGACTGTCACAACTTGATGGGTTTGGCAGGTTTGAGGCATTGGGCTGGATCTCAACAGGGTGAGTGAGCCATTCGGACTGCTCACTCCGACGGATTGGGAAGCAACAGTTGCCTGGCATGGCTGGCAACCATTCAACACTTGCTGTGGTATGCCAGCATGGGGTTCGCGGGATATGAATTGGTCAGCAGGCAGGCTCTCTGATGCCAAATGCACTGAGAGGGAAAACCCCACGGGTAACTAACAAAACTTACGGTTCACACCAATTGTTTAATCAAGTGAAAAGTTCTTTAAAGTGCAAGTGCAAGTGCTACTATAACCATTCAATAAATACTTTACAATTCATTCTCATCCAACTACGAAACAACACTTAATATGCAATAGTTGGATGAGAATGAATTGTAAAGTATTTATTGAATGGTTATAGTAGCACTTGCACTTGCACTTTAAAGAACTTTTCACTTGATTAAACAATTGGTGTGAACCGTAAGTTTTGTTAGTTACCCGTGGGGTTTTCCCTCTCAGTGCATTTTGCATAGTGATTACGGGTACAGCCATTACTGCCAGTATCTTAGGCTCTCTGATGCCAGCAGGGATCTGTGGCCAGATGCCTGGCCGATGCTCCATTCAGCTGTAATCAATAAAGTTGTGGCCATTTTCCAACCCAAACAGATGTCTTGTGTGGTTATTAGCCAGAATGCAGACTGACATCTCAGGTTGACAGCCCCCCTCATGGAGTAATGCTAAAATAATAGTAATACACAAACCAGGAAAAAAAATCTAAAAACCCAGCCTCGTACCACCCAATATCCATACTAAATCAGGACGACAAAATCTTTACCTCAATCATAATGCAACAAATTAATCCATTCAAAGGACAATACTTCCATCAAGATCAATCTGGATTCATCCCAGGAAGAGACATTGTAGAAAATATCTATAAAACATTAAACGTTCTAGCTACCTGCAAACAACAACAGGCAGAAGCTATTCTCCTCTCCCTTGATATTGAAAAAGCCTTTGACTCTCTGGAAACAACTTACCTACAAGACATGGATGCAGAGGAGTTAGCCGTGTTAGTCTGTGGTAGCAAAATCAAAAAGAGTCCAGTAGCACCAGATGATCATGCATCTGACGAAGAGAACTTGGTTCTCGAAAGCTTATGCTACAATAAAATTGGTTAGTCTTAAAGGTGCTACTGGACTCTTTTTGATTTTGCTACCTACAAGACAGGTCAAGTCGGGGTCCAGGAGTAGTAGTAACCCCAGGACATGACCTGTACCACTGGTTAGGCCCTTGCCAGGGTTTTAGTTGTTGCAGTTCATGTTGTTGCCAAAATAAAAAGTGTCCCTTTATTACCCAAGCCAGTCTGCCTCTTTATTCCAACTGGGGATGGGGGGGGGGGGGCGGCGGCAGCGGCAAATCATTTGCTTCTCCTTGACACCTCTCCTTCTGTTTGGGGAGACTTGTGATAAATAATTCTGGGTTGTTCTGGCCTTTTGGTTCCACAATAAAACAAGAGACGTGAGACAAGAGATATGTGCCAAAGCAATCACCTTGTCATGGCCGGCTAGGATGCAGGCTTGATTTTTGGAGGGGACTCTCCACCCCCTTAGGGAAAGAGAGGGTACAAAAAGTGCCTGCATCTATTTAGCTGGGTGGCTCTAGTGAATTCCTTGGATAGTGAACAGAGGGTCAGGTATTCCAGGCTTACTTCTCCCCTAAACATTGAGGCAAACAAGCAGAAAATGACTAAGGTACACTGTGGTAATCCTTGAAGTGACAGACAACAGCAACTGCTTTTATTTGTGTGTGTGTGTGTGTGTGTGTAGCTGCAAAACTTTGGTGCAAAATCTATTTTCTTTAACTTCAGTGCTCTTTATATCCCATAGTCTTTAGTAGATCAATCTGTTCTCACCCGTTTGCATGCTGCTTGGTCATGTACCAGAACCCTGCAGACACTTATAGGCTAACCAGCTTCCCCAATGGCTTACGGACTGAAAGCTTGTTTAAGTTAATGTGGTGATGGTCTACCTAGGTGAAAGTGGGGGATCAGAGGGAGGCAAAAACACAGAACCCTCCTTGGATTCATAACAACTGCCTACAGTTTGCAAGACTTGAGCAAGGCTATTAATGATAGGATGTTTTGGAGGTCATTAATGCATTGGATCACTATAAGCTGGAAGTGACTTGACAGCACATAACACATACACATACAAATAAATTAATTTTCTTCTTTTCAGCCAGAGAATACTTAAGAAGGAAAAGTGGCCTGGATCACAGCAGTTTTACCATGAAATTAGAAGAAATCAGCTGAACTAATAATAATTTTTTTAAAAAAAACTTTTCCAAGACAAACTTGCCGTTTAGAAAGGGAATTCTTTTCGAAGCCTGGTATAAGGTATCAGGACATCATTGTGTAAATGCTTGATTTGCATACATGTCAGAGAAGAAACTACTCAAGATCAAAGCAAAGCATGTACCTAGCCTGAAGCAGAAAATAATTTACTAAAACTGTTAGCCCTCCCTCTGGAAAAAAAATCAGCTTTCAAAAATAGAAAGTAGTATGACAGCTGTCTCTGTGTATAAAACCCAAGACAGCCCACCCACCACAGCTTCAAAACTCTCGTTCCCAAAAAGTTATTTAAAGAAAACAGACAGATTTGAAAATACTTAACACATTCAAGATTGCTGTGCAACTCTGGTGCTCTTGGCATAATCAACGGGAAACTAAAAAGGTATTTATGAATCACACAGCACACATGGTGATTCTCAGCTCAGATAAATGCTAGAATAAGGCTCAGTGAAGTTGCTTCAGATTAGTAAGAGGAGAGGATTTAAGAGATAATATGAAAAAGATTTGACTCAGAAGCAGGCATGAGGCACTCTTGCAATGAAGTGGCAGAGCTCTGTGAATCATGGTGTTCAGAAATTGGGGGTGCTTGCTCCTGGTGTTAATAAGGCATGACTCAACATTGACTGTGGCCAGTCTGAATCAGCACTGGCTCAGTAACTGGCAAGGAAGTTATTTTTTTCCAGTTCTTTCTGTGTGTCATTATAGTTTGACAGAGTGTCTTGATGAAGACAAAGTCAAATGGGGGGGGGGGGATGAAGCAACAGTGATCAAATACTTGCAGCACAACTTGTAAATGATTTAATACTCCCCATTAATTTTTAAAAAGTCAAACTGTTGATACGCTAACTTAAGAAGGTTTTAAAAGGAGGAAAGTTTTCACATCCTACCCTCAATTAACCTTGGTGACTGAAACAGGTTATCAGAGTTAAAGGTCAGATACAGAACAGACATAGCTGAGAGTGCTCAAACAGACTGTCCAACAGCTAGAAAGCCAATAGTATTCCTCCCTACATATAACTCACTCTTTTGTGATAGCTGGAATTCTCATAAATGGTACCATTACCCACCTACTGCATATGACAATTGAGTTCTATTGATTTCTCATAAATTATTTTCTTTTCTATTCAGCAGAGAGGGAAAAATGCTAATGATACAACTTGACTAGCTTGTTTGCTGTTATCAGAGTTATTTTATTCATTATTTTCTCTATTTGTCCTCATAAAAGATAAATTGATAATGACACACAAGTCATTCCGTTCTGTAACATCTTCATTCAGAAATGAATTTCCTGAGTAATTCTAGAAATGAATTCTGAGTAACTCTAGAATAGAGATCTTAATGGAGTTGTATGAATCCCAGTGGGAGGTGGGGACCCAGTGCTTACCTTCTCAGCACTTGGACAATCACAAAGTGCACTTGTGGCCACGCACTGGCACAATGACATCACTTCTGGGGAAATGACATCCTTGCGGAGAGCTGGAGAGTGCATGTACACTTTACTGAGGGCTGATTTGGGCCCCAAACAGGCCAAATTGGCATGCTGCAAAATGCGAGAATGCTCTTGGGGCAGTGCAATGACATCATTGATGTTGTTGCACTGGCCCCAGGAGCATGCCAAGGAAGCCTGTTTCCCACCTTTCCCCCTGTGGCCAGATAAGCAGTGGCAGAAGGCAAAAGGTGGGAGTGGGAAATCCCTCACCCTCACCAGGGGAATGGGATCCCTACCTAGCACCTTAAAAGGGTCCAAAATAATTTGGATAAAAGACTACATATTCAACTAGTCATTCAAATCACTTGGTTGTATAATGTCCAAAGTATATATCCAAGAGGCATCCCTCTGAAGCAAGACGCAATTAATCACAGTGTATATATTTAAAATTATGTAGCTTTTCAGTAACAGAAATAGAGATAAACAAGGTATTTGGGAACTAAAGGGCCATTTATTTGGCAATGACATTAACATTCAACATTAATTCAAAAATCCGCCCTGAGCCTGCTGGTGTGAGGAGGGTGGAATATAAATCAAATATAAATAAATAAAACATGGCAAGGGCCTAACTAGTGGTAGTGGTCAGGCCCTGGGGTGACCCTTGGACCTCCATCCTGACCTGTCTAGGTGAGCCCCACTGCCCTGGGCATGAGTCATCCATATACATGGCTAGGACCCGTCTGGCCAGGCAAAACGGGTTCCCCCTACATGCTCTTACTACCCCCAGCTGTCAGACACGAGAGAAGGACTTGTGCAGGGGGTCCCATCCAGCAGTCTGCCCTCTCAGCTGGCAGCCATCAAATATGCCAGCTGATTCAGACAGTCCCTAATTCCCCCAATAATGGGAATGTGCCAAGGGTGCTCATTGACCCGCTCACTTAACTCATATTCTGTTCTGACAGTGACAAACTATTTAAGGCTCCACCATAATCCAATTACCATAATCCATGTAAACAGTACAAGGTAGGTGAAAAACACCTCTCCCCGTTGACCAATTAGGATAAGGAGAAAAAATCCCTACCTGGCCCTGATAATCAGTGACCAGCTAAACCTGTACTGCTACAGGGCAGGTGGGTGGACCAAGGACAAGGCATCTGTGGAGCCTGAGGGATGGAGCTGCCTTTGAAGGCCTCTAGCTCTGCCCCTGGCTCAGAGGCCCTGATGGTCAGAAAGAGACCTTCTGCCTCTATCTCTACCAGGCTGGCAAAGGACGGCCTTCATCCTAAGCAGCTGATGCCACAGGCTGGGAGGGGCTAGAAGAACTGGTAGGACTGTGATTCTCCCCCCCCCCAAAAAAAGACACAAATGGTGCTTCTATAGATTTGTTATTGAACTTACTCTGATATTCTATAATTTTAGGTCCCACCAGAGGTAGGGGGTGGGGCTGCTGTACTCATGTCCACTCTGCCTGCTCAATCAGTCAATGGGTAGATAGGTCAGCTGTACAGGACTCAAGTAACACATGTATTATGTAATCTACCTATGGATTTGATGAATGGTCACATTGCTCTAGTAAGAAAAAATGCTTTGAATATTGTTTGAGGGCACTTTCAAACCTTTCCCCTCACTATTGTAACATCAAACATGACCTGCTCCATGAAAATGGTAATATATTTATTTATTTATTTGGCAAGAGTTGATTGCCACTGGTGAAGCACAGTGGTTTATTGGTGACTAGCAACAAAGCCCATTGTGTTTAACAATACAACGGGCTCTACTGGAGCCTTGTGAGGGCATGTGCCACCTCATGAGCCCTGCACCAACCTGATTTGGCCTCAAACTGGTTGAAATCAGACCGTTGCAGAGTGCAGGAGCACTCCAGGGCCATTGCACCACACTGGCAGTGTTCCTGCACTTGGCAGTGGCCCAATTCAGCCTCAAGTGGGAGGAAATTGGACTGGTGCAGAGCACAGGAGCATGCCATGGCCCATTATGACACCCAGGCCTGCTCAGGGGCATGCTGAGAGCTGAGTTAGTGAAGGGAGCCTCCCTGGTGCCTTGGCGGCCACAGTAATGCAACCCTCCGGAAGCCCCAAAAAGACTGCTGCAGCAATGGAGAATGCTGGCACTAGAGCACAGGCCTCCCCTTGGGAGGGGCGCACCAGCCCTCCCTGCTGCCTCCAAAGCAAGCTGTATTGGCAACGATTCTTTATCCTTTTGCAGGCCTGAGTGTGCCTGCACTGAGATAAAAAGTGAGTCAGTGCCAATACGGCTTGCTTTTATATAGTAGGATATTCTTCCTAGATATTTGATGTAGTAATGATTAGTTTTTTAATTGTCCTGATTAGTGGCTTGGCTTGCAGGTATCCAGCATGCTGTATCAGTGTGCTGATCATGTGCCATGACATCAGTGTCCTGTCCAAAACAGGTACCTTGATGCACCATATACCAGAGGACTCAAAATGAAGCTTTTGTGTGTATTTGTATTTGTGTGTAGCTTTTTGTTACTTTTTTCACTGAAGCCAAGTACCTCCAACATATTGGAGGCTTGTTATTACACACAATAAAAATCTACAACCATATGCCAATCAATAATCAGGCACTTAGATTAACAGCTTTATAACAAACCAGTATCTTCATATATCTTCTACAGGGTCAGTTCTAGGGTTAAGAGATACTTGGGAAGATCCTCCCAATAGGAACACTCTCCCGGTGTCAGTGTCCCAAGAAGGCTGGTTGGAAAATGCATATGTAACCTCTACGAATGTGTGTTCTCTGCATGGATATTCTCCAGGACTTCTATCAAAGAAAATGAAAGGCAGTATAAAGACATCCAGAATCATATAAACAGGAAGAATGTGTGTGTGTGTGTCTGCACATGCATGCAACATTTCTGGTTGCTGAATATACACACTTCTGGTTAGTGAACACGTGCAAACATACATGCACTGGCAGCAGCATACATTTCCTCCTCCTTAATGTCTATGTGCACATGAATATACTCCCCTCTCACTCTGGGGAATACAGAGAAGAA